>NC_057796.1:201908849-202568637 GCF_018294505.1 Triticum aestivum | reverse complement strand
AGAAGAATGAGGATTTGTGGCACGCAAGTGAAGGGGCATGCATGCCCTGGTGCCTGCTTTTTATTTTGGTTTTTGATTTTCGAAGTTTTATATATTTTAAACAAAAATTTCAAATTAAGTTTTGTTTCCATATTCGTGTTTCTCATGACCAACCTTTCAAATAAGATCCATTTTGAATATAGTTTGATGATTTTTTTAAATATGTTACATTTTGATGTTAAAACTTAGTACGAGCGCCTGATAAAAATTAATTATTATGTGTCTATGACCGATAGAAAAAATTGCTTGAAATTATTTCTTTGAAACTGGTTGGAACTTGACAGTTTTAGATGCAAAATCGTAAGTTTCATCGTTGAAACTTAAAAATTCTTAAGGGATTTTCTTTTTTACCATGCTCTTGTGCGGGATTTAACTATGGCACGAATCGCGAGGCAAAACGAGCGGGCAAAAGGACTTGACAGGCGAGTGCCCTCACACTTGCATGCCCCCGCGCATTTCAGGGGCAAAGAACTATCAAATGCATTGACAAAAGAAGAGTAAGTTTTTGACGGAATGGATACCTCACATGACCTTTACCCTTGATGAAGCCGAATGTATTAGCCTTGCTTTTGGCAAAGATGTCAAAATGGATTAAGTGTTCGTCACCAATGACGTATTCGAGGGCGATATACATAGTCGAATTTGATGTAGAGGGTTCCCAATGGTCAATACCAATATGATAGGATCCTGCAAAAAATTCCCAATATGATCGGACGAAACGACGAAGCGAGCTTGTTAGGGATGTTTGATTTCGATGAATTTCTTTCAAAATGTTCTCAAGAAAATTATATGGAACCAATGTTATTATCTTATGTCTATAGCTTCAGAATGATCCCAAGAATATCGAAATCTGAGTCCGGGTGTGGAAGGTACGACCAAAGCGGTGAAGAAATATTTGTTAAAATTTTGGAGACCATAGCATCAGTGTCAAAGGGGCAATAGCTCCGGAATGTCTAGATAGCATACCACTCGAAGGGCGGATCTCCGAGGTAGGGAAGGGGGTCTATGAGGTCAACAACAAGGTCCGAACGGAAGAACTCCTTTTTTGAGGTAAAAATGGTTGGGAAAAGGAACAAATTAGGTCAAATCCATGCAAAGGAAGGTCAATCAACTAGTTTCGCGTGTGATCCATGGATCAAAACCAACCAATTATCATGAAATCCAACAAAATCACTTGAAATTGGGTATGTCTATTTTTGGTGCAGATTTTTGAAGTTGGGCAAAAAAAGGGGTTAGCAAATTGGGATAGGGGATCCAATTCGTGAAAAATTTGCTCTTCATACCAAATAATATGTGGCAACTCATAGGGTTGGCCCGATATTGAAGAATTTGAGGTGTATTTTAGGAAAAACACAATAAGAACAAAGATCTAGAAGGAAAACACATAAAGGAGACAAGATTCAGCACTAACTACCACTACTGGAATCAGCTAATTTGCCATCTGCCAGATCTTTGCCGTCTGCTAGCTGACGGCAAAGAAGCTCTTTGCCATCAGCTACACATAAACAGACGGCAAAGAAAAGGCTGACGGCAAACACACTCTTTGCCATCTGCCTGCCAGCGGACGGCAAATAATCTTTGCCGTCCGCTGGCGGACGGCAAAGAGTGTGGTGGCCCCACCCCCCGCTCGTTTGAAAAAATCCTAACGGCCCACCTCTTTGCCGTCCGCTAGCGGACGGCAAAGAGGCAGAAAGGCGGACGGCAAAGGCTGGCGGACGGCAAAGAGGGCACTTGCCTAACGGCAGGTACCCCCCGCCCGTTACTCACTTCGTCCTCGCCTCGCCCTTCTCCTCCCACCCCGCCGCCGCCGCCGCCGCCCGCCGCGCGCCGCCGCCCCGTCGCCCCGCCGCCCCGGCTCCCCGCCGCCCCACCGCCCCGTCGCCCCCCCGCCCTTGCCCCCGCCGCCCCGCGCCCCACCGCCGCCCCGCGCCCCAGCGCCGCCACGGCCCCCCCGCCTCCTCCACTGCCCCGCCCCGGCCCCCGCCCCCCATCCCCCGCCGCCCCGGCCCCCCGCCGGCCGGGCCCCCGCCGCCCCGCCTCCTCCACCGCCCCGCCCCGGCCCCCCGCCGGCCGGGCCCCCGCCGCCCCGCCCCGGCCCTCCGTCGCCGGCCCCGCCCCGGCCCTCCGTCGCCGGCCCGCCCCGGGCCTCCCCCACAGTGAGCCCCTCCTCCCTTTTTTTTTCTGTTTTTTTGTTTTTTTCTGTTTAAGTTTAGGTTTCATTAGTTTAAATAGTTTAGTTTTAATTAGTTTAGGTTTTTAGTTTAGGTTAGTTTAGGTTTAGGTTAAGTAGAAGGGGGAAGAAGAAGAAGAAGAAGAAGAGGAGGAGGAGGAGGAGGAGGAGGAGGAGGAGGAGAAGAAGAAGAAGAAGAAGAAGAAGAAGAAGAAGAAGAAGAGGAGGAGGAGGAGGAGGAGGAGGAGGAGGAGGAGGAGAAAGAAGAAGAAGAAGAAGAAGAAGAAGAAGAAGAAGAAGAAGAAGAGGAGGAGGAGGAGGAGACACCCCGAAGCCCCGACCCCGAAACAGCACCCCGACCCCGACACGGCACCCCGACACCGACACGGCACCCCGACACCTACACGACACCCCGACCCCCGACACGACACCCCCGACACCCCGACCCCGAGAACCCGACCCCGACCCCGACCCCGACACCCCAACCCCGAGCCTGACCCGACACCCCGACCCCGACACCGACACGGCACCCCGACCCCGACCCGGCACCCCGACCCCCGACACCGACACGACACCCCGACCCCCGACACGACACCCCCGACACCCCGACCCCGAGACCCCAACCCCGACCCCGACCCCGACACCCCGACCCCGAGCCTGACCCGACACCCCGACCCCGACCTCGACCCCGACACCCCGACCCCGAGCCTGACCCGACACCCCGACCCCGACACCGACACGGCACCCCGACCCCGACCCGGCACCCCGACCCGACACCCCGACCCCGAGACCCCGACCCTGAAAAGGTGTTCTTTGGCCTTCCAGAAGCCGACGGGGTCATATATTTGTGAATTATTAGTTAGGTCATATATCTTTCGATTTTGTTATGAAAAACATCATATATAATTGTGTTGATCGGGTAGTTTTAAATGTGCAGTTGTTTCATCGCTGCGAGGTTTGGTGTTCGACGACCTCGCCGTGCGTTTGACGAGCTCTGCCCCTTCGTTCGTGGGTGAGCACAAATGACATGTCCTCCTCCCCCATTAATTATTTGATCTATTCCGATGAAACTTGATAGCTAGATATATATGTGTCTTGAATCATCAGTATGCGTAACCAATATGTGTCTCCCGTTCGAAAGCGTCATAGTTATAAATATGCATGCATTTGCATATTTATAACCTTGATTCTTTCGAATTGTCCAACGCTATCCATGGACAGCCCGAGTATGTTTAGATTGGGTTCGTTTTCCCATATGCTTTGCTCCGGATCCGACGCATAAATTTCGTCAGTGCCTCCCCTGTTGTTCTCCGGGTACACATCCTCTCTGTTTATTGCAGAGACGTGTATCAGGAGAACAGCGGGGAGGTGCTGCCGAAATTTTGCGTAGGATCCGGGGCATAGCATGGGAAAATGAACCCAATCTAAACATACTCGGGTGGGATTAGGACCTATCATTACCTATTAGAGTGTAGGTTGCATGGACGTAATAAAATTGACAAAGTAGATCAACTGATGAATACATACATGGTGAATTATATATATATATTTGTTGTGTGTCTAGTAGCTCTGAAAGTCAAGATGAGTGATCGTGCGTGGATGTACACCGGTCACACTGGTCAGAACAAATGGAGCACTGAATGGTTCACAAAAACCAAGGGGTTTGTGCGAGCCGCATTTGCAAATGGCCAGAGGAAAACCTGGTGCCCCTGTTTACGGTGCGGCAATTGGGAAAAGAGGACAGAGGCTGAAATGGGCAAACACCTGCAGAAGAGTGGTTTTACGCCCGATTATACGGTGTGGACATTTCATGGTGAGTCTGCCCAACGTGACCGAGCTGAGGTGGATCGTCGTCGCACCGACGAGCATGGTACCGGTATGGAAAACATGGTGCAAGACTTTGATGATGCTCAGGATTCGGACGAGGAGATGGAGGAATCTGCAAAGGCCTTCAATGAAATGTTGGAGTCTTCAAAACGTCCGCTCCATGAGCACACTGAGCTTTGTCAGTTGGATGCCATCTCACAAGTAATGGCTCTGAAGGCTCAGTTCAACTTGGGCAGAGAATGCTACGATGCAATGATGACAGTATTTGGACGCTTTCTACCCAAAGGCCATGTAATGCCTGCAAACCTGTACCAGTCGGACAAAATCCTCCGTGCACTGAAGATGCCCTATGATAAGATACATGCCTGTGAGAAAGGATGTGTCTTGTTTAGGCTTGACTATGCGGACTTGAACTGTTGTCCCATTTGCAAGTCTTCCAGGTATGTTGTGGTAGACAACGGTATGGGTGAGAAGACACAGACCAAAATCCCCGTTAGTGTTCTTCGGTATATGCCAATCGTACCAAGACTTCAACGTCTTTTCATGGTCGAAGAGACGGCCAGACAGATGACATGGCACAAAACGGGCAAAAGAACCGAACTAGATGCAGATGGGAATCTGATGATTGTACACACATCTGATGGTGTTGCGTGGAAAAAGTTTGATGAATTACATGGTGACAAAGCGGCAGATCCGAGGCATCCTCGAGTCGGCATCAGCACGGATGGGTTCAGTGTGTTTGGTATGACGGCAGCCCAATACAGTTGTTGGCCCGTATTTGTCTTTCCACTCAATCTCCCCCCCGGACAGATTATGCAAAGAAAGAACATTTTCCTGACGTTGATAATTCCAGGGCCCAACTATCCGGGGAAAAATATGAATGTGTACATGCAACCGCTTAAGGACGAATTGCAAGAAGCCTGGGATAATGGGTTCAAGACATACGATGCCTATAGCAAACGGAACTTCATAATGCGTGTCTGGTACATGTACTCGACGCATGACTTGCCGGCGTATGCGCTATTCGTTGGCTGGTGTGTGCATGGAAGGTTCCCGTGCCCCACATGCAAGGGAGCTCTTGAGTTTCGTTGGCTTCAGGCCGGTCGCAAGTTTTCTTGCTTCGACATGCATAGAGAGTTCCTGAATCCTCGCCATAAGTTCAGGAAAGACAAGAAGAACTTCATCAGAGGTAGAGTTGTCAAAAACTCTGCACCACATGCATTGACAGGCCAACAGACCCTGGATCAGTTAAACGCTCTCGAGCCAGATCCCGAGCGTCCAGGGTACTTCAAGGGGTATAATTCTCAGCACGCCTGGACTCACAAAACATGCTTATGGGATCTGCCTTACTTCAAAGACCTCCTTTGCCCACACAACATCGACGTGATGCACACTGAGAAGAATATCGCCGAGGCACTTTTTGGTACATTGTTCGGCATAGATGGGAAGTCAAAGGATAATACTAAGGCTAGAGTCGATCTGGAGGCGCTATGTGATAGGCCGTTACAAAACATGAAAGAACCGAAAGGAAAGCAGAACTGGACGAAGCCAAAGGCATGGTTCAATCTTGGAAGGCCGGCTATGAGGGAAATTATCTTGTGGGTGAAAATGCAGTTGATGTTCCCCGATGGGTATGCAGCGAATCTACAGAGGGGAGCCAGTCTTGATAAATTGAAGATATTTGGTCTCAAGAGTCATGATTGGCACATATGGATTGAGCGGGTAATGCCGGTGATGTTGCGTGGCTTCATCCCTGAGGATGAATGGCTAGTACTGGCAGAACTCAGCTATTTCTTCCGTGTTCTTTGTGCGAAAGAACTATCGCCTAGCGTGCTAGAAGAAATGGAAGAGTTGGCGCCGGAGTTGATCTGCAAGTTAGAGAAGATCTTTCCACCGGGCTTCTTTAATCCAATGCAACATTTGATTTTGCATCTCCCGACCGAGGCAAGATTGGGGGGGCCCGTGCAAAATCGTTGGTGCTACCCAACTGAGAGGATGCAGAAGACGCTTCGACAAAAATGTAAAAATAAACGTAGAATTGAAGCATCGATGGCTGAGGCATTCATCACTGAGGAGGCGGCAAACTTCGTGACAGCACACTACGAAGCCAAAAATCGTCATTTGCATAATCCGAAGCCTCGGTACAATGCTGACGACCCTAAAAAGGGTGGATCCAACCTCAGCCTATTCAAAGGGAATCTCGCACCAGCCAGTGTTTCAAATCCAGTATCTTTGGATAACGAACAATGGCGGACCATTTCGTTGTATATCTTCAACAACCTGATAGAAGTGCGGCCGTACATCGAGTAAGTTCTCGGTACATAGTTTCGCAACTTCTATTTCCTTTGAACTGCTCTTATTCCTGGATATTTCATACAGTCGATACGTCGCCTTATTCTCGTATGGAGCGGTGATCCAAAAGGATTCTGTCGAAGAGTATGAGCTTCTCGCAAAGCAAGGTGGCGGCTATCCCGGTTTCATCTCTTGGTTCAAACAAACGGTAATTTCTATTAGACTTGTAGGCTAATTTGTAGGCGGCTATCCCGGTTTCATTCGCTAATTTGTGTGTAATGCAACAATCCTTTCATATTAAACTTGTAGGCTAATTCAGAGTCTATGGACGCCGAATTGAGACAAGTCGCTAATGGTTTTGACTATAAGGTCCGTTCATTTGACAAATACGACATCAACGGGTATCGCTTTCGTACCTATGGCAAAGAGCTATCTATGGCCGACCGAAAGTCTACAAATTGTTGTGTATCTGCTATCGGCGAAGGAGGTACCGAGTATTATGGGAGAGTTGAAGCAATTTATGAACTTCTATTCTATGGTGAAAACCCACCGAATGTCGTAGTCTTCAAATGTTATTGGTTTCAGCCGAAGGAGACTAGAAGAACTCATGAACATATAGGGCTAGTTGAAATCAACCAAAGCACCCATTTAGATGTTCCTGATGTCTATATTACGGCTCAACAGGCGACCCAAGTATTCTATCTACCGTGGGCCTGCCAAACTAATCCAAATCTGAAAGGTTGGGAAGTCGTTTATGAAGTGCCGCCACGTGCTAGACTATCTCCCCCAAAGGAAGAGGATTATGAACCTCACATTAACCCAGACACATATGAAGGAGAATTCTTCCAAGAGACACGTCTTTCCAAAAAGCGTTTCAAGAACCGCTATACTTCACCCCAAAACATTGAAGTAGACAGTGACAGTGAATCCGACATCACCCCAGAGGAGGAACAAGAAGAGCCGGAACAAGAAGAGGTTACTGCTGCGGATGACCTGTCATTGCTTGACCGATTACGTCAAGGTGGCCTTGCATATGTTGATGCCACTGAACCCTATGAGCCCGTCATTGATTATAGTGATGATGATGATTATGCATTTATTGATGATACTGATCGAGATTATTAGTAGTGTCAGGTATTAAATTTTTTAATGTTGTACTTGATGATGATACACTTAAGTGATACACATATTATTATTCATGTCGGTCTTTTTTTTATGTTGTACTAATTTCGTTTACTGTTTGTCATGGCAGGTGTTGAAAGATGGTGGGCGCTGGTCGGGAGCGCGCCAAGGCCCCTTCTTCCTCGGCGCGTGGTCTGAGGTCTTCGATTCCAGACGTACCTCTTCGCCGAGCGTTGCTGGACAGTATGTCCACACCGCCGGGCCCTTCTTCGTCCACCGCGGTGCCCAGCAGGGGACGAGGTAGGAAGAGAGGAGGTGGGGCACGTGGTCGCGGGAGAGGAGGTAGGGTGACTGCTAGGGAGCCTTCCTCGCCGCCACCCCCAGCTGTTTCACCCGAGCACGTGACTGCTAGGGTGGACTCGTCCGAGGAGGAGGCTACACGGACTCCGGTCCACGAGCCTCCGGTCCACGGGTCTTGGGCCCACGAGCCTCGGGTCGACTGGCCTTCGGCCCACGAGAGTTCGGCCCACGAGACCCCGGAGGAGCACACGTCCGGATGGGGTACCTGGCCGGATCAGCCCGAGGAGCCGAGTGGCCATGCTGATGATGGCGGGGAGCCGACTGATCTTGAGGAGGAGGGTGGCACCGTCTACCAGCGTGGTGCTACACGGCTCCCGTCCGTGCCGGCGACTCGCGAGCAGAGGTGGTTGATCTTCCCTGATGGGGAGAGGTACGTAAGTGCATTTAATATTTTTGTACCTTCTGCATTCACGTTTCTTCAAATAACTAATGCGTTGGCCTTGTCATGCTGCAGGGGTTGGGACCACCATCATAGTGTCCGCCGGCCCAACTCCGTCCTTGGAGTTCTTTGCCGGCAAAACTTCCCGGGGTTTGTCACGTTGCCTGGTGAGGGTCGGCTTCCAGAGCTTGGGTTGAGCTGGGAGCACTACGTGGCTGCCCCGGCCCCGCCGGATGTCATTATCGACGGTGTCGTGTGCGACACGAGGGCAGACATGGTGATCAGGACGTTCTGGGTAATTTCTCCTTTACACATTTCAAAATCTTCAACTAGCTAGTTATTAATTGTACTAATCAATATTGTCTCATTTGATTGCAGACATTCTACAGGTGTGAGGAGGGATACGAGGAGGAGTGCGCAAATGTTATCGAGAACGTCTGCAAGCGCCTACTCCAGAACTTACGGCACGAGGCTCGGGTGCAGGCTGTTCGAGACTACTACGCCTTGCGTGGTATCAAGAAGACCAAGCCGGCGTGCCGCGATAAGTTCCTGAGTAAGGAGCAGTACATGAAGGTAATTCTTAAGGCCTTCTACTTAAGTTCCTTCATTTAGTAATTCTTAGCCGTAGCGCTCAAGTTTCTATTTGCTAACTTAGGCGCCTCCGAGATGGTGTGCGGATCGGATGGATTGTTGGGAGGTGTTGGTCGATGAGTGGTGCTCACAAGAATGGCTAGCCCTCCACAACCAGGCCAAGGACAAACGTGCCCAAATGGAAGGTGTGCCACACCATCAAGGCAGCTCCAACTTATATCAGTTCGGGCGCAACTGGGTATGTGGTTTGCTTCATGATTCATGCAATTCATTCATCATGCTAGCTTGAGCCCTTTAGTTACTAATTTTCATTGTTTCTCTCTTTCAGGCACGCCACAATAAGGCGGATAAGGTGCCAGAGGTGTACGACCTGTATGCCATGGCCCACACTGGCTCTTACAAGAAAGTCAAGGCTTTCTCTCAGTCTGACCTCGATGATGCAAACAACTTCACCAACATCTCCTCCCACAACAAGCTCGTGAGATATAGAGATGAGGGGAAGGCGAGGAAAGGGGAGGACTTTAACCCGAGCCAGGGTCCCATTGATCCAGAGCTGGTGATGATATCTGGTGGCGGGAGGTCCCATGGCTCCATAGCCATTGGAGATGGACTTATCCGTTGTCCTAGCACTCTCCCAGAGATCAAGGCGCGCCAGTCGAGCTCCGCTCCTGAGATAAGGCCTCGTGAACGGCCAGTGCAACTCGCCATCAAGGTTAGTGATACGTACTCAGCTATCTTTCTCCATTACATTGTGTGCGCTTCCATCAATGATTACAAATGGTCATGTGAGTGGTGTTGCAGGCTGCTATACAGAGTGAGAGAGATAGAACGGAGAAACTTCTGGCGGAGGCGGCGGAGAGGCAGCGGGAGTTGGAGGAGAGGACGACAAAGATGATGGAGGAGGAGAGGGCACGGAATGACATGCAGGCAAGGGCCATGTACGAGCTCCTTGTGGTAAGTTTCTTCTGCAGATTAGCCAAAACATTCATGTAGTGTTTGTCTCATTACTAACTAGTATGACTGAGTCGTCAAAACCAAATGTGCAGTCTGTGTGCGAGAAGACCGGTCAGACCGCTCCGCCGATGCCAGTGATTGCTCCTGGGACCACGGTGAGTTTAATTTGAATGGACATTACTTGCTAGTCTTAACATTTGAGTGTCATAATGCTAACGAGACATTGGAAATGATCTTTGGTGCAGCTTAACTCCAGAAACGCATCGCATGATCCTTCTCCAGCTACCGGCACTAGCCAGCCCGCTCCTACACCTCCCTGATCACGGTAAGTTTCTCTAGTGTTTTGCTTAACAAATGCATAAAGACCTAGACTTAGCTTTATTTCCTCCAATATGCTTACCATAATGACCTAGAGTTAGCTTCTTTTCCTCCAAAATGACTTAATAAGCTTACTGACCTCATAAACCATCCATTTTACCTAAGTTAGCTCTAAAACGATATGTACTTAGCTTACTTATGTCAAAAATTGCATAATTAGCTCATAAACGACCCATTTCACCTAGGTTAACTCATAAACGACCCATTTCACCTAGGTTAGCTCATAAACGACCCATTTCACCTAGGTTAGCTCATAAACGACCCATTTCACCTAGGTTAGCTCATAAATGACCCATTTCACCTAAGTTAGCTCAAAAAGATCCATTTCAACTAAATTAGCTCATAAATGATCCATTTCACCTAAGTTAGCTCAAAAACGATCCATTTCAACTAAATTAGCTCAAAAATGATCCATTTCAACAAAGTTAGCTCAAAAACGATCCATTTCAACTAAGTTAGCTCAAAAACGATCCATTTGACCTAAGTGAGCTAAAAAAGATCCATTTCACCTTAGTTACCTCAAAAACGATCCATTTCAACTAAGTTAGCTCAAAAACGATCCATTTCAACTAGGTTAGCTCCAAAATGACCCATTTCACCTTACTTAGCTCAAAAACGATGCCCTTCACCTTAGTTAGCTCATAAACGACCCATTTCAACTAAGTTAGCTCATAAATGATCCATTTCAACTAAGTTAGCTCATAAACAACCCATTTCAACTTAGTTAGCTCATATATGATCCATTTCACCTAAGTTAGCTCATAAATGACATATACTTCTTGTTCTAGTCTTCTTCTTGTTCTAGTCACCTATTTCTAACTTTCTTATTTACCATTTTGCAGATTTCATTCACTTGATGGAAGCTAGCTTGCTATGATGGAGTGCCTTTGATGAAACTTTGCATTGTATCTAGCTTGCTATCTTCATGACACTTTGCATTGTAATATATATATGGATGGAACAATGTGTATGGATGGAACTTCCTTATGTATGAACAATGTGTATGGATGAAACTGATGTGATATGTGATATGTGCTGGATATGTGATATGTGATATGTGCTGGATATGTGATATGTGATATGTGCTAGATATGTGTTGGATATGTGCTGGATATGAAACTTATATATGTGATATGTGCTGCAAATTGTGGGATTTAATAAAAAACAGAAAAAACAGACAATATGCAGGCTCTTTGCCGTCTGCCACCGACGGCAAAGAGCCTTTGCCGTCTGCCGCGGACGGCAAAGAAGCCACGTGGCAGCCAACTGTGCTTCCTGGGAGCTGACCCATTTGGTCAGTTTGCCTACAGTGGCAGACGGCAAAGACTTTGCCGTCCGTGGCAGACGGCAAAGAACCTGCACTTTGCCATCAGTGGCAGACGGCAAAGAACCTGCCATCTAGTGACGTGTACATGACATCATAAGGCGGACGGCAAAGACCAAAGGCTCTTTGCCGTCTGCGGCGGACGGCAAAGGTCTGCCGTTAGCCACTTAACGGACTGACAGCGCAATTATTGCCGTCCGCCCTCTTTGCCGTCCGCCGCGGACGGCAAAGAGCCTTTGCCGTCCGCCGCCAGGAAGCAGACGGCAAAGCAGCTGTTTACCGTAGCCTTCTTTGCCGGAGCCTTTTGCCGTCCGCGGCTGATGGCAAAGGTCTTTGCCGTCCGCCTTTCGAGCCTTTGCCGTCCGCCATGGCAGACGGCAAAGTAGCTGTTTCCTGTAGTGTACTCATCTGTAACCAAGAGTCAACATAGGAGGCGCAGTTTGATCTAACAAAAATCAAAGACAAAAGCTACCAAATAAATAATCCATCCCAATATCCTAAGAGATGGAGGGCTTGGATTCCAAGAGGAATCTTCACCAAAGGGAGGGCTTGCATACCAAGAGGAATCTTCTCCACAAGAAAGGGCTTGTATTCAAGAAGAAATCCTCTGTACAAGGGAGTCTTGAACTCCAATGGGGTCAATCTGATCTGACAACATCAATCGCAAAGCTAACATGTAGATAGTTCATCCCAAAATTCGAAGATATGGAGGGCTTGTATTACAAGAGGAATCTTCTCCACATGGGAGGTCTTGAACTCCAATGAAGTCATCTCCACTAGGGAGGCTTTGACCCCACTTGAGAAGATTGATGAGGAAAGCTCTCTCTTGGTTTAGCCTTTAACGCGTTGCTAACCCTAGAAAGTGCAGAGGTATGACTATAGCTTCTCACAAAGAGGTGTGGAGGTAGGGAAGATTACACGAGCCAAGCCCACCAACTTGCTTTCAGGCAAGCCTGGAGGTCTGGGTCGGTACGAAGATCCGGGCCGAGAGGTCCATGGATCCAAAGGCCCAGAGCTCCGGGGTATCACGTAGCAATGCCACCGCAAGGTCCACTGTGCATTCGAGCATTCACATGTGGATGGTGCCTCAAGGTCCAACTTCTTCGCCGCTTGGCCACCGTCAAGCCATCATCCTTCGAATATGAAAAGGTGCCCCTCTACGTCTCCGACTTGGCGGCATCGAAAGGCCGCAGTGGTTATTAGAAATATCAAATATTGACATTGCCTATCGTCTAGTCTTATAATTCAAGCTATTTCTAATCTTGTTTGAGTGTCAATCCAATTTTACTCATTGTTTTAATGTCTCGAGCTAGAATTAGAAATTCCAAGTTTTGCACACACAAAAAATGAAATGTGATTTTTTTAACATGGAGGATGCGTTTTGGAGATTTTGAGTTTCCAGATTGCGTCGACGGCCTTCAGAAATACTATGTAGTGTGTTGTACACTCGTTTTATAGGATGTCATTTTAGTGACCCTGCTAGAGTTGCTCATACGCTCAGATCAAGTCCACGCAAGGGAGATTTGGTGGAATACGTCTGAAATGCACCAATTCCTCTTTGAATTTGAGCATGTTCCTCATCCCCAACTGTGAGCGAGTCGAGTCGAGGTGCTGACATTTTTTGTAAGTAGTATTTTGGCTGTGTTCTTTCTATAAGGCTATTTGATTCAAAAGGAATCCTATATCCTACATACTTCTGAAGGAAATATGCCCTAGAGGCAATAATAAAGTTATTATTTATTTCCTCATATCATGATAAATGTTTATTATTCATGCTAGAATTGTATTAACCGGAAACTTAGTACATGTGTGAATACATAGACAAACAGAGTGTCACTAGTATGCCTCTACTTGACTAGCTTGTTAATTAAAGATGGTTATGTTTCCTAAACCATAGACATGAGTTGTCATTTGATTAACGGGATCACATCATTAGGAGAATGATGTGATTGACTTGACCCATTCCGTTAGCTTAGCACTTGATCGTTTAGTATGTTGCTATTGCTTTCTTCATGACTTATATATGTTCCTATGACTATGAGATTATGCAACTCCCGTTTACTGGAGGAACACTTTGTGTGCTACCAAATGTCACAACGTAAATGGGTGATTATAAAGGTGCTCTACAGGTGTCTCCGAAGGTACTTGTTGAGTTGGCGTATATCGAGATTAGGATTTGTCACTCCGATTGTCGGAGAGGTATCTCTGGGCCCACTCGGTAATACACATCACTATAAGCCTTGCAAGCATTGCAACTAATGAGTTAGTTGCGAAATAATGTATTACGAAACGAGTAAAGAGACTTGCCGGTAACGAGATTGAACTAGGTATTGAGATACCGACGATCGAATCTCGGGCAAGTAACATACCGATGACAAAGGGAACAACATATGTTGTTATGCGGTTTGACCGATAAAGATCTTCGTAGAATATGTAGGAGCCAATATGAGCATCTAGGTTCTGCTATTGGTTATTGACCGGAGACGTGTCTCAGTCATGTCTACATTGTTCTCGAACCCGTAGGGTCCGCACGCTTAAAGTTCGGTGACGATCGGTATTATGAGTTTTTGTGTTTTGATGTACCGAAGGTAGTTCGGAGTCCCGGATATGATCACGGACATGACGAGCAGTCTCGAAATGGTTGAGACGTAAAGATCGATATATTGGACGACTATATTCGGACACCGGAAGTGTCCCAGGTGGTTTCGGAGAAAACCGGAGTGCCGGAGGGTTACCGGAACCCCCCGGGAGAAATAATGGGCCTTATGGGCTTTAGTGGAGAGAGAGAGGGCTGGCCTAGGGCAGGCCGCGCCCCCTCCCCCTCTGGTCCGAATTGGACTAGGAGAGGGGGGCGGCACCCCCCTTTCCTTCTCCCTCTCCCTCTCCCCCTTCCTTTTCCCCTCCTACTAGGAGTAGGAAAGAGGGGAGTCCTACTCCTACTAGGAGGAGGACTCCTCCTCGTGGCGCGCAATAGAGGGCCGGCCGGCCTTCCCCCTTGCTCCTTTATATACGGGGGCAGGGGGCACCTCTAGACACACAAGTTGATCAGTTGATCTGTCCCAACCGTGTGCGGTGCCCCCCTCCACCATAATCCACCTCGATCATATCGTAGCGGTGCTTAGGCGAAGCCGTGCGTCGGTAGCAACATCATCATCGTCATCATGCCGTCGTGCTGACGAAACTCTCCGACGAAGCTCTGCTGGATCGGAGCTTGTGGGACGTCATCGAGTTGAACGTGTGCTGAACTCGGAGGTGCCGTGCGTTCGGTACTTGGATCGGTCGGATCGTGAAGACGTATGACTACATCAACCGCATTGTGCTAACGCTTCCGCTTTCAGTCTACGAGGGTACGTGGACACACTCTCCCCTCTCGTTGCTATGCATCACCATGATCCTATGTGTGCGTAGGAATTTTTTTGAAATTACTACGTTCCCCAACAATGGCATCCGAGCCAGGTTTATGCGTAGATGTTATATGCACGAGTAGAATACAAGTGAGTTGTGGGCGATACAAGTCATACTGCTTACCAGCATGTCATACTTTGGTTCGGCGGTATTGTTGGATGAAGCGGTCCGGACCGACATTACGCGTACGCTTACGCGAGACTGGTTCTACCGACGTGCTTTGCACACAGGTGGCTGGCGGGTGTCAGTTTCTCCAACTTTAGTTGAACCGAGTGTGACTACGCCCGGTCCTTGAGAAGGTGAAAACAACACTAACTTGACGAACTATCATTGTGGTTTTGATGCGTAGGTAAGAACAGTTCTTGCTCAGCCCGTAGCAGCCACGTAAAACTTGCAACAACAAAGTAGAGGATGGCTAACTTGTTTTTGTAGGGCATGTTGTGATGTGATATGGTCAAGACATGATGCTATATTTTATTGTATGAGATGATCATGTTTTGTAACAGAGTTATCGGCAACTGGCAGGAGCCATATGGTTGTCGCTTTATTGTATGCAATGCAATCGCCCTGTAATTGCTTTACTTTATCACTAAGCGGTAGCGATAGTTGTAGAAGCAATAGTTGGCGAGACGACAACGATGCTACGATGGAGATCAAGGTGTCGCGCCGGTGACGATGGTGATCATGACGGTGCTTCGGAGATGGAGATCACAAGCACAAGATGATGATGGCCATATCATATCACTTATATTGATTGCATGTGATGTTTATCCTTTATGCGTCTTATTTTGCTTTGATTGGCGGTAGCATTATAAGATGATCTCTCACTAAATTTCAAGGTAAAAGTGTTCTCCCTGAGTATGCACCGTTGCCAAAGTTCGTCGTGCCAAGACACCACGTGATGATCGGGTGTGATAAGCTCAACGTTCATCTACAACGGGTGCAAGCCAATTTTGCACACGCAGAATACTCGGGTTAAACTTGACAAGCCTAGCATATGCAGATATGGCCTCGGAACACTGAGACCGAAAGGTCAAGCGTGAATCATATAGTAGATATGATGAATATAGTGATGTTCACCATTGAAAACTACTCCATTTCACGTGATGATCGGTTATGGTTTAGTTGATTTTGATCACGTGATCACTTAGATGATTAGAGGGATGTCTATCTAAGTGGGAGTTCTTAAGTAATATGATTAATTGAACTTAAATTTATCATGAACTTAGTACCTGATAGTATTTTGCTTGTCTATGTTGTTGTAGATAGATGGCCCGTGCTATTGTTCCGTTGAATTTTAATGCATTCCTTGAGAAAGCTAAGTTGAAAGACGATGGTAGCAATTACACGGACTGGGTCCGTAACTTGAGGATTATCCTCATTGCTGCACAGAAGAATTACGTCCTGGAAGCACCGCTAGGTGCCAAACCTGCTGCAGGAGCAACACCAGATGTTATGAACGTCTGGCAGAGCAAAGCTGATGACTACTCTATAGTTCAGTGTGCCACGCTTTACGGCTTAGAATCGGGACTTCAACGACGTTTTGAACGTCATGGAGCATATGAGATGTTCCAAGAGTTGAAGTTAATATTTCAAGCAAATGCCCGGATTGAGAGATATGAAGTCTCCAATAAGTTCTACAGCTGCAAGATGGAGGAGAATAGTTCTGTCAGTGAGCATATACTCAGACTGTCTGGGTATAACAATCACTTGATTCAACTGTGTGACGCCCCCGATTTCACCGTACACTAATCATGCACGCAAATGTGTACGATCAAGATCAGGGACTCACGGGAAGATATCACAACACAACTCTAAAACATAAATAAGTCATACAAGCATTATAATACAAGCCAGGGGCCTCGAGGGCTCGAATACAAGTGCTCGATCATAGAAGAGTCAGCGGAAGCAACAATATCTGAGTACAGACATAAGTTAAACAAGTTTGCCTTGAGAAGGCTAGCACAAACTGGGATACAGATCGAACGAGGCACAAGCCTCCTGCCTGGGATCCTCCTAACTACTCCTGGTCGTCGTCAGCGGCCTGCACGTAGTAGTAGGCACCTCCAGTGTCGTAGGTGTCGTCGTCGATGGTGGCGTCTGGCTCCTGGACTCCAGCATCTGGTTGCGATAACCAGATAGAAAGGAAAGGGGGAAAAGAGGGAGAGAAGCAACCGTGAGTACTCATCCAAAGTACTCGCAAGCAAGGAGCTACACTACATATGCATGGGTATATGTGTAAAGGGGCATATCAGTGGACTGAACTGCAGAATGCCAGAATAAGAGGGGGGATAGCTAGTCCTGTCGAAGTCTACGCTTCTGGCCATCTCCATCTTGCAGCATGTAGAAGAGAGTAGATTGAAGTCCTCCAAGTAGCATCGCATAGCATAATCCTACCCGGCGATCCCCTCCTCGTCGCCCTGTTAGAGAGCGATCACCGGGTTGTATCTGGCACTTGGAAGGGTGTATTTTATTCAGTATCCGGTTCTAGTTGACATAAGGTCAAGGTACAACTCCGGGTCGTCCTTTTACCGAGGGACACGGCTATTCGAATAGATAAACTTCCCTGCAGGGGTGCACCACATAACCCAACACGCTCGATCCCATTTGGCCAGACACACTTTTCTGGGTCATGCCCGGCCTCGGAAGATCAACACGTCGCAGCCCCACCTAAGCTCAATAGAGAGGTCAGCACGCCGGTCTAAACCTATGCGCGCAGGGGTCTGGGCCCATCGCCCTATGCACACCTGCACGTTGCGTACGCGGCCGGAAGCAGACCTAGCCCCCTTAATACAAGCGCGAGCTTACGGTCCAATGCGGCGCGCGCCACTCAGTTGCTGACGTCAAAAGAGCTTCGGCTGATACCACGACGTCGGGATACCCATAACTACTCCCACGTAGATGGTTAGTGCGTATAGACCAAATGGCCAGACTCAGATCAAATACCAAGATCTCGTTAAGCGTGTTAAGTAACCGCGAACGCCGACCAGGGCCAGGCCCACCTCTCACCTAGGCGGTCTCAACCTGCCCTGTCGCTCCGCCACAAAGATCCACTCGCGGGTACTCCTACGAGCCGACCCGACTTTAGTCATCACATGTGTCATGTATATAGTATATAAGTATATACCCGTGATCACCGCCCAGGTGATCACGGCCCGATAGTATAGCACAGCAGACGGACAAGAATGTAGGGCCACTGATGGAAAACTAGCATCCTATACTAAGCATGTAGGATTGCAGGTAAAGGTAACAACAGTAGTAGCAAGGATAGGCTATGCATCAGGATAGGATATCGGAAAGCAGTAACATGCTACACTACTCTAATGCAAGCAGTATAGAGAAGAATAGGTGATATCTGGTGATCAAGGGGGGGGTTGCCTGGTTGCTCTGGCAAGTAGGAGGGGTCGTCAACTCCGTAGTCGAACTGGGCAGCAGCAGTGTCGGTCTCGTAGTCTACCGGAGAGAAGAGGGGGAAGAAACAGCAAATACAATGCAAACATAAGCATGACGATGCGTGACATGACAATGAGCAGTGCGAGGTGTGTCCTAACGCGACAGTAGGTGGTACCGGCGAAGGGGGGGAACATCCGGGAAAATATTCCCGCTGTTTCGCGTTTCGGATAGACGGACCGGAGGGGGAAAGTTGCGAGTTCGATAGGTTAGGGAGGTGTGGTGGACGAACGGACTGCGTATCCGGATTCGTCTCGTCGTTCTGAGCAACTTTCATGTAGAAAACATTTTCATCCGAGTTACGGTTTAAAAGATATGAATTTTCAAAGATTGTTTGAATTTCTGGAATTATTTGAATTTAGCAAAAATGAATTATGACGTCAGCATGAGGTAAGGCTGACGTCAGCAGGTCAACAGGTCGGCTGACCAGTCAAACCAGACAGGTGGGTCCTACCTGTCATAGACAGTGGACTAACAGAAGATTAAATTAACTAAAATTAGATTAATTAACTACTGGACCCCACCTGTCATAGTCTAATTATCTAAACTAATTAGTTTTAATTATTAAAATGTTTTAATTATTGGATTAAGTGGTGGGCCCGCACGTCAGTGGCTGGGGCTGCCCAGTCAGCCCAGTTGACCAGGTCAACTGGTCAACAGGTCAACAGGGGGCCAGAGGGCCCACTGGCAGTGACCCAGGGGGGTGGCCCTAGGTGTGCCAGCTCAGCGCGGCCGGCGGCTCAACGCCGGCGACGCCAAACGCGGCGGCGCGGCTCGGATCTCGCCGGAAAACGCGTACGGGGCTCGGGGAGGAGCGGGGCTAGCCTCATTCGAATGAGCTCTCAGCGCCGCATCCAGTGGTGGCCGTAGCATCGCCAGACTTGGCCGGAATCGGCGCCGGTGAGCGGCGGAGGTGGCGGCGTGCACGGGTGCTCGACGAAAACGGAGCTACGGCGTGCCATCGAGCAAACGGAGAGGCTGGGGAGTAACTACGTGGTGCGGCGAGTCCAATGGGTACGGGCCCGTGACCAAACCGTCACCGGAGACGCGTCGGCGGCGAGCTCCGCGGCGACGCGTTCGGCCTCGTCGTGAGAGCTAGCTAAGGTTCGCGCGAGAGCAAACGGAGAAGGGTAGGAGGTAGAGGAGCTCGCCGCGCGGCACACGGAGGCCGGTGAGAGGCTTAGTAGCAGCAGCAGTCGCCGGAGTCGAAGAAGACGGCGGCGACCCGAGGAAGAAGGTGACGGCGTTGGGGGTAATGTAGGGGGGTCCCGGCTCGAGCAGGTGGTCGGGGAGGACGGGCTCGACGCGGCGGAGCTCGTGGACACGTCGGGGAGGAGAACGGGGCTCGGTGGCCGCGGGAACGACGGCGGCACGTCGGCGACCGCGCTCGGGCGGTGGGGAAGGAGGGAGCGGCGTGGATCTGGGGGGAGAGGGAGAGGCGCAGAGGCCGAGAGGGTGAGCGGGGGCGAGTGGGAGAGGGGCCCGAGGAGGCGGGGGCGCTGGCGTCCTTATCCTCGACGCCGGCGAGGGGGGTCCGGCGGGGACGCGCCTGTTGCGACCCCGGTCGGGGGAACAGGGGGGGAAGGCGACCCGGGGAGGTGGGCCAGGCCGGCTGGGCCTGGGGTCGGCCTAGTTGGGCCAGGGTCCAGTGGGGGGGGGGCTTCTCCTTCTCTCTTTTTTTCTTTGTTTGTTCTGTTTTCTTTTGTATTTTCTTTTTATTTATTTATTTTCTTTTCTGTTTTATTTCAATTTAATTTATTTAGGCATTTTATAAAAATATGTTTTCTTTAGTATAATTACCCTTGTAATAGTTGGCACCCACCGAACATTTTTGTTTAATTTTTTGAAAACTTTTATTATTGACATTAATTTGAATTTAAATTTTGAAACGGTTTCGAATCATCGCGAGGTTAATTACAGTGACAGAGGTGACGTGGCATCATTAGCGTGGGATTACTGTAGCTTAATTATCCGGGCGTTACAAATCTCCTCCACTACAAGAAATCTCGTCCCGAGATTTAGGAGGTAGAAGGAAACAGTGCGGGGTATTCTTCGCGCAGACGATCCTCTCGTTCCCAAGTGGCCTCATCTTCAGAATGGTGCGACCACTGGACTTTGAGAAACTTGATCGCCTTCTGACGTGTGCGGCGTTCAGCTTGGTCGAGAATGCGGACCGGATGCTCCTTATAGGAGAGGTCTTGCTGCAATTCGAGCACTTCATGATCCACAGCTCGGATTGGGTCCTTGAAGCAACGGCGGAGCTGTGACACATGGAACACATCGTGAACCTGAGAAAGGTTCGGCGGTAGCTCCAGTTGGTATGCCACTTTTCCACGCCTTTCGAGAATAGTGAATGGGCCCAATATAGCGAGGAGCTAGTTTGCCCTTGATCCCGAAGCGGTGAGCACCCTTCATAGGTGTGACTCGAAGATAAGCCTTTTCGCCAGGTTGATAGACCATGTCTTTATGATGACGGTCATACTGACTCTTCTGACGTGACTGAGCAGTCTTGAGATTCTCACGGATAATGCGGACTTGTTCTTCGGCATCTTGGATAATATCCGGACCGAAGAGTGGACGTTCCCCAGTTTCTGACCAGTTCAGAGGGGTTCGGCACTTTCGTCCATATAACACTTCGAAGGGGGCCATCTTCAGACTAGCTTGATAGCTATTATTATAAGAGAACTCAGCATACGGGAGAGATTCCTCCCATTTCTTGCCGAAGGAAATAACACAAGCTCGAAGCATGTCTTCGAGAACTTGGTTGACGCGTTCAACTTGTCCTTGCGATTGAGGATGAAACGCAGTACTGAATGACAGATGAGTTCCCATAGCTTCTTGGAAACTTGCCCAGAATCTTGAAGTGAATAAGCTGCCACGGTCTGAACTGATAACCAATGGAATACCGTGGAGTGAAACAATCCTGGACATATAGAGCGTTGCCAGTTGACTAGCAGTGATCGTTTCCTTGACCGCCAGGAAATGTGCAACTTTGGAAAGCCGGTCAATGACGACAAGAATAGCATCATTACCTTTCTGTGACTTGGGAAATCCAGTGACGAAGTCCATCTCAACATGGTCCCATTTCCATTCAGGAATAGAGATAGGTTGCAGAGTTCCAGCAGGCCTTTGATGTTCTGCTTTGATACGACGGCAAACGTCACACTCAGCAACATAACGAGCAATGGCTTGCTTCATATTAGACCACCAGAATCTCTGACGGATGTCTTGGTACATCTTTGTACTACCAGGATGGATACATAGAGGCGTATCATGAGCTTCTTTCATAACTTCCTGTGTCATATCCAGGTTTTTCTCTGCACATGGCACCACTAGGCGGCCCTTGAAGTATAAGGTGCCATCTTCAGCAATGGTGAAGAATGAGGGCTTTCCTTCTGCGAGGTAGCGCTTAATCTTGTGGGCTTCAGAGTCATACTTCTGTAGCCTTTTGATGCTGTCCTCGAGATCTGGTTTAGCAACTAGGGTATTGAGGGAACCCTGGGTAACAACGTGGAGGTTCACCTTGCCAAACTCCTTAGGAGGGGGAGCGAGTGCACCCGGAGGAACAATATGGAGGTTCAGCTTCCTGAATTCTTCAACAAGCGAGGGCTGAACTTTATGAACCTGGAGGTGGTTGCAGTAAGACTTGCGGCTCAAGGCATCAGCCATTACATTAGCCTTGCCTGGCGTATAGGAAATACCCAAGTCAAAGTCTGCAACAAGCTCCATCCATCTCTGTTGACGGAGGTTCAGATCTGGCTGAGTAAACAGATACTTCAGACTTTGGTGGTCAGTGAAGATCTCGCAACGATTACCGAGAAGGTAATGTCGCCACTGCTTCAGCGCATGAATGACAGCAGCAAGTTCGAGGTCGTGAACTGGGTAGTTCTCTTCGTGAGGGCGCAATTGCCGAGAGGCATAAGCAATCACTTTGCGGTCTTGCATTAGGACACAGCCTAATCCTTGACGGGAAGCGTCGCAGTAAATGACAAAGTCCTTCTTAGTATCAGGTGGAGCTAGAACTGGAGCAGAAGTCAACTTGTCTTTGAGTGCCTGGAAACTTTCCTGACATTTGTCTGTCCATTGGAACTTGACGCCCTTATGCAACAGGTTAGTCAGAGGCCTGGCGATCTTGGAGAAGTTCTCGACGAATCGACGGCAATAGCTGGCGAGACCGAGAAAACTTCTGACTTGCTTAACGTTCTTGGGAGGAGTCCAATCAAGAATAGCCTGAACTCGTTCAGGGTTGACGGCAATACCATCCTTAGAGATGACATGCCCGAGATAGGTTACTTCGGGTAGCCAGAATTCACATTTGGAGAACTTGGCATATAGTTGATGCTCTCGTAGCTTTTCCAGCACAAGTCGAAGATGTTCAGCATGTTCTTCTTCGCTCTTGGAAAATACCAGGATATCATCCAGATAAACCACAACGAACTTGTCGAGGTAATCCATGAATATATAGTTCATCAGACGAGAGAAGGTGGCTGGAGCATTGGTTAAACCGAAAGACATGACGGTGTACTCGTATGAACCATAGCGAGTCACGAAGGCGGTCTTTGGGATATCCTCTTCGCGAACACGGATCTGGTGGTAACCCAATCTCAGGTCGAGCTTAGAGAACACTGACGAACCCGCCAGTTGATCATACAGATCATTGATCCGAGGAAGAGGGTATTTATTCTGAATGGTAGCTTGGTTTATAGGACGGTAGTCTTGAACTAACCGGTTTGTCCCATCCTTCTTCTTGACAAAGAGAGAAGGTGCTCCCCAAGGAGAGCAACTTGGGCGAATGAATCCTTTGCGAAGAGATTTGTCGATTTCCTCCTTAAGCTCAAGGAGTTCATGCGGCGGCATTTTGTAGGGTCGCTTGGCTATAGGAGTGGTGCCTGGTTTCAAGTCGATGATGAATTCGACAGCTCTAGCAGGGGGAATCCCTGGAAGTTCTTCAGGAAAGACGTCGAGGAATTCACGCACGACGGGAATGTTTTCAATGCCCTCGAGTGGTGCAGCGTTCAATGCATTCAATGCATAGAGCCTTGCCTCGGCATTTTGCACCAGATGGGCTTGGTAAGTAACTATCTCATCTGAAGGGTGTAGCAGATGGACGGTCTTAGTGGCGCAAACTATAGAAGCAGTATGCGCTTTCAACCAATCCATACCCAAAATGAGGTCGATGTTAGACGACTTCAGGATAATGGGAGAGGCATAGAATTCCAGCCCTTCGATTTCCACGGGGACATCGATGCCAACCAAGGAGGTTTGACACTGTCCCACGGGGGTTTTGACCAATACAGAGGTGTTCATCTCCTCACATTTAACGTCGTGCTTGTATGCAAAATCTTCTGACATGAATGAATGCGATGCACCTGTATCAAATAAAACGGATGCTGGTACTGAATTTACGAGGAGTGTACCCATCACAGTAGCAGGCTGGTCTTGAGCTTCGTTGAGATCAACGTGGTTGGCATGAGCACGACCATAAGACTTAGCATTGTTGTTGCGGGGCTGGTTGTTACCACGGCCCGTTGCTGGAAGGGCAAGTTGATTCTGATTCTGATTGCAGTCCCTGGCACGGTGACCTGGTTGTCCACACTTGTAGCACAGACCATTATTGGGAGTGGGAACAGGAGCTTGGGATGGTGGAGCTGGAAGTCTTGACTGCCTAGATGGTGGTGGAGGCAGACGAGGTGCAGCATAGGTCTGCCTTGGGGCAGATGCATTTGGACGGTACATGCTGTTCGGGATCCATATCTTACGCTTCTGTGAGGGCGAGCCCGAAGATGAGCCCGTGTCACGGTTGCGCCTGTGAGAGCTCTGGTATTCCTGCAGACCAGTTTCGACATTGATGGCCTTGTTCACCAAGGTGGCGAAATCAGCAAAGTCATGCACTAGAAGTGCGAGCTTGATGTCAGCTTGAAGGCCATCACGGAACTTCTCCTGTCTGCGTGCATCAGTTGCAATGTCCTCTTCAGCATAGCGAGACAAGTCCAGAAACTCCCGCTGATAAGCTTCAACAGTTTTGTTGCCTTGGGTGAGGTTGCGGAACTCACGCTTCTTCCGGTCCATGACTCCCTGAGGAATGAAGCGGGCACGGAAAGCTGCTTGGAAGTCTGGCCATGTGATGATTGTTCCAGCTGGCAGAGTACGCCTGTGGCTGTCCCACCATTGAGCTGCGGGTCCCTTCAAGAAGAAGGAAGCAAAGGTGACATAGCTGGCAGGGGCTACATCAGCAGACTCCATCTCATAGGTGATGTCACGGAGCCAGTCATCAGCATCCAGAGGCTGAGTTGAGCTGCGGTAGATGGTTGGGTTGAGGCGTATGAAATCTTGAAGAGTCACTTGGGCTGGCTGCTGGTTCATATTGGGGCGAGGAAACTGAGCCATCATATTTTCCATGAATTGGCGGTTCAGTTCAAACTGTTGGATCATACCAGCCATGTACTCAGGTGGTGGTGGGGCATCGCCACCACGACCACGACCACCTGGTCTAACCATCCTGCTAATATATAACAGGGGTAGTTCAGCATTGAGAAATATTTGCAAAGACAAGAATCATTCATGATGAAACATGCATAACGAGAGGAGCACGATAGCTACTACATAGTAGTCGGCATAACTTACAAAAGGGGTCATGCATAGAGTTCAGTACATAGACTAAAACATCATAGGCGGCACACAGGCTCGCGGCGACTGCAACTAATACTAACTAAGCAAGACTACATCAGTCCCAAGAGGTACTGTGGAGGTAATCGTAGCCCAACAGCTGGTAGTGAGGCAACGGATAGCCCTCCATGTCAGCAGACTGGGGGCCGCGGATACTCAGGTGTAGAGCCCGACGCTCAGGTGGCAGAAGAGGACCAAGTGCGGGAGAGTAGCCTCCCACCTCTGGCCAACCGACACCGTGGGGCATCACGGTCCTGGCTGGGTAGATCGCAGTACGCGGTAGCTGTCCAGATCGGACAAAGGGGTGCAGCAGCGTCAGAGCACGGTAAAGGTGCTGACGGGTGGTGTACATCTCGTGGCGAAGAGCTCGGTTAGCTCGATCCAGCCCATCAGCATGCAGAACCAGGTTCTGATGGTAGAAGGGCTCTCGGGTGACAGTGGAGTAGGCAGCAGTATAGTATCCCTCCGCACCAACATCAGATGCGATAGCAATGTGCCTGAAAGGGGAGGTGTCCAACTCCCGATACTCTCCACGAAGACGTGTCAGAGCAGCATAGGCAGCATCGTGGACAGCCATATCGATGGTCACACCAACACCATGTGCGGTGTGCAGCACAGTAGTGGAGTCATACTCCCGCGAGTAGAGGTGGACGATGGCACGGTACTGCTCCTGGTTAAAGTCCTGGTACTCCTCGTAGACGGTGTACTCAGGGTGCCAGCGATAACCCAGATAGGTCATCATCTCAGCTAGCACAGCAGGTGATCCCGAGGCACCAATGGCCGTCGTGTGGCGCACGACCTGCCTCGTGGGTTCCATCTGAAAGCAAAGACGTTTCAAAGGAGTCAAATGACAGTGTGTGAATTGTTCAAAATACTATTCTAAGAAACAACTATGGCTTATCCAACTTTGGGGTGAATGCGGTCACGGGATCCTAGTGTTAGAGTTAGTAAATTCGTTTAACCCGAGTAGAAGAGAGTTCAGAGTCCCAGAGTAAAGGTCGAGGAGTAAAAGATCCTAGTACCACCCAATGGCGACGTGGGCCCGTAAGACACACAGCCATGTTAGTAAAAGTTTTGTAATGTCTAGACTCGACTTCGGCCAAGGAGTGTGGAAAGGGGGATTCCTACAGGCAGTCGGCTCTGATACCAACTTGTGACGCCCCCGATTTGACCGTACACTAATCATGCACGCAAATGTGTACGATCAAGATCAGGGACTCACGGGAAGATATCACAACACAACTCTAAAACATAAATAAGTCATACAAGCATCATAATACAAGCCAGGGGCCTCGAGGGCTCGAATACAAGTGCTCGATCACAGACGAGTCAGCGGAAGCAACAATATCTGAGTACAGACATAAGTTAAACAAGTTTGCCTTAAGAAGGCTAGCACAAACTGGGATACAGATCGAACGAGGCGCAGGCCTCCTGCCTGGGATCCTCCTAACTACTCCTGGTCGTCGTCAGCGGCCTGCACGTAGTAGTAGGCACCTCCAGTGTCGTAGGTGTCGTCGTCGACGGTGGCGTCTGGCTCCTGGACTCCAACATCTGGTTGCGACAACCAGATAGAAAGGAAAGGGGGAAAAGAGGGAGAGAAGCAACCGTGAGTACTCATCCAAAGTACTCGCAAGCAAGGAGCTACACTACATATGCATGGGTATATGTGTAAAGGGGCATATCAGTGGACTGAACTGCAGAATGCCAGAATAAAAGGGGGATAGCTAGTCCTGTCGAAGACTACGCTTCTGGCCATCTCCATCTTGCAGCATGTAGAAGAGAGTAGATTGAAGTCCTCCAAGTAGCATCGCATAGCATAATCCTACCCGGCGATCCCCTCCTCGTCGCCCTGTTAGAGAGCGATCACCGGGTTGTATCTGGCACTTGGAAGGGTGTATTTTATTCAGTATCCAGTTCTAGTTGTCATAAGGTCAAGGTACAACTCCGGGTCGTCCTTTTACCGAGGGACACGGCTATTCGAATAGATAAACTTCCCTGCAGGGGTGCACCACATAACCCAACACGCTCGATCCCATTTGGCCGGACACACTTTTCTGGGTCATGCCCGGCCTCGTAAGATCAACACGTCGCAGCCCCACCTAGGCTCAACAGAGAGGTCAGCACGCCGGTCTAAACCTATGCGCGCAGGGGTCTGGGCCCATCGCCCTATGCACACCTGCACGTTGCGTACGCGGCCGGAAGCAGACCTAGCCCCCTTAATACAAGCGCGAGCTTACGGTCCAATGCGGCGCGCGCCACTCAGTTGCTGACGTCAAAAGAGCTTCGGCTGATACCACGACGTCGGGATACCCATAACTACTCCCACGTAGATGGTTAGTGCGTATAGACCAAATGGCCAGACTCAGATCAAATACCAAGATCTCGTTAAGCGTGTTAAGTAACCGCGAACGCCGACCAGGGCCAGGCCCACCTCTCACCTAGGCGGTCTCAACCTGCCCTGTCGCTCCGCCACAAAGATCCACTCGCGGGTACTCCTACGAGCCGACCCGACTTTAGTCATCACATGTGTCATGTATATAGTATATAAGTATATACCCGTGATCACCGCCCAGGTGATCACGGCCCGATAGTATAGCACAGCAGACGGACAAGAATGTAGGGCCACTGATGGAAAACTAGCATCCTATACTAAGCATGTAGGATTGCAGGTAAAGGTAACAACAGTAGTAGCAAGGATAGGCTATGCATCAGGATAGGATATCGGAAAGCAGTAACATGCTACACTACTCTAATGCAAGCAGTATAGAGAAGAATAGGCGATATCTGGTGATCAAGGGGGGGGGCTTGCCTGGTTGCTCTGGCAAGTAGGAGGGGTCGTCAACTCCGTAGTCGAACTGGGCAGCAGCAGTGTCGGTCTCGTAGTCTACCGGAGAGAAGAGGGGGAAGAAACAGTAAATACAATGCAAACATAAGCATGACGATGCGTGACATGACAATGAGCAGTGCGAGGTGTGTCCTAACGCGACAGTAGGTGGTACCGGCGAAGGGGGGGAACATCCGGGAAAATATTCCCGCTGTTTCGCGTTTCGGATAGACGGACCGGAGGGGGAAAGTTGCGAGTTCGATAGGTTAGGGAGGTGTGGTGGACGAACGGACTGCGTATCCGGATTCGTCTCGTCGTTCTGAGCAACTTTCATGTAGAAAACATTTTCATCCGAGTTACGGTTTAAAAGATATGAATTTTCAAAGATTATTTGAATTTCTGGAATTATTTGAATTTAGCAAAAATGAATTATGACGTCAGCATGAGGTAAGGCTGACGTCAGCAGGTCAACAGGTCGGCTGACCAGTCAAACCAGATAGGTGGGTCCTACCTGTCATAGACAGTGGACTAACAAAAGATTAAATTAACTAAAATTAGATTAATTAACTACTGGACCCCACCTGTCATAGTCTAATTATCTAAACTAATTAGTTTTAATTATTAAAATGTTTTAATTATCGGATTAAGTGGTGGGCCCGCACATCAGTGGCTGGGGCCTGCCCAGTCAGCCCAGTTGACCAGGTCAACTGGTCAACAGGTCAACAGGGGGCCAGAGGGCCCACTGGCAGTGACCCAGGGGGGTGGCCCCAGGTGTGCCAGCTCAGCGCGGCCGGCGGCTCAACACCGGCGACGCCAAACGCGGCGGCGCGGCTCGGATCTCGCCGGAAAACGCGTACAGGGCTCGGGGAGGAGCGGGGCTAGCCTCATTCGAACGAGCTCTCAGCGCCGCATCCAGTGGTGGCCGTAGCATCGCCGGACTTGGCCGGAATCGGCGCCGATGAGCGGCGGAGGTGGCGGCGTGCACGGGTGCTCGACGAAAACGGAGCTACGACGTGCCATCGAGCAAACGGAGAGGCCGGGGAGTAACTACGTGGTGCGGCGAGTCTAATGGGTACGGGCCCGTGACCAAACCGTCACCGGAGACGCGTCGGCGGCGAGCTCCGCGGCGACGCGTTCGGCCTCGTCGTGAGAGCTAGCTAAGGTTCGCGCGAGAGCAAACGGAGAAGGGTAGGAGGTAGAGGAGCTCGCCGCGCGGCACACGGAGGCCGGTGAGAGGCTTAGTAGCAGCAGCAGTCGCCGGAGTCGAAGAAGACGGCGGCGACCCGAGGAAGAAGGCGACGGCGTTGGGGGTAATGTAGGGGGGGTCCCGGCTCGAGCAGGTGGTCGGGGAGGACGGGCTCGACGCGGCGGAGCTCGTGGACACGTCGGGGAGGAGAACTGGGCTCGGTGGCCGCGGGAACGACGGCGGCACGTCGGCGACCGCGCTCGGGCGGTGGGGAAGGAGGGAGCGGCGTGGATCTGGGGGGGGAGAGGGAGAGGCGCAGAGGCCGAGAGGGTGAGCGGGGGCGAGTGGGAGAGGGGCCCGAGGAGGCGGGGGCGCTGGCGTCCTTATCCTCGACGCCGGCGAGGGGGGTCCGGCGGGGACGCGCCTATTGCGACCCCGGTCGGGGGAACAGGGGGGGGAGGCGACCCGGGGAGGTGGGCCAGGCCGGCTGGGCCTGGGGTCGGCCCAGTTGGGCCAGGGTCCAGTGGGGGGGGGGCTTCTCCTTCTCTTTTTTTTCTTTGTTTGTTCTGTTTTCTTTTGTATTTTATTTTTATTTATTTATTTTCTTTTTTGTTTTATTTCAATTTAATTTATTTAGTTATTTTATAAAAATATGTTTTCTTTAGTATAATTACCCTTGTAATATTTGGCACCCACCGAACATTTTTGTTTAATTTTTTGAAAACTTTTATTATTGACATTAATTTGAATTTAAATTTTGAAACGGTTTCGAATCATCGCGAGGTTAATTACAGTGACAGAGGTGACGTGGCATCATTAGCGTGGGATTACTGTAGCTTAATTATCCGGGCGTTACAAACTGGGAGTTAATCTTTCGGATGATAGTGTCATTGACAGAATTCTTCAATCACTGCCACCAAGCTACAAGAGCTTCGTGATGAACTATAATATGCAAGGGATGGATAAGACAATTCCCGAGCTCTTCGCAATGCTAAAAGGCTGCGGAGGTAGAAATCAAGAAGGAGCATCAAGTGTTGATGGTCAACTAGACCACCAGTTTCAAGAAAAAGGCAAAGGGAAGAAGAAGGGGAACTTCAAGAAGAACAGCAAACAAGTTGCTGCTCAAGAGAAGAAACCCAAGTCTGGACCTAAGCCTGAGACTAAGTGCTTCTACTACAAGCAGACTGGTCACTGGAAGCGGAACTGCCCCAAGTATTTGGCGGATAAGAAAGATGGCAAGGTGAACAAAGGTATATGTGATATACATGTTTTTGATGTGTACCTTACTAGAGCTCGCAGTAGCACCTGGGTATTTGATACTGGTTCTGTTGCTAATGTTTGCAACTCGAAACAGGGACTATGGATTAAGCGAAGACTGGCTAAGGACGAGGTAACGATGCGCGTGGGAAATGGTTCCAAAGTCGATGTGATCGCCGTCGGCACGCTACCTCTACATCTACCTTCGGGATTACTTTTAGACCTAAATAATTGTTATTTGGTGCCAGCGTTGAGCATGAACATTATATTTGGATCTTGTTTGATGCGAGACGGTTATTCATTTAAATCTGAGAATAATGGTTGTTCTATTTATATGAGTAATATCTTGGGACAATTGCATTTTTACCCCTAGTTGGTTCCTACCCACGGGTTTTGCCCTTACTTTTTCCGTCGAGGTCCCTTGAATGCCCTTTGACCGTTTGACCAAAACTTAGAAAATTCATAACTAATTCATATGAACTCAGAAAAATGCAAATAAGATATCAAAATGTTCAGATAAACATTACCTTTATGTGCATATCATTTGCATTCAGGACAAAAGCACCCTTTAAACTACCTGAGGTAATTAATGTTATTAACATTATTAAAAATAAAAAGGTATAAACAATATTTTTTTCATAAATAAATATGTACCTGCTCCCTTATTGGAAAGTAGTTCATCACAGAAACCGGTTCCTGTGACACCTACACCAATTAGTGAGGAAGCTAATGATGATGATCATGAAACTTCAGATCAAGTTACTACCGAACCTCATAGGTCAACCAGAGTAAGATCTGCACCAGAGTGGTACGGTAATCCTATTCTGGAGGTCATGTTACTAGACCATGACAAACCTACGAACTATGAGGAAGCGATGATGAGCCCAGATTTCGCAAAATGGCTTGAGGGCATGAAATCTGAGATGGGATCCATGTATGAGAACAAACTATGGACTTTGGTTGACTTGCCGGATGATCGGCAAGCCATCGAAAATAAATGTATCTTCAAGAAGAAGACAGACGCTGACGGTAATGTTACTGTCTACAAAGCTCGACTTGTTGCAAAAGGTTTTCGACAAGTTCAAGGAGTTGACTACGATGAGACCTACTCACCCGTAGCGATGCTTAAGTCCGTTCGAATCATGTTAGCAATTGCCGCATTTTATGACTATGAAATTTGGCAAATGGATGTAAAGACTGCATTCCTGAATGGATTTCTGGAAGAAGAGTTGTATATGATGCAACCTGAAGGTTTTATTGATCCAAAAGGTGCTAACAAAGTGTGCAAGCTTGTAACACCCACGATGCGGCTATATCTCCCACGTGTCGAGGCACGACTTGGAGGCATAACCGCATGGTGGTTTTGTCGCAAGAAGGGTCATCTTCACACAATCCCATGTAATGAACAAGAATGGGATAAAGAGTTGGCTTACAATCGCCACTTCACACAATACATTAATTAAACATACATCATTCAGAGTACACACATAGTCCGACTACGGACAAATCCAAATGAAAAGAAGATAACCCCAAATGCTAGATCCCAGATCGTCCCAACTGGGCTCCACTACTGATCATCAGGAAACGAAACATAGTAACGACCAAGTTCCTCGTTGAACTCCCACTTGAGTTCGGTAGCATCACCTGCACTGGTATCATCGGCACCTGCAACTGTTTTGGTAGAATCTGTGACTCATGAGGACTCAACAATCTCACACCCGTGAGATCAAGACTATTTAAGCTTATGGGTAAGGACGGGGTAAAGAGGTGGAGCTGCAGCAAGCACTAAGCAAATATGGTGGCTAACATACGCAAATAAGAGCGAGAAGAGAAGCAACGCAACGGTCGAGAAGCTAGAAGTGATCAAGAAGTGATCCTGAAACTACTTATGCACAACCATAACAAAAGAACCGTGTTCACTTCCCGGACTCCGCCGAGAAGAGACCATCACGGCTACACACGCGGTTGATGTATTTTAATTAAGTCAAGTGTCAAGTTCTCTACAACCGGACATTAACAAATTCCCATCTGCCACATAACCGCGGGCACGTCTTTCGAAAGATAATACCCTGCAGGGGTGTCCCAACTTAGCCCATGATAAGCTCTCACGATCAACGAAGGATATTCCTTCTCCCGGGAAGACCCGATCAGTCTCGGAATCCCGGTTACAAGACATTTCGACAATGGTAAAACAGGTCCAGCAAAGCCGCCCAAATGTGCCGACAAATCCCGATAGGAGCTGCACATATCTCGTTCTCAGGGCACACCGGATAAGTCAAGCTACGAGTAAAACCAGGCCTCGAGTTTCCCCGACGTGGCCCCACAGGCTGCTCGGTTCGGACCAACACTTAGAGAAGCACTGGCCCGGGGGGGCTAAATAAAGATGACCCTCGGGTTGGCCGACCCAAGGCAAGGGGTAATAGGTTGTTAGGCAAATGTAAAACCAAGGTTGGCCTTGCTGGAGGAGTTTTATTCAAAGCGAACTGTCAAGGGGTTCCCATAACACCCAACCGCGTTAGGGACGCAAAATCCGGGAACATAATACCGATATGACGGAAACTAGGGCGCCAAGAGTGGAACAAAACACCAGGCATAAGGCCGAGCCTTCCAACCTTTACCAAGTATATAGATGCATTAATTAAAATAAGAGATATTGTGATATGCCAACATATCCATGTTCCAACATGGAACAAACTTCAGCTTCACCTGCAACTAGCAACGCTATAAGAAGGGCTGAGCAAAAGCGGTAACTTAGCCAAACAACGGTTCGCTAGGTAAGGATGGTTAGAGGCTTGACATGGCAATATGGGAGGCATGATATAGCAAGTGGTAGGTAGCGCGGCATAGCAATAGAGCGAACAACTAGCAAGCAAAGATAGAAGTGATTTCGAGGGTATGGTCATCTTGCCTGAGATCCCGCAAGGAAGAAGAACGAGTCCATGAAGAAGACAAACAGACGTAGTCGAACGAATCCTCACAACTCCAGAACAAAACCGAAACTAACGAGAGAAGCAACCCGGAAAGAAAAACAACATAGTAAACACACAAGCATAAACATGGCATGATGCACAATCAAGTATGGTGCATGTCCGGTTTAAGTAGGCATGGCATGGCAAAGTGCACAAACAATAGTACAAATTAAGTGGAGCTCAATATGCAACGAGTTGCATATTGACGAAACACCGCATCAATTATTTAGTTCTCTCCCATTTATGTACCCAACAAAATAAACTGTGGTTAAGCATGGCAAGAGGTGAAGCATAATAAAACTATCTATTTAGGCAAGTTTAAATGAGGCCGGAAATAACAAATAACAATTCCGGAAAATCCCCATATGTCATTTAGCAATTTAAAGCAAACAACAATTTTAAACATTTTAAATGTTATTATCATGATGCGGATGACATATGCAAGTTTTAAGCAATTTTGTGGAAATGTTGACATGAGCATGATACGAGGCATTTGTCGCCATGGCGGAAGGAAAAGGGTGCCACGGCGGTGAAACGGAAATGGTGCCACGGCAACATCCCGGTTCCAGCAACTCGATTGGGATGCTGGTGCAAAGGAACAAGTGTGGTTGCGCGAAACGTGCAAAAGTGACGGGGAGTGATCCCGGATACCGGGTGTCCCACATGTCGATGGCATGGCTTACGGCAAACGTGCAAGGAACAATTCGGACATGGTCCAAACATAGGGTGCATCTCATACAACACATGCATTCGGTCCACAGACGTCGTCTCGGGGTTATACCTTTGAAGCGTGCCTTTTCGGAGCGGATCGGGTTCGACGGTAGTGGAAGTAGTCGTTTCTCGTGATGGTAGTGGAAGTAGAGGTACACGATGACGATAGTGGCACATCTTGTAGTGGAACTTGGGCGTAGTGGTACACGTTTCATAGAGGAACTTGACGCCCACGAGGTCGACGGTAGAGGTACTTGACGCATCACCGGGTGTAGTCGTACATGAGGGTCTTGATGAATCCGAAGGGGGTACTTGACGGGGCCGGTCTTGGCGATTCAGGTTTTCGTAGTGTCCTGGTACTTGACGCTTGGGATTGATTCCAGGGTTGCATGCGTCCACGGCAACACAGCGCAGATGCAAAGAGGCAACGACTTGGCGCGGTTCCGGTGGTCGAACAAGGCAGGGGCAGCTCGGTCACGCGCGCTGCGGGCGGCAGAGGACGAAGCAGAGGAGCAGCAGCGCAAGGGAAGGCAGCGACGCAGGCGAGGAGCAGCCCCAGCGGCAGAGCTCCATGGGAGGCGTAGCCATGCGCGGCTGCTGGAGCTCCTCAAGCAGAGAAGAAGCCGCTAGGGCAGGAGGCGCGGCGAGGTCGTCGTGGGGAGCGGCAAGAGGCCAACGCGAGCAGGGGATCGAGCTGGGTAGCGGCGAACTTGGCGCGGAGGCGACCTTCAGTGACACGTGGTTGGCGGGGACGATGGGATCCGGCAGGAACCAAGGCGAGTCAGGGACGCGAGCGTCCTCTTCCGCTCGACCTGAAGCAGAGTAGCGACAGCGATAGCTTGCAGGAGGGGTCGCGGGGCACGATGGCGGCTTGTAGAGGAAGGAGCGATCGTCGATCTGCTGGGCTCCGGTGGCGCGGGTCAATGAGGACGAGGTGGAGGTGCGGGATGAGGTAGCGAGCGAGAGGAGGGTGGAGCGTGGGGATCTCCTCTCCCTGGTGCGATGCATGTGATGCGTGGTGGCGGCGCGAGGGAATGAAGAGGAGGGATCGAGGGAGAGATGCTGAGGGGATCGGGCAGGGGGTTCGGCTAGGGTTTAGGAGGGTTAGTTGGGCCTAGATGGCCTGCTGGGTTGCTGGGCTCTTGTCTCCCTCTCTCTTATTTCCCAAAACAGAAAATAACAAAGAAGAAAAGAAGAAGAAAGGAGGTGTTGGGGAAGAAGTTGGACACGCGGATAATTTTTCCGGACTCACAAAAATGTGCTTGTTCTGAGAAAATAGAAAAGGCCAAGATTGAAAGATTTAAATTCAAACTCATTTGATTTAAATTCAAATGATTTGAATAGGAAGTGAGGGTTGGGGAGGTCCAAAAATGTTCGGATTTTTGGTGGAGCTCCGGAATATGATGAAAGAATATATGGCAAGGTTGGAGACCAAGAATTAAGATAACAAAGGCATTGGGATAAATTGCAAGTGTGTTATGGTGATTTCCGAATTAAAGAAATATTTAATATAGCTCCCTAATATTGGGAGGATATGTTATAAAGAGAAGTCACCCTTCCCTCGATTTAAATAGATTAACCATCTATGCAATTTATTAGATGAGTTGAGATGCAAAGATTAATGACATGATGGCATGATGACATGATGCAATGCAAAAAAACAAATAAATACACACGACGATAACGAAAAACATGGAAGGCGTCTGAAGCGTCGGTCTCGGGGCGTTACAAAGCTCCAGCGATCCATTTATGGACTGGTGCAAGCCTCTCGGAGCTGGAATAAACGTTTTGATAGTGTGATCAAAGCATATGGTTTTATACAGACTTTTGGAGAAGCCTGTATTTACAAGAAAGTGAGTGGGAGCTCTGTAGCATTTCTAATCTTATATGTGGATGACATATTGTTGATTGGAAATGATATAGAATTTCGGATAGCATAAAAAGATACTTGAATAAGAATTTTTCAATGAAGGACCTCGGTGAAGCTACTTACATATTGGGCATCAAGATCTATAGAGATAGATCAAGACGCTTAATTGGACTTTCACAAAGCACATACCTTGACACAGTTTTGAAGAAGTTCAAAATGTATCAGGCAAAGAAAGGGTTCTTACCTGTGCTACAAGGTGTGAAGTTGAGTAAGACTCAATGCCCGACCACTGCAGAAGATAGAGAGAAAATGAAAGATGTTCCCTATGCTTCGGCCATAGGCTCTATCATGTATGCAATGCTGTGTACCAGACCTGATGTGTGCCTTGCTATTAGTTTAGCAGGGAGGTACCAAAGTAATCCAGGAGTGGATCACTGGACAACGGTCAAGAACATCCTGAAATACCTGAAAAGGACTAAGGATATGTTTCTCGTTTATGGAGGTGATAACGAGCTCATCGTAAATGGTTACGTTGATGCAAGCTTTGACACTGATCCGGACGATTCTAAATCACAAACCGGATACGTGTTTATATTGAACGGTGGAGCTGTCAGTTGGAGCAGTTCTAAACAAAGCATCGTGGCGGGATCTACGTGTGAAGTGGAGTACACTGCTGCTTCGGAAGCAGCAAATGAAGGAGTCTGGATGAAGGAGTTCATATCCAATCTAGGTGTCATACCTAGTGCATTGGGTCCAATGAAAATCTTTTGTGAAAATACTGGTGCAATTGCCTTGGCAAAGGAATCCAGATTTCACAAGAGAACGAAGCACATCAAGAGACGCTTCAACTCCATCCGGGATCAAGTCCAGGTGGGAGACATAGAGATTTGCAAGATACATACGGATCTGAATGTTGCAGACCCGTTGACTAAGCCTTTTCCACAAGCAAAACATGATCAGCACCAAGGCTCCATGGGTGTTAGAATCATTACTGTGTAATCTAGATTATTGACTCTAGTGCAAGTGGGGGACTGAAGGAAATATGCCCTAGAGGCAATAATAAAGTTATTATTTATTTCCTCATATCATGATAAATGTTTATTATTCATGCTAGAATTGTGTTAACCGAAAACTTAGTACATGTGTGAATACGTAGACAAACAGAGTGTCACTAGTATGCCTCTACTTGACTAGCTCGTTAATTAAAGATGGTTATGTTTCCTAAACCATAGACATGAGATGTCATTTGATTAACGGGATCACATCATTAGGAGAATGATGTGATTGACTTGACCCATTCCGTTAGCTTAGCACTTGATCGTTTAGTATGTTGCTATTGCTTTCTTCATGACTTATATATGTTCCTATGACTATGAGATTATGCAACTCCCGTTTACCGGAGGAACACTTTGTGTTCTACCAAACGTCGCAATGTAAATGGGTGAGTATAAAGGTGCTCTACAGGTGTCTCCAAAGGTACTTGTTGACTTGGCGTATATCGAGATTAGGATTTGTCACTCCGATTGTCGGAGAGGTATCTCTGGGCCCACTCAGTAATACACATCACTATAAGCCTTGCAAGCATTGCAACTAATGAGTTAGTTGCGGAATGATGTATTACGGAACGAGTAAGAGACTTGCCGGTAACGAGATTGAACTAGGTATTGAGATACCGACGATCGAATCTCGGCAGGGTACTATTCGAAGGTACTCTCGGCCGGTGCCAAGCTCACTCTGGTAAACTCTACCATTACATCGATGATGATCCATGCCATGTGACACTTAAGCTGCACCCAAAGGTGATTGAACACATTGACAAGCTGCGTAGATACTGTCTGTGGGCCAAAAACACGGAGACGGGAGTTAAAAATAATTCTTTGGCTGCTTGGGAGTTGGTTTGTAGACCGAAGCGCAATGGTGGTCTTGGGGTGATTGACATCAAAACCTAGAACGTGGCACTCCTCCTCAAACACCTTTATAAGTTCTACAATCATCACCATGTCCCGTGGGTGACTCTGATATAGGACACATACTATGCGAGTAGAGTGCCACATGCAGTAGACCCGATCGGCTCCTTCTGGTGGCGTGATGTCATGCAACTCAGTAACATGTTTCGCGGCATCACTAAGGTTGCGATTGGGGATGGATCTTCAGCTCTGTTTTGGAAGGATGTGTGGATTGAACATGATCATGAGGCACCACTCTCCGAGATCTTCCCCCGTGCCTTTTCCTTTTGCACAAACGAGGATGAGTCGGTGGGAACTGTTTTGGCGGCTACTGACCCCGCTATGCTATTCCATCTACCTCTGTCTACCCAAGCAAGAGAAGAGGTTAGAGAGATTCAGCAACGATCCAGGCATGTCGTGCCAGAGAGGGATTCCGCTGATTCTTCGGTTTGTACCCTTGGAGGAAAGTTCTCGGCCAGCAAATACTACAACCACTGCTTCAGGGAAACGATAGCCGATGAGGCCTTTCTGTGGCTTTGGAAATCCAAGAGCCCCATCAAATTCAAGATGTTTGGCTGGTTATTGCTGGTGGACCGTCTAAACACAAGGAATATGTTGAAACAGAGACACTATGCTGTTGTGGACAACAACTACGCATGCCTGCTGTGCCAAAACCAGCCGGAGGAAACGGTTGAACACCTCTTTTTCTCATGCCCATTTAGCCAGCACTGTTGGGCCAGAGTGGGATTATTTTGGCCAAATGGGGGTAATAGGGTATCTTTGTTGCATGCTGGAAGAAATCAGTGGAGTCAGCCGCTGTTCATGGATATTTTCTTGCTGGCAGCATGGAGCATCTGGAAAGAGAGGAACAACGAGTATTTCAGAGGGGTGCCTCACTCCTTCGCGGCATGGCTAGATAGATTCAAAAACCTTCTAAGCCTGCTTGGGCACAACTGTAAAGAAGAGCTTTGCCCCTTCTTAGACTCTTATATACAAAACCTGTAACCTAGATACACTCTTTCTTTCTTAGTTGGTCTGAGGGGGCCCCTCAAATACCCCTCACTTGTAATGATGTAATTTTTGTTGTGTGAGTAATACAAAGTCAGTGGGAGCCTCTCCCACTGTTGCCACTATTAAAAAAAAGATCGAATCTCGGGCAAGTAACATACCGATGACAAAGGGAACAACGTATGTTGTTATGCGGTTTGACCGATAAAGATCTTTGTAGAATATGTAGGAGCCAATATGAGCATCCAGGTTCCGCTATTGGTTATTGACCGGAGACGTGTCTCGGTCATGTCTACATAGTTCTCGAACCCGTAGGATCCGCACGCTTAAAGTTCGGTGACGATCGGTATTATGAATTTTTGTGTTTTGATGTACCAAAGGTAGTTCGGAGTCCCGGATATGATCACGGACATGACGAGGAGTCTCGAAATGGTCGAGACGTAAATATCGATATATTGGACGACTATATTCGGACACCGGCAGTGTTCCAGGTGGTTTCGGAGAAAACCGGAGTGCCGGAGGGTTACTGGAACCCCCCGGGAGAAATAATGGGCCTTATGGGCTTTAGTGGAGAGAGAGAGGGCTGGCCTAGGAAAGGCTGCGCGCCCCTCCCCCTCTGGTCCGAATTGGACTAGGAGAGGGGGGGGGGGGGCGCCCCCCTTTCCTTCTCCCTCTCCCCCTTCCTTTTCCCCTCCTAGTAGGAGTAGGAAAGAGGGGAGTCCTACTACTACTAGGAGGAGGACTCCTCCTCCTGGCGCGCCATAGAGGGCCGTCCGGCCTCCCCCCTTGCTCCTTTATATACGGGGGCAGGGGGCACCTCTAGACACACAAGTTGATCAGTTGATCTCTCCCAACCGTGTGCGGTGCCCCCCTCCACCATAATCCACCTCGATCATATCGTAGCGGTGCTTAGGTGAAGCCCTGCGTCGGTAGCAACATCATCATCGTCATCACGCTGTCGTGCTGACAAAACTCTCCGGCGAAGCTCTGCTGGATCGGAGCTCGCGGGACGTCATCGAGTTGAACGTGTGCTGAACTCGGAGGTGCCGTGCGTTCGGTACTTGGATCGGTCGGATCGTGAAGACGTACGACTACATCAACCGCGTTGTGCTAACGCTTCCGCTTTCGGTCTATGAGGGTACGTGGACACACTCTCCCCTCTCGTTGCTATGCATCACCATGATCCTATGTGTGCGCAGGATTTTTTTTTTTGAAATTACTACGTTCCCCAACAACTTCCCCACTACAATTCTTTCAACATGCACTATAGCAACTCACCAAGCCATCGACATGCTTGGAAAAGGACCTCACCTTAGCATGCATCATGCATGCTACACATATTCAACAAAGACCCCGTGATTAACATGCTCCATACATGGTAGACATATTCAATAAATATTCTACAACTATACTATAATCAAATACAATAAGCTATAGTTATTTTAGTTCCAGTTTTCATATTATTCTAAATACTAATGTTTTCATAAAATCAAATCTCAATAAAATGATTCCTACTAATTCCCGTACCAAACAATCCTGGGATAATTTCATGTCTTAGGATGATTGGTTTGTAGGATGTTTTTCTTTAATTTCACGCCAATCTAGACATGGAACTTTAAAATATGCGCCACAAGGCAATTCCAAGCTGATGGGCGAAACATACCAGTGATATCAACAAGAAAAAACAATGCCTCTCTACCATTATTGATGATCTCAACTAAATCGTAGAAACTCACATCTTGTCTCTACAATAAATTCACATGAAAAATCAATCCAACTAGAAGACTGCATATCTCTTGCGAGAAGAGGAAGTGAAATGGTACCAAAGATCCAAATCTGACTTCATATAGGATGGAGATAACAATACACGATATTCTCAACTGATGCCGATGGACATGATAGTAAGAAATGTATTTTTAGTATCCAAAAGGATGAGACCAGATTGAAGGTTAGGTGGAACTAAAATGTTATATCACCAAATATTACAAATCTTTGTTCGGGGCACTAGATAATGGGAATGTCACCCTTGATGAGGCCCGAACATATGATATTCCACAAGTCACGTTAGAAGAGAATGCTATCCTTACTACGCTTTTCTCTGAAGAGGAGGTGAGTGATGACCCACAAGTATAGGGGATCAATTGTAGCTCTTTTCAATAAGTAAGAGTGTTGAACCCAACGAGGAGCAGAAGGAAATGACAAGTGGTTTTCAGCAAGGTAATGTTTGCAAGTGCTAAAATTGTAAGTAGTAGAGTAGTTTGATAGCAAGATAATTTGTAACGAGCAAGTAACGATAGTAGTAACAAAAGTGCAGCAAGGTAGCCCAATCCTTTTGAGGCAAAGGACATGCCAAAACGGTCTCTTATGATAAGCAAAGTGTTCCTGAGGGTACACGGGAATTTCATCTAGTCACTTTCACCATGTTGGCTCGATTTGTGTTCGCTACTTTGATAATTTGATATGTGGGTGGACCGGTGCTTACGTGATGTTCTTACTTGAACAAATCTCCTACTTATGATTAACCCTCCCGCAAGCATCCACAGCTATGAGAAAAGTATTAAGAATAAATTCTAACCATAGCATTAAACTTTTGGATCCAATCGATCCCTTACAGAATAGCGCATAAACTGGGGTTAAGCTTCTGTCACTCTCGCAACCCATCATCTAATTGCTACTCCACAATGCATTCCCTTAGGCCCAAATATGGTGAAGTGTCATGTAGTCAACATTCACATGACACCACTAAGGGAATCACAACATACATACTATCAAAATATCGAACACATATCAAGTTCACATGATTACTTGCAACATGATTTCTCCCGTGACCTCAAGAACAAAAGTAACTACTCGCAAATGATAATCATGCTCATGATTAGAGGCGTATAAATAGCATATTGGATCTGAACATATAATCTCCCACCAAATAAACCATATAGTAATCAACTACAAGATGTAATCAACACTACTAGTCACCCACAAGCACCAATCTATAGTTCCGGTAACAAGATTGAACACAAGAGGTGAACTAGGGTTTGAGATGAGATCGTGATGTTGAAGATGTTGATGGAGATAGCCCTCCCCAAGATGGGAGAGTTGTTGGTGATGATGATGACGATGATTTCTCCCTCCGGGAGGGAAGTTCCCCCAGCGAAATCGCTTCGCCGGAGGGCAAAAGTGCTCCCGCCCAAGTTCCACCTCGAGACGGCGGCGCTCCGTCCCGAAAGTCATCTCCTTATTTTTTCTAGGTCAAAATGACCTATATACCAGAAGATGGGCACCGGAGGTGGGCCTGGGTGAGCACAACCCACCAGGGCGCGCCTGGGCTCCCTGGCGCGCCCAGGTGGGTTGTGCCCACCTGGTGGGCCCCCTCTGCTAGTTATTTGCTCCAATATTCATCTTATATTTGATAAAAAAATCTCCGTGATGTTTCAGCTTGTCTGGAGTTGTGCAGAATAGGTGGCCTGACGTAGCTTTTCCAGGTCCAGATTTCCAGCTGCCGAAATTCTCACTCTTTGTGTATACGTTGCATATTATGAGAGAAAAGGCATTAGAATTACTCCAAAAGCATTATTATGGATAAAAAACATCATAAATAATAGTAGGAAAACATGATGCAAAATGGACGTATCAACTCCCCCAAGCTTAGACCTTGCTTGTCCTCAAGTGAAAACCGAAATCAAAAAACATGTCCACATTCTTAGAGAGAGAGGTGTCGATAAAAACAAAATACAGACATAGAAGCATCATGTTCATTATTATAACAGAGACAAAATTAAACATAAGGCTTTTGACATAGAATTTTTTATCATATACTTCTCATGAATAAGTGACAGTTCATCACACAATCGAAGGATAAAGCAAAATCTCTATTAGAAACCAACAAACTATGTTCTCAGTCAACTTTGCAACTACAATTCATCATCTTTTCAGGAAGGGTCACGTATCGGAGACTTTAGGCAAGTCCACATACTCAACCATCATATAGTCTTCTATGATTTCTAACACTCACCGCATACACATGAGCAAAACGTTTCAACCAGACACATAAGAAGATAGGGGCTTATAGTTTCGCCTCCCAACGTATTCACCTCAAGGGTGATGTCAACAATAATAACTCATGCTACCCATATTCAACTAGACATATGTGCCTAGATCTTTCCTCACCACATGATGCTTGCCAAAGGAGAAAATAAAAAGGAATAGAGAGAAAACTTTGACTCTTTGCATAAAAGTAAATACATAAAAGTAAAAGATAGGCCCTTCGCAGAGGGAAGCAGAGGTTGCCATGCGCTTATTTGTTTATATGCTCAACCCCTTAGTGCAAAAGAACGTCACGTTGCATTGCCCCTTACGATAGTGACCTTTATTATGCAGTCTGTCGCTTTTATTCTTCACCATCACAAGTTCGTGCAACGCTCTATTTTCTCTTACACTAAATGATCTCACACATTTAGTAGCATTTTTTATTGCCCTTTTGCACCGATGACAACTCACTTGAGGGATCTTGCTCATTCCCTAGGTAGGTATGGTGGATACATGAAAATAAGATTTGGGTTTAAGGGTTTTTGGATGCGCAAGTAGTATCTCTACTTAGTGCAAATTTTTTGGCTAGCAAAGATAGGGGGAAAACACCACATGTTAAAGGATCTATGACAATATGACTTCTATGTGAATATGAACAAACATAAATCAATAAGTTTTCTTCCTTGTCCAACGTCAACAATTTTGGCATATAATATTTTGATGGGGGCTTACAATCACAAAAGATTTCTAGGATAGTATATTTATATGTGAATCTTCTCTTACCTTATTAATTCTTTCATGAGTTGCATCATTGACTAATGCTATGTTTGTCAATCTCTAATAAAATTTTCTACTTATACTTTTCCTTATATGGTGCCGTCACCTACCATAAGATTAGTATATGACATTCTTGATTTATTTATTTCCTTTCTTTTTATTTATTTCCTTTCCTTTTATTTATTTCCTTTCTTTTAATTGCAACAAGAAAGTAAAGAAAGCAAAAACTCAAACTAAACTTTATTATATATCTTTCACACGATTACAAGGATAAATCACTAAGCAAACTCTCAAAGAAGAAAGGATCGAACTAAACTTTTATTCATCTAAAGCAAAAGATCGAACTAAAATAAATAAAAGCAAAAAGATAGTTGGGATGATACGATACAGGGGCACCTCCCCCAAGCTTGGCAAAAGCCAAGGGGAGTGCCCATACCCGATACTCAATTCTCTTTTGGTGATGAAGAAGAAGGTGGTGGTGATGAAGCGATCCTATCCTTAAGGATCAAGAGGTTCTCCAATCGACGGATGACGCTCCGGAGGTGGATGATATGCTCTTGATGCAGAATATTTTCACGAGTGAGACTTATTTTGCACGCGAACTGTTTCAATGATGCGAAAGGCTTCAATCTTAGTAGGGGTAAGATGAGCAAGGTAAGGCTTAAGGATATCTTCTTCGTCCTCCTCGGCCGGCAGTGCTTGTTCTGCCACCGAGGGTGGATCTACGGTATCCTCCTTGCCCTTGTCTCCCTTGACAGCGTCCGTGGGCTCCTCCCTCTTCAACTCGATCTTCATCAACCAAGCATCTTCTTCCATGTTGTTGGAGGAGGAGGAAGTCATGATGCCTGGCTTGATAGATCTGACCGAAAACAGCAAGAAAAGAGAACAAAGGATTTCTCCGCGATACGGTGGTCAATAGGTTCGGGGAGTATATAAAGAATTTTTATCTTGGGGAACAAGCAAACTGTAGAAAAACGGAGTCCAGGAGGTATCCCAGGTGGGCACAACCCACCTGGGCGCGCCTGGCAAGCCAGGCGCGCCCTGATGTCTTGTGCCCACCAGGGTACGCTTCCTGTAAGTTCCTTATTTTCCTATTTTTCTAAATATTCCAAAACTGACATAAAATATTTTTGTGGATTTGTCGGAGTTCGTTTACTTACCGTATCACGTACCTCCTTATTTTCACGATTCTGGAGTGTTGTAGAAGGACTCTTTTATGTGTTCTTCCAGTGTCAAACTTTGGATAATATTACTTTCAACATTAATGGGCGTACCTGAGATATAATGTTCTATTCGTTGCCCATTGACAACCTTTGGGTTAGTACCTTCGGCATTATTTATTTTGATGGCTCCAGACCGATAAACCTCCTTGATAACATATGGGCCTTCCCATTTTGAGAGGAGTTTTCCTGCAAAGAATCTGAAACGAGAGTTGTACAAAAGAACATATGCTCCGACTTTAAACTCACGCTTTTGGATTCCATTGTCAAGCCATCTTTTAACTTTTTCTTTGAATAATTTTGCATTTTCGTAAGCTTGGGTTCTCTATTCATCTAATGAGCTAATATCAAATAATCTCTTTTCACCGGCAAGTTTGAAATCATAATTGAGTTCTTTGATTGCCCAATATGCTTTATGTTCTAACTCAAGAGGCAAATGACAAGCTTTTCCATAAACCATTTTATAAGGAGACATACCCATAGGATTTTTATATGCTGTTCTATAAGCCCAAAGTGCATCATCTAATTTCTTAGACCAATTCTTCCGGGACCTATTGACAGTCTTTTGCAAGATTTTTTTCTCTATTGCTAAGTCCAACTTGACCACTAGACTGAGGATGATAAGGTGATGCAATTCTATGGTTAACATCATACTTGGCAAGCATTTTAGGAAAGGCACCAGGAATAAAGTGTGAACCACCATCAGTCATCAAATATCTAGGGATCCAAACCTTGGGAAAATAACTTTCTTAAGCATTTTAATAGAGGTGTTGTGATCAACACTACTGGTTGGAATAGCTTCTACCCATTTAGTAACATAATCAACAGCAACCAAAATATGTGTATACCCATTAGAGGAAGGAAAAGGTCCCATGTAATTAAATCCCCAAACATCAAATGGTTCAACAGCAAGTGAATAATTCATAGGCATTTCTTGCCGCTTACCGATATTACCTATTCTTTGGCATTCATCACAAGATAAGACGAACTTATGGGCATGCTTGAAGAGAGTAGGCCAATAAAATGCAGATTGCAATACCTTGTGAGCAGTTCTATCTCCAGCATGATGCCCTCCGTAAGCTGCGGAGTGACATCTCCGTAGGATTTGTCCCTATTCATGCTCAGGTACACAACGTCTAATAATACCATCTACTCCTTCTTTATAAAGATGTGGGTCATCCCAAAAGTAGTGTCTTAAATCATAGAAGAGTTTTTTTCTTTTGTTGGTAAGTAAAGCTAGGTGGTAAATTTTTAGCAACAATGTAATTAGCATAGTCAGCATACCAAGGAGTATTAGCAACATTTATTGCAGCTAACTGCTCATCAGGAAAACTATCATCAATAGGTAGTGGGTGAGGGAGTCCTAGATTAAGGGGTCCTCGGGCGTCCGGACCATGGAACGTGGGCCGGACTGATGGGCTGTGAAGATACAAGACCGAAGACTCTCTCCCGTGTCCGGATGGGACTCTCCTTAGCGTGGAAGGCAAGCTTGGCGCCCGGATATGAAGATTCCTTTCTCTGTAACCGACTTTGTACAACCCTAGTCCCCTTTGGTGTCTATATAAACCGGAGGGGTTAGTCCGTAGAGGCAATCATAATCATACAGGCTAGACTCCTAGGGTTTTAGCCATTACGATCTTGAGGTAGATCAACTCTTGTAATACTCATGTTCATTAAGATCAATCAAGCAGGAAGTAGGGTATTACCTCCATAGAAAGGGCCCGAACCTGGGTAAACATCGTGTCCCCTGTCTCCTGTTACCATCAACCTTAGACGCACAGTTCGGGACCCCCTACCCGAGATCCGCCGGTTTTGACACCGACATTGGTGCTTTCATTGAGAGTTCCGCTGCGTCGTCTTCAAGAGGTTTGATGGCCCCGCCAATCATCTACAACAATGCTATCCAGGAGGAAGTCTTCCTCCCCGGACAGATCTTCGTATTCGGCGGCTTCGCACTGCGGGCCAACTCGCTTGGCCGTCTAGAGCAGATCGACAGCTACGCCCCTGGCCATCAGGTCAGATTTGGAAACCTGAACTATGTCGCTGATATCCGCGGAGACTTGATCTTTGATGGATTCGAGCCCATAGTAGTCTCTCCCTGCCACCGCGATGAGCATGACTTAAATCTGTCATCGGACCATACCCAGGAGATAGCGCCTGTGACTGCTTTGGCCCTAGATCCGGAGCAGATCGCGCCATCCGAGGACGGAAAGCTCAACCCCGCCATGGAAGCCGCAGACTCAGCGACATTGGAGCCGCACACAGACCCAACCTCGAGTGGAATCTGTGCCACCAGAACCTCGGACTTGTTTCCGGCTGCAGGTTCCGAACCACGTGCACCCGCGTACGTCGAGCTTGATCAGGCATCGATCGTCGAATTCAGCTCCGCGGACATCTTCCGGCACTCACCTTTAGGCGATGTGCTAAACTCATTAAAAACACTCTCCTTAGCGGGGGACTCACAGCCGAATTTTATCCGGTTCGAACAGGAGGCTGATAACGGGGAATTTCGCTTCCCACCCACCGCCCACTTCATAGCCACTATCGAATACTTAACCAACATGCTCGATTACAACTCCGAAGACATCGACGGTATGGACAACGATGCCGAAGAGGAGCAGGGCCAAAACCCGCCGTTTACCGGGCGCTGGACGACCACCTCTTTGTACAATGTGTACATGGTGGATACACCCAAAGAGAACAATGGCGATAACAAAAAGGATCCAGTCGAGGATAAACCTCCTGAGATACAGCCAAAACGCCGACGTCAGCGGCGCCGCTCTAAATCACGCCGTGGAAAGGATAGCGACACCGCACCAGAGAAAACAATACTCCGGACGATGCCGAAGACAACGAATACCCCGTTGAGCCAACCTCCGAATAGGACGAACGGGAGGATGGGCGAGTCAGCCCTGATGAACAGGCAGAAAATGAAGACTCGGAGGACAGTAATTATCTTCCACTCTCCGAGGATGAGGTGAGCCTCGGCAACGAGGATTTCATCGTGCCTGAGGAACCTCTCGAACAGGAGCGCTTTAAGCGCCGACTAATAGCCACTGCAAGGAGCCTGAAAAAGAAGCAGCAGCAGCTTCAAGCTGATCAAGATCTGCTCAACGACAGATGGACTAATGTCCTGGCAGCCGAGGAATACGGCCTCGAACACCCAACCAAAAGTTACCCGAAGCGCAAATTGTTACCCCAATTCGATGATGAGGCGTTGGAGCTCGTACCATCAGCGCGTAATGCGACTGACCGACCACCACGTGGCCGGGATAAAGCGGCACCTCAAGCCGAACACCAGCCCGTCCTACCTCACCGTAAAGGCAGAGATAAAACAGCTCGGGGTTATACATATGACCTGCGGCAGGACCTAAAGAACAGAGCACGTCAGACCAGATCGATCTACGGATCACGGGGGCGTGCCCTGACGTGCGATGACAGCCATTTGGCCGGATGTGACAAACATAACCACGCATGGGCCGAAAACCATATACATACTACATCCGAACTACGTCACGACTTGGCCCGATACAAAGGCGCCGCACACCCCCTCTGCTTCACTGACGAAGTAATGGAGCATGAATTCCCAGAAGGGTTCAAACCCGTGAATATCGAATCATATGATGGAACAACAGATCCCGCGATATGGATTGAGGATTTTCTTCTCCATATTCATTTGGCCCGCGGTGATGACCTTCACGCCATCAAATACCTCCCGCTAAAACTCAAAGGGCCAGCTCGGCACTGGTTAAATAGTCTGCCTGAAAACTCTATTGGCAGCTGGGAGGACTTGGAAGACGCCTTCCGCGACAACTTCCAAGGTACATACGTACGACCTCCAGATGCTGACGACTTAATTCACATAGTTCAACAGCCTGGAGAATCAGCCAGGAAATTCTGGACTAGGTTCCTAGCTAAAAAGAACCAGATTGTCGACTGTCCGGATGCCGAAGCCCTAGCGGCCTTTAAGCATAGCATCCGCGACGAATAGCTCGCCTGTCACCTCGGCCAAGAAAAGCCGAAGTCCATGGAAGCCCTCACGGCACTCATGGCCCGTTTTTGTGCGGGCGAGGACAGTTGGCTAGCCCATAGCAATAACACTGCAAGCGAAGCTGGCACCTCTGAGGCCAAAAACAGCAACGGCAAGCCTCGATGCAACAGGCACAAGCGTCGAAGCAATGGTGACAATACCGACGACACGGCGGTCAACGCCGGATTCAGTGGTTCCAAGTCCGGCCAGCGGAAGAAGCCATATAAAAGAAACAATCCGGGCTCGTCCAGCTTGGACCACATACTCGATCGTCCATGTCAAATCCACGGCACTCCTGATAAACCAGCCAATCATACCAACAGAGACTGTTGGGTTTTTAAATAGGCCGGCAAGTTAAATGCCAAGAACAAGGAGAAGGGGCCGCAAAGCAAGGACGATGACGAGGAGCCCCGTCCACCGAACACAGGGGACAGAAGAAGTTTCCCCCCAAGTTAAAACAGTGAACATGATATACGTTACCCATATCCCCAAGAGAGAGCGTAAGCGCGCGCTCAGGGACATCTACGTGATGGAGCCAGTCGCCCCAAAGTTCAACCCATGGTCTTCCTGCCCGATCACTTTCGATCGCAGGGGCCATCCGACCAGTATCTGTCATGGCGGTTCAGCCGCACTGGTCCTCGACCCAATCATTGATGGATTCCATCTCACGCGAGTCCTCATGGATGGTGGCAGCAGCCTGAACCTGCTCTATCAGGATACAGTGCACAAAATGGGCATTAATCCCTCAAGGATCAAGCCCACAAAGACTACCTTTAAAGGCGTCATACCAGGTGTAGAGGCCCGCTGCACGGGCTTAATCACACTAGAGGTTGTCTTCGGATCCCCGGACAACTTCCGAAGCGAAGAGTTGATCTTCGATATCGTCCCCTTCCGCAGTGGCTATCACACACTGCTTGGACGAACCGCATTTGCTCGATTCAACGCGGTGCCACACTACGCTTATCTCAAGCTCAAGATGCCCGGACCACGTGGCGTCATAACAGTCAATGGAAACACGAAACGCTCCCTCCATACCGAGGAGCACACTGCTGCTTTAGCAGCAGAAGTACAGAGCGGCCTTTTCAAGTAGAACCTTAATTCGGCGGCCGAGCTCCCGGACACTGTCAAACGAGTGCGGACTACTCTGCAGCAGGACAGCCCAGCTTGTCAAGAGCTCGACTAGCAATTTGGCCTCCGTCCCAGTCCCGGCCAAGTGGCGGCGTTCATACCGCGCACACATAACTACGCACTCAAAATACCATGGGCACAAACGGAGGCATAACTAGATTGTGATCCATAACACGGCTCGACCTCCCCTGGACACACATACTTTCACTTTTCCTTTTTATCCTTTTCAGGTTTCTTTTCCACAGGCCTTTCTTGACGGCTTGATCACCGGCCCTTTCGAAGGATAGATACACCAAGACGGCAAGAAGCACAAACGTATAAGGGAATTTCTAGGTGGTCTCTTTAACGATCACTCTACCTGTTTTCAGGACCCGCACGCAGCTCTCCCTTGGTCGTGGCATGTTAAATAGCCATGTTGCTTATTGCACTACTTGTACAAATACGCTTCGACGTATTAATCAAACTATAATGGAAACAGTTTGCGGCCCAATTGCTGTGGCACTAGCTTGGTACCATTTTTTATAATCTTATCAAATTGCACCCGTACACTTTGGTATGCTTTCATCCACCAGGGGCTTCATTGCGCCCCATAACACGACAACAAAGTCCGAACACTTTTTACAGTATAGTTCGGCACCCCGAATTTAGCATTATATGCATTGGCTCCGAATCATGTCTTTGGTCAATAGTTGGGTTGCCCGGGTCCTGTGCTTACTACCTTACGTTCCGCTATATCGGCTAGGGTAGTAAAGGGAGAACTACTGCGATTGTGTCCTGGTTTATCCGGATGAGCACCTTAGTAGAGAAAGCCGAAAACTGACTGTCATGATGCGGCGTGAGCCGGTCAGCTCTTCGGAGGTTTCGAATCTTTAGCGATTCCTTTTTCTTCCGCATTATGCGATGAATCGGTTCTTACCCGATCAAGTGTTTACAGCACCCTAGTTCGGATACTAGGGGCTGTGCCTAATTTTTTTATTGTCAAACTCCAATGGCTAAGTGAGGGTGATAAAGCCACATAGTCCGATTGCTTGGTTCGTTGCGCTAAACACCTCCTTCAAGGACCAAACAATTGGATCAAGAGTGTTTAGATTCCATCCTGAACACCCCCGTACTACCTACGTGGGGGCTGAAGCCGACGACGGCCAACTCTCAGATTTCATAAAAACGGCCGCACAAGAGGTAAAATTTTAACAAGCATTATATTACATAATCGACTTTGTTTCATAATACAGGGCGAGATAATATGAATGTATTCATTCAAAGATCACATCTTTCGCACACTGCTCTGCCACAATGCGGGATCCCTCTAGGACATTGTCAAAATATAGCTCTGCCACCGAGCTTGATAACGTCAAGCCGGGGGCAGGCATTGACCAGCCGCTTCATGAGCCCGAAGTAGCTGTTGGGTATAGCTTCGGCAGGCCACAGCCAGATTATTAAAGCCTTCATGGCTAGTTCGGCCACCATATGCAGTTCGACCAGCTATTTCAGCTGGTCGCTAAAGGGCACCGGATGTTCTGGTGCAAGGTATTGCGACCAAAACAACTTCTCCGTTGAGCTCCCCTCTTCGGCTCAGAAGAATTCCGCAGCGTCGGAAACACTGCGCGGCAAATCCACAAACGCTCCTGGAGAACTCCGAATCCGGGTTAGTAAGAGGTACCTCTTCTTCAGATATTTGCTCTGCATAATGAAGGCCTTACCCGCCACAATCTTCTTGGCCTCTTGAATCTCCTGGAGAGCGCCCTGAGCTTCCACTCGGGCATCTTGTGCACTTTGGCGAGCCTTGGCGAGTTCGGTCTCTTGAGCCGCAATATCGCGCTCCAAGGACTCACATTTCTTCACGGCATCCTGGAGCTCTTGCTGGACCTCACCGACCCTGGCCTCGTGCTTTTCACGGGCGGCTTGTTCTTTGGCAGCTCTCTCCTCGGCCTCGGCCATCGCCTTTTTAAGGGCATCGACCTCGGTCGCCGCTCCTACAAATACCATGGCACTATGGTCAATTCAAATCATTTATTATTTCTGAATATACAGCAGGTCATTACATACCTTGCTTATCCGCCAGCTGCTTCCTTGCTTGGCCGAGCTCCTCCTCGGCCTACTCCAGCCTCTGCTTCAGTCCGGAGACTTCGGCAGCGTGGGAGGCCGCTGTCAGAAATGACGCCTGCTTAATCACATAGACACATATGGTTAGTCTCATGCGAAAATTCTTTGATCCTCTTTCCGGCTTTTCTTTCCGAACACCGGACAGAGTCTCAGGGGCTACTGTCTATACTATGACATTCTTTTTACATAATTGTGTTGCTTACCTAAAAGCCTGTTAGAAGGCTTGTGCAGGCTTTGGTCAGTCCGCTCTTCGCAGACTGAATCCTCTCAACCACCCTACCCATAAGGGTACGGTGTTCCTCAACAATGGAAACACTTCGCAACGCTTCCATTAGAGTGTCTGGCGCCTCTGGCTGGACAGAGGTGATCGACGGAATAGGCGCACCTCCTCCTTTCAAAGGAGGCTGCTTGCCGAGTTCCGGAGCCGCATTGGTCTCTGGGACCGTATTCGGCTATGGGCCGAACTGAATATGGCCCCCATCGCCAGTCTCCATGGGGATTTGCTCCCCCATGTGTCCGGCGGTTGAGGTATCACCCTCCGGCGCCGCCCTGACGGCTTCCTGAGTCTCTCCCTGGCCTGGGATCCTTCGGGACAACACCTCGGTGTCATCCATGGCCTTGGGAGAGGAGGCCGCCGGAAGGGACCCGCTGTCCATCGCCTTCGGGTCCAGCGAATTCCCCGAAGATGAGGATCGCTCGAGGTCGGACCGAGCCGGACTGTAAGTGCATGATTCAACATGTTAAGACTATGAAGTGGAGAGGCCAGATATATGAATGCGTCCGGGTTTTTGAGTACTCACGATTCGGCCAGGGGCTTGTCTCGGGGGCGCCGCTCTGGGCTGCTGTCGACGTCCCACGCGGAGTTATTCACGAGAGAGCCCTTCCCCCTCTTGGATGCCTCTGCCTCCAGATTTGTGGAGGCTGCCCTCTTCTTCCTTCCCCCTCACTGGGAGAGTTACTTTCTTCCTCCTCCTCCCTGTCGTCCTCGGCAGCGGAGGAGTGAGTCTTGGTGTCTTCAGACGTCACGTCCGAAGCGCCCTTGCGGTGGGGGACACTTCTGACCCCCTTGGCCTTCTTCTTGGCCTTCTTCTCTAGCGCCTCGTAGGGCGCCGGAACCAGCATCTTCATCAGAAGAGGGATGGCTGGTTCCTCGGGCAGCGGAACTGGACACCGAGTCCGCTCCGCCTTCTTTATCCAGCCTTGGAAAAATAAATAGTGAGGTTTAGGTATCTTCGCTGAAGAAGCAAGTAAAGGATACACCTTGAAACGCGAAAGACTTACTGCACTGGCAGGATGGGCCAGGTCGTGCCCACGGTCCTCGGTCGTCTCCGGCCGCATCTCGTTGCCCTTAAAGAGCACCTTCCAGATGTCTTCGTGCGTAGTTCCGAGAACCGTTGCAAGGTCTGGTGCTCGGCCGGATTGAACTCCCATAAATGGGAAGTCCGGCTCTGGCATGGGAGGATCCAGTGAACTAGCATCACCTGGACCACATTGACGAGCTTGATGTTCTTGTCCACCATGCTCTGGATGCATGTTTGTAGCGCTGTCAGCTCATCCGACGAAGACCAATTCAGGCCCTTCTGTAGCCAGGAGGTGAGCCGCATTGGGGCTCCGGACTTGAATTCGGGAGCCGTGGCCCAGGTGGCGTTGCGGGACTCTGTGACATAGAACCACAGTTTCTGCCACCCTTTGACGGTCTCCATAAAGGTACCTTTAGGCCATGTGACGTTGGGCATCTTGCTCACCATGGCACCTCCGCACTCTGCGTGTTGGCCATCCACCACCTTCGGCTTCACGTTGAAGATCTTAAGCCACAGTCCGAAGTGGGGTGCAATGCGGAGGAAGGCCTCGCACACGACAATAAATGCCAAGATGTTGAGGAAAGAATTTGGGGCCAGATCCTGGAAATCTGGCCCGTAGTAGAACATGAGTCCGCGGATGAAAGGGTGGAGAGTAAACCCTAACCCGCGGACGAAGTGGGGGATGAACACCACCCTCTCATTGGGCTCCGGGGTGGGGACGATTTGCCCCTTGGCCGGAAGCCAGTGGGCGATTTCCTTGGCCAGATACCCGACCTCCCGAAGCTTGGTGATGTCCTTCTCCTTGACGGAGGAGACCATCCACTTGCCCTGCGCTCCGGATCTGGACATGATCGGAGTGCTTTCTTGAGGCGGAAAAGATGAGAACTTGGGCGCTGGAGCTCGAGAATGGGAGGGCAGAAGAGAGAGAGAGAGAAGGCGTGGGTAAAAGAAAGGAATCCTTATCTCCTTATAAAGGCAGTGAATGTCAAGCGCCTCCCTACTCACCTTAAAACTCGCCTATTCCAAAGAGCTGTGCAGACGGCACAGTTAGATTACCCACGCCCGTATTGATGAGAATCCCGCAATAAGGGGACACGATCTCTGCTTTGACAAGACGTGCCAATAAAACCGCGTCTCGAAACATGGAGCGATATGCCAAAAAACGGTTCGAAATAATAACCAGGCAGGGACGTGATGTCACGCTACAAAAAGTTGTCAGCAGATTGGACTCGTGAAATATTATACTCTCTACGGTTGTGTGTGGTACTTGTTTTGCAGAGCCGGACACGTTCGTTGTGTTCGAAGACCGTGTTGGAGTATTCGGAGAAGGAACCCGCCTTGCAATGCCGAAGACAATCTGCACGCCGGACACCTCGTCATTGAAGCCTGGTTCAGGGACTACTGAGGGAGTCCTGGATTAAGGGGTCCACGGGCGTCCAGACTATGGAACGTGGGCAGGACTGATGGCTATGAAGATACAAGACCGAAGACTCTCTCCCGTGTCCGGATGGGACTCTCCTTGGCGTGGAAGGCAAGCTTGGCGCCCGGATATGAAGATTCCTTTCTTTGTAACTGACTTTGTACAACCCTAGTCCCCTCTGGTGTCTATATAAACCAGAGGGGTTAGTCCGTAGAGGCAATCATAATCATACAGGCTAGACTCCCAGGTTTTTAGCCATTACAATCTCGAGGTAGATCAACTCTTGTAATACTCATATTCATCAAGATCAATCAAGCAGGAAGTAGGGTATTACCTCTATAGAGAGGGCCCAAACCTGGGTAAACATCGTGTCCCCTGTCTCCTGTTACCATCAACCTTAGACGCACAGTTCGGGACCACGTACCCAAGATCCGCCGTTTTTGACACCGACAGTGGGTCATCAAGCACATTTTCAAGCCTAGACAAGTTATCAGCTATGGGGTTGTCAACTCCTTTTCTATCAGTGATTTGTTAATCGAATTCTTGTAGCAAGAGAACCCATCGAATAAGTCTAGGTATAGCATCTTTCTTTTCCATAAGATATTTAATAGCAACATGATCGGTGTGAACAATTACTTTTGAATCAACAATATAAGGTCTAAATTTATCACAAGCAAACACCACTACTAAGAATTCTTTTTCAGTAGTTGCATAGTTTCTTTGAGCACTGTCTAGAGTTTTACTAGCATAATGAATAACATTCAGTTTCTTATCAAGTCGTTGTCCTAGAACAGCACCAACAGCATAATCACTAGCATCACACATAATTTCAAAAGGCAAGTTCCAATCAGGTGGTTGAACAATAGGTGCAGAAATTAAGGATTTCTTGAGTGTTTCAAAGGCTTCTAAACAATCGTCATCAAAAACAAAAGGAATATCCTTTTGCAAAAGATTCGTAAGAGGCCTAGAAATTTTAGAAAATTCTTTGATAAATCTCCTATAGAAACCAGCATGACCTAAGAAACTAAGAATATCTTTGATATCTTTAGGACATGTCATTTTCTCAATTGCATCAACCTTAGATTTGTCCACTTCAATACCTCTTTCAGAAATTTTATGACCCAAGACAATACCTTCATTAACCATAAAGTGGCACTTCTCCCAATTCAAGACAAGATTTGCTTGCTCGCATCTCTGCAAAACTCGATCAAGATTGCTTAAACAATCATCAAAAGTCTTCCCATAAACAGAGAAGTCATCCATGAAAACCTCAACAATCTTTTCACAAAAGTCAGAGAATATGGCAGTCATACATCTTTGAAAGGTAGCAGGTGCATTGCATAAACCAAAAGGCATACATCTATAAGCATAAGTTCCAAAGGGATAAGTAAAAGTGGTCTTTTCTTGATGAGGTTGAAAAACATGCATTTGTGAAAAACCAGAATATCCATCAACGACGCAAAAATATGTGTGCTTAGATAATCTTTCTAGCATTTGATCAATAAAAGGCAGAGGGTAATGATCTTTTCTAGTTGTTTTGTTTAATTTTCTAAAATCAATTACCATTCTATAGCCTGTAACAATTCTTTGTGGAATAAGTTCATTCTTAGCATTAGGAAGAACAGTAATACCCCCTTTCTTAGGGACACAATGAACCGGGCTTACCCATCTACTATCAGTTATGGGATAGATTATACCTGCTTCCAGAAATTTTAATATTTTTGTTCTTACCACTTCTTTCATCTTTGGATTTAACCAACGTTGGTGATCAACAACAGGTTTAGCATCAGGTTCCACATTAATTTTATGCTGACATAGAATGGGACTAATGCCCTTTAAATCATCAAGAGTATATCCAATAGCAGCTCGGTGCTTCCTTAGAAATTTCAATAATCTTTCTTCTTCATGTTCTGAAAGGTTAGCACTAATAATAACATGATATATCTTCTTTTCATCACGATAAGCATATTTCAAAGTGTCAGGAAATTGTTTTAATTCAAACACAGGATCACATTTAGGTGGAGGAGGACCTCCTAGAGTTTCAATAGGCAAATTGTGTTTAAGCAGAGGACGTTGTTCAAAGAAAATATTATCTATTTCATTTCTTTCATGCATATGTAAATCATTTTCATGGTCTAGCAAATATTGTTCTAAAGGGTCAGTAGGTGGCACAGCAATAGAAGCAAGACCAATTAATTCATCCTTACTAGGCAATTCTTTTTCATGAAGCTTTCTACTAAACTTGGAAAAATTAAACTCATGAGACTCATCACCAAAACTAACACCGATAGTTTGTTTCTCACAGTCTATTCTAGCATTAACGGTGTTCAAGAAAGGTCTACAAAGGTAATGGGACAAAAGTCATATTGTGGGGAACCAAGAACAAGAAAATCAGTAGGGTATTTTATTTTCCCACACAAGACTTCAACATCTCTAACAATCCCAATTGGTGATATAGTGTCTCTATTAGTAAGTTTAATAGTAACATCTATGTCTTCTATTTCTGCGGGTGCTATGTCATTCATAATTTCTTGATATAAGGGGTAATGAATAGCACTCACACTAGCACCTATGTCACATAAACCATGATAACAGTGATCTCCTGTTTTAACTGAGACAACGGGCATGCCAACAAAAGGTCTATGTTTATCCTTTATATCAGGTTTGGCAATTCCAGCAGCTTCTTCGTAGAAGTAAATAACATGCTCATCCATATATTCTTCCAAGAGATCTTTAACCATAGCAATACTAGGTTCTACTTTGATTTTTTCATCAGGTTTAGGTGTTCTCATATAGCTTTTGTTAACCACAGTTGAAACTTTAGCATGTTCCTTCATCCTAACAGGGAAAGGTGGTTTCTCAATATAAGCAGAAGGAACAACGGGATCAACATTATAAATTATGGATTCTTCTTTAATTGGTACCGGTTCTTTAGTTTCTTCTTTCATAGGTGGTTGATATTTAAACCACTTCTCTTTAGGGAGATCAACATGAGTAGCAAATGATTCACAAAAGGAGGCTACTATCTCAGAGTCAAGTCCATATTTAGTACTAAATTTTTGAAAAGCATCGGTATTCATAAAAGATTTAACACAATCATACTTAAGTTTAATACCTGACTCTTTAACTTCATTGAGTTCCCAATCTTCAGAGTTGCGTTTAATTCTTGCCAAAAGATCCCACCGGAATTCAATAGTCTTCTTAATAAAAGAACCAGCACAAGAAGTATCAAGCATGGTTTGATCATTACGAGAAAGCCGAGCATAAAAGTTCTGGATAATAATTTCTCTTGAGAGCTCATGGTTAGGGCATGAATATAACATTGACTTAAGCCTCCCCCAAGCTAGAGCAATACTTTCTCCTTCACGAGGCCAAAAATTATATATGTAATTCCGATCACGATGAACTAGATGCATAGGATAAATTTTTTGATGGAACTCCAATTTCAATTGATTCCAATTCCAAGATCCAATATCATCGCATAGCCTATACCATGCCAATGCTTTTCCCTTCAAAGATAAAGGGAAAACCTTCTGCATAACTTCATCTCCGGGTAAACCTGCAAGCCTAACTATCCACAAATTTGTTCCACATATATCAAGTGCATATCAGTATGTTCGGTTCCATTTCCTGCATAAGAATTAGCTAGCAGTTGTTCTATCATACCCGAAGGAATTTCATATTCAATATTTTTAGTAGGTGCAGTAGGTTGAGGGGTAGCTAATTGTGGTTCCGGTTGAGGTGAAGATACCCTGAACAAACCCCTCAAAGGATTATTTTCCATAGTATCAAGTGGCAATAAATTTCAGCACACTATATAAATGTTTCCTTACCAAATTCCACTTACCAAAGGCGCTTCACTCCCTGGTAACGACGCCAGAAAATAGCCTTGATGGCCCACAAGTATAGGGGATCAATTGTAGCTCTTTTCGATAAGTAAGAGTGTCCAATCCAATGAGGAGCAGAAGGAAATGACAAGTGGTTTTCAGCAAGGTAATGTCTGCAAGTGCTAAAATAGTAATTAGCAGAGTAGTTTGATAGCAAGATAATTTGTAACGAGCAAGTAACGATAGTAGTAACAAAAGTGCAGCAAGGTAGCCCAATCCTTTTGAGGCAAAGGACAGGCCAAACGGTCTTTTATGATAAGCAACGCGTTCTTGAGGGTACACGGGAATTTCATCTAGTCACTTTCACCATGTTGGCTCGATTTGTCTTTGCTACTTTGATAATTTGATATGTGGGTGGACCGGTGCTTAGGTGTTTTTCTTACTTGAACAAACCTCCTACTTATGATTAACCCTCCTGCAAGCATCCGCAACTACGAGAAAAGTATTAAGAATAAATTCTAACCATAGCATTAAACTTTTGGATCGAATCGATCCCTTATGGAATAGCGATAAACTGGGGATTAAGCTTCGGTCACTCTCGCAACCCATCATCTAATTGCTAATCCACAATGCAATCCCTTAGGCCCAATTATGGTGAAGTGTTATGTAGTCGACGTTCACATGACACCAATAAGGGAATCACAACATACATACTATCAAAATATCGAACACGTATCAAGTTCACATGATTACTTGCAACATGATTTCTCCCGTGACCTCAATAACAAAAGTAATTACTCCCAAATGATAATGATGCTCACAATCAGAGGGGTATTAAATAGCATATTGGATCTGAACATATAATCTTCCGCCAAATAAACCATATAGTAATCAACTACAAGATGTAATCAACACTACTAGTCACCCACAAGCACCAATCTATAGTTCCGGTAACAAGATTAAACACAAGATATGAACTAGGGTTTGAGATGAGTTGGTGATGTTGAAGATTTTGATGGAGATAGCCCTCCCCAAGATGGGAGAGTTGTAGGTGATGATGATGACGATTATTTCCCCCTCCGGGAGGGAAGTTCCCCCGGCGGAATCGCTCTGCCGGCGGGCAAAAGTGCTCCTGCCCAAGTTCCACCTCAAGACGGCGGCGCTCCGTCCCGAAAGTCCTCTCCTTATTTTTTATAGGTCAAAATGACCTATATACTAGAAGATGGGCATACGAGGTGGGCCTGGGTGAGCACAACCCACCAGGGCGCGCCTGGGCTCCCTGGCGCGCCCAGGTGGGTTGTGCCCACCTGGTGGGCCCCCTCTGGTAGTTATTTGCTCCAATATTCATCATATATTTGATAAAAAATCTCGATGAAGTTTCAGCTTGTTTGGAGTTGTGTGGAATAGGTGGCCTGACGTTGCTTTTCCAGGTCCAGATTTCCAGCTACCGGAATTCTCCCTCTTTGTGTATACCTTGCATATTATGAGAGAAAAGACATTAGAATTACTCCAGAAAGGATTATTATGGATAAAAACATCATAAATACAGTAGGAAAATGATACCTCTCCAACGTATCTACTTTTCCTAATGCTTTTCCTCTTGTTTTGGACTCTAATTTGAATGATTTGAATGAAACTAACCCCGGACTGACGCTGTTTTCAACAGAACTACCATGGTGTTGTTTTTGTGCAGAAAAAAGTTCTCGGAATGGAACGAAACTTTGCGAGGAATTTTTATATAATAAATAAGAATTTCTGGAGCCAAGACCTGCCTGAGAGGGGCACCTGGGTGGGCACAACCCACCAGGGTGCCCCCTCTCCTGGCGCGCCCAGGTGGGTTGTTCCCACCTGGTGGCCCCGCAGACCCTGAAACCGATGCTATAAAATCCAATTTTTCTAGAAAAAAATCAGGGAGAAAGAATTATCTCGATCCATGAGACGAAGCCACCGTCACCTCCTGTTCTTTATCGGGAGGCCATATCTGGAGTCTGTTTGGGGCTCCGGAAATGGGGGGTCTTCGTTCTTCGCCTTCCCAACCCTTCTCCATCGCCAATTCCATGATGCTCCCCACCGGGAGTGAGTAATTCCTTCGTAGGCTCGCTGGTCATAGAGGAGTTGGATGAGATTCATCATGTAATCGAGTTAGTTTTTTTAGGGCTTGATCCCTAGTATCCACTATGTTCTTAGATTGATGTTGCTATATGACTTTGCCATGCTTAATGCTTGTCACTATGGGCCCGAGTGCCATGAACTCAGATCTGAACCGTTTATGTTATCATCATTATATCCATGTTTTAGACCCGATCTTGCAAGTTATAGTCACCTACTACGTGTTCTGATCGGGAAACCCTGGAGTGACAATAGTCGAGACCACTCCCGGTGATGACCGTAGTTTGAGGAGTTCATGTATTCACTATGTGTTAATGCTTTGTTCTGATTCTCTATTAAAAGGAGGTCTTAATATCCCTTAGTTTCCAATATGGACCCCGCTACCACGGGAGGGTAGGACAAAAGATGTCATGCAAGTTCTTTCCATAAGCACGTATGACTATTCACGGAATACATGCCTACATTATATTGACGAACTGGAGCTAGTGCCGTATCGCCCTAGGTTATAACTGTCTCATGATGAATATCATCCAACAAGTCACCGATCCAATGACTACGAATTTACATTATATTGTTCTTGCTAAGTTACTACTGCTATCATCACTGTTACACTTGCTACAAAATACTGCTATCACTGTTACTGTTACCGTTGCTGTTGTTACTACTATCAAAACTATCATATTACTTTTCTACTGATCACTTTGCTGCAGATAATTAATCTCCGGGTGTGGTTGAATTGACAACTCAGCTGCTAATACCTTCAAATATTCTTTGGCTCCCCTTGTGTCGAATCTATAAATTTAGGTTGAATACTCTACCCTCAAAAACGGTTGCGATCCCCTATACTTGTGGGTTATCAAGACCTTTTTCTGGCGTCGTTCCTGGGGAGCATAGCTATATTTGTTGAGTCACTTGGGATTATTATCAATCTATCACTATGAAGAATCTTAAGGATGCTAAGACTAAGATTTTTCCCTCAAAGACGAGGGGAGGTAAGGAACTGCCATCCAGTTCTGCTTTAGATTCACCTTCTGTTATAAGTAAACTTGCAACACCACCACATGCTACCAATTCTAATATGTCGCAAGTTATTGATGATGCTACTTCTACTATGAATGATGCTTATGATGATGCTAGTACCTTGCTTGATAATGATGATGTGCCACTTGGTGAATTTCTTGATGAACAAATTGCTAGAGTAATACAACATGATGCTGTTGAATCTGATGATGAGCTTGACACTGAAACTCTTGAAACACCTGCTAGAACTAGCCTTCCTAGATATGAATTGCCTAAGGTACTGGAAGGTTATGTTATGAATGAGGAGACAACTAGAGATATTCTTGCTTGCAGAGATAGAGATGATCTAGAGAAATTATTATGCAAGTATAAAGAAAAATCTCTGAATGCTAGAATGAAATGTGATCCTAAGTTTGCCACTTCACCTATCTTTATTGATGATAAGGATTGTGAATTCTGTGTCGACCCAGAATCTCATCCTTTCCATGGTTATGAAACTAAAACTGTTGTGGCACATCTTACTAAGTTGAATGACATAGCCACCCTTTTTACTCATGATGAGAAAACTCGCTATTATCATATTCTCAAATTATTTCCGTTCTCATTAAAGGGTGATGCTAAAGCTTGGTAAAATACTCTTACTCCTGGTTGTGTGCGTAGTCCCCAGGATATGATTTATTACTTCTCTGAAAAATATTTTCCTGCTCATAAGAAACAAGCTGCCTTACAAGAAATATTTAACTTTGTTCAAACTAAAGAAGAGAGTCTCCCACAAGCTTGGGGGAGGCTTTGCCAGTTACTTCTATAATGGACTAACCGATGCTTCTAGGGACTTCCTAGATAGTTGTGCTGGTTGTGTTTTTAGGGAACGTACTATTTGACAAGCTGAAGAATTATTGAATAACATATTGAAAAATTATGATGATTGGACTCTTCCTGAACCACCGGCTAAACCCACTCCGAAGAAGAGGGGTATATTATATCTCAGTCCTGAAGATATGCAAGAGGCAAAGAATTCTATGATGGAAAAAGGTATTAAAGCCGAGGATGTTAAAAATTTACCTCCTATTAAAGAAATACATGGGCTTAATACACCACCACTACCTAAGGTGGTAGAGGTAAATTCTCTAATGAAGTTCAGTGATAATGACAATCCTCACAATATGCATCCTAGCCAATGCCTTTATGAGTTTGAAAACTACATTAGAAAACAAGATCACTTCAATGCAAATGTTATGAAACAATTGAAATATAATTCTGATATGATTGCTCGCTTGAGTGACTTGTTATTTAGAATCTCAAATTATGTTAGAGGTGTTGGAAAACATGCTTCTATGGTACAAACTCAGTTAGAACAAGTAGCTAAATCTCAAAGAGAATTGCTTGATGAAATGAATAATAATATACATGACTTTGCTGTTAGAGTTGCAACTAGAGGAGGTAAAATGAATCAGGAACCACTTTATCCAGAGGGACACCCAGAAAGAATTGAACAAGACTCCCAAAGAGTTAACACTGATGCACCTAGTCCTTCTAAAAAGAAAAAGAAAAAAAATGATAGGACTTTGCATACTTCCAGTGAACCTGGAATAGAAAAACCTCCAGATAATGATAATGAAACTTCTATCTCTGATGCTAAAACACAATCTGGTAATGAACACTCACCTAGTGATAATGAAAAAGATAAAGATGAGGTTCATGAAGACACCCAAACAAATAATAAAGAACTAGATAATTATATTGAGATAGAACCACCTGTTGATCTTGATAACCCACAACCTAAGAATAAAAGACATGATAAAAGCGACTTCATTGCTAGAAAACACGGTAAAGAAAGAGAACCGTGGGTTCAAAAACCTATGTCTTTTTCCACTCAAGTCAACTAAAAAGAAAGATGATGAAGAATTTGAACACTTTGCTGAAATGCTAAGGCCAGTCTTTTTGCGTACTCGCTTGACTGATATCTTGAAAATGCCTCCTTATGCAAAGTATATGAAAGACATCATCACTAATAAGAGAAAAATACTGTAAGCTGAAATCTCCACTATGCTTGCTAATTATACTTTCAAAGATGGAGTAACTAAAAAACTTGGAGACCCGGGAATACCAACTATACCTTGCTCAATCAAAAAGAATTATGTGAAAACTGGTTTGTGTGATTTAGGAGCTGGTGTTAGTGTTATGCCTTTCTCTTTATATAAAAGACTTGACTTGAATAAACTCACACCTACTGAAATATCTTTACAAATGGCTGACAAATCAACTGCCATACCTATCAGTATCTGTGAGGATGTGCCCGTTGTTTTTGCTAATGTTACTATTTTGACTGACTTTGTTATACTTGAGATGCCCGAGGACGACAACATGTCGATTATCCTTGGTAGACCCTTCTTGAATACTGCAGGGGCTGTTATTGATTGCAATAAAAGCAAGGTCACTTTTCATATTAATGGTAATGAGCATACGGTGCACTTTCCAAAGAAACAATTCCAAGTGAATGGTATTAATGTTATTGAAAAATCTCTGACAATCACTATTGGAAGTTTTCAAATACCTCTACCTACTGTCAAAAAGAAATATGAAATGCTTATTGTTGGGGACATTCATATCCCCATTGAGGAAACTTAGTGATTTACGAAAGTTCTTCAGTTTCATGCTAATCGAAAGTGGTTGTTAATAAGACCTGATCAACCTTATTAATGAATAATTTTTTAGAGGTATGAAGTTGATGAATTTAGTAAGCACTACCTTCTGTCCTTACTCTTTTTTTTCTATTTTTATTAGTTAAATAAAATAAAATGCCATGTTTTGTTTGTTTTCTGAATTTCCCGTGCAATAAAAAATGACCCAAAAATAAAAGTTCTCATAATGCTCTGAAAATTTAATACGATTTTTTCTAAATATTTCTGAATTTCTGGTGCAAATAATATTAGAGGGAGGTGCACTAGGTGGGCACAACCCACCTGGGCATGCCAGGACCCCCAGGCGCACCCTGGTGGGTTGTGGTCCCCACATGGGCCCCCTCACTTATCTCTTCATCCCACATCATCACTTACCTCCACAAAAAATCTCCATTGCTCTCTCTCCCGTGTTCTTGCTCTCAATCCCGCGGATTTCGATCTCTTTGCTCGAAGCTCTATTTCTGAAACTGTTTCGGGGGATTGTTGCTTGGTATGTGACTCCACCATTTGTCCAATTAGTTTTTGTTTTAGTGGTTTACATTTTGAATAATTAGCTACTCTTGGTGCTGCTGTAGATGAGCTTGCATGTTAAATTCTTAGAGTTCTAAGTAGTTTGAATGCTTGATATGGCCTCTATGTATCCCTATGAGTAGTTGCTATCAATTTTTCAAAGTTTTATTGATAAATTTTTGTCACTCAAAATTTTTCAAAAAATTGTACGCGAACATGATGAACCTTTTTGGAAGGAGTTCATCGAGGAGGCGATCCTCGGGGGCATCTTCTAGTGACAGCTCCGCTCGACGGTCATATGTTGAACCAGGTGAAAGTTCTACTCGAGATGCCACCACCAAAACATGCTTATGGCCTTGCTATGAGTATATGGTGCATGTGGGTATTAAAGAGGAGTTTGAGCAATATGTTCACAATGCCGGTCTCGCTCCCTACCTATCAGATAAGTGCGAACAACAACACCTTCTCACTGAATCATTTGTCAAAGGATTTAAATTCCTTCCCCGTGAGTCTAGGGTGTCGTTTATGCTTATGATAATCCATTTACCATCTCACTAGAGAATTTTGCTTACCAGTGCAAACTCCCGTTCTGGGGTTCGCTGGACAAATCACCAAGGGATGAGTACCAGTCTTTCTTAACTAGTCTTTGCCGCGGTGAGACTAGGGGAGTGACACAAGGTAGAATAAAGAGCATTCATTTTCCCGCAATTCAGTACATTGCATTATTTAACGGGAAATGCATAGTAGGCAAGCAAGACTGTAGTACGCTTTGTGCTCCAGACTTGAGCCTCATACACACCGCTCTCACCGGCGAAAGGAATTATAACCTTGGAGCAATTGTTGCACGCAGACTTCAGCACAACGCTAACAGTGGCTATTTGTATGGTGGAATATATGCCACGTGTTTAGCACGAGGGTTGGGTTTTCACGTTTGCCCTTTGATCCTATCCTACCCACGCAGTATTTAGACTTTGGCACATTAAAAGACCATAAGATCCTTAAAGGAAAGATTGACAACTTCACTTACAATCTAATGTTTAACCAAAAATCTGTTGTGCACACATATTTGCCTGCACCTGCTCTTTTTGACTATCACAGCAAAGGAAGATATTTTGTTCTTGAGAGCGAGGCCCGAGCTCACAACGCAGCAGTGGAGGTAGCACGGCAGGCCGAGGCATCCGCACCGAGAGCCTCCGTAAGCTGCCACGCCAACTACTATCCGGGCTACTGATTGACTACCAAGTTAGGCCAAAAGCCTAAGCTTGGGGGAGTACGTGTTCTCACCGACATTACATTCATGTCAACTTATTTTGATTTGTCGGTGTTCACACTTTTTCATTGTATCATCCAAGCTTAGACTTATTTTCTTGCTTTCTTCTTGTGTGTCTGAAAACCTTTAGAAAAACCAAAAAAATAGTTGTACTAGTTTACTTTCTATGCATGCTTAGTAGTAGCACTAAAAATAAAAACCCAAAAAGATTTCCTTGTTCTTCTTTTGCTTGTTGGGAGCTCTCCCGTGTAAATAGTTTTTCTCGTTTTGCTTTTCCCTTTTATTCCTTATTCAAGAAAACCCAAAACTCCAAAAATATTTCAGTGTGTTTCTCTGAATTTCTTTTCTTTTTATTCGAGTCTTACCGAGGAGAAGACCACGATGAAAATGTTGAGTGGCTCTCATATGAATAATTGTTGAACTAATAAAGAGCCCATTTTACCTTGTCTTCTCATGTTGAATTAAATGTTTGTAGATTCCAGCTTAGTCCACGACACTCTTGCACTATTATTATTTTCATATCGTTCGGTCGTGCAAGTGAAAGGCAATAATGACGATATTCGATGAACTGGCCGTGGCAGAGAGAAACTGGTATGAACTCGACTTGTTCTGTTTGTGTAAATATGTTTAACCTAGTATCCATGATTCAACCCATTATGATTAAACATGTTTGCAATGATAATTAGAGATTATAGTTTCTCATGCCATGCATAAGTAGCTAGGAGTGGATAATGATTTATCTTGGATATCAACATAGCGTTAAAATGATTATGATGTAGTATGATGATATGGTATCCTCCTCTGAATGTTCGAGTGGCTTGACTTGGCACATGTTCATGCATTTAGTTGAATCAAAACCAACATAGCCTCTATGATACTTATGTTCATGGTGTTCATATCCTACTCATGCTAGTGTCCAATGTTACTTATGCATAATGCATGTTTATGACCGTTGTTGCTCTCTAGCTGTCCGCTTCTCAATCTAATTGCTAGCCTTCGCATGTACTAAGTGGGAACTTTGCTTGTACATCAAAAACCTTGAACCCAAAGTTATTCCAGATGAGTCCACCATACCTACCTATATGCGGTATTACCCTGCCGTCTTAAGTAAATTTGCATGTGCCACCTCTAAAAACTTCTAAATAAATATCCTTTTTGTGTGCCTGGATCGTTCATGGAACGACAGGAGGTGGTCGGTATGTTCCATGCTAAGCGGGTTATTCTCAGGTCGAGTGTTTATTCACTCGCCATCGCATGAGAAAAGGGTGGTAATAGGGATTCCCCGTCCCAAAATAAAAAATGCAAATAATTAAACAAAACTCCCCCGGGGCTGTTGTTGGTTTGGACGGCACCCGTTGTTTCGGACATGCCGTGGAATGTGATTGTTGGTGGAGGTGGAGTAAACCTTTACTTTTATCACTTGGGAACCACCACTAGCGTGCTTAGCATGGAAGATATTGATAACTGATGGCCGTGAAGTAAATGAGAAAGGTGCATGTCTCAAAATATCATTTACCTCTGTTTTAAAACTTGAGCTCTGGCACCTCTGCAAATCACTGCTCCCCTCTGCGAAGGGACCATATATTTACCTTTATGTTGCGTCATCACCTTCTAAAACAAGCGCCAGAACCTGAGAGCACAACTATCATGACTTATGCATTGTGTGTAGCTAATGTTGGGTGCATCATGACTGGGTCTTTTCTACCATGAATTTCAATGTTTAGTCGCTGCTTGAACTTTGGAGGTGCTCTGCATTTATGTTTTGCGGTCTCAGAAAGGTCTAGCGAGATACCACTATTGTCATATTATATCATGGTTGTTTTGACAACGTGTTGCCATTTGAGATATCTTATTATTGCTCGCTAGCTGATTATGACATTGATATGAGTCATTATAATCTTTAAGAGTTATTGTCGGCATGGTTAGTTATAATGTGACTGAAAACCATGGTGCTGTTCAAGTTTATTTATGCAAACAAGAGCAAAAGAGTTCGTAAAAGTTTTTCTTTTTCACTTTTAGTTTATCAACTGAATTGCTTGAGGACAAGCAAAGGTTTAAGCTTGGGGGAGTTGATACGTCTCCATCGTATCTACTTTTCCAAACACTTTTGCCCTTGTTTTGGACTCTAACTTGCATGATTTGAATGGAACTAACTCGGACTGACGCTGTTTTCAACAGAATTGCCATGGTGTTATTTTTGTGCAGAAATAAAAGTTCTCGGAATGACCTGAAACTTCACGGAGAATATTTTTGGAATTAATAAAAAAAATTGGCGAAAGAATCAAGGCTAGGGGGCCCACACCCAGTCCACGAGGGTGGGGGCGCGCCTACCCCCTGGGCGCGCCCCCTGCCTCGTGGGCCCCCTGGTGCTCCACCGACCTCAACTCCAACTCTATATATTCACGTTCGGGGAGAAAAAAATCAGAGAGAAGGATTCATCGCGTTTTACGATACGGAGCCGCCGCCATGCCCTAATCTCTCTCGGGAGGGCTGATCTGGAGTCCGTTCGGGGCTCCGGAGAGGGGAATCCATCACCGTCGTCATCATCAACCTTCCTCCATCACCAATTTCATGATGCTCACCGCCGTGCGTGAGTAATTCCATCGTAGGCTTGCTGGACGGTGATGGGTTGGATGAGATTTATCATGTAATCGAGTTAGTTTTGTTAGGGTTTGATCCCTAGTATCCATTATGTTCTGAGATTGATGTTGCCATGACTTTGCTATGCTTAATGCTTGTCACTAGGGCCCGAGTGCCATGATTTCAGATCTGAACCTATTATGTTTTCATGAATATATGTGAGTTCTTGATCCTATCTTGCAAGTCATTAGTCACCTATTATGTGTTATGATCCGTTAACCCCGAAGTGACAATAATCGGGATACTTACCGGTGATGACCGTAGTTTGAGGAGTTCATGTATTCACTAAGTGTTAATGCTGGTCCGGTACTCTATTAAAAGGAGGCCTTAATATCCCTTAGTTTCCAATAGGACCCCACTGCCACGGGAGGGTAGGACAAAAGATGTCATGCAAGTTCTTTTCCATAAGCACGTATGACTATATTCGGAATACATGCCTACATTCCATTGATGAACTGGAGCCGCCGTCACCTTCTGTTCTTCACCGGGAGGCCAGATCTGGAGTCCGTTTGGGGCTTCGGAGAGGGGGATCTTCGTTCTTCATCATCACCAACCCTTCTCCATCGCCAATTCCATGATGCTCCCACCGGGAGTGAGTAATTCCTTCGTAGGCTCGCTGGTCGGTGAGGAGTTGGATGAGATTCATCATGTAACCGTGTTAGTTTTTTTAGGGCTTGATCCCTAGGATCCACTATGTTCTGAGATTGATGTTGCTATGACTTTGCCATGCTTAATGCTTGTCACTTTGGGCCCGAGTGCCATGAACTGAGATCTGAACCGTTTATGTTATCATCATTATATCCATGTTTTAGATCTGATCTTTCAAGTTATAGTCATCTACTACGTGTTATGATCCGGCAACCCCGGAGTGACAATAGTCGGGACCACTCCCGGTGATGACCGTAGTTTGAGGAGTTCATGTATTCACTATGTGTTAATGCCTTGTTCCGATTCTCTATTAAAAGGAGGCCTTAATATCCCTTAGTTTCCAATATGGATCCCGCTGCCACGGGAGGGTAGGACAAAAGATGTCATGCAAGTTCTTTCCATAAGCACGTATGACTATTTACGGAATACATGCCTACATTATATTGACGAACTGGAGCTAGTGCCGTATCGCCCTAGGTTATAACTGTCTCATGATGAATATCATCCAACAAGTCACCGATCCAATGCCTACGAATTTACCTTATATTGTTCTTGCTAAGTTACTACTGCTATCATCACTGTTACTGTTACCGTTGCTGCTGTTACTACTATCAAAACTATCATATTACTTTCCTACTGATCACTTTGTTGCAGATAATTAATCTCCAGGTGTGGTTGAATTGACAACTCAGCTGCTAATACCTTCAAATGTTCTTTGGCTCCCCTTGTGTCGAATCTATAAATTTGGGTTGAATACTCTACCCTCGAAAACTGTTGTGATCCCCTATACTTGTGGGTTATCAGAAAACATGATGCAAAATGGACGTATTAGTGAGATATGCGGTGTTCCAAATGGAACATAACAAAGCTCCAGGTCTGGATGGCTTCCCTATATAATCCTATATAGTTAAGAGAGTCATCCCCACTAAGTTATTTATCTCAACATGTAAGTATGCCACCTCATCATACAACTTGAATGAGATAAGGCCCACCTCAACATGCAATCATGCATGGAAAAATATCCACGACAACATTCAACCATGGATGGAGAAATGAATTTCATTCAATTATTCTACTTATATTCAATAAATATTATTACAATCGTACATAATAAAAACATAATAAGTCATATGTATTCTTAATTTTGGTTATAATGTTATCAACCCAAATTTTTATCAACCAATTCACGTAGCAACGCGCAGAGTATTCTCTAGTTCTATCAGAACTTCTGGTACCATTAAGTCTAATAGTATGGAATTGTTCAATGCTCTTCATGCCGGCCAACTTGACCTATCTAGCCTTACTTTTGACGATTTTGTTTTGTTGCCAAAGATTAAGGAGGCTTAGCAGATCCAACAATATAGACCCATATGCCTCCTTAATGTCATCTTCATGATTTTCACCAAGGTGGCTACTAATAGGCTCAATGCGGTCGCAGACCATGTGGTCCTGCCATCTCAAACAACTTTCATGCAAGGATGAAATGCACTCGATGCCGTTATAATCCTACATGAGACTGTTGATGAGATGCACTGGAAAAATGTGAGTGGGGTAGTATTCAAGGTTGACTTTGAAAAGGCTTACGACAAATTCAAATTCGTCCTCCAATAGTCTCTCAAAATGAATGGTTTCTCCAAGAAACGGCGATAGTGCATAAAAAAATTGTTACTGGAGGTAGTGTGTGGTCGTCAGAGTTAATGATGACATTGGCCATTATTTTTGACAAAAGAGATTACGTTAAGGTGACCCATGTCTCCAGTGTTATTTAACACTATTGCCGACATGTTGGCCATCCTGATTGATCACGCTAAGCAAGAAAGTCATATTATAGGAGTAATGCCACACCTTAAGGATGACGACCTCTCGATTCTTCGATATCCCGACGTCATGATTCTTTGTATGGAACATGACTTGGAGAAGGCTTGAAACATGAAGTTCTTGCTAGCATTTGCAAAAATGTCAGGCCTTAAAATTAACTTTCATAAAAGTGAATTTTTCTGCTTTGGAGAAGCCGGTGAGGTGTTTGCCGCATATGTGGACCTATTTGGTTGTGCACAAGGCCAATTCCCTATTAAATATTTAGGAATCCCAATCTATTATCGGTGCCTCACTAATGCATATTGATAATATGTAGAAGAGCGCCTAGAAAAACAATTGAGGTGGAAAGGCAAGTTGCTCTCAGTTTGAGGAGAACCAGTTTCAATCAATTATGATTCTCCATATGCTCTTTTTTACCAACTTCCAAAAGGAGTCTTACAAACACTAGATTACTTTAGATCCATATTTGTTTTCTCAAATACGCAAGAGTGTTCGTACTATATATTAAAGAAGGGATGGTGGAAGAAGACCCCTCCATGTTGTCTAGTACATGTTACAAGTTACATGTGAACCAACTCCACGAAAAAAGAAAACCTAGGCTAACTACTCTCACTCGCCCACCGCATAAGCATTCCAAATAGAGGCTCTACATCCCCTCTGAGGATCTTGGCTTTGCTCCATGTTTGTCCCACCTCTTCGATGCGCCATCAAACACAATGGCGTCCCGATGCTTCCATAACCCCCACATTGTCATAAGAAAGATGGCTCGGTTATTCTTTGCTCGTGATCCACTCCCATGAGTGATGTTGCACCAATCCCCTTGAAGGAAATATGCCCTAGAGGCAATAATGAAGTTGTTATTTTATATTTCCTTATTCATGATAAAGGTTTATTATTCATGCTAGAATTTTATTGATCAGAAACCTTAACATGTGTGAATACATAAACAAATACCGTGTCCCTAATATGCCTCTAGTAGACTAGCTCGTTGATCAAAGATGGTTAAGGTTTCCTAACCATGGACAGGTGTTGTCATTTGATAACGGGATCACATCATTAGGAGAATGATGTGATGGACAAGACCCATCCGTTAGCTTAGCATAATGATCGTTCAGTTTTATTGCTATTGCTTTCTTCATGTCAAATACATATTCCTTCGACTATGAGATTATGCAACTCCCGGATACCGGAGGAATGCCTTGTGTGCTATCAAACGTCACAACGTAACTGGGTGATTATAAAGATGCTCTACAGGTATCTCTGAAGGTGTTTGTTTGAGTTGGCATAGATCGAGATTAGGATTTGTCACTCCGAGTATCGGAGAGGTATCTCTCGGCCCTCTCGGTAGTACACTTCATAAGCTTGCAAGCAAATGACTAAGGAGTTGGTCACGAGGTGATGTATTACGGAATGAGAAAAGAGACTTGCCAGTAACGAGATTGAACTAGGTATGAAGATACCGACGATCCAATCTCGGGCAAGTAACATACCGATGGACAAAGGGAATTACGTATGTTGTCATAACGATTCGACCGATAAAGATCTTAGTAGAACATGTAGGAGCCAATATGGGCATCCAGGTTCCACTATTGGTTATTGACCGGAGAGGTGTCTCGGTCATGTCTGCATAGTTCTTGAACCCATAGGGTCCGCACGCTTAATGCTCGTTGACATAGTATTATATGAGTTATGTGATTTGGTGACCGAATGTTGTTCGGAGTCCTGGATGAGATCACAGACATGACGAGGAGTCTCGAAATGGTTGAGAGGTAAAGATTGATATATAGGATGATGGTATTTGGACACCGGAAGTGTTTCAGGACTTACCTGGAAGGAATCGGGTCACCAGAAGGGGTTTCGGGCACCCCCCCAGAAAGATATGGGCCTTATGGGCCAAAGGAGGGGATAGACCAGCCCACAAGGGGGATGGTGTGCCTCCTCCCTTGTTTGGCCAGCCCTAGGGAAGGAAAAGGGGGAGGGCTAGCCCCTCCTGCCTTTCCCTCTCATGGGAGAAAGGAAAGGGGGGCGCCACCCTCCCCTGCCTTCCTCCCACACTCCAAATAAGGAAAGGGGAGGCGCAGGGCAAGGCAGCAGCCCTAGGGCTGCCGTCAGGTCTCTTGGGGTGCCCTAGGGGCTGCCTCCTCCCCTCCCACCTATATATACATGGGTAGGGGGAGCCACACAAGGAGACACAACAATTGCTTAGCCGTGTGCGGCGCCCTCGTCCAACGTTTACTCCCTCGGTCATATTTTCGTAGTGCTTAGGCGAAGCCCTGCGAGGATCACTTTACCATCACCGTCATCATGCCGTCGTGCTTATGGAACTCATCTACTACCTCGACGTCTTGCTGGATCAAGAAGGCGAGGGACGTCACCGAGCTGAACGTGTGCAGAACGCGGAGGTGTCGTGTGTTTGGTACTTGATCGGTTGAAGCACGAAGAAGTTCGACTACATCAACCGCGTTGTGAAACGCTGCCGCTTACGGTCTACGAGGGTACATAGACACACTCTCCCCCTCGTTGCTATGCATCTCCATGGATAGATCATTGCATGTGCGTAGAATTTTTTTTGTTTTCAATGCTACGTTTCCCAACAGTGGCATCCGAGCCAGGTCTATGCGTAGATGATATGCACGAGTAGAACACAAAGAGTTGTGGGCGGTGATAGTCATACTGCTTACCACCAACGTCTTATTTTGATTCGGCGGTATTGTGGGATGAAGCGGCCCGAACCAACCTTACATGTCTACGCACATGAGATCGGTTCCACCGACAGACATGCAACTACTTTTGCATAAAGGTGGCTGGCGGGTGTCTGTTTCTCCTACTTTAGTTGAATCGAATTTGACTGCGGCCGGTCCTTGAAGAAGGTTAAAACAGCAAACTTGACAAAACACCGTTGTGGTTTTATGCTTAGGTAAGAACGGTTCTTGCTAGTAGCCCGTAGCAGCCACGTAAAACTTGCAACAACGAAGTAGAGTGAGTCGAACTTGTTTTTGCAGGGTATGTTGTGATGTGATATGGTCAAGAAATGATGTGAGATACGCTATTGGATGAGATGATCATGTTTTGTAAGTTCTCGTGACCGGCAGGAGCCTTGTGGTTGAATCTTTATTGTATGACATGCAAACGCCATGTAACTGCTTTACTTTATCACTATGCGTTGGCGATAGTTGTAGAAGCAATAGTTTGCGAGACGACTGATGACCCACAAGTATATGGGATCAATTGTAGCTCTTTTCCATAAGTAAGAGTGTCGAACCCAACGAGGAGCAGAAGGAAATGACAAGTGGCTTTCAGTAAGGTAATGTCTGCAAGTGCTGAATTGTAAGTAACAGAGTAGTTTGATAGCAAGATAATTTGTAACGAGCAAGTAACGATAATAGTAACAAAAGTGCAGCAAGGTAGCCCAATCCTTTTGAGGCAAAGGACAGGCCAAAAAGGTCTCTTATAATAGGCAAAGCGTTCTTGAGGGTACACGGGAATTTCATCTAGTCACTTTTATCATGTTGGTTCGATTTGTGTTCACTACTTTGATAATTTTGATATGTGGGTTGACCGGTAGTTAGGTGTTGTTCTTACTTGAACAAACCTCCTACTTATAATTAACCCTCTTGCAAGCATCCCCAACTACGAGAAAAATATTAAGAATAAATTCTAACCATAGCATTAAACATTTGGATCCAATTGGTCCCTTACGGAATAACGCATAAACTAGGGTTTAAGCTTCTGTCACTCTCGCAACAATCATCTAATAACTACTCCACAATGCATTCCCTTAGGCCTAAATATGGTGAAGTGTCATGTAGTCGATGTTCACATGACACCACTAAGGGAATCACAACATACATACTATCAAAATATCGAACACATATCAAGTTCACATGATTACTTGCAACTTGATTTCTCCCGTGACCTCAAGAACAGAAGTTACTATTCACAAATGATAATCATGCTCAAGATCAGAGGGGTATTAAATAGCATAATGGATCTGAACATATAATCTTCCACCAAATAAACCATATAGTAATCAACTACAAGATGTAATCAACACTACTAGTCACCCACAAGCACCAATCTATAGTTCCGGTAACAAGATTGAACACAAGAGATGAACTTGGGTTTGAGATGAGATGGTGCTGTTGAAGATGCTGATGGAGATTGCCCTCCCCAAGATGGGAGAGTTGTTAGTGATGATGATGACGATGATTTCCCCCTCCGGGAGGGAAGTTCCCCCGGCGGAATCGCTCCGCCGGAGGGCAAAAGTGCTCCTGCCCAAGTTCCGCCTCGAGACGGTGGCACTCTGTCCCGAAAGTCCTCTCCTTATTTTTTAGGTCAAAATAACATATATACCATAAGATGGGCACTGGAGGTGGGCCTGGGTGAGCACAACCCACCAGGGCGCGCTTGCGGGCCCAGGCGCGCCCTGGTGTCTTGTGCTCAGCAGGATGGCCCCCTCTGGTACTTATTTGCTCCAATATTCCTCAAATATTTCATAAAAATTCTCCGTGAAGTTTCAGCTTGTTTGGAGTTGTGTAGAATACGTAGCCTGACGTAGCTTTTCCAGGTCCAGATTTCCAGCTGGCGGAATTCTCCCTCTTTGTGCGTACGTTGCATATTATGAGAGAAAAGGCATTAGAATTACTCCGAAAAGCATTATTCTGCATAAAACATCATAAATAACGCTAGGAAAACATGATGCAAAACTCCCCCAAGCTTAGACCTCGCTTGTCCTCAAGCGAAAACCGAAATCGAAAAACATGTCCACATGCTTAGTGTGAGAGGTGTCGATAAAAACAAAATACGGACATGGAAGCATCATGTAGATTATTATAACAGCAACAAATTTAAACATAAAACTTTTATCATAGAACTTTTATTCATAGACTTCCCATGAATAAGTGACAATTCATCACACAATTGAAGTATAAAGCATAAACTCTGTTAGAACCCAACAAACTATGTTCTCAGTCAACTTTGCAACTTCAATCGATCATCTTTTTCAGGAAGGGTCACGTATCAGAGCCTTTAGGAAAGTCCACGTACTCAACCATCATATAGTCTTCTATGACTGCTAACACTCACCGCATACACATGAGCAAAACATTTCAACCGGACACATAGAAAGATAGGGGCTTATAGTATCGCCTCCCAACGTATTCACCTCAAGAATGATGTCAACAATAATAACTCATGCTACCCATATTCAACTGGACATATGTGCCTAGATCATTCCTCACCACATGATGCTTGCCAAAGGAGAAAATAAAAGGAATAGAGAGAAAAACTTTGACTCTTTGTATAAAAGTAAATACATAAAAGTAAAAGATAGGCCCTTTGAAGAGGGAAGCAGAGGTTGCCATGCGCTTATTTGTTGGTATGCTCAACCCCTTAGTGCAAAAGAACGTCACGTTGTATTGCCCCTTGTGAGAGCGACCTTTATTATGCAGTCTATCGCTTTTATTTTTCTTCATCACAAGTTCGTACAACGCTCAACTTTCTCTTACACTAAATGATCTCACACTTTTAGAAGCAATTTTTATTGCCTTATTGCACCAATGACAACTTACTTGAGGGATCTTGCTCAATCCCTAGGTAGGTATCGTGGACTCTTGAAAATAATATTTTGGTTTAAGGGTTTTTGGATGCACAAGTAGTATCTCTACTTAGTGCGGAATTTTTGGCTAACAAAGATAGGGGGCAAGCACCACATGTTAAAGGATCTATGACAATATAACTTCTATGTGAATATGAACAAACATAAATCATTAAGTTGTCTTCCTTGTCCAACGTCAACAATTTTGGCATATAATATTTTGATGGGGGCTCACAATCACAAAAGATTTCCAGGATAGTGTATTTATATCTGAATCTTCTCTTCCCTTTATTAATTCTTTCATGAATTGCATCATTGACCAATGCTATGTTTGTCAATCTCTAATAAAAATTTCTACTTATACTTTTCCTTATGTCATGTCATCACCTACCATAATATTAGCATATGATATTTTTCATTTATTTCCTTTCTTTTTATTTATTTCCTTTCTTTTTATTGCAACAAGAAAGTAAAGAAAAAACTCAAACTAAACTTTATTATATATCTCGCACAAGATTACAAGGATAGATCACTAAGCAAACTCTTGAAAAGAAAGGATCGAGCTAAACTTTTATTCATCTAAAGCAAAAGATAACTATGTATCGAACTAAGATAAGTAAAGACAAAAGATAGTGGGGATGATACGATACCGGGGCACCTCCCCCAAGCTTGGCGGAAGCCAAGGGGAGTGCCCATACTTGATACTCAGTTTTCTTTTTGTGATGAAGAAGAAGGTGGTGGTGGTAGAGTAGTGGTATTGTCCTTCTTCCTTAGCTTCCGCTTGAGGATGGAATTTTCCTCCTTCAATTCTTCGACCTCCTGTTCAAGCTCCAGTACCTTCTTGCATAGATCTTGCTTAGTTTCCTGCAAAAGGCGAAAGGGTATGAACTGAACCTTAGGCCTCTTTGCTTTGTTGGGGAGGCTTGACTTCTTGAACTCCACATGCATGTCCCCAGGTTGACGCAACGGAATTTCGTCCTCATCTGAGCTCGTCTCCTCCTTCTCCCTAGGATAATAGTCCTCCTCCTCCTTCGTGGTCCAGCCATAATGGTCCACATCCCCATAGGACTTGGGGTTTGCAACAAAATCAGCAACATAGCTCTCACCCTCAGAGTCTTGGGATGACATATTTTCATATCTATATATCAGGGAAACAACAAGAAAAGAAAATAAAAGATTTCTCCATGATACGGTGGTCAATTGGTTCGGGGGGTATATAAAGTTTTTTTTTATCTTGGGAGACAAGCAAATGGAAGAAAAACGGAGTCCAGAAGGTACCCCAGGTGGGCACAACCCGCCTGGGCGCGCGTGGCAAGCCAGGTGCGCCCTGGTGTCTTGTGCCCACCAGGGTACGCTTCTTGGTTGTTTCTTATTTTCCTAATTTTCTAAATATTCCAAAACTGACAAAAAATACTTTTTGCGGATTTTTCGGAGTCTGTTTACTTACCGTATCACGTACCTCCTTATTTTCATGATTTTGGAGTGTTCCAGAAGGACTCTTTTATGTGTTCTTCCGGTGTCAAAGTTTGGATAATATTACTTTCAACGTTAATGGGCGTACCTGAAATATAATGTTTTATTCATTGCCCATTAACAACCTTTGGGTAGTACCTTCAACATTATTTATTTTGATAGCTCCAGACTGATAAACCTCCTCGATAACATAGGGTCCTTCCCATTTTAAGAGGAGTTTTCCTGCAAAGAATCTGAAACGAGAGTTGTACAAAAGAACATATTCTCCAACTTTAAACTCACGCTTTTGAATTCTTTTATCATGCCATCTTTTAACTTTTTCTTTAAATAACTTGGCATTTTCATAAGCTTGGGTTCTCCATTCATCTAATGAGCTAATATCAAATAACCTCTTTTCACCGGCAAGTTTGAAATCATGGTTGAGTTCTTTGATTGCCCAATATGCTTTATGTTCTAACTCAAGAGGCAAATGACAAGCTTTCCTGTAAACCATTTTATAAGGAGACATACCCATAGGATTTTTATATGATGTTCTATAAGCCCAAAGTGCATCATCTAATTTATTAGACCAATTCTACCGAGACCTATTGACAGTCTTCTGCAAGATTAATTTTATTTCTCTATTGCTAAGTTCAACTTGACCACTAGACTGAGGATGATAAGGTGATGCAATTCTATGGTTAACATCATACTTAGCAAGCATTTTACAGAAAGCACCATGAATAAAGTGTGAACCACCATCAGTCATTAAGTTTCTAGGGACTCCAAACCTTGGGACAATAACTTCCTTAAGCATTTTAATAGAGTTGTTGTGATCAACACTACTGGTTGGAATAGCTTCTACCCTTTTAGTAACATAATCAACAGCAACCAAAATATGTGTATACCCATTAGAGGAAGGAAAAGGTCCCATGTAATCAAATCCCCAAACATGAAATGGTTCAACAGCAAGTGAAAAATTCATAGGCATTTCTTAACGCTTACCGATATTACCTATTCTTTGGCATTCATCACAAGATAAGACGAACTTACGAGCATCCTTGAAGAGAGTAGGCCAATAAAATCCAGATTACAATACCTTGTGAGCAGTTCTATCTCCAGCATGATGCCCTCCATAAGCTTCGAAGTGACATTTCCATAGGATTTGTCCCTGTTCATGCTCAGGTACACAACGTCTAATAATACCATCTACTCCTTCTTTATAAAGATGTGGGTCATCCCAAAAGTAATGTCTTAAATCATAGAAGAATTTTTTCTTTTGTTGGTATGTAAAGCTAGGTGGTAAATATTTAGCAACAATGTAATTAGCATAGTCAACATACCAAGGAGTGTTATGAGCAACATTTATTGCAGCTAACTGCTCATCAGGAAAACTATCATCAATAGGTAGTGGGTCATCAAGCACATTTTCAAGCCTAGACAAGTTATCAGCCACGGGGTTCTCAGCTCATTTCCTATCAGTAATATGTAAATCAAATTCTTGTAGCAAGAGAACCCATCGAATAAGTCTAGGTTTAGCATCTTTCTTTTCCATAAGATATTTTATAGCAGCATGATCGGTGTGAACAATTACTTTTGAATCAACAATGTAGGATCTAAATTTATCACACGCAAACACCACTGCTAGGAATTCTTTTTCAGTAATAGCATAATTTCGTTGAGCACTGTCTAGGGTTTTACTAGCATAATGAATAACATTCAGTTTCTTATCAACTCTTTGTCCTAGAACAGCACCAACAGCATAATCACTAGCGTCACGCATAATTTCAAAAGGCAAGTTCCAATCAGGTGGTTGAACAATAGGTGCAGAAATTAAGGCTTTCTTGAGTGTTTTGAAGGCTTATAAACAATCATCATCAAAAACAAAAGGAATATCCTTTTGCAAAAGATTCGTAAGAGGCCTAGAAATTTTAGAAACGTCTTTGATAAATCTCCTATAGAAACCAGCATGACCTAAGAAACTACGAGTACCTTTGATATCTTTAGGACATGGCATTTTCTCAATTGCATCAACCTTTGCTTTGTCCACTTCAATACCTCTTTCAGAAATTTTATGACCCAAGACAATAGATAAATCTCCTATAGAAACCAGCATGACCTAAGAAACTACGAGTACCTTTGATATCTTTAGGACATGGCATTTTCTCAATTGCATCAACCTTTGCTTTGTCCACTTCAGTACCTCTTTCAGAAATTTTATGACCCAAGACAATACCTTCATTAACCATAAAGTGGCACTTCTCCTAATTCAAGACAAGATTTCTTTTCTCCCATCTCTGCAAAACTCAATCAAGATTGCTTAAACAATCATCAAAAGACTTCCCATAAACAGAGAAATCGTACATGAAAACCTCAACAATCTTTTCACAGAAGTCAGAGAATATAATAGTCAAACATCTTTGAAAGGTAGCAGGTGCATTGCATAAACCAAAAGGCATACGTCTATAAGCATAAGTTCCAAAGGGACAAGTGAACATGGTCTTTTCTTGATCGGGTTGAGAAACATGTATTTATGAAAAACCAGAGTATCCATGAAGGAAGCAAAAATGTGTGTGCTTAGATAATCTTTCTAGCATTTGATCAATAAAAGGCAGAGGATAATGATATTTTCTAGTTGCTTTGATTAATTTTCTAAAATCAATTACCATTCTATAGCATGTAACAATTCTTTGTGGAATAAGTTCATTCTTATCATTAGGAACAACAGTAATACCTCCTTTCTTAGGAACACAATGAACAGGACTTACCCATCTACTATCAGCTATAGGATAGATTATACCTGCTTCCAGTAATTTTAATATCTCCGTTCTTACCACTTCTTTCATCATTGGATTTAACCGACGTTGGTGATCAACAACGGGTTTAGCATCAAGTTCCGTATTAATCTTGTGCTCACATAGAGTGGGACTAATGCCCTTTAAATCATCAAGAGTATATCCAATAGCAGCTCGGTGCTTTCTTAGAACCTTCAACAATCTTTCTTCTTGATGTTCTGAAAGGTTAGCACTAATAATAACATGATATATCTTCTTTTCATCAAGATAAGCATATTTCAAAGTGTCCGGCAATTGTTTTAGTTCAAACACAGGATCACCTTTGGGTGGAGGAGGACCTCCTAGAGTTTCAATAGGCAAATTGTGTTTAAGCAGAGGACGTTGTTCAAAGAAAATATTATCTATTTCATTTCTTTCATGCATATGTAAACCATTTTCATGGTCTAGCAAATATAGTTCTAGTGGATCAGTAGGAGGCACAGTAATAGAAGCAAGACCAATTATTTCATCCTTACTAGGCAATTCTTTTTCATGAAGCTTTCTACTAAACTTGGAAAAATTAAACTCATGAGACTCACCACCAAAACTAACACCGACAGATTGTTTCTCACAATCTATTTTAGCGTTGACGGTGTTCAAGAAAGGTCTACCAAAGATAATGGGTCAAAAGTCATCTTGTGGGGAACCAAGAACAAGAAAATCAGTAGGGTATTTTATTTTCCCACACAATACTTCAACATCTCTAACAATGCCAAGTGGTGTGATGGCGTCTCTATTAGCAACTTTAATAATGGCGTCCATTTCTTCTATTTCCGCGGGTGCTATGTCATGCATAATCTCTTGATATAAAGTGAAGGGAATAGCACTCACGCTAGCACCTATGTCACATAAACCATTATAAGAGTGATCTCCTATTTTAACTGAGACAACGGGCATGCCAACAACGGGTCTATGATTATCCATTCTATCGGGTTTGGCAATTCTAGTAGCTTCATTACAGAAGTAAATAACATGGCCATCTATATTTTCTTCCAAGAGATCCTTAACCATAGAAACACTAGGTTCTACTTTAATTTGTTCGTCAGGTTTAGGTGTCCTAATATAACTTTGTGTTGACCACAGTTGAAACTTTAGCATGTTCCTTTATCCTAACAGGGAAAGGTGGTTTCTCAATATAAGCAGTAGGAACAACTGGATCAACATTATAGAGTATAGTTTCCTCTTTAGCTAGTTCCGGTTCTTTAATTTATTCTTTAATAGGTGGGTGATATTTAAACCACTTCTCTTTGGGGAGATCAACATGAATAGCAAATGATTCACAGAGGGAGGCTACTATCTCAGAGTCAAGTCCATATTTAGTGCTAAAATTTTCAAAAGCATCGGTATTCATAAAAGATTTAACACAATCATACTTAAGCTTAATACCTGACTCTTTACCTTCGTCGAGTTCCCAATCTTCAGAGTTGCGTTTAATTCTTTCCAAAAGATCCCACCGGAATTCAATAGTCTTCTTAATAAAAGAACCAGCACAAGAAGTATCAAGCATGGATCGATCATTATGAGAAAGCCGAGCATAAAAATTCTGGATAATAATTTCTCTTGAGAGCTCATGATTGGGGCATGAATATAACATTGACTTAAGCCTCCCCCAAGCTAGAGCGATACTTTCTCCTTCACGAGGCCAAAAATTATATATGTAATTCCGATCACGATGAACTAGATGCATAGGATAATTTTTTTGGTGGAACTCCAATTTCAATCGATTCCAATTCCAAGATCCAATATCATCGCATAGCCTATACCATGCCAATGCTTTTCCCTTCAAAGATAAAGGGAAAACCTTCTTCTTAACTTCATCTCCAGGTAAACCTGCAAACTTAAACAATCCGCAAATTTGTTCCACATATATCAAGAGCATATCAGGATGTTCGGTTCCATCTCCTGCATAAGGATTAGCTAGCAGTTGTTCTATCATACCCGAAGGAATTTCATATTCAATATTTTCAGTAGGTGCAGTAGGTTGAGGGGTAGCTAATTGTGGTTCCGGTCGAGGTGAAGATACCCCGAACAAACCCCTCAAAGGATTGTTTTCCATAGTAACAAGTGACAATAAATTTCAGCACACTATATAAATGTTTCCTTACCAAATTCCACTTACCAAAGGCGCTTCACTCCCCGGCAACGGCGCCAGAAAATAGCCTTGATGAGCCACAAGTATATGGGATCAATTGTAGCTCTTTTCGATAAGTAAGAGTGTCGAAGCCAACAAGGAGCAGAAGGAAATGGCAAGTGGTTTTCAGTAAGGTAATGTCTGCAAGTGCTGAAATTGTAAGTAACTGAGTAGTTTGATAGCAAGTTAATTTGTAACGAGCAAGTAACGATAATAGTAACAAAAGTGCAGCAAAGTAGACCAATCCTTTTGAGGCAAAGGACAGGCCAAAAAGGTCTCTTATAATAGGCAAATCGTTCTTGAGGGTACACGGGAATTTAATCTAGTCACTTTTATCATGTTGGTTCAACTTGTGTTCACTACTTTGATAATTTGATATGTGGGTGGACCGGTGCTTAGGTGCTGTTATTACTTGAACAAACCTCCTACTTATGATTAACCCTCTCGCAAGCATATGCAACTACGAGAAAAGTATTAAGAATAAATTCTAACCATAGCATTAAACTTTTGGATCCAATCGGTCCCTTACGGAATAGCGCATAAACTAGGGTTTAAGCTTCTGTCACTCTCGCAACCCATCATCTAACAAATACTCCACAATGTATTCCCTTAGGCCCAAATATGGTGAAGTGTCATGTAGTCGACGTTCACATGACACCTATAAGGGAATCACAACATACATACTATCAAAATATCGAACACATATCAAGTTCACATGATTACTTGCAACATGATTTCTCCCGTGACCTCAAGAACAAAAGTAACTACTCACAAATGATAATCATGCTCAAGATCAGAGGGGTATTAAATATCATAATGGATCTGAACATATAAACTTCCACCAAATAAACCATATAGTAATCAACTACAAGAAGTAATCAACACTACTAGTCACCCACAAGCACCAATCTATAGTTCTGGTAACAAGATTGAACACAAGAGATGAACTAGGGTTTGAGATGAGATGGTGTTGTTGAAGATATTGATGGAGATTGCCCTCCCCAAAATGGAAGAGTTGTCTGTGATGATGATGACGATGATTCCTCCCTCCGGGAGGGTAGTTCCCCCGGCGGAATCGCTCCGCCGGAGGGCAAAAGTGCTCCTGCCCAAGTTCCGCCTCGAGATAGCGGCGCTCCATCCCGAAAGTCCTCTCCTTATCTTTTCTAGGTCAAAATGGCCTATATACCAGAAGATGGGCACCGGAGGTGGGCCTGGGTGAGCACAACCCACCAGGGCGCGCCTGGGGGCCCAGGCACGCCCTGGTGTCTTGTGCTCACCAGGGTGGCCCCCTCTGGTACTTATTTGCTCCAATATTCCTCAAATATTTCATAAAACATCTCCGTGAAGTTTCAGCTTGTTTGGAGTTGTGCAGAATAGGAAGCCTGACGTAGCTTTTCCAGGTCCAGATTTCCAGCTGGCGGAATTCTCCCTCTTTGTGTGTACCTTGCATATTATGAGAGAAAAGACATTAGAATTACTCCAAAAAGCATTATTATGCATAAAAACATCATAAATAACAGTAGGAAAACATGATGCAAAATGGACGTATCAACGACCATGATGCAACGATGGAGATCAATGTGTCGAGCCAGTGTCGATGGAGATCATGACGATGCTTTGGAGATTGAGATCAAAAGCACAAGATGATGATGGCCATATCATGTCATATATTTTGATTGCATGTGATGTTTATCTTTTATGCATCTTATATTGCTTAGTACGGCGGTAGCATTATAAAATGATCCCTTCACTAAATTTCAAGGTAAATGTGTTCTCCCTGAGTATGCACCGTTGCTACAGTTCGTCGTGTTGAGACACCAAGTGATGATCGGGTGTGATAGACTCTACGTTCACATACAACGGGTGCAAGATAGTTTTGCACATGCGGAATACTTGGGTTAAAATTGACGAAACTAGCATGTACATACATGGCCTCAGAACACTGGAGACCGAAAGGTCGAACATGAATCATATAGTAGATATGATCAACATAGAGATGTTCACCATTGATGACTACCCCATCTCACGTGATGATCGGACATGGGTTAGTTGATTTGGATCATGTATCACTTAGATGACTTGAGGGATGTCTATTTAAGTGGGAGTTCTTAAGTAATTTGATTAATTGAACTTAATTTATCATGAACTTAGTCCTGATAATATTTGCATATCTATGTTGTAGATCAATAGCTCGCGATATAGCTCCTATATATTTTTGATATGTTCCTAGAGAAAAGTTGAAAGATGATAGTAGCAATGATGCGGTCTGGGTCCGTGATCTGAGGATTATCCTCATTGCTGCACAGAAGAATTATGTCCTTGATGCACCGCTAGGTGACAGACTTATTGCAGGAGCAGATGCAGACGTTATGAATGTTTGACAAGCTCGGTATGATGACTACTTGATAGTTTAGTGCACCATGCTTTACGGCTTAGAACCGGGACTTCAAAAACGTTTTGAATGCCACGGAGCATATGAGATGTTCCAAGAGATGAAATTGGTATTTCAGACTCATGCCCATGTCGAGAGGTATGAGACCTCTCTGACAAGTACTTTGCCTACAAGATGGAGGAGAATAGCTCAGCCAGTGAGCATGTACTCAGAATGTCTGGGTACTACAATCGCTTGAATCAAGTGGGAGTTAATCTTCCAGATAATATAGTGATTGACAGAGTTCTCTAGTCACTATCACCAAGCTACTAGAACTTCGTGATGAACTATAATATGCAAGGAATGACAAAAACAATTCCCAAGCTCTTCGCGATGTTGAAATCGACGAAGGTAGAAATCAAGAAAGAGCATCAAGTGTTGATGGTTAACAAAACCACTAGTTTCAAATAAAAGTGCAAGGGAAGAAAGGGAACTTCAAGAAGAACATCAAACAAGTTGCCGCTCCCATGAAGAATCCCAAAGCTAGACCCAAGCCTGAAACTCAGTGCTTCTACTGCAAAGGAAATGGTCACTAGAAGCGGAACTACCCCAAATACTTGGCGGATAAGAAGGATGTAAAAGTTAACAATGGTATATTTGATATACATGTTATTGATGTGTACTTTAATAGTGTTCATAGTAGCCCCTGGGTATTTGATATCGGTTCAGTTGCTAAGATTAGTAACTCGAAACAGGAGTTAGAAAATGAACAGAGACTAGTTGAGGGCGAGGTGACGATGTATGTTGGAAGTGATTCCAAGGTTGATAAGATCACCATCGCATACTCCATCTACCTTTGGGACTAGTGTTGAACCTAAATAAATGTTATTTGGTGTCTGCGTTGAGCATGAATATGATAGGATCATGTTTATTGCAATACAGTTATTCATTTAAGTCAGAGAATAATTGTTGTTCTGTTTACATGAATAAAACCTTCTATGGTCATACACCCAATGTAAATGGTTTATTGAATCTCGATCGTAGTAATACACATATTCATAATATTGATGCCAAAAGATGCAAAGTTGATAATGATAGTGCAACATACTTGTGGCATGATAACCCACAAGTATAGGGGATCAATTATAGCCTCTTTCGATAAGTAAGAGTGTCGAACCCAACGAGGAGCTAAAGGTAGAACAAATATTCCCTCAAGTTCTATCGACCACCGATACAACTCTACGCACGCTTAACGTTCGCTTTACCTAAAACAAGTATGAAACTAGAAGTACTTTGTTGGTATTTTTGGATAGGTTTGCAAGAATATAAAGAGCACGGAAATAAGAAGTAGGGGCTGTTTAGATAAAGACACAACTAAATTAGTTTTAGTAAAGAGCTTTTTGTCACGAGAAAGTTATTTGTCCCTAGGCAATCGATAACTAGACCGGTAATCATTATTGCAATTTTATTTCAGGGAGAGGCATAAGCTAACATACTTTCTCTACTTGGATAATATGCTCTTATGATTGGAACTCTAGCAAGCATCCGCAACTACTAAAGATCATTAAGGTAAAACCCAACCATAGCATTAAAGCATCAAGTCCTCTTTATCCCATACGCAAACAACCTACTTACTCGGGTATATGCTTCTGTCACTCACGCCACCCACCATAAGCAAATCATGAACATATTGCAAACCCTGCAGCGGGGATCCCTCACGCTTGCGCGACACAGAGAGCACCATAGGACAGCACCAATAATAAAACATGCAACTCAAACCAATCACGATCATCAATTAACCCATAGGACAAAACTGATCTACTCAAACATCATAGGATAGCCATACATCATTGGGAAATAATATATAGCGTTGAGCACCATGTTTAAGTAGAGATTACAGAGGGTAAAAGAGGGGTTACACCGCTGCATAGAGGGGGGAAGAGTTGGTGGTGATGGCGGTGAAGTTGTTGGTGAAGATTGCGGTGATGACGACGGCTCCAGCGACGTTCCGACGCCACCGGAAGAGAGGGGGAGAGGGCTCCCCTTCTTCTACTTCTTCCTTGACCTCCTCCCTAGATGGGAGAAGGGTTTCCCCTCTGGTCCTTGGTCTCCATGGCATGGGAGGGGAGAGAGCCCCTCCGAGATTGGATCCGTCTCTCTGTCTCTCTCTGTTTCTACGTTCTGTCTGGCTGCCCTTTCACCGTTTCATATATATATGGAGATCCGTAACTCCGATTGGACTGAAATCTTCGCCGTGATTTTTTCCTCAAAATTAGCTTTCTTGCGGCCGAAGAAGGGCATCAACCGCCTTACGGGGGTCCCACGAGGGTCAGGGGCGCGCCTAGGGGGGTGGGGCGCGCCCCCTGCCTCGTGCCTCCCTCGGGCACCGTCTCGCGTGGATTTTCCTTCCCATATTTTCTGAATATTCCAAAAATAATCTCCGTCCATTTTTATCCCGTTTGGACTCCATTTGATATAGATATTCTGCGAAACAAAAACATGCAACAAACAGGAACTGGCACTGGGCACTAGATCAATATGTTAGTCCCAAAAATAATATAAAAAGCTACCAAAAGTATGTGAAAGTTGAATAATATTGGCATGGAACAATCAAAAATTATAGATACGACGGAGACGTATCATGGCACTGCCGTTTTAGTCATATTGGTGTAAAGCGCATGAAGAAACTCCATACAGATGGACTTTTGAAATCACTTGATTATGAATCATTTGATACTTGCGAACCATGCCTCATAGGCAAGATGACTAAAACTCTGGAATAATGGAGCGAGCTGATGACTTATTCGATATAATACATATCGATGTATGCGGTCCGATGAGTATTGAAGCACGCGGCGGGTATCGTTATTTTGTGACCTTCACAGATGATTTGCGTAGATATGGGTACTTAATGAAACACAAGTCTGAAACATTTGAAAAGTTCAAAGAATTTCAGAGTGAAGTGGAGAATCATCGTAACAAGAAAATAAAGTTTCTACGATCTGATCGCGGAGGCGAATATTTGAGTTATGAGTTTGGCCTTCATTTAAAACAATGTGGAATAGTTTCACAACTCACGCCACCTGGAACACCATAGCATAATGGTGTGTCCGAACGTCATAACCGTACTTTATTAGATATGGTGCGTTCTATGATGTCTCTTATCGATTTACCACTATCGTTTTGGGGTTATGCATTAGAGACAGCTGCATTCACGTTAAATAGGGCACCGTCTAAATCTGTTGAGAAGACACCGTATGAACTGTGGTTTGGCAAGAAACCTAAGCTGTCGTTTCTTAAAGTTTGGGGATGTGACGCTTATGTCAAAAGGCTTCAGCCTGATAAGCTCGAACCCAAATCGGAGAAGTGTGTTTTCATAGGATACCCTAAGGAAACAATTGGGTACACCTTCTACCACAAATCCGAAGGCAAGATCTTTGTTGCCAAGAATGGAATATTTCGAGAGAAGGAGTTTCTCTCGAAAGAAGTGAGTGGGAGAAAAGTAGAACTTGATGAGGTAATTGTACCTTCTTTCAATTTGGAAAGTAGCACATCAGAGAAATCCGTTCCCCTAATGCCTGCACCAACTAGAGAGGAAACTAATGATGATGATCATGAAACTTCAAATCAAGTTACTACTGGACCTCGTACGTCGGATAGAGCACGTTCCGCACCAGAGTGGTACGGTAATCCTATTCTAGAAGTCATGTTATTAGACCAAGGCGAACCTACGAGCTATGAAGAAGCTATGATGAGCCCAGATTCCGACAAATGGCTTGAGGCCATGAAATCTGAGAAAGGATCCATGTATGAGAACAAAGTGTGGACTTTGGTGGACTTGCCCGATGATCGGCAAGCAATAGAGAATAAATGGATCTTCAAGAAGAAGACTGACGCTGATGGTAATGTTACTGTCTACAAAGCTCGACTTGTCGCGAAAGGTTTTTGACAAGTTCAAAGAGTTGACTACGATGAGACTTTCTCACCCATAGCGATGCTTAAGTCTGTCCGAATCATGTTAGCAATTGTCGCATTTTATAATTATGAAATCTGGCAAATGGACGTCAAAACTGCATTCCTTAATGGATTTCTTAAAGAAGTGTCGTATATGATGCAACCAGAAGGTTTAGTCGATCATAAAGGCGCTGATAACCCACAAGTATAGGGGATTTATCGTAGTCCTTTCGATAAGTAAGAGTGTCGAACCCAACGAGGAGCAGAAGGAAATGATAAGCGGTTTTCAGCAAGGTATTCTCTGCAAGCACTGAAATTATAGATAACAGATAGTTTTGTGATAAGATAATTTGTAACGAGTAACTAGTAAAAAAGGTAAATAAAGTGCAGCAAGGTGGCCCAATCCTTTTTGTAGCAAAGGACAAGCCTGGACAAACTCTTATATAGAGAAAAGCGCTCCCGAGGACACATGGGAATTATCGTCAAGCTAGTTTTCATCACGTTCATATGATTCGCGTTCGGTACCTTGATAATTTGATATGTGGGTGGACCGGTGCTTGGGTCTTGTTCTTACTTGGACAAGCATCCCACTTATGATTAACTCCTATTGCAAGCATCCGCAACTACAAAAGAAGTATTAAGGTAAACCTAACCACAGCATGAAACATATGGATCCAAATCAGCCCCTTACGAAGCAACGCATAAACTAGGGTTTAAGCTTCTGTCACTCTAGCAACCCATCATCTACTTATTACTTCCCAATGCCTTCCTCTAGGCCCAAACAATGGTGAAGTGTCATGTAGTCGACGTTCACATAACACCACTAGAGGAAGAGACAACATACATCTCATCAAAATATCGAACGAATACCAAATTCACATGACTACTAATAGCAAGACTTCTCCCATGTCCTCAGGAACAAACGTAACTACTCACAAAGCATATTCATGTTCATAATCAGAGGAGTATTAATATGCATAAGGATCTGAACATATGATCTTCCACCAAATAAACCAACTAGCATCAACTACAAGGAGTAATCAACACTACTAGCAACCTACAGGTACCAATCTCAGACTTAGAGACAAGAATTGGATACAAGAGATGAACTAGGGTTTGAGAGGAGATGGTGCTGGTGAAGATGTTGATGGAGATTGGCCCCCTCCCGATGAGAGGAGCGTTGGTGATGACGATGGCGATGATTTCCCCCTCTCGAAGGGAAGTGTCCCCGGCAGAACAGCTCCGCCAGAGCCCTAGATTGGTTCCGCCAAGGTTCCGCCTTGTGGCGGCGGAGTCTCGTCCCGAAAGCTTGCTTATGATTTTTCTTCGGACGAAAGACTTCATATAGCAGAAGATGGGCACCGAAGGGCCACCAGGGGGCCCACGAGACAGGGGGGCGCCCAGGGGGGTAGGGCGCGCCCCCACCCTCGTGCCCAGGGTGTGGGTCCCCTCTGGTATTTTCTTTGCTCAGTATTTTTTATTATTCCAAAAATAACTTCCACGGAGTTTCAGCACTTTTGGAGTTGTGCAGAATAGGTCTCTAATATTTGCTCCTTTTCCAGCCCAGAATTCCAGCTGCCGGCATTCTCCCTCTTTATGTAAACCTTGTAAAATAAGAGAGAATAGGCATAAGTATTGTGACATAATGTGTAATAACAGCCCATAATGCAATAAATATCGATATAAAAGCATGATGCAAAATGGACGTATCAACTCCCCCAAGCTTATACCTCGCTTGTCCTCAAGCAGAAGCCGATAACGATAAATATGTCCACATGTTTAGAGGTAGAGGTCTCGATAAAATAAAATACGGACATGAGGGCATCATGATCATTCTTATAACAGCAACATATATAGATATTGTCATATTATTTCTTATGCTCAAGTAATAATCTATCCACAATGTCAAGTATGAATCAGAAACTTCATTGAGAACCAACAAACTATAATCTCAGTCATTGAAGCAATTGCAATTTATCATAACATCAGAAAGAGTCAACATAAGAGCTTTTCAGCAAGCCCATATACTCAACTATCATTTAGTATTTCACAATTGCTAACACTCACACAATACTTGTGGTTACGGAGTTTTAATTGGACACAGAGAAAGATAGGGGCTTATAGTTTCGCCTCCCAACCTTTTACCTCAAGGGTAATGTCAACAATAATTGTTCATGCTAACTTACATCCAATTATATATATATATATATATATATATATCAGGATCTTTCCAACACATGTGCTTGCCAAAGGATAAAATGTAAAAAAGGAAAGGTGAAGATCACCATGACTCTTGCATGAGGTAGAAGATAAAAGTAAAAGATAGGCCCTTCGCAGAGGGAAGCAGAGGTTGTCATGCGCTTTCAAGGTTGGATGCACAAAATCTTAATGCGAAAGAACGTCACTTTATATTGCCACTTGTGATATGGACCTTTATTATGCAGTCCGTCGCTTTTATTTCTTCCACATCACAAGATCGTATAAAGCTTATTTCCTCCACACTAATCAATCATACATATTTAGAGAGCAATTTTTATTGCTTGCACCGATGACAACTTACTTGAAGGATCTTACTCAATCCATAGGTAGATATGGTGGACTCTCATGGCAAAACTGGGTTTAAGGGTATTTGGAAGCACAAGTAGTATCTCTACTTGGTGCAAAGAATTTGGCTAGCATGAGGGGGAAAGGCAAGCTCAACATGTTGGATGATCCATGACAATATACTTTATCTCAGATATAAGAAAACATGACCCATTACGTTGTCTTCCTTGTCCAAGATCAACTCTTTAGCATGTCATATTTTAATGAGTGCTCACAATCATAAAAGATGTCCCAGATAGTATATTTATATGTGAAACCACTCTTTCTTTATTACTTCCTATTAATTGCAACGATGACCAAAACTATGTTTGTCAACCCTCAACAACTTTTAATCATCGTACTCTTTATATGTGAAGTCTTTACTCTCCATAAGATCAATATGATCTCTTTATTTCTTTTTATTCTTTCTCTTTTCTTTTATTCACTCATAATCATAGCAAGATAATCAAGCCCTTGACTCAACACTAATCTTTATTATATAGCTCACGGACTCGATTACATAGAGGGATCATAAAGCAAAACTCAAAAATAGATCATACCAAAAACTTTATTCTACTAGATCAAGATACTACCAAAAGGATCGAACTAAGAAAAAGGTAAAGATAGGAGTGTGATGGTGGTACGATACTGGGGCACATCCCCCAAGCTTGGCAGTTGCCAAGGGGAGTGCCCATACCCATGTGATTATATCTCTTTTGCTGGAGAAGGTGATGGAGTCGTTGATGATGTAGGCTTGTCGTCCATCTTCCAAGGCATAGGCTCACCATCATAGAAGGATGATCGAGTCTCCGGAATCCTCAAATCTGCAGCCAAACTCATCCTCTTGCATCTATATTCATACTCATAGTTTTGGTTTTGCAGGTCATAGATTTGGGCTTGGAGGTGCTCGATCTTCTCGTGGAGCTTGAAGATGGCCTCCCCAATGTCCTTGGCATCCAGCTTGTGGTTGTTGGTGAACTCCGTGATCATTATGTGATTGGAGTCAAGTCCACGCTCCACCGTCTTTTGGCACTTGAAAACTTGTTGCTCCATTACCTCGAGCCTTGTCTCCATGCTTCCGTTCCTCCTTGGTCCCTCAACATCGCGGATGTGCAGCACCCCCTCATGCATCTCAATGGTTTGAGGGTGTTGCAGCACCTCCGCGAGGTAGGGGTTGATGACCTTCTCGAAGAACTTGTCCTTGGGGGCACTTGGAGACGTCATGATGATCTAGATCTGTCAGAAAAACAGCTCGAAACAAGAACAAAGGACAATTGCGTGATACGGTGGTCAAAACCTTCTGGAGAGTATATAATGAATTTTTACCGACTGAAAGAAGTATCATGCAAGAAAACAGAGTCCGGAGGGCACACGAGGAGCCCACGAGGCAGGGGGGCACGCCCAGGGGGTAGGGCGCGCCCTCCACCCTCGTGGAGGCCTCGTGTCCTTCCCGGACTGCTTCTTATTTTCCTATTTTTCTAAATATTCCAAAACGGAGAAAAATTGCCATTAGAACTGTTTTGGAGTCGGTTTACTTACCGTACCACGTACCTATTCCTTTTCGGAGTCTGAAACATTCTGGAAAGTGTCTCTTATGTATTCCTCCGGTGTTACGGTTTCGATAACATTAGTTTCAACATTTATAGGATTACCTGAGATATGATGTTTGATTCTTTGACCGTTCACCACTTTCGGATTTGTGCCTTCGAAGTTGTTAATTTTTATGGCACCGGAACGATAGACCTCCTCGATAATGTAAGGACCTTCCCATTTAGAGAGAAGTTTCCCTGCAAAAAATCTTAAACGAGAGTTGTATAGCAATACATAATCACCTACATTAAACTCACGCTTTTGTATTCTTTTGTCATGCCATCTTTTAACTTTTTCTTTAAACAACTTGGCATTCTCATAGGCTTGGGTTCTCCATTCATCAAGTGAGCTAATGTCAAATAACCTCTTCTCACCAGCAAGTTTGAAATCATAATTGAGCTCTTTAATAGCCCAATATGCCTTATGTTCTAGTTCGAGAGGTAAGTGACATGCTTTTCCATAAACCATTTTATACGGAGACATACCCATAGGATTTTTATATGCAGTTCTATAGGCCCATAATGCATCATCAAGTTTCTTGGACCAATTCTTTCTAGATCTATTAACAGTCTTTTGCAAAATTAATTTGAGCTCTCTATTACTCAATTCTACTTGACCACTAGACTGTGGGTGATAAGGAGATGCAATTCTATGATTAACATCATACTTAGCAAGCATTTTACGAAAAGCACCATGAATAAAATGTGAACCACCATCAGTCATTAAATATCTAGGGACTCCAAACCTCGGAAAAATAACTTCTTTAAGCATCTTAATAGAGGTGTTATGATCAGCACTACTAGTTGGAATAGCTTCTACCCACTTAGTAACGTAATCAACAGCAACTAAAATATGAGTATACCCATTAGAGGCAGGAAATGGTCCCATATAATCAAAGCCCCAAACATCAAATGGTTCAATAACAAGTGAATAATTCATAGGCATTTCTTGGCGTCTACTAATATTACCAATTTTTTGACATTCATCACAAGATAAGACAAACTTACGGGCATCCTTGAAGAGAGTAGGCCAATAAAAACCGGATTGCAATACCTTATGTGCAGTTCTGTCTCCAGCGTGGTGTCCTCCATAAGCCTCAGAGTGACACTTGCATAGGATATGTTCCTGTTCATGCTCAGGTACACAACTCCTAATAACACCATCTACTCCTTTATAAAGATGTGGGCCATCCCAGAAGTAATGTCTTAAATCATAGAAAAACTTTTTCTTTTGCTGGTATGTGAAACTAGGTGGTATAAATTTAGCAACAATGTAATTAGCATAATCAGCATACCATGGAGCAGTACGAGAAGCATTTATGACATTTAATTGTTCATCAGGAAAGCTATCATCAATAGGTAGTGGGTCATCAAGAACATTTTCTAACCTAGACAAGTTGTCTGCAACGGGGTTCTCAGCTCCCTTTCTATCAATAATATGCAAATCAAATTCTTGTAGCAAGAGAACCCATCTAATAAGTCTAGGTTTAGCATCTTTCTTTTCCATAAGATATTTAATAGCAGCATGATCCGTGTGAATAGTTACTTTAGAATCAACAATATAAGGTCTGAACTTATCACAAGCAAATACAACTGCTAAGAATTCTTTTTCAGTAGTAGCATAATTTCTCTGAGCACTGTCTAGAGTTTTACTAGCATATTGAATAACATTTAATTTCTTATCAACTCTTTGCCCTAGAACAGCACCTACAGCATAATCACTAGCATCACACATAATTTCAAAGGGTAAATTCCAATCAGGTGGCTGAACGATAGGTGCAGAAATCAATGCTTTCTTAAGTATTTCAAATGCTTCTACACAATCATCATCAAAGACAAATGGTATATCTTTTTGTAATAGATTAGTCAGAGGCCGAGAAATTTTTGAGAAGTCCTTAATGAACCTCCTATAAAAACCGGCATGACCAAGGAAACTTCTTATACCTTTGATGTCCTTGGGACATGGCATCTTTTCAATAGCATCAACTTTAGCTTTATCAACTTCAATACCTCTTTCAGAAATTTTATGCCCCAAGACAATGCCTTCATTAACCATAAAGTGGCACTTTTCCCAATTCAAGACAAGATTAGTTTCTTCACATCTCTGCAAAACTCGATCAAGGTTGCTCAAGCAATCATCAAAAGAGGATCCATAAACGGAGAAATAGTCCATGAAAACCTCACAAATCTTTTCACAAAAGTCAGAGAATATAGCCATCATGCATCTTTGAAAGGTAGCAGGTGCATTACATAAACCAAAAGGCATACGTCTATAAGCAAAAGTACCGAAAGGGCAAGTAAAAGTGGTCTTAGCTTGATCATCAGCTGACACAGGTATTTGAGAGAAACCAGAATAACCATCTAGAAAGCAAAAATGTGTATGTTTGGATAATCTTTCTAGCATTTGATCAATAAAAGGTAAGGGGTAATGATCTTTTTAGTAGCTTTATTTAATTTGCGGAAATCAATTACCATCCTATAACCTGTAATAATTCTTTGCGGAATCAATTCATCTTTATCATTAGGAACGACAGTAATACCTCCCTTCTTAGGGACACAATGGACAGGACTTACCCACTGACTATCAGCAACGGGATAAATTATACCTGCCTCAAGGAGCTTTAATATTTCCTTTCTTACCACTTCTTTCATCTTAGGATTCAGCCGTCGTTGGTGATCAATAACTGGTTTGGCATCTTTCTCCAAATTTATTTTGTGTTGGCATAGAGTGGGACTAATGCCCTTAAGATCATCAAGAGTATATCCAATAGCAGCACGGTGCTTCTTCAGAGTTTTCAATAATTTTTCTTCCTCCTTCTCTGAAAGGTTAGCACTAATAATAACAGGATATATCTTCTTTTCATCAAGATAAGCATATTTAAGAGTATCAGGCAATGGTTTAAGCTCAAACACGGGATCACCCTTGGGTGGAGGAGGATCCCCTAGGATTTCAACAGGCAAGTTGTGTTTCAGAATAGGTCCCTGTTTAAAGAACACTTCATCTATTTCCCTTCTTTCATTCATAAACATATCATTTTCATGGTCTAGCAAATATTGTTCTAAAGGATCACTAGGAGGTACGGCAATAGAAGCAAGACCAATAATTTCATCTTTACTAGGCAATTCCTCTTCACGGTGTTGTCTACGAAATTTAGAAAAGTTAAACTCATGAGACATATCACCTAGACCAATGGTAACAACATCCTTTTCGCAGTCTATCTTAGCATTAACAGTGTTTAAGAAGGGTCTACCAAATATAATGGGACAAAAGCTATCTTGTGGGGAACCAAGAACAAGAAAATCAGCAGGATATTTAGTTTTCCCACACAAGACTTCAACATCTCTAACAATTCCAATTGGTGATATAGTATCTCTATTGGCAAGCTTAATGGTAACATCAATTTCTTCTAACTCAGCGGGTGCAATATCATGCATAATTTCTTTGTATAAGTCAATAGGTATTGCACTAGCACTAGCACCCATATCACACAAGCCATGATAACAATGATCTCCTATTTTAACAGAAATAACAGGCATGCCTACCACAGGTCTATGTTTATCTTTAGCACTAGGTTTAGCAATTCTAGCAGTCTCATCACAGAAATAAATAACATGCCCATCAATATTATCAGCCAAGAGATCTTTAACAATAGCAATATTAGGTTCAACTTTAACTTGCTCAGGAGGTGTATAGGTTCTAATATTGCTTTTACGAACCACAGTTGAAGCTTTAGCATGATCCTTTATTCCTAACAGGGAAAGGTGGTTTCTCAACATAAGCAGTAGGAACAATAGGATCATTATAAGTGATAGTCTTTTCTTCAACTTTAATAGGTGCAACTACTTTTACTTCTATGGGAGGATGATATTTAAACCACTTCTCCTTAGGGAGATCAACATGAGCAGCAAAAGATTCACAAAAAGAAGCTACTATCTCAGAGTCAAGTCCATATTTAGTGCTAAATTTACGGAAAACATCGGTATCCATAAAAGATTTAACACAATCAAACTTAGGTGTTATACCTGACTCCTTACCTTCGTCGAGGTCCCAATCTTCAGAGTTGCGTTTAATTCTTTCCAATAAATCCCATTTGAATTCAATAGTCTTCATCATAAAAGAACCAGTACAAGAAGTATCGAGCATGGTGCGATTGTTGTCAGAAAGCCGAGCATAAAATTTTTGAATAATCATTTCTCTTGAGAGCTCATGATTGGGGCATGAATATAACATTGACTTAAGCCTCCCCCAAGCTTGAGCGATGCTTTCTCCTTCGCGAGGCCAAAAATTATATATATAATTACGATCACGATGAACAAGATGCATAGGATAAAACTTCTGATGAAATTCCAATTTCAATCGTTTGTAGTCCCATGATCCCATATCATCACATAGCCTATACCATGTCAATGCATCTCCCTTCAAAGATAAAGGGAAGACCTTCTTCTTGATAACATCATCGGGCATACCTGCAAGCTTAAATAATCCACAAACTTCATCCACATAGATTAGGTGCTCATCAGGATGTAATGTTCCATCTCCTGCAAAAGGATTAGCTAGCAGTTTCTCTATCATACCCGAAGGAATTTCAAAGTAGACATTTTCATTTTCAGTAGGTTCAGTAGGTTGAGGAGCAACTCTTTGCTCTACTGGTCGGGGTGAAGATACCCCGAACAAGCCCCTCAGAGGATTACTTTCCATAGTAACAAGTGACAGTAAATTTCAGCACACTATATAAATTTTTCCTTACCAATTCCACCTACCAAAGGCGCTTCACTCCCCGGCAACGGCGCCAGAAAAGAGTCTTGATGACCCACAAGTATAGGGGATCTATCGTAGTCCTTTCGATAAGTAAGAGTGTCGAACCCAACGAGGAGCAGAAGGAAATGATAAGCGGTTTTCAGCAAGGTATTCTCTGCAAGCACTGAAATTATAGGTAACAGATAGTTTTGTGATAAGATAATTTGTAACGAGCAACAAGTAACAAAAGTAAATAAAGTGCAGCAAGGTGGCCCAATCCTTTTTGTAGCAAAGGACAAGCCTGGACAAACTCTTATATAGAGAAAAGCGCTCCCGAGGACACATGGGAATTATCGTCAAGCTAGTTTTCATCACGTTCATATGATTCGCGTTCGGTACTTTGATAATTTGATATGTGGGTGGACCGGTGCTTGGGTGCTGTCCTTACTTGGACAAGCATCCCACTTATGATTAACTCCTATTGCAAGCATCCGCAACTACAAAAGAAGTATTAAGGTAAACCTAACCATAGCATGAAACATATGGATCCAAATCAGCCCCTTACGAAGCAACGCATAAACTAGGGTTTAAGCTTCTGTCACTCTAGCAACCCATCATCTACTTATTACTTTGCAATGCCTTCCTCTAGGCCCAAATAATGGTGAAGTGTCATGTAGTCGACGTTCACATAACACCACTAGAGGAGAGACAACATACATCTCATCAAAATATCGAACGAATACCAAATTCACATGACTACTAATAGCAAGACTTCTCCCATGTCCTCAGGAACAAACGTAACTACTCACAAAGCATATTCATGTTCATAATCAGAGGAGTATTAATATGCATAAAGGATCTAAACATATGATCTTCCACCAAATAAACCAACTAGCATCAACTAAAAGGAGTAATCAACACTACTAGCAACCTACAGGTACCAATCTCAGACTTAGAGACAAGAATTGGATACAAGAGATGAACTAGGGTTTGAGAGGAGATGGTGCTGGTGAAGATGTTGATGGAGATTGGCCCCCTCCCGATGAGAGGAGTGTTGGTGATGACGATGGCGATGATTTCCCCCTCCCGGAGGGAAGTGTCCCCGGCAGAACAGCTCTGCCAGAGCCCTAGATTGGTTCCGCCAAGGTTCCGCCTCGTGGCGGCGGAGTCTCGTCCCGAAAGCTTGCTTATGATTTTTCTTCGGACGAAAGACTTCATATAGCAGAAGATGGGCACCGGAGGGCCACCAGGGGGCCCACGAGGCAGGGGGGCGCCCCCACCCTCGTGCCCAGGGTGTGGGTCCCCTCTGGTATTTTCTTCGCTCAGTATTTTTTATTATTTCCAAAAATAACTTCCGTGGAGTTTCAGGACTTTTGGAGTTGTGCAGAATAGGTCTCTAATATTTGCTCCTTTTCCAGCCCAGAATTCGAGCTGCCGGCATTCTCCCTCTTTATGTAATCCTTGTAAAATAAGAGAGAATAGGCATAAGTATTGTGACATAATGTGTAATAACAGCCCATAATGCAATAAATATCGATATAAAAGCATGATGCAAAATGGACGTATCAGTGCTAACAAAGTGTGCAAGCTCCAACGATCCATCTATGAACTGGTGCAAGCATCTTGGAGTTGGAATATACGCTTTGATGAGGTGATCAAAGCATATGGTTTTATATAGACTTATGGTGAAGCCTGTATTTACAAGAAAGTGAGTGGGAGCTCGGTACCATTTCTGATACTATAAGTGGATGACATATTGTTGATCAGAAATGATGTAGAATTTCTGGATAGCATAAAAGGATACTTGAATAAGATTTTTTTTCAATGAAAGACCTCGGTGAAGCTGCTTATATATTAGGCATCAAGATTTATAGGGATAGATCGAGACGCTTAATAGTACTTTCACAAAGTATATACCTTGGCAAAATTTTGAAGTTCAAAGTAGATCAGTCCCTTTCTTGTCTATGTTGCAAGGTGTGAAGTTGAGTAAGACTCAAAACCCGACCACGACAGAAGATAGAGAGAGAATGAAAGTCATTCCCTATGCCTCAGCCATAGGTTCTATAAAGTATGCCATGCTATGTACCAGACCTATTGTGTACCGTGCCATGAGTTTGGCAAGGGGGTACAATAGTGATCCTGGAGTAGATCACTGGACAACAGTCAAAATTATCCTTAGGTACCTAAAAAGGACTAAGGAAATGTTTCTTGGTTATGGAGGTGACAAAGATTTCATCATAAAGGGTTACGTCGATGCAAGCTTTGACACTGATCCAGATGACTTTGAGTCTCAATCTGGATACATATTGAATGGTTGAGCAGTTAGCTAGAGTAGCTCCGTGTAGAGCATTGTAGACATAGAAATTTGCAAAATACATACGGATCTGAATATGGAAGACCCGTTCACTAAACCTCTCTCACAAGCAAAACATGATCACACCTTAGTACTATTTGGGTATTAATCACATGGCGATGTGAACTAGATTATTGACTCTAGTAAACCCTTTGGGTGTTGGTCACATGGCAATGTGAACTATGGGTGTTAATCACATGGCGATGTGAAATATTGGTGTTAATCACATGGCGATGTGAACTGGATTACTGACTCTAGTGCAAGTGGGAGACTCAAGGAAATATGCCCTAGAGGCAATAATAAAGTTGTTATTTTATATTTCCTATTACTCATGCTAGAATTGTATTGATCGGAAACCTTAATACATGTGTGAATACATAAACAAATATTGTGTCCCTAATATGCCTCTACTAGACTAACTCGTTGATCAAAGATGGTTAAGGTTTCCTAATCATGGACATGTGTTGTCATTTGATAACGGGATCACATCATTAGGAGAATGATGTGATGGGCAGGACCCATCCATTAGCTTAGCATAATGATCGTTTAATTTTATTTCTATTGCTTTCTTCATGTCAAATACATATTCCTTCGACTATGAGATTATGCAACTCCCAGATACCGGAGGAATGCCTTGTGTGATATCAAACGTCACAACGTAACTGGGTGATTATAAAGATGCTCTACAGGTACCTCCGAAGGTGTTTGTTGAGTTGGCATAGATCGACATTAGGATTTATCACTCTAAGTATCGGCGAGGTATCTCTGGGCCCTCTCGGTAATACACATCATAAGCTTGCAAGCAAACGACTAAGGAGTTGGTCACGGGGTGATGTATTACGGAACGAGTAAAGAGACTTGCCAGTAACGAGATTGAACTAGGTATGAAGATACCGACGATCGAATCTCGGGCAAGTAACATACCGATGGAGAAAGGGAATTACGTATGTTGCCATAACGGTCGACCGATAAAGATATTTGTAGAATATGTAGGAGCCAATATGGGCATCCAGGTTCCGCTATTGGTTATTGACCGGAGAGGTGTCCCGGTCATGTCTACATAGTTCTCGAACCCGTAGGGTCCACACGCTTAACATTCATTGACGATATTGTATTATATGAGTTATGTGATTTGGTGACCGAATGTTGTTCAGAGTCCCGGATAAGATCACAGTCATGACGAGGAGTGTCGAAATGGTCGAGAGGTAAAGGTTGATATATAGGACGATGGTATTTGGACACCGGAAGTGTTTCGGGACTTACCGGGAAGGAATCGGGTCACCTGAAGGGGCTCCGGGCACCCCCCCGGGCTAGTTATGGGCCTTATAGGCCAAAGGAGGGGACAGACCAGCCCACAAGGGGGCTGGTGCGCCCCCTCCCTTGTTTTTCCAGCCCTAGGGAAGGAAAAGGGGGAGGGCTAGCCCCTCCTGCCTTTCCCTCTCATGGGAGAAAGGAAAGGGGGGCGCCACCCTCCCCTGCCTTCCTCCCACACTCCAAATAAGGAAAGGGGAGGCGCAGGGCAAGGAAACAGCCCTAGGGCTGCCACCAGGTCTCTTGGGGCGCCCTAGGGGCTACCTCCTCCCCTCCCACCTATATATACATGGGTAGGGGCGCCACACAAGGACACACCACATGGTCTTAGTTGTGTGCGGCGCCCTCGTCCACCATTAACTCCCTCGGTCATATTTTCGTAGTGCTTAGGCGAAGCCCTGCGAGGATCACTTCATCATTACCGTCATCACGCCGTCGTGCTGATGCAACTCATCTACTACCTCGACGTCTTGCTGGATCAAGAAGGCGAGGGACGTCACCGAGCTGAACATGTGCAGAACGCGGAGGTGATGTGCGTTCAATAAAACTGAGCACAGAAAGGGCTTGCCCATAGCGAAGCACACGACTAGCCATACCTCCCGCGCGAAGACACATTGGAGTAAGATATGCTCAATGGTCTCCTCATGCTGAGCACAGAAAGGGCATGCCTCCTGGTGATCCAGCCGGCGCCTGGCGAGTCTATCCGAGTTCCAGCATCTGTTTTGTAACACGAGCCATGCGAAGAATCAGCATCGTAGCGGTGCTCTAGACTTTCAGGTTAATTCTGCTGTGGGTATGACCTCGCGGCCCATGGGCCGATCGAGCCGAGAAATCTCCAGTCTTGTCCCAGGCCCATGCGACTCTGTCCACCTCCTCGTGGTGTAGTCTCACCTGTTCCAGCCGGACCCAAAGGGTCATGTATTCGTGAATTGCCTGAATCGATAACTCTGGTCCCATGTCACGGCCCTACTCCACTGTCGATAGAGCATCAAAAACCGGCCTCGAAGCTTTGGCTGATGGGCCAATGATACGTCCATTTTGCATCATGCTTTTATATCGATATTTATCGCATTATGGGCTGTTATTACACATTATGTCACAATACTTATGCCTATTCTCTCTTATTTTACAAGGTTTACACAAAGAGGGAGAATGCCGGTAGCTGGAATTCTGGGATGGAAAAGGAGCAAATATTAGAGACCTATTCTGCACAACTCCAAAAGTCCTAAAACTCCACGGAAGTTATTTTTGGAAATAATTAAAAATACTGAGCGAAGAAAATACCAGAGGGGGCCCACACCCTGGCCACGAGGGTAGGGGCACGCCCTAGCCCACTGGGCGTGCCCCCTGCCTCGTGGGCCCCCTGGTGGCCCTCCGGTGCCCATCTTCTGCTATATGAAGTCTTTCGTCCGAAAAAAATCATAAGCAAGCTTTCGGGAAGAAACTCCGCCGCCACGAGGCGGAACCTTGGCGGAACCAATCTAGGGCTCCGGCAGAGCTGTTCTGCCGGGGACACTTCCCTCCGGGAGGGGGAAATCATCGCCATCGTCATCACTAATGCTCCTCTCATCGGGAGGGGGCCAATCTCCATCAACATCTTCACCAGCACCATCTCCTCTCAAACCCTAGTTCATCTCTTGTATCCAATCTTTGTCCCAAAGCGTCAGATTGGTACCTGTAGGTTGCTAGTAGTGTTGATTACTCCTTGTACTTGATGCTAGTTGGTTTATTTGGTGGAAGATCATATGTTCAGATCCATTATGCATATTAATACCCCTCTGATTATGGACATGAATATGATTTGTGAGTAGTTACGTTTGTTCCTGAGGACATGGGAGAAGTCTTGCTATTAGTAGTCATGTGAATTTGGTATTCGCTCGATATTTTGATGAGATGTATGTTGTCTCTCCTCTAGTGGTGTTATGTGAACGTCGACTACATGACAATTCACAATTATTTGGGCCTAGAGGAAGGCATTGGGAAGTAATAAGTAGATGATGGGTTGCTAGAGTGACAGAAGCTTAAACCCTAGTTTATGCGTTGCTTCGTAAGGGGCTGATTTGCATCCATATGTTTCATGCTATGGTTAGGTTTACCTTAATACTTCTTTTGTAGTTGCGGATGCTTGCAATAGGGGTTAATCATAAGTGGGATGCTTCTCCATGTAAGGACAGCACCCAAGCACCGGTCCACCCACATATCAATTATCAAAGTACCGAACGCGAATCATATGAACGTGATGAAAACTAGCTTGACGATAATTCCCATGTGTCCTCGGGAGCGCTTTTCTCTATATAAGAGTTTGTCCAGGCTTGTCCTTTGCTACAAAAAGGATTGGACCATCTTGCTGCACTTTATTTACACTTGTTACTTGTTACCCGTTACCAATTACCTTATCACGAAACTATCTGTTACCGATAATTTCATTGCTTGCAGAGAATACCTTGCTGAAAACCGCTTATCATTTCCTTCTGCGCCTCGTTGGGTTCGACACTCTTACTTATTGAAAGGACTACGATAGATCCCCTATACTTGTGGGTCATCAAGACTCTTTTCTGGCGCCGTTGCCGGGGAGTGAAGCGCCTTTGGTAGGTGGAATTTGGTAAGGAAAAATTTATATAGTGTGCTGAAATTTACTGTCACTTGTTACTATGGAAAGTAATCCTTTGAGGGGCTTGTTCGGGGTATCTTCACCCCGACCGGTAGAGCAAAGAGTTGCTCCTTAACCTACTGAACCTATTGAAAATGTTTACTTTGAAATTCCTTCGGGTATGATAGAGAAACTGCTAGCTAATCCTTTTGCAGGAGACGGAACATTGCATCCCGATTTACACTTAATCTATGTGGATGAAGTTTGTGGGTTATTTAAGCTTGCAGGTATGCCCGATGATGTTATCAAGAAGAAGGTCTTCCCTTTATCTTTGAAGGGAGATGCATTGACATGGTATAGGCTATGTGATTATATGGGATCATGGGACTACAAGCGATTGAAATTGGAATTTCATCGGAAGTTTTATCCTATGCATCTTGTTCATCGTGATCGTAATTATACATATAATTTTTGGCCTCGCGAAGGAGAAAGCATCGCTCAAGCTTGGGGGAGGCTTAAGTCAATGTTATATTCATGCCCCAATCATGAGCTCTCAAGAGAAATGATTATTCAAAAAATGTATGCTCGGCTTTCTGACAACAATCGCTCCATGCTCGATACTTCTTGTACTGGTTCCTTTATGATGAAGACTATTGAATTCAAATGGAATTTATTGGAACGAATTAAACGCAACTCTGAAGATTGGGACCTCGACGAAGGTAAGGAGTCAGGTATACCACCTAAGTTTGATTGTGTTAAATCTTGTATGGATACCGATGTTCCGTAAATTTAGCATTAAATATGGACTTGACTCTGAGATAGTAGCTTCTTTTTGTGAATCTTTTGCTGCTCATGTTGATATCCCTAAGGAGAAGTGGTTTAAATATCATCCTCCCATAGAAGTAAAAGTAGTTGAACCTATTAAAGTTGAAGAAAAGACTATCACTTATAATGATCCTATTGTTCCTACTGCTTATGTTGAGAAACCACCTTTCCTTGTTATGATAAAGGATCATGCTAAAGCTTCAACTGTGGTTCGTTAAAGCAATATTAGGACTTATACACCCCCTGAGCAAGTGTTGAACCTAATATTGCTATGGTTAAAGATCTCTTGGCTGATAATATTGATGGGCATGTTATTTACCTGTGTTGTTGTAGAAGTGTTCCATGACGTTACCAAAATTATCATCACGGAAGTGTCCACTTCCATGACGATAAATCGCGCGTCACATAAGTGCTTTCATCAAGGGTGACCGACATGTGGCATCCACCGTAACGGGTCGCCTTTAAGCTATCGGGTCAGGTTTTGGATCCGATAACCTGTTAACAGCCAGGACCAATGGGAAATTTCCATGTGTAAAATTTTGATTGGCCGGAGGAAACACGTGTCAGCTCGTCAGTGGGTCAGATAGGCGCCTATGATATGTCGACACGTGGGACGGCCCACCACTGGCCCATTTAGCTTACAAAGGCCGCCCTGTTTGACTTGGTCAAAAGTTAGCGGGCTGGCCCATGAAAAGCCTATTAACGGTCTCTTCGCAAATAGCCCATTTTACGGCCCGGTAATTCACGGCCCGTCAGGGCCTACACGAATTCGGCCCAACAACGTCATGTGGGCCGTCGAATATAACACCAGCCCGTTTCACTTTTGGCCCATGTATGGCCCACGACGTCTTTCGTCCCATCTGAGGCCTTCGTATCTTTAGGCCCTTTAGAGGCCCAGGTGACCCTAGCCCATAATGAACAGTAAATTTATTTGTACCCGTTAACGTCCCATGATTCACATGGGCCATTTCCAGCCTGTGTTAGCTTTCGGCCTACTGACGGCCCATATGTTCTTGGGCTCCTTTCCGGCCCTCGATTACTTCCGGCCCTTTACTGGCCTATTCGCCTAATGGGCCAAATTCAGCCCGTGGCAAGGGTCAGCCCGTTTCTGGCCTATTAACCTGTTGCGCCGTTTCCAGCCCGTCCTATATTCTGGCCCATTAATGACCCGTTATGCCTGTGACAGAATTAAGCCTTTGCTGTCCTCCGGCCTGTTAACGGCCCGTTATCGTGCGGGGCCGATACCAATGACGCCCGTTTACGGCCCATGTAGACCCATTTATCCGACGGCCCGAGGCCCACCGATTCTACGGTCGTGTTGGAGGCCCATTTAAAGATGGCCCGTAGGAGGCCCATGGATCCTACGGCCCGTAGCAGGGTCAAGGTTACCACGGTCCGTATATGGCCCATGGTTGTTGCGGCCACTAGCAAACCAGGGAAAAAGAAGACTAGGAAATGAATAAGCCCGAAACTAACGCTAGGCTATTAATGCGATTGCACAGATTACATCCACTGGGCATCAAAGATCGACACCAGTGCAAATATAGGGAACACCCTACACTATACAAAAATGGCTTGCTGTTTTCTTCAGACGGTGGCTGCACGTTAAGAACAAATTTTGTATCACAACAAAACAAATTAAAACTATAAAACAAAAGGAAGGTTGGCATAAAAGTTAACAGTCTGGCAGATAAATGCACCGCCAGAAGTTCAGAAGCTCAGTTCATTTGACCTGACTGTTACGATTCCATGCTGTATTGTCCAATGGAGCACCATAACCTTCGCCTTCATTTCTCCTAGGCTCCTGAAAAACATAGCAAATGTCTGATAGTCTGGTTTCAACACCATACATATCTTGACGACATCGAACAATGTCTTTCCTTGTTTCACAAAGGGTCTCTGTTAGGGAATGGACTTGTGTCTGGAGCGCAGATATAACATTGTTTTGAGCTTGCATATCTTGATCATGAGGTAGTTTGGACGAGATTGCATTAACAACCAACCCAGTATTACGCAGGAACATGCTTTTGGCACTGTTAGTGGACAGGTACTGACCCACTGCAGCAAGAGCTGACATTGCGGTTATAGTTGCCTCGCCACCTTCAGAAGGTGGCGGTTCCACCATTTTTCCATAGCTTGCTGAAAAGTTGAGTTTTTACACTAGTAGTACCAGAACAGAAGATATTAAGGAGGCAGCAAAACCAAACAAAATAGCTTTGGTCTATATACTGAACTTATTCTGGTGAACCCATGTAAAATATTAGTTGTATTTTACTGCAAAGTACATAATAAAACCAGGTTCCAAACATATGACCATGTACCATGGCTAATGTATTGTCTATTTCTTCATTGTATTGACAACTAAGGATAAAGAGACAAAGTTTATAATACGGTAAGCATAGTATGACATCATTCATATCACAAAACAACTGAGAACAGACAAACAGGCAATTATAACGTTGTGTGGGCAAGTCCAACACAGAACTAGATTACAGGTCAAGATCAAAGGAGCATCACTCCTCTCTTTTAAACCTTGTAAGGTGCAATGATACGCTAAGACAATTGTGTATAAAATTGAAAAGAGTAATAGACATTGGCTGCAAACCATGCAGTTCAAGGCACAAGTCAGAGTAAGTAGTAGTTAAAAGGCATGAGGATTAAGGACTTACAACAACGGCTTTGACTGGTGTAGTCATGCCCTTCGTCTTGCTGGTGTGACAGTCCTTGAAGATTTCCACAACATTTGGTTCAGGTACTTTTTGGTCCTTGCGGGCTTTCCTCTGCATTTGGAACAAGTCAATATAGATCTAAGAATATGGTACAGCGAAAAGAGTGAAACAGCAGCTAATTACAAGAGCCTTGCAGTGTGCAATATAGCTACGAGATCCTGTCGTCTGTTGGAATTTCACTTTCGCACGGTTGGCCTTGTTCTTTGAACAGTTCACCTACAAGAAGGAAGATTTGTGTGGCACATGCATAAATAGGACTTCAACATGTGATCTGATCACATATATATAATGTACCAGATACTTCGGATCAGACCAGTGTTTAACGAGGCCCCTCCAGTCTTTATCCGATATATTTTCCACTGGAGATGTTTGGGAAAGTTCACTGTTAGCCTTTCCTTCAAAGTGAGTTTTCCTCAAGTTATACCGATACTATCGCAGAGCAGACTTGAAAACATGGGTGCAAGGTTGTCTGGTTGCATCATCTTGGCTATCCAACTTGAACCTCATCTGTTGAAAATTATGGGAGTCTCATTATTAGCAACCTAGAAAGTATTGGACAGAGCAAGACGATATTACTAGTTTCCATACCTAACCATACTTAGAGATAAATGGTCGAGGAAGGTGTTGAACTGGGTTTCGTCTTTGTCATTCCTGTACTGAATCCATGTTGGGAGGATACGTACATGACACCTAATAGCAACCGCTGCCTCTGATACTAACTTGGCTGACTTTGTAGCATCACGTGGCTTTTTTAAACCTGCCTCAAAATGGATCTCCATTCTTCCTCCTCTAGATTCAGTTAACCTATCAAGCATTATCCCTGATGTTTGTTTCCTCTTGCGCCTAGGTGCTAGTCCAACAACGAACATAGGAAGTGTTAGTGTACATCAAACTGTGAGACTACATATAAAGAAGCATGCAACTGTAACTTGACTCCAGCAACTACCTTCTTGCTGTTGAAGCTCACAAAGTTCATCTGATCTTGCCAACTCATCTTGTGTCAAGAGTGCTTCGGAAGTAGTGTCAGGTGGCAAGGGAGCTTGGGAACGTGCTGCTAGCTGAGTTGACCAACGAGTAAATCGTGCAGCTGGTGGTACTGTGGAAGGTGTTGCAACAACTAGGGTTGTCTCTGCTTGTTTGGTGGCAGCTATTTGTTTCTGTTTGGCTTGTTCTACAGCTCGTGTAGCACGGAATAACCTGTTGGTACAATTTTCCGCTGGACTTTGACCTTCTATTGCACCATCAGTACCAGCAGAATCTGCAGGATTCTTCCGCTTCCCTTTCCATGTCGTTCTGTGTTGCTTCCTCTTTCTCTGTGCTATGTTAAGTCAAGCTGACAAGAAAACGAATAACAATTTAGTTCTTCAGAACAAATTGATGCGTGATACAGACGAACTGAACTTTGATGTTAGACAACCACATGATAGGAGGATGTAATATGTACGAAAAATAGGACGGTATGAGATAACCAGAACTATGATGTGTAAACTAAGCAAAAGACATTTCACTAAATTAGAAGCAATGCAATGGAAGGTAGACACCATATGAAAGATGCTACAAATATCGCTCTGCCAAGTTAATAGTGTCTCATCATAAATGCTGTTTAAACAAATGTGAAGAAGTACAAGAAATAAATCATATGAAAGATGCAAACAACATCACACTACCAACTCAATGGTCTCTCGTCATTAGTGCCATTGCATATTCACAGCATTGCATATTCACAGCTTATGTTGTGTAAACTAAGGAGAAGGCATTTCAACAAATTAGAAGCAATGAAAGTTAGACACCATATGAAAGATGCAACGAATATCACTCTACCAAGTTAAAACTGTCTCGTCATAAGTGCCATTTCAACAAATTAAAAGCAATACAAGCTAGAAAAGAATGCGAGATGTAACCTATATCACACTCCCAAGTCAAACGTGTCTTATGATAAGTGATTGTTGCAGGTTACACAACAGTAGTACTTTGATGTAAGAACATGGTGTGATAGACAGATATTGTATGTTTTAGAAACAGGAACACGTGTCTTAGTCACAAGTATAATGTGTAAAGTAAGCAGATGAAATTCAACAAAATTAGAAGCAATACAAGCTAGACATCATACATAACATGCAACCACATATAACAGTGTCAAGTTAGACGGAGCACCTGTGATGGTGCACTAGGGGAGACGTGCTCATCACCAACACAACTACGTTGAGTGTCTATGCTTGTGCTGTCTTGGAAATCATCTTTTGGGGATGGAGGAGTAGAATCTGTAGAGGCCCTCCGTTTGGAAGGAGCACCTTCATCCGCTGCTTTGCTAACTTCCTTCCGCTTTATTGATTTTGAATTGTCAAGTAAAACCGACAAGAAAAAGCAATAAAATTCACTCTTCAGAACTCATTCGTGCATGATACTGACAATCACTACTTTGATGTAAGGCAAACACATGATTCCAGGATGGAATCTATACCTAATATTAAAAGGAGGAGGTTTTCATAGTTCTCTATAAGTCATCCTTTTATATCCGTTGATTTCATGTTAGTCATAAAGATTGACGGATGAGATTTAAAAGTAGATCTATGTTAATGTTGTCTCAGTTTTTTCCACATCGATTTTGATTTCCATCCGATTCCTGGACTCCTATTGCATGTAGGTCTGATACTTTCTTTCTATAGACAAGGTTGGTTCACCTATCAACAAACAAACGCAGTCATGTCAGTTAAAAAACAATTGTAAACGCAGTCAAGGCGGCCCACGCGAGGCGAGGGAGCGCGATTCAGCCGGGTCAACGCTGCAGGTTTAGATGTAGTTCGATGTAGAGGGGGCGGCGGCTCCAGGTGATCCAGGGAAACGACACGATCTGCTGGAGCGGTCCGAGTTGGACTGGATCCATGATGATAGGCAGGTTCCGGCGGCAAAGTGCTCCATCCGGTCGATGGGGCGAACTGCAGGCGAGCAGCGGCGGCGGCTTGGGACGGTGATGAAGCTGCGACTCGGTAAGCGCCATGGCTCCCTGTGCAGAGAAAATGAGACGAGGGAGAGGTCACGGAGGAGCAGCAGGAGGAGGGATGGAAAGCTAGGGTGGCGGCGATCTCCGAGGCGGCGGTGCTGGCTGTAGCGGGAGAGCTCCGCGTACAAGTTCTGGAAGGCCCGTCCTCCTTCTACTGGAGGAAGCAACTGAAGTGCTAGCCTGCACGGGGGAACGTGAGCTAGCTGCCTCGACACCAAGTCCGCCGTTTGGAACGACGCTATCCGCGCACAGCTGGATAGCTCGGTGGTTTGGTTCGAGTGCAAGGTATGCGTGATCCCTGAGTTGGTACCGTAAGTTCAGATTGGCCAGGTCGTCGGAAAGTGCCCTAAAGTAAATTCTACGTATCTCGGTCCACGCACTAGCCCTCGCCACAGCTGGCGACTATTCCCCGAGAACGGTGACGGTGGCGACGCAGCTCCCATGCCCGACGTGGAGTCGGCTCCTAGCACAGAGCATGTGGTGGCCGTCGCCTTGACTCCCTCCAATGAGACGCGACGCCATCCGTGCAGCCCCCTCTGGGGCGAGTGAGACGATGGTCTTCGACTTGCAGTGTCCCGCTGTATGACACACTCTAGCCCGAGGTAGCCGGCAGCCCCGACGTCAGGGAGAGACTACCCACGAACTGGAGCCACAACTATTTACAACAATTACATCCTCGAGGACCAGTTATGGGTAGAAGATAGGCCCCTCACTTTCACGTGTTCGGCTTCATGATGGTCCTGGCTCGGTGTCCATTCAGAGGTGGTCATGCTCATGTAGCATTTCAACTTCAGATCCGATCTGAGCCATAAGGCGTTATTGTGTCACGCTGCTGACCAGTGCGCCGCACACGCCGCTGTGACATCTTCTTGGTGTTGTCATCAACATCGATGGCACCCCCCTGCGAAGTCACCGAGAGATTCGCTGCCGTCTTATGTCCGATACTCCATATTGGCAGAATATTACTGAATCTAATATACGATACAAATTTTTTTATCTCGCAAATTCATCTATGTGTTACTATTGCAGGCCTACCGTCTGATGGAATCATCTAGCTCTATGGCTTCGGTGGTATGGCTAGAGGAGACTCCATGGCGTATGGTTCCATCAGAGAGCTGGCATAGATTCGTACACCGGTGAGGAGCTCGGGCCGGGCCAACGTGTCAAGCTCTGAATTTAGGCCAGCCGTCATGAAATTAAGGAGAGAACCGACATCAAGTTAGTTATTATTCCGACCACTAAGCACATGTTTGACCTAAATGGTGGCTTGATTTGCTTACTGTAGTTTGAGTGTTTAGATTGTGCATGTGAGAGTACAATATGATAGTGTTAAGTTTCTTTTAGTTAAAAAATTATTTGTAGTTCAGAGTTAAAGAGAAACTAAGAATTTCCATGTGAAGTTCGATGAACATAGATTGTGCATAATTTTAGCAAGCTAGGGAAACACTAGAGAGTGCTTGGAAAAAATAGGCCTGTGTAGAAGGGATAAATTGCATGGACAAACAAATGTTCCCATATTTGTTTGATCCTCCATTCCAGCAACCAAAAGGTATTCCGATCAGTGCCTGCTAAAAATAGCATGATTTAGAAAGTTGCCTGTGACATTAGAAAGTACTCCCCCCGTCACAAAATATATGTCTTTGATTTAGTAGAACTTTAAGAAAACCAGACTGCAAAATAATCAGACTGTCCTTTCAATATTTGTTCTTATCCATAGGCTTTGACTCTATTAAGAAAATCGCATAATTAAAGTCAAGATGTTTTTGTATACTTCACATTGCATCGGCATCTCAATATCACGACAAGAAGTTTTTGTATGCTTTTTGTACAGCAATATTTTTTTTCTGTATCCTTCTATTTTGAATGACACTACTTGCTCGACTGTCTATTTTTCTATTCTGGATGTAGCATCTGTGAGCATATATGCAACCAATATTTTTCTATTGATAAAGTTTCAGAATGATAACACCAATACACTGAGCTGCTACAAAGTAATACATTCTCTCGGATACTCTGTTTAATTTTGCTTATGTTAATTTGGCTGGAAAATGAGAAATCAATATACCAGGTTGTGTACATGTCCACGTTTTTTTTGAAGTCACATGTCCACGTTATTAGAGAACAGTCATACTATGCTAGCAATACTATGGACAAAGACTAGAGACATACGAGATAGCATGTTTCCATGTGTTAGTAAATGTATTGCTGGACAACCGCAATTCTAAAGCTTTCAATGTACTATGAAGTGTTGTAGTAAAGAGTACCAAGATATTAAACTGCAATTTCAGATGGACCTCACGTTTTTGAATTTCTGGTCAGCTCCTTATGTGTTTCTTATTTTCATTGTTAATTTACACGATGACATGTTTTCCATTTTCATTGAATGCCACCTCCTCTCCCATGGTCTGATGTTTACCTTTTCTGTGCAGATCAGTTGATCAGAAAATAGGGTATTTTTCCTGGCGACCTTTTACAACAACTGCTTCAAAAAAAATCTCTGCTTTCCATAAGTACTGAGAATACATATTTATAAACTTATCATGATAAAATAATTTTCTCAGTTGCAAGAATAACATGTAGTACTCTCATGTTTACTCCATCCGTTCCTAAATATATGTCTTTTTAGAGATTCCAACATGGACTACATACGAAACAAAATGGGTGAATCTACACTCCAAACTATGTCCATATACATCCATATGTAGTCCATATTTAAATCTCTAAAAAAGATTTATATTTCGGAAAGGGAGGGAGTATGTCTTCATGCAATACCATTTATCATGTTGTTTCTCTTGTTGTAGCATGTTCAGGAGTTTGTTGATGCACTCGAGTGTGTGGTTGAAAACGGGGGGGGGGGGGGGGGTCTTGAGCTATCGGGAAGATTGAGATATTTTTGTTCCTCCCGTTGCAACGCACGGGCATGTTTGCTAGTAATACGAAAAACAGGACGGCATGACATATTCACAATTGTTTGTGTAAACTAAGCAGAAACCATTTCAACAAATAAGAAGCAATGCAAGCTAGACACCACATGAAATATGCAACCAATATGACTCTGCCAAGTTAAAAGCGTCCCATCATAAATGGCATTTCAACAAATTAGAAGCAGCGCATGCTATAAATCATATGAAAGATGCAACTAATATCACACTGCATATACTAAAGGTGTCTCGTCATATTGATTTATGCGGGATACAAAAAAACAATAGTTTTATGTAAGGACATGCTTAATAGACATATGTACTATGTACTAAAAACAGGAAGGCACGTCACATTAATAGGTATAATGTATAAACTAAGCAGAATAACACATGCAATTTAACCAGATTGGAAGAATTACAATCTAGACACCATATGCAACATGCAACCACATATCACGCTGTCAAGTTAGAGCAAGCACCTGCAATGCTAGTGTAGGGGAAATGCGGTAATCAACTATAGAGCTATGTTCACTATCTTCATCTAGCCTTGCTGTTTCTTGAGAATCATGTGGGAGGGCTGACACTGCATTCTTTAAATGAGGATCTTTTATCACAGTAGTCCACTGGCCTGACTGCCTCATCATAAGTGATTGATGAGGCATACACAAAACATTAGTTTGATGTAAGAACATGGTTAATAGACGATGTACTAGTATGTACCAAAAACAGGAAGGCATGTCATATTCAAAGGTATAGTGTGTAAGCTAAGCAGATGCAATTTAACCAAACTGGAAGCAATACAAGCTAGACATCCGGCTGGAGTGGTGAGCATGATCATCTAGGACCTGAGAGACTGCTGGGAGGCGGGCTGCTTCGCCACCATCGTGGCTTTTTAGTTGGCTTCCAGGTGATGCATGTCTGTGCTAGGCTTGTCACTGGCTCGGCCAGTGCCCTGACTAGCTATTTGTCTTCTTATGCTCCCGGGATGGTGGTTCATGTAAAAAAAAATATTTCCTTATCTTGATAAAGACCGACTTTGGCCTTTCGAATACAAGCTAGACACGATATGCAACATGCAACCACATATGACACCGTGGAGTTAAAGCAAGCACCTGGGATGGTGGTTCACGGCGAGCGAGATCATCAACTCCAGAGCTATGTTTACCGTCTCCATCTGTTAAACATCCAAACTTTAAAGCGAAAACACGTGTCTTGCCTGCCCGTGAAGCAAGCAGGAGCGACTTCTCTCTTTTCTTTTCTGCTTATGTCAAGGCAGAGTCTGAAATACCCTTGCATAAAAACACAATAGTGAGAGTATGGGTGAAGTGTGTGTAGAACTAGTGCACTGTAAAAGTAGCAGACAGCAGGTGGCTGAAAAATAAATGACAGGAGACATATGATAGCTCTACAACATTGCATGGCAAACAAAATTAGATTCTACTCCGTATGATTTTATAATATATGAGCACAGGAAATGCAGGTACTCCTCCAGCACGGCACCACATGTGGTCCTATCAAGATAACAGTCGACTGAAAATAAATAGGTCAGTCGGTTTTTTTATGAACCGTCCGATCTATAAGGAATGGGCAGATGGCCTTCGTCTACCTCCCGCCAGTCACTGATGACGATCTTTCTTGAACCGCCAGCGACCACCGGCCCAGACCCCTGCCTCTACCGCCACGCCCTCCCCTCGACCTCAGACCACGCCATGCTTGGCAGCGCCCCCAGGCCATCCCTTTAATCCCGGCCGACCTCCAGATCGGGTGCCAGCAGCTCTAGGCCCCACACGCCCCTAAGATAAACACCGAGGTACTGCTTCCCCGGCGTAATAGGCGGACTAGCGCCTATTACGCCGGGGAATGCTTCCGTTAATTGGGAATCAACTGACCAGGAATTGAAATCCAGGGGGCGACGGACCTCTAGCGAAGGTGAAATAGTATATGAGGAGAAACATTGTGCATCGCGAGTTACTAGGAACATCTAGTATGAATAAGAAGCGGTCGACTAGTGTCTTCTGTGGGATGAATACCATGCAAGCAGACACGTAAGATTTTCACGAATAAGGGAAGAGGAGTACCATTTCCGGTTGCTAGTGTGGTCGCCACTATATGTCGCGTCGGTCTTCTTCTTTTTGCCGGGGAAACCGATGTTTTAGAGGAGGGTGCAGGCTTGGACGAACCCATGGCCAAATTGTTGATTGTGTTGCCGTGGCCGTATGTCGGCGGAGGGGAAGCATATCCGAGGCGGCGAAGGACGGCGTAGCAGGAACAGCTCCGGTGCGGTGGATGGTGGCGAAGTTGGAGCGGCAGCGGTGAGGCGCAGGACGGCGTGGTTGAACTGGCTCGGGTACGGATGGCTCGGCCTCGGCTTCAACTACTAGCCTTGGAGGGCGTTGCGGTTGAGGTTGCAGTGGAGGACGACGTCGGGGTATCGGCTCCAGCGTGATGGAGGAGGGCAGCGGTTGATGGGTGGGATGGGGTGGCGGACGGAGGACGCCGGGGTTTCGCGACTAGTGGAGAGGTAGTTTTGGCGCCCACGGAGTACGAATGGGGAATCGGACCGGGAGGGCGGGGGCGGGGGGGAGCTAAGGAAGAACCATGTTTCGGTCTGGGACGCGCTTGTTTTTGGCTTTTTTGAACAGATGGGACGTGCTTGTTTGAAATTTGGGAAAAGTACAAACTTTGCCCCCCTCTTAAATTCCGGACCTACTGCGGGTCGGGGTAGGATGGTAATCCCAGGTGTCCCAAATAGTGGGCGGGAGCGATTTCAGCCGCGCGCATGTGTGCTTAGGCGGCCATTGTGTATGAATGTTTTTCGGAGGTGGTTGCGTGGCGTCTAGATGAAGCTACAAACGTACCCCGGTTTAGACCTTTGGACGTCGGGCCGGTAGGTTTCACGGGTCGGAGTTAGGAAAGTAATTTCCTTCTACTACCGAACATTGGTCTCACGCGGTTTCGGGCGAGTAGAGGCGCTTTTGGCGCTTCGTTCGAAATTTTGAAACAGAAGCATTCACGTTTAGAGTACTCTTGAACTTTGAGGATTGACCTAAATAGACAACGTTAAATTTGACCTTGTATGTTTGAAAACCTCATTAAATTATCCGCTTCTTTTTGAATTTTTGACACTTGAAAATCCTATAACTACGATTATTTTGGAATGAAGGAGCTAAATTTGAATCTATTTTGTACACGACTATATATGCTATTATGTACAAAATCAGAGCAAAGATTGGTGCCCCCATGATTTAGGTATGATTTACAAATGCCATGATATCGAATTCAAATAATTGAATGGACTTCATGTTGAATTCGATTTTTTTAAACCACCTTAAGTTGAATTCAAATGTATGCTAGTTCATAGCTAGCTATTTATAATGTTCATTGTGTAACTTTCGTATGTATAATGTGCTTTACACACACAACATGAACTATACTCATGTTTATATTCGATTGCTAAAGCGATGCATTGTCTAGAGTTTAAAATACTAACTATGTGGATCAATTATGTCGAATAATAACATAGACATGCTCAAATTCGATAGAATCTAGATGTCTGATGGATCAATGACCGTTCCTTACACGAATTGCAAATGTCATGATCCCATCCTAATATTTGGATACAATTTATATCTTTAATCGATGTGTACATCAGTCTTTTACGTGTAGTTTCACTCTCCATCAGTGGTCTCTCACACACTCTCTCCCGAGGTGTCTTTCTCGCAGACATGCTCTCGATATAACCCTCCCTCCCTCTCGTAACCATTTACGACTGTTTTCACTAACCTTTATCATAAGCACTCTTCCTCTCACAAGCGTACACATGCACAATCCCCATCGACCCTTTCTATATACATAGACATGCCTACGTGTCTCATGTACGCACATTATCTTTAGGCCTGTCTCTCACGCATTGTCTCACATCTCTCTTCCTACTCGACGAGTATGATTCTAGCAGAGCATTCTGTAGGATGCCCCTTAAAGTTAGGTTGGATAAAGAGTAATATCAGAGATAAGGGGTTACCTTAGTCCGAGAACCTAAGGTTGCAAATCCTAGCCGGCTTTGTCAGTGGACACAGAGTCCTTCACAATTCTGCTATCTTTGTCTTGTACGACTAATCATCCATCGGTCTCCCTAAATGCGTCACGGGCCAACCAATGTGGCGCAGGACGGAACCGAACCAAGGGCCTCACCTCGACCCACCAGACCTCACGCGGTCACACACCCTCTGCCCCCAGGTCTCGTTATCTTCTCACACCCACACATACCAACACAGACACCACACAAAAACCATCTCCTTGTGCCTCTATCCCCTCCCCCCTTGCATATACACACTCAAGGGAATCTCTCGTCATGACATCATATTCGTCTCTCTCTCTAGACCTCTCTCATTTCTCGTGCTATCTCTCCCATGCCCGCCGGCCCCTCTATCCATGCCTCTCTCGAATACGTAATACACACATACCTCTCTAGGCCCTGCCAAATACATCAACTACACATTCACACATGTTACATCATGTACCCCATTGATGTAAAAAGCCCTCTCTTCATGTTTATTTCGCATACAACATTCCTTTTGAATAAAGTGTGGCCAATTGTTTTTTAGAATTTCTAAATATATTCAACATTACAAAATTATATGGAGGAGTATGAGCGTTTATTTGCATTGCATGGTGCCCACAATGATATTTATTCCGCACTGTGAATTTTTATATTTTTATACTATATATAAAGTTAGTCATAATAAAGAGAAACCAAGAGCATCTCTCTCTCCATCGCATACACCGCCTCTACACCCCTTTCACGTACGCACACAAACTATCTCCAGGTCCTCCGAAAGTAAGCCCCCAGCACATTCAGGCATGTTTCATCTTTCTCTCGCGATATATACAGTGACGATCATTGTATTCGAAGTGAAAGCACGATACATACATTGGACTTCAGAATCCACTCATTACGGTCACCATTTACGTTTTGTGGTTATTATACAGTCATGGGCTCACCGTACAGATCTGTATTTGCTCAAGACACGACTATTTGACCAGTTAAACACTCCACGTGGCACCTCTAGTGTTGCATCACATTATCTCACTACCATTGAGCCCACCTGTCGGCTTGTATCTACTCTACATCTACATCTACACTCTTATAATAACTACACTTATAAAAAACAGAGTTGGTGATGATGGTGTGCCTGCCATCCTGCAATATAGGCCGTCCGATTTATATTTGACGGATAGGAAGGAAATTATGGCAATTTTGCAATAAGGTACCCACATATCTCTCCACATTTGCAAATAAGGCCTTCCCTCGTTCATCTTTTTCTCTCACAAGATAAACTAGTCATACAAATGCATCTTGATGTTACGTGCAATGCACGGGCATCTTGCTAGTAAGAATGAAAACCAACGACAAGAAAATATTGGACGGTGGTTCGAAGTCATGACCACGGGCACAGCGGACAAGGTGGCCTTGTATTGGTATGCTGAGCCGTCTGTTTTAACACACAGGAGCTGGTGTGGTGATTATACACACACGCACGCATGCACACGAACTGCATGCAACGCTACACTCACACGAACACATGCAGCCACGCACGCACGCAACACTCACACGTACACACGCACGAAACACTCACACGCACACACGCACGCATGCATGCACACACCACACGACCAACACACACTCTCACGCTAAAGTGCTCAACCTACACGTGCATGCGCACACATCAGGCCCTGACAGACAGATACACAACCAGGTGATTCCCGCGCACGGGTTGGAGTCTTGTTGCGCCTGCGTAAATTTGTGTTTATCTGACCTTTTTCCCATGCGAACTAACAGGTGGGACCCACAAGGAACATGGTCAATTTAACTAGTCAACATGGTGCCAGGCAGACTATTTGGCCGGTCAACAGAGTGCAATCCGATGTTGAACGGTGAGCAAGTGACCGTATAATCACCGCAAAACGTATATAGTGACCGTAATGAGTCTATTCTGAAGTTCGGTGACTGTATTATGCTTTCTCTCTGTAGGCCCACCAAAACTACATCTCTACACGTTCCCACATGTTACATCTAACAACTATGCAATACAACACTACTACTACACTCTAACACAATAAATCATATGTGTTTTTAGTTTTACTAGATATCATATCGTTACTTAATTATTCAGTTTGCATACATTAAAATTGCCTTTGAAATGTATGGCCAGTATCATCTACCGCGCGGGAAAAATCCCGCCGTTTCCTGTTTAATCGGGTTTGTATCGATGGATCGTGCGAAACAACAAAACTATAGTACTATACAGTACAAGTGATAATTCACTGCGCCACCGTGTCGTGTACTCCTCCGTCCTAAGAGTGGGGCGCTCGCTTTCATAAATGTTCTAGTCCCTTTGGCCGACACGTGGGACATCAAGCTACCGGGTCCACGTGCCATACCGAAATACAGTGCACAGCAGCAGGGGTGAAGTACCCCAGTCATGGCGCCGGTGTAGTAATGAGCAATGAGGCGTCAAATCACAAAGCTGCACCTTTCCCGCAATTAAGTTGGAGGGACGAGTAATAATAATGCTAGTAAAAAAAGAAGTTGGAGGGACGAAGCAACCATCATTTCACTCGTTGTTGAATCCGCTTCTCCCTCATCTTCTTCAAGTTAACCACGTGTTGCTTCTGCCGTTGTTCTGCCTCATGTGGGACGCGGATCGGCTTGGTAAAGCACTGACACGTGGGACCGCATGTTAGCAAACCTCCAGGACAACGTCCTCTAAAAATAAGAACCCCCTTCCCCCCCGCCGCCATCCGCATGGCAAAATCACCTCCTTTTTAGTAATCTTGATTCTATAATTTTTTAGATCAATATAATCGAGATTTGTATAGATAGCACACAGGAGCAAAACCAAGTGGTACGGTTAAGGGCATCCACAATGTGTAGCCAAATATGAAAATAGCTTTTGTCATCGATGGGAACCATTGTGGGCGGTGCTGCCAAAGCCAAAAAGATGGAACCAAAGCTCCCTGATTGATTGATTGAAGGAATAGAAAAATGCAACGTCTCTCCTCTTTCTCTAGTGCTTGGACGCATGTACAGTATGAGCACAGAGTCTACTCCCCTGTCCCTTCTATCACAAATCACAAAGCAGTGAGGCGTCAAATCACAAAGCATGGACGAAGCAACCATCATTTCACTCTTCGCTGACTCCGCTTCTCCATCGTCTTCTTCGAGAAACCACCTCACCGCACTAAGCTGGACGGACGATGCTATTGTGTACTAGTAGTACTAGTACATTTATGCGTCCTTTGGTTCAACGGACTTCCTGGATGAAAATAAGGCGGTTGTCTCGGCTTGCAGGCGGCACTTGCGAACGACTTACCGTGGTCTCCCTCAATGGTGTTCTCCGTCGAACGCACTTCGCCAAACCACAATGTTCGAGATATCGTCAACGTCACCGCAATGGGGAAGGAAGTCAAATATTTACTACCTCCATTTTTTTGTACACGAGGCCAGTATAACAAAATTACAATTTGCAAAAGGCCACTAACACTAATCGAGGCAAAATTGATGGGGTTTGCCTCGTACTAGCAACCAAGGACATTAATATACCCTTGCGTGCATGCGGAAGTGAGAAGGTTTGTTTGCATGTCGCTGCATTAATCAAGCGATGAGTGAGATGGTTAGCTCTTTGGGCTTTGGAGAAAAAAATACGCATTAATTGACACGTCAAACGAGGATTTGTATCGATTAATCCCGCCAAGGAAAACCCCGCCTTTCTTTTTTAACACTAGTACTCCTAGTACATACGTACTTATCCTGTTTGGGTCTAGGCCTTGCATTGCCATACTTCACCACACATTTTTGCCAAGCTTGCCTAAAGTTTTCAAAATGAAAAGGAGGTACACTTGCGCACGGCTGTCGTGGTCGCACCGCACCCTCACACGGTTGCTCCTGCACGCCGCGATCGCACCGCACCCTCACACAGTCGCTCCTGCACGCCGCAAACCCTACCAAGGGAACGCACCCTCACTGACACGTGCTACCGCTGATAGATAATTTTTGTTCATACATTATGTTTATCCAACCGCATGTTGGGGTGGATCCGTAGGGCCCGTGCGGTGGTCTGTTGGGGAAGAAGAAGAGGTGAGGAAGAAGGGTTAGGAGACGTAGGATATTCATCCAACCGCCTGAAATGGTAGACTGACCCAAATGATGAAAGTCAGGCGACTTGCATAACAATATATGTTTTTACACAGCAAAAGATCCCTAAAAACAACAACATAAAGAAAAACTATCACTGCTCGCGGAACGAGACAGCCTCATCGTCTTTGGCTGCCGGTGCGAACCAGCCGTAGCTGCCGACGTGTGTCTCCGCACCGTGGTTGTCCTCGGCCTCCAGCTACTCGTTCATGCGGAGCGTGCGGGCGCTCTGCAGGAGGGCCTCGATGGCAGCGGCACCCGCGCGCTCCGCGTCGAGTTGAGCCTTCGCCGCCTTGTTCAAGTCCAGGACGTCCAGTTTCGCCTGCAGGAGGGCCTCGATGGCAGCGGCATCCGTGCGCTCCGCGTTGAGTTGAGCCTCCGCTGCCCGGTTCACATCCACGACATCCAGTTTCGCCTGCAGGAGAGCCTCGATGGCAGCGGCATGCGCGCGCTCCGCGTCGAGTTGAGCCTCTGCCTCCCGGTCCTCCTTTAGTATCGCCAGGTTGAGCCCCTGGTCCGCCTGCACCATGGGGGACCCGGACGCCGGCACGAAGTCGACGTCCATCGTCTCATACCCATCGGGGGCCTTCTGTGCCGAGACCTCCACCATGAACATTGGATCGGCTTCCTCCTCCTCGTAGCTTGGCTCCAGAGAACTCAGGGATTGGCCCGCCGCAAAGCGAGCTTGGGAACGGAGGTCTGTGGCGGCGACCGCCGCCGCGATTTCTACACGGCGCTCCGGCGTCAGCATCTTGTAGTACGTGATCTTGCGGGGCACCATGGCTTTCCGGCGAACTAGGGGACGCTTGATGCGGGCTAGGGGATCGAAAGGTGGGGGAATGGGCTGGATAGGAGGTGTGGTTTTGGGGCAGTGGCTGGCATAAGCCGAGCAGCGAAGGTTCTGGTGTGAATAGTGGTTCTGGCCGAGCAGCAAAGGTCAATCGTTTTTGACTGTACATCGCTCTTGTCGCGTTCGCGTTGCACCCCGACACGCTGGACCCTCCACGTCATTCACTGAATGGAACGCGCTTCGTCTTGCGTTTTCGCTCACTTGTGGGACCGTAGTTGAGAGCAAACTGACGTCCCTCCCCCTCCCCCGCCCACGTCATTTATACTACCACTCCCTCCGTTTTATGCGGAGTAAATAAAAACAGAGGGAGTATACTACGGATGAGGATGCCCTAACGTGGCCGAACCCATTGAGTAACTGACATGCGGGGCCTAGCAAGCATGGGGTCTGCCAATAAGTGAACGAACGGGAGGGTAAGGCAGGGATACCTACGTCAGAGGATCCACTTCCACTACTACTCCCTCCTTCCATCTACAGGGCCTAATGCGTTTTTCGAGGCTAACTTTGACCAAATGTTAGAGTAATAATATATGACATGCAACTTATACAAAGCATACGGTCAAATTCGTACGTGAAAGGAGCTTCCAATGATATAATTTTCACATTATAATCTCATGTACTATTAATCTTGTCAATAGTCAAAGGCGGTTTTGAAAAATGCATTAGAACATGGTTAATAATATAGCCAGTCGATGGCTATAAGGAACTGCCATGTCATCTATAGCCATCATCTATATGCACTCATACAATAGTGTGGGCTATAAGGTTGGCTATTTCCCACAAAAATATATATAAAAGGTTGGCTATTGTATTAGTACTTTTTCCCATCTCCTCTCTATATCTTTCTTCATATTTATTGTATTTACCTAGGAATGTGTATATAGCTAGGCTCTTGCATGAGGCTGCTCGTAATGGTAGTATCATAGGTAGTATCATGCATGCCAACTAAGCAATTTTGATGAGATGGCATAGAATTAAATGAAGAAAGAGATGCTTCGGTATCATATCATGATACCATATCATATTAAATGTTGTGCTACTTTGTGTCATGCATGACAATAAATGTAATACTCTATGATACCAACATATGATACTTTGCATTACGGATGTAGTATCATACACTAGTATCATATGTATGATACTAGTATATGATACTCTCCATTACAACCAGCCTGAGAGCTCACTCCCCTTACTTCTTCACATCTCTCTCCTTCACATAGGCAAAAGTGCCATGTAAGTTGGCTCTTACAATGGCTATTAGGTTGGCTCTAAGCATTTAATATTTGCAAGAGCAAGGTACTATATGATTGGAAGAGAGTTGCATGCATACTATTTTTTCTTGATCTATGTGTTATGGCCGGGCTGTAGAATCTAAGAGCCCGCTTCACTCTCTCTCCTCTCTTCTCACTCCTCCAAGTAGGATTTTCATGACATGACAAGTCTCATAACCTGCTGACTAGGCCTTATTAGACTTGCTCTTAGGCCCTATATAGATGGAAGGAGGGAGTACTATGAGCACTTCATACTCTACTATAGATGTTGTCAGTACTCCACTAGTACTATTGGATAGGGAGCTTAAAAAAAGTTACTATTGGACTGGCCATACGTGGCGAAATCCTAGTAGGAAGAGCATGCGCGAGAACAAGCACATTCACGTGGTTGAAAACAAATTGGAAACCATCTCTGTTTGAATACAAATCTAGGAGTACGTATGAATCTAACAATATTGATTGGGCGTTGTTGAATGTTGATACTTCTTTCTGTAAGTTTGATCAAAGTAGAGATACTTGATAACCCACAAGTATAGGGGATCGCAACAGTTTTCGAGGGTAGAGTATTCAACCCAAATTTATTGGTTCGACACAAGGGGAGCCAAAGAATATTCTCAAGTATTAGCAGTTGAGTTGTCAATTCAACCACACCTGGATCACTTAATATCTGCAACAAACTATTTAGTAGCAAAGTAGTATGGAAGTAACGGTAACGGTGGCAAAAGTAACAGTAGTAGTTTTGTAGTAATTGTAACAGTGGCAACGGAAAAGTAACTAAGCAAAGAGCAATATGTGAAAAGCTCGTAGGCATTGGATCAGTGATGGATAATTGTGTCGGATGCGATTCCTCATGCAACAGTTATAACATAGGGTGACACAGAACTAGCTCCAGTTCATCAATGTAATGTAGGCATGTATTCCGAATATAGTCATACGTGCTTATGGAAAAGAACTTGCATGACATCTTTTGTCCTACCCTCCTGTGGCAGTGGGGTCCTATTGGAAACTAAGGGATATTAAGGCCTCCTTTTAATAGAGTACCGGACAAGCATTAACACTTAGTGAATACATGAACTCCTCAAACTACGGTCATCACCGGTAAGTATCCCGATTATTGTCACTTCGGGGTTAACGGATCATAACACATAATAGGTGACTATGACTTGCAAGATAGGATCAAGAACTCACATATATTCATGAAAACATAATAGGTTCAGATCTGAAATCATGGCACTCGGGCCCTAGTGACAAGCATTAAGCATAGCAAAGTCATAGCAACATCAATCTCAGAACATAATGGATACTAGGGATCAAACCCTAACAAAACTAACTCGATTACATGGTAAATCTCATCCAACCCATCACCGTCCAGCAAGCCTACGATGGAATTACTCACGCACGGCGGTGAGCATCATGAAATTGGTGATGGAGGAAGGTCGATGATGACGACGGTGATGGATTCCCCTCTCCGGAGCCCCGAACGGACTCCAGATCAGCCCTCCCGAGAGAGATTAGGGCTTGGCGGCGGCTCCGTATCGTAAAACGCGATGAATCCTTCTCTCTGATTTTTTTCTCCCCGAACGTGAATATATAGAGTTGGAGTTGAGGTCGGTGGAGCACCAGGGGGCCCACGAGGCAGGGGGCGCGCCCAGGGCGTAGGCGCGCCCCCACCCTCGTGGACTGGGTGTGGGCCCCCTGGCCTTGATTCTTTCGCCAATATTTTTTATTAATTCCAAAAATATTCTCCGTGAAGTTTCAGGTCATTCCGAGAACTTTTATTTCTGCACAAAAATAACACCATGGCAATTCTGTTGAAAACAGCGTCAGTCCGAGTTAGTTCCATTCAAATCATGCAAGTTAGAGTCCAAAACAAGGGCAAAAGTGTTTGGAAAAGTAGATACGATGGAGACGTATCACCTCCCCCAAGCTTAAACCTTTGCTTGTCCTCAAGCAATTCAGTTGATAAACTGAAAGTGATAAAGAAAAACTTTTACAAACTCTATTTGCTCTTGTTGTTGTAAATATGTAAAGCCAGCATTCAAGTTTTCAGCAAAGATTATGAACTAACCATATTTACAATAACATTTAGGTCTCATGTTTACTCATATCAATGGCATAATCAACTAGCGAGCAATAATAATAGATCTCGGATGACAACACTTTCTCAAAACAATCATAATATGATATAACAAGATGGTATCTCGCTAGCCCTTTCTGAGACCGCAAAACATAAATGCAGAGCACCTCTAAAAATCAAGGACTGAGTAAACATTGTAATTCATGGTAAAAGAGATCCAGTCATACTCAATATAAATTAATAGTAATGGATGCAAATGACAGCGGTGCTCTCCAACTGGTGCTTTTTAATAAGAGGACAATGACTCAACATAAAAGTAAATAGATAGGCCCTTCGCAGAGGGAAGCAGGGATTTGTAGAGGTGCCAGAGCTCGATTTTGAAATAGAGATAAATAATATTTTGAGCGGCATACTTTCATTGTCAACATAACAACCAAGAGATCTCGATATCTTCCATGCTACACACATTATAGGCGGTTCCCAAACAGAATGGTAAAGTTTATACTCCCCGCCACCAACAAGCATCAATCCATGGCTTGCCCGAAACAACGGGTGCCTCCAACTAACAACAGTCCTGGGGGAGTTTTGTTTGCAATTATTTTGATTTGGTTTGAGCATGGGACTGGGCATCCCGGTGACTAGCCATTGTCTCGTGAATGAGGAGCGAAGTCCACTCCTCTTGAGAATAACCTTCCTAGCATGGAAGATACAGACAACCCTAGTTGATACATGAGATATTCGAGCATACAAAACAGAATTTCATTGGAAGGTTTAGAGTTTGGCACATACAAATTTACTTGGAACGGCGGGTAGATACCGCATGTAGGAAGGTATGGTGGACTCATATGGAATAACTTTGGGGTTTATGAAGTGGATGCACAAGCATCATTCCCTGTTAGTACAAGTGAAGGCTAGAAAAAGGACCAACTAGAGAGTGACAACAGTCATGAACATGCATTAAAATTAATAAACATTGAGTGCAAGCATGAGTAGGATATAATCCACCATGAACATAAATATCGTGGAGGCTATGTTGATTTTGTTTCAACTACATGTGTGAACATGTGCCAAGTCAATCCACTCAAATCGTTCAAAGGAGGATACCATCCTATCATACCACATCACAACCATTTTAATAGCATGTTGGCACGCAAGGTAAATCATTATAAACTCCTAGCTAATTAAGCATGGCATAAGCAACTATAATCTCTAATTGTCATTGCAAACATGTTTCATTCATAATAGGCTGAATCAGGAACGATGAACTAATCTTATTTACATAAACAAGAGAGGTCGAGTTCATACCAACTTCTCTCATCTCAATCAGTCCATCATATATCGTCATTATTGCCTTCCACTTGCACGACCAAACGGTGTGGATAATAATAATAGTGCACGTGCAATTGGACTAAGCTGGAATCTGCAAGCATTTAATACACAGGAGAAGACAAGGTAATATGGGCTCTTTGTTAAATCAACAATAATGCATATGAGAGCCACTTAACATTTTCATTATGGTCTTCTCCTCTCGTCCCCCAAAGAGCAAGAAAAGAAATAAAACTATTTACACGGGAAAGCTCCCAACAAGTAAAAGAAGAGCAAGAAATCTTTTTGAGTTTTCTTTTAGTTACTACTACTACAGGCATGGAAAGTAAACTAACTAAAAGCTACAACTAAATTTTTTTGGTTTTTTTTCTTAAGGGTTTTCAAACACACAAGAAGAAAGCGAGAAAAAGAAAATAAACTAGTATGGATATTACAATGAAAAAGTATGAGCACTGACAACTAGAATGAGTGTGAACATGAATGTAATGTCGGTGAGAAATACGTACTCCCCAAGCTTAGGCTTTTGGCCTAAGTTGGTCTATGCCCATGGATCAAAGTTATTCTCTCCGGTGTATTGAGGAGGTCCCTCGGGGTGCCACTGGTTGGCGATCTCCTCCGGATCCCACTGATAAACAGACTGACGGTGAGGATCAAGTAGTGGCTCCGGCTCGGGCTCTAGAGCTGGTATTAGGTTCCGGTAGGCATGAATGGACTCCGGCAGAACAAGGTACATGCCTGAAGATATGTTGAACAAAGAAGGAGCAGGCAAGGTAATAGTATCAAAGTAATTTTTATCAAATATCAGTCTATAGTTAAGCATCTTTTTCTTATTCTTAACAATAAAATCATGTGCTACCATACTCTTATAATCTAGAAAAATAGGAGACAACAACTTTTCCTCTTTCTCATAGTGTCTAATAGGTATCTCAAAATATTTAGCAAGCCACGAAGCAAAGATACCTCCAAAGATGGGACCCTTCGTACGGTTCAGATTTAACCGCTTGGCAACAATAGCGCCTAAACTAAAAGTGTTATCACGAAACAAGGCATGGCACAAAATAACAATATCAGGGGCACTAAGGTTTCCACAGTTCCCGCGACCAATTAAGCATCTACTAGCAAATATTGCAAAGTACCGTAGAACAAGAAAGTGTATGCTAGTAATTCTTGCATCGGAAACCTTCCTCGTCTCCCCTACAGCGATCATATCAATAAACCCTTCCACATCGTTACGATGTGGTTCCTCTATGCTGCCCTCAAAGGGCAACTTGCAAACCCCACAAAAGTCATAAAGTGACATCTCCTTATACTCATCATATAAATAAATATCCACCGACGGTGGTGATCTCCTAGCATGGAAATGAAAATTTTGCACAAAAATATTAGTGAGTAGGAGATACTGATCGAGCTGGTCGTGGAGGAAGTCGGTGAGGCCTGCATTCTCAGCCAAATAATAAAAATCATCATGAATCCCGACTGCTCTCAAGAAATCATCACAAGGCCATTCACACGGCCGAACCTCCGCGGTGCGAGGGAGATTATATTTGGGCTTATTATCCTCTTCACTTTGCTTATCCTTCGAGCTTCGGCTCGAAGAGCCCCTCAAAAATCTCTTAATCATTTTCTGAAAATTTCTGAAATTTTTTAGTAACTCAAAATAAAAGTGAACCAAACTCAACAAAATTGATAGCAACTACTCACACAAGTGCCTAGAGACTATATCATGCATTAGAACTACTTGGGACCAAATAAATTTGACATGCAAGCTCAAGAACAGGGTCACCTAAACAGCAAAAATTTGCAATAAATAAAGCACTAGAACAAAAACTAATTGGACCATTGGAGGAGTCACATACCAAAGAACAATCCCCCAAAGCAGTTTTGTGAGTGGAGCTTTGAGCAAGGAGATCAAAAATGGCAGCAAGATGAGCTAGAACTCGTGCTTGAGCTGGTAGGTGATTTTTTTTGGAGGAAGAAGGAGTGCGTGGGTGCTGGAATAAGTGGAGGGGGGCCACCAGGGGTCCACGAGGCAAGGGGCGCGCCCAGGGGGTGGGCGTGCCCTGGATCCTCGTGGCCAGGTGCTGGCTCCCCCTGGTGTGTTCTCAGTGCCAAATATTATTAAATATTCTAGAAAAAATCATATTTCATTTTCGGGGCATTTGGAGAACTTTTATTTTCGGGGTATTTTTTATTGCACTGATAATTCAGAAAACAGACAGAAAATACTATTTTGCTTTATTAAAATTAAATTTCAGAAAGTAAAAGGAGGGTACAGAAGGTTGTGCTTTCTAACTTCATCCATCTCATGCTCATCAAAAGGAATCCACTAACAAGGTTGATCAAGTCTTGTTAACAAACTCTTTCCAAATCGCATGAAACCGGAGAATTTTCTAATAGCACTAGGTTACCTCAACGGGGATATGCACATCCCCAACAATAAGAATATCATATTTCTTCTTGATAGTAGGAAGAGGAAATTCAAAACCTCCAATAACAATCGATGGAATTTTTCCAATAGAATTGATACTGTCGACTTGAGGCTGTTTCCTCGGAAAGTGCGCCGTATGCTCATTACCATTAACATGAAAAGTGACATTGCCTTTGTTGCAATCAATAACAGCCCCTGCAGTATTCAAAAAGGGTCTACCAAGGATAATCGACATACTATCGTCCTCGGGAATATCAAGAATAACAAAGTCCGTTAAAATAGTAACGTTTGCAACCACAACAGGCACATCCTCACAAATACCGACAGGTATAGCAGTTGATTTATCGGCCATTTGCAAAGATATTTCACTAGGTGTCAACTTATTCAAATCAAGTCTACGATATAAAGAGAGAGGCATAACACTAACACCGGCTCCAAGATCACATAAAGCAGTTTTAACATAGTTTCTTTTAATGGAGCATGGTATAGTTGGTACTCCTGGATCTCCAAGTTTCTTTGGTATTCCACCTTAAAAGTATAATTAGCAAGCATGGTGGAAATTTCAGCTTCCGGTATCTTTCTTTTATTTGTAACAATATCTTTCATATACTTAGCATAAGGATTCATTTTAAGCATATCAGTCAAACGCATACGCAAAAAGATAGGTCTAATCATTTCAGCAAAGCGCTCAAAATCCTCATCATCCTTTTTCTTGGATGGTTTAGGAGGAAAAGGCATGGGTTTCTGAACCCATGGTTCTCTTTCTTTACCGTGCTTCCTAGCAACAAAGTCTCTCTTATCATAACGTTGATTCTTTGATTGTGGGTTATCAAGATCAACAGCAGGTTCAATCTCTACATCATTGTTATTGCTAGGTTGAGCGTCAACATGAACATTATCATTACTATTATCACTAGGTTCATGTTCATTATCAGATTGTGTTTCAGCATCAGAAATAGAAATATCATTGGGATTCTCAGGTGTGTCAATAACAGGTTCACTAGAAGCATGCAAAGTCCTATCATTTTTCTTTTTCTTCCTTTTAGAAGGACTAGGTGCATCAACATTAGTTCTCTGAGAATCTTGCTCAATTCTCTTAGGGTGGCCCTCAGGATACAAAGGTTCCTGAGTCATTTTGCCCCCTCTAGTCATAACTCTAACAGCATTATCATTTTTCTTATTATTTAATTCATTGAGCAGATCATTTTGAGCTTTAAGCACTTGCTCTACTTGAGTGGTAACCATAGAAGCATGTTTACTAATAAGTTTAAGTTCACCTTTAACTCTAGACATATAATCACTCAAGTGTTCAATCATATAAGCATTTCGTTTCAATTGTCTACCAACATAAGCATTGAAGTTTTCTTGTTTAACAATAAAATTATCAAACTCATCTAAGCATTGGCTAGCAGACTTATAACGAGGAATATCACCTTCATCAAATCTATAGAGAGAATTTACCTTTACTACCTGTGTCGGGTTATCAAGACCATGTATTTCTTCAATAGGTGGTAAATTCTTAACATCTTCAGCTTTAATACCTTTTCTTTCATAGATTTCTTTGCCTCTTGCATATCTTCAGGACTGAGAAATAGAATACCCCTTTTCTTCGGAGTTGGCTTAGGAGTTGGTTCAGGAAGTGTCCAATTATTTTCATTAGTCAACATATTATTCAATAGCAATTCAGCTTGATCAACTGTTCTTTCCCTGAAAACACAACCAGCACAACTATCCAGGTGGTCTCTGGAAGCATCGGTTAGTCCATTATAAAAGATATCAAGTATTTCATTTTTCTTGAGAGGATGATCAGGCAAAGCATTAAGTAATTGGAGAAGCCTCCCCCAAGCTTGTGGGAGACTCTCTTCTTCAATTTGCACAAAATTATATATTTCCCTTAAAGCAGCTTGTTTCTTATGAGCGGGGAAATATTTAGCAGAGAAGTAATAAATCATATCCTGGGGACTACGCACACAACCAGGATCAAGAGAATTAAACCATGTTTTAGCATCACCCTTTAATGAGAACGGAAATAATTTAAGGATATAGTAGTAGCGAGTTTTCTCATCATTAGTGAATAGGGTGGCTATATCATTTAATTTAGTAAGATGTGCCACAACAGTTTCAGATTCATAGCCATAAAAAGGATCAGATTCAACCAAAGTAATTATCTCAGGATCGACAGAGAAATCATAATCCTTATCGGAAATACAGATAGGTGAAGTAGCAAAAGCAGGGTCATATTTCATTCTAGCATTCAAAGATTTTTCTTTCAGCTTAGCTAATAATTTCTTAAGATCATATCTATCATTGCAAGCAAGAAAGTCTCTAGCAGTTTCTTCATCCATAACATAACCCTCAGGCACAACAGGCAATTCATATCTAGGGGGAGAATCTTCATCATCACTTTCATCAATATTATCAGTTTCAATAATTTCATTCTCTCTAGCCCTAGCAAGTTGTTCATCAAGAAATTCACCTAGTGGCACAGTAGTATCAAGCATAGAAGTAGTTTCATCATAAGTATCATGCATAGCAGAAGTGGCATCATCAATAACATGCGACATATCAGAATTAATAGCAGAAGCAGGTTTAGGTGTCGCAAGTTTACTCAAAACAGAAGGTGAATCAAGTGCAGAGCTAGATGGCAGTTCCTTACCTCCCCTCGTAGTTGAGGGATAAATTTTGGTTTTCTCGTCTTTCAAGTTCCTCATAGTGATCAGCAGATATAAATCCCAAGTGACTCAAAGAATAGAGCTATGCTCCCCGGCAACGGCGCCAGAAAATAGTCTTGATAACCCACAAGTATAGGGGATCGCAACAGTTTTCGAGGGTAGAGTATTCAACCCAAATTTATTGATTCGACACAAGGGGAGCCAAAGAATATTCTCAAGTATTAGCAGTTGAGTTGTCAATTCAACCACACCTGGATAACTTAATATCTGCAGCAAAGTATTTAGTAGCAAAGTAGTATGGAAGTAACGGTAACGGTGGCAAAAGTAACAGTAGCAGTTTTGTAGTAATTGTAACAGTGGCAACGGAAAAGTAACTAAGCAAAGAGCAATATGTGAAAAGCTCGTAGGCATTGGATCAGTGATGGATAATTATGTCGGATGCGATTCCTCATGCAACAGTTATAACATAGGGTGACACAGAACTAGCTCCAGTTCATCAATGTAATGTAGGCATGTATTCCGAATATAGTCATACGTGCTTATGGAAAAGAACTTGCATGACATCTTTTGTCCTACCCTCCCGTGGCAGCGGGGTCCTATTGGAAACTAAGGGATATTAAGGCCTCCTTTTAATAGAGTACCGGACCAAAGCATTAACACTTAGTGAATACATGAACTCCTCAAACTACGGTCATCACCGGTAAGTATCCCGATTATTGTCACTTCGGGGTTAACGGATCATAACACATAATAGGTGACTATGACTTGCAAGATAGGATCAAGAACTCACATATATTCATGAAAACATAATAGGTTCAGATCTGAAATCATGGCACTCGGGCCCTAGTGACAAGCATTAAGCATAGCAAAGTCATAGCAACATCAATCTCAGAACATAATGGATACTAGGGATCAAACCCTAACAAAACTAACTCGATTATATGATAAATATCATCCAACCCATCACCGTCCAGCAAGCCTACGATGGAATTACTCACGCACGGCGGTGAGCATCATGAAATTGGTGATGGAGGAAGGTTGATGATGACGACGGCGACGGATTCCCCTCTCCGGAGCCCCGAACGGACTCCAGATCAGCCTCCCGAGAGAGATTAGGGCTTGGCGGCGGCTCCGTATCGTAAAACGCGATGAATCCTTCTCTCTGATTTTTTTCTCCCCGAACGTGAATATATAGAGTTGGAGTTGAGGTCGGTGGAGCACCAGGGGGCCCACGAGGCGGGGGGCGCGCCCAGGGGGTAGGTGCGGCCCCCACCCTCGTGGACAGGGTGTGGGCCCCCTGGCCTTGATTCTTCCGCCAGTATTTTTTATTAATTGCAAAAATATTCTCCGTGAAGTTTCAGGTCATTCCAAGAACTTTTATTTCTGCACAAAAATAACGCCATGGCAATTCTGCAGAAAACAGCGTCAGTCTGAGTTAGTTCCATTCAAATCATGCAAGTTAGAGTCCAAAACAAGGGCAAAAGTGTTTGGAAAAGTAGATACGATGGAGACGTATCAATACTTTGACTACACATAAAACTTATATGTCAACTAGAAAGGATCGGAGGGAGTATATTGTACGTTCAAAAGCGAAACGAACATTGAATACCCTTTATATATGATTTGCGGATGCTATGATCACCGGTGCAAAATTTTGAATCCGCCTTAGGTATCACACATGCACCCACTCGTTTTCTCTTGATTTCATCTCGGGGTCCGGAGATCGATTGAAAGAGGACTAGGGTGGGCACAATACATTTGTTTCACTTATGAACGTACAATATACTCCCTCTGATCCCCAAGGACCCCCCTCCCCCCACGGGTCATTTTTATCATAGAAACAGACCAAACCTTTATCTCCTTGCACGACATGCAATTGATCTCTCAACATCAATCGATCTCGTCAAGATGTGTCGGGGCATGAACCAAATGGGATGTCAAAACTAAGACGGGAAGCGACACGTAGTGGAGGCAAAGTGAAACTTTAAAAGAACCGTTTGTTCGTATGCATGTCGGACAAATTACAATATTGGATATACAAGCATGGTCTAGGCCCACATGCGAATGATACTCGGCGGAATGTTCAAATGACGCATGCGGGAGGATGGACTCGACCGGAGGGCGGCATGATCGATGGAGAAGAGGGTTGGAGAGAAATGAGAAATAAGCAACGCCACATGATTATACTTGAACAGAAATAAACAATAAGTTGTCTCGTTTTCCCTTCCATCTTGGTCACGGAGTAAGATACCCCCTTTGTTTTTATTTACTCTGCATATTAGGTTTGACTAAAGTCAAACTTCATAATATTTGACCAAGTTTATAGAAAACTAGCAAGATGCCCGTGCGTTGCACGTAACATCAAGATCTTGTGGGAGAAAAGGATGAACGAGGGAAGGCCTTATCTACAAATGTGGAGAGGAGTGCGGGTAAATTGTCATAGTTTCCTTCCTATCCGTTAGATATAGATCGGACGGCCTATATTGCAGGATGGCAGGCACACCATCATCATCAACTCTGCTTTTTATGTACACTAGCAAGATGCCCGTGCGTTGTACGGAACATCAATATGCATTTATATGAGTAGTTTACCTTGTGGGAGAAAAGGATGAATGAGGGAAGGCCTTATTTGCAAATGTGGAGAGGGTGTGGGTATCTTTTTGCAAAATTGCCATAGTTTCCTTCCTATCCGTCAGATATAAATCGGACGGACTGTTATAAAAAAATAGAGTTGGTGATGATGGTGTGCCTGCCATCCTGCAATATAGGCCGTCCGATTTATATCTGACGGATAGGAAGGAAACTATGGCAATTTTGCAAAAAGGTACCCACACACCTCTCCACAATTGCAAATAAGGCCTTCCCTCATTCATCCTTTTCTCTCACAAGATAAACTAGTCATACAAATGCATCTTCATGTCACGTGCAACGCACAGGCATCTTGCTAGTAAGAGTAGAAATATGAACATTTACAATAGCAAATATATATAATGTGAAAGTATATTCAATAATGAATCTAATGGTATTGATTTGTTATTGTATATGTTATTATTTCTGTCTATGAACTTTTTCAAAGTTTGACTTTGAGCAAAGCTAAAATACGGAGTAAATAAAAACAGAGGGAGTACGCAGGGACTAGTATAGTTACTACTGCCGGAACATGGTAAGTTGGACCCCTAAATGCGGGCACGGACCGGGCACACCTCAATTATTCTTTCAAACAGTCGGACAACTACATTTAGCACACCATCCGGCTACTTAATCAAGTGTTACGCTTCACTACTTGAAAAGGAAAAGGGTGGTACCGTACCCAAAACCACCACACTTGGGGCTAGGGTAACAACTTGGTACTGTACCACATTTGAACCAGGGCACAAAAACCACCTGTTCAGCGCCTAATGCGCAACGCGGAGCACTGACGCTCGAATATGGCTGGGAAAACAGGGAAACCGACATGTGGGGCACACCTGTCGGGACGACATGGCGCGGACTAGTCCAATGGAGGAGCTGGCCCACGACCTCCTCGCCACCGGCAACCGTTCATGTGGGTCGTGGGGGCCAGCAACGTGGCGCAGCTCTAGCACCGCCTCTGGACAGGGCGACCGCGGTGAGTGACACGCTCATCGTCGCTGGACATGGTCAGTTTCAGTGTGTCGAGGGTGGCGTTAGCGCTGTGGCACGACCAACAGATCAACACCCGGCTCGTCGAGGATGCACGGGGCACTGAAGTGCGCGCGCGTCGCGACGCGTCCGTGGAGTGGTGTAGCGCGGCCAACTACATCCCCAGGACCTGAGACCATGCCGGGTCGTCTTGCTTTTTCAATGACATGTGGCGTCGAATGTGAGCAAAGGGCGTCTCCAACGTTGCCACGACCACAGCTGACTACCCTAGCACACCAAAAACCCTCGTCCCTCGCACCGTCGCGCGGTGCGTTCCCAGCCGGCGCCAGCTGCCCGCATTCATGTCGTCCATCCGTATGCCATCGTTAAGAGGCTCGGTGCCCGAGGAACAAACTCCGGCGATTTAATGACGCGCCCGGACGCTTTGGCCTCATCGGAATGCGCTACTTAAAGCGGCAATGCCCAGCTAACCTCCACACCATAGCGCATCGTCCTGCTACCTGGCACCACATCCGCCATGACCGCGAGTGCGAACGCTCTGCGGGAGAGCTTTGTCTTCGGGGATGAAGCTCGAGGTCGCCGCCCTCGCTCAAGTCGCCGCTCGCAATGCAATAGCGGCGTAGCAGGACGCGGACGCGGCCGCACAAGCGGTGGCCACGATGGCGGCCCACGAAGGGAGCACCGTCAGCCACGCGTCCTACTTGTCGCCGTCCAAAGTCCAGCACCGCCGAGGTCGGGGACTCCTCCGAGGATGAGTAGGGCATGGTAGGCGGCAGGGCATGGTGTGCCAACTAGCCGGTCCGTCTCCCGTGTTATACTCTTCCTCGCCGGAGACCGCACCTTCGTCTTGAACCCCGCCCCCGTACATGGAGATCGCATATGGAGGACGTCGGTCGCCGCCATAGAATAGGTCTAGGGTCGGGTTTCTTTTATTTTTCTGTCCTATAAAAGTTCGAAATGTAATGAAAATCTGCCATGTTTGCATTAATCTCGGCCGGTGTATATGAACTTTTACAATAATATAGTATATTGTAGGAGTACTAGCAAGATGCCCGTGCGTTGCACGGAACATCAAGATCTTGTGGGAGAAAATGATGACGAGGGAAGGACTTATCTGCAAATGTGGAGAGGAGTGCGGGTAAATTGTCATAGTTTCCATCATACCCGTTAGATATAGATCGGACGGCCTATATTGCAGGATGGCAGGCACACCATCATCACCAACTCTGCTTTTTATTGAACCTAGACAAAGTTAACATGCAAACTAAATAAACACATAGAGTCCACATACACAATTTATCTTAGGCACTCCAATAGTACGTCCACTACACATTCACACATTTCACATCTTTCTACATCTACGGGAACCTATGAAAGGGTTAACGTAAATTGCCTCTCTCTCCTCCCTGATTTTCATGGTGGTGGGCCCCTCCCTCCCCCCAATCTACAATCAACAACTCACACGTTTGGTCCTGCACATGGCTCACGCAAACGGAACGCGCCTCGGCTTGCCTCTTCACTGACACGTGGGACTGCACTTGGAGAAACCGACCATGCGCCAAACTCCCCCCGCCCACCGTGCGAAAATCCCCCCCCCCCCCAAATCCCAAATTCAACTGCCCTTCGACCAACTAGCCAATAATATCCCCCAAACCCCCTCCCCCCGTCCCCCTCCACTCCATTCGCTCCGCCAAAGCCGCCCTCCCCGCCACGCCGATACATCGGCGCCGCGGTTCGTCGAGGGGACGCACAGCGATCCTCTCGCTCCCACAGTACGCTCTCGTAGACTGCCATCCTCGAGCCGCGCCGCCACCACTTGCGACGTTCTTGTGGAGGCGCACGGCGGTCAGCGCCGCCACCGCTGGCGACGTTCGTGTGGAGACACATGGCGGTTAGCTTCTCCCATGGTACGCGCATTCTAGACTGAGGCCCCGTGCATGTCGGTGTAGCGTTGAATGTTAGCTGATAGACGTTGTTAATCTCACTGTTTGCCGAAGTAGCAGTCAATATGCTCTGCTTAAGAAGCTTCCTTGCCCTGTTCTGCACTCAATCTACTTAGCTGAGATGGCATGCCAAGCCCGATTAGTTGCTAAAATATCCTGCCATATATTTATTGTGACGTAGATTGCCATGGTCTAGTAGCCAATCTGTTAGGTGAAATAGCTCTACACCGTTTTATACTCGATCTTTGTTGCTGCAATGGCCTTCGATAGTTTGATGGCTGTGTGCTCGGCCTCATTGACTGGTGAAACAGTCTACCATAATTTAGCACTCAAATATGTTTGCTGAATTAGCTTTAAATATATTTCGTTACTTAGATTTGCTCGTCCAAATATCTTGCCATAGCTTTGGACATCGACCTAGGTATTTTCTTCTAGACTTCATAACAAAACATATATTTTTTTCCTGTAGTATCTAGTAGAAGAACTAATTTGTATGTCTAATAGATGGACATGACTTGGATAACTTCTACTCGAAGATTCTCCGCTGCATATGTCGAGGGGGTTGAAAACTTCATGAACTTTATCAGAGCTGAGTACGGTGGTCCGAAATCAGATGTGCTCTGCCCATGTAGCAGTTGTATGAATTCAGTTACAAGACCCCAGTCAACTGTGCAAAATCATCTACACTTGTATGGGATGTCGGTCACATATACTAGGTGGGTTCATCATGGTGAAGCTGTGAACGTCAATGTTACTGACTGCGTGGAAGCACCAGATCACCATCTTGATCTGCCTGATGGTCAGGTGGAAGAGGAAGAGGAGGTGGTGGTGGCGGAGCCAGTGAGTTTGACCAACATTGAAACAATGCTACGAAATGCTCGTGCATTTCGTGAACTTTCACCTGCAGAAGAAAAACGGTGGGCCCGCATGTTGGAACAATGCAACGTGGCTGTCACCCCAGGAAATAAGCTGTCAGTATTCTCAGCTATGGTCACCTTTCTTCAGGTGAAGACATCTGAGCGGATGACCAACAAATCATTCGATGCGATGTTGGCTGCTTTCCGCAAAGCTTTCCCAGATGCGTCTGAGCTGCCACACACCTACAGTAAAATGAAGAATTTCCTTCGTGCAGTTGGAATTGGATATGATATGATCCATGTTTGTAAGAATAATTGTGTTCTGTTCCGGAAGGATTATGCCAACTTAAGTGAATGCCCGAAATGCAAATCATCAAGATGGAAAGATGGCGATGCTGTGAAGAGGATTCCTCATAATGTTCTGAGACATTTTCCAATTACACCAAGATTGCAGAGGTTGTTTCATGATGCTGAAACAAGAGAGGATGTACTGTGGAATTCTAGGAACCAGGAGTACAAAGATCAGAATGTAATGAGCCATCCATCACATGGTAGTGAGTGGAAAAGCTTCAATCAGAAACACAAAAAGTTTGTTGCTGACCCGAGAAACATTAGACTTGGCTTAGCTTCAGATGGATTTAACCCATTTGGCCACCAGAGCGCCACATATAGCATGTGGCCAGTGCTTGTTATCCCTTACAACATGCCTCCAAATGTCTGCACCAAAGAATCAAACTACATGATGGCCTTGCTCATCCCAGGTCCAAAAAGTCCTGGAAAGGATTTTGATTTATTCATGGAGCCTCTTGTGGAGGAACTTCAACAGCTATGGAGGGGTGTTCTCACTCGAGACCTATATAGCAGCCCACCAGCTGATTTCTTTCTGCGTGTTGTTATAATTTGGTGCATCCATGATTATCCGGCTTTGGGCACTATGTCAGGGCGAACGACACATGGTTACAATGCATGTGTTCGCTGTGACAGGAATCCGCTGTCATACGCAATACTTAGCAAGATCTGTTACATTGGACACCGCCGTTTCCTTGCCAAGGACAAGCCGCGTCCTACAAAATACCGAAGACATGTGTTCAATGCAAAGCATGAAAACCGTGATGCGCCAAAGAGGCTCACCGCCGATGAGTTGCAAGTGGAATTAGAGAAGGTCAGGCATATTACACCAGGAAACCATCCTTTTAATGGTAGCGGGAAAAGGAAGCGTGGCAGGGCAGAAGAGAGATTATTGTTTACGCGCAGGTCCACTTTGTGGGACTTGGAGTATTGGAAAGATTTGGATCTGCGGCATAATCTTGATGTGATGCACATCGAGAAAAATATATGTGACAGCATTATCGGCACACTTCTTAATATTGAAGGCAAGACGAAAGATACCTTAAAATCTAGGATTGATTTGACACACCTGGGTATCAGAAAGGATTTGCAGGTGGAAGATGAAGGTAAACCACGGGATATGGCACCAGCTGTGTACGTCTTGGACAAGGTAAAAAGAAAAGAATTCTGCGAGGTCCTGTCACGTGTGAGATTCCCACATGGATTTGCTTCCAACCCTGAAAGGAGAGTCAGTGCAGATGGAAACAAGGTACAAGGGTTGAAAACTCATGACTGCCACGTCCTACTTCAAAGGGTTTTACCTGTTATCCTTAGAGGATTGGGCCGCCCTGACTTATACAGAGCAGTTGCAGAGTTGGGACAATTCTTCAGGGAACTCTGCAGTAGAAATATCAGGGTAGATGCTTTGGAGCGTCTTAGAGACAAGATACCAACTATCCTATGCGACCTTGAGAAGATATATCCTCCAGCCTTCTTTGATGTGATGGTGCATTTGGCTGTTCATCTACCTGATGAGGCACTACTTAGAGGTCCAGTACAGTATGGCTGGATGTACCCTATTGAAAGGCGGCTAGGCACTTTCAAGGGCTATGTTAGGAACAGAGCTAGACCCGAGGGTTCCATTGCAGAGGCCTACATTGCTACAGAAGCGTTGACATTCTGCTCAAAATACATTGAAACAGCTGATCAGCTTAGCAAAGAGGTGGGTGAAGACAATCCCGGGCTCAATGTTTTCGATTATTCTGTTCGAGTTACAGGGAAGAGTCGACAAGAGGACAAACCTAAAGATTTGGACAAAATGGTTTGGTATGTGTTGAATAACTGTCCTGAGATACTACCTTATATCAAGTAAGTGCTAAGTACTGCAGCTTATACATCGTAATCTACTAAACTTGCAGCACATTCTTATATATTTAGATGTTTGACGCGATCACTATGTTGTGCAGCATCTACAAAAAGGAGTTACTGCCGCAAAATCCAAGAAACATTGACAAACTGGTTATGGCAGGATTTGCGAAATGGTTCAAGAGCCATGTAAGCTTTTGAATTGCACTGTCAGTTTTTTTAATATATTGAGTACATAAGATGATCAGCTTGTCTATTTTCTAACCATAGGTTAAGAAGATGCGGGAGGATGGGCAGGCAGTTGATGATGCCCTTTACGCACTAGCAATGGGTCCTGATACTCGGGTAAGACATTATGAATCTTGCGTTGTTGGAGATGTGCGCTACAACACCCTTGCACGCGACGAAGGCAGGAAGACACAAAACAGTGCCATCATGAGCACGGATACGTACGACAGAGAGACAACTGAAATGTATGCTAACATAACAGACATTGTTCAGTTGCAGTATATCTCCAGTTTCGAGGATCATCGGTGTGTGGTTCTGTTGTGCTGTCGTTGGTATAACCTGTTTTCCAGGATCGCAAAACCCAGAGCTGATGATTATTTCAAATCCATCAATGTCAAGGCGGCGTACCAGACCAACGAGCCTTTTATTTTGGCAAATCAAGCAACACAGATATTTTTCTTGGAAGACACATTTGCACGTAGCGATGACTGGAGAGTATTGCAAAGGTTTGAGCAGAGGAATTCGTTTAATGAAGTTGCACAACAAGATGATGCTTACACTGCTCCTGATGTACAAGATTCCACAGATGTTCCTAATATCTTTGAGAACCATCACGTCAATGACGCTGGCGAAAAGATTGCCTGTCGTGCTGTGGACATACAAGAGTTGATCAAGAAGAAGCCAACGTTCGAGGACATTGAGGATGAAGAAGAAGATGACACTCTGGGGAATTACGATTCAGACTGATACACATGGCGAAGATGTTGACGCTGCTGCTGCGGATGATGATTAGATTGCTTTTGTCGTATTTGCCTGTCAGAAGACGTTTTTTATCTACTATGTGAAATTGTGTTTGCTATGACAACTGAAACCTGATGAACGTGTTGTTTAGTATTTTGCTGTGAGAACATCACTTGTTATGTATGTTCATTTGTGTTTGGTGATTGTATGACGACTAAAACATGATGACATTGTTGTTTAGTTGTACTCATATTTGGCTGTGAAACTTGAATTTGATGACATAGTTTGCTGTTGGACTGCAATTTGCTCGACGTCTTCGAATGGGAACAAAGCTGACCCGACAGGGCCTCTGCTAATTTATTTATTTATTACCAAAAGGGCCTATGCTATTTATTTATTTATGAGCAAAAGGGGATACCCCCGATTTCTGTTAATAGAAATCATTAGATGTTCACAACACTACGCCCAGCCTGCTACACAGGTTTCATTCATTACTAGTTTCAGCAAAGTGCTCATGTCATAGCCACTGAATACATCACGAGTGCTACATACACTGCAAATAAAGAGACAATCATCCTACAGAGCACATCGATTTTGCCCATTATCTTCACAAGCTCTTTCATCTCCTCATTGCTGTCAAGGCCGTTCAGCAGCTGTTGCTTGGCCATGATCAGAGGAACTGCATCTTTAACCTTCTGCTCTGCATCTTCCTCTTCTGTCGTTCCTTCAGTTACTTGTCCAACACCCCAACCTGCTGGTATTGGGATTCCTCGGCTAACCAAATAATCAGCGTAGTTGCGTTCCCCCACATCAGCAACTTCCCATAAATACAAATCACACGAATCTTCCCTTTTCTGCACGAATCAAATTGGAAGATCATCAACCAAACTATTAAAAAAATCAGCAACTGAAAGCAGCAGAACAACACTTAAACATATTATTACCCCATGATTCGGGCATTTGTAGAAGACTCGGCCAGGGTTGAGGATTGTGGTTGAGACGCGACGGATGACTCTGCGTGATTTGCAGCAGTGGCACCACCCAACGGCAGCGAGTTGCGATGAGCAACCGGCTGCGGCGCGTGTGCCGGCGACGGTGTGATGAGACCCACAAGCGAGGGTGCGGGTGGCGACTTGGCGCATATCTGGTTGTTGCCTGCTGAAGAGCAGGTGGACGAGCAGCCAGCGGACATGGTTGCTGCGGCCAGAGCTTCTGATGCTAGGCAGAGTAAGTAGAGAAGAGGAGAAGCGAACGTTGGATATGTCAGTTTCATTACTTGCAGAGTAGCATAGCACCATATATAGTCATAGTCTAGGTTTGGATTCGAACCAACTATAGGAGCACGTCTCATTTTTTTCTAAAACTCAGCAACGTCTCTTTACTAGTACACTAGCTTGTTCTGTACGCCTTCTCAAGTCTTTGATTTTCTTTCTTTTTTTGCGAGGAAGGAAGGAGGACAAAATTGAGAGTTCCTGGGACTCGAACCCAAGACCTCTCGGTTAAAAACCAAGGGTGCTAGTCACTTATGTGGCGAACGTTCCCTGGGAGGAGGACGGCAGACGAACGCATTTTCCTCGCAGTTTTAGTTGCGACGTAAGATCGAACGGTCACAATTTCGGGAATGTTATCAAGCGAACGAGCCCAGTTTTTCTTTTCTTCCTATATATAAAAAGTATGCTACTTGATGTCAGCTTAGTCAACAAACGATTGTGCCAACCTTAACCGTTGGATTGACATTCAATGTCTGTCGTGTTTCTTCAGTCTCTTCTTCCTCCAGCCGCCAAAGCCAAACCAGCGCCGGCGGGACCACCTGCTCCCGCCTCCACGGCTGGCTGTGCTGCCGCGCACGCATCGTGGCCACATCGCACCCTAAAACTCTGTGCATCTTCCCCGGCTCCTGTTCGTTCCCGTCCGAGGCCTCACCATCATCCTCCGCCTTGGTTCGCTCGCCGCGGCGCTGCCCTCCGGTGTTGTCAACATGGTCAACAACCGAGAGGAATAAGGGGATGACTGTACATGGTGAGGATGACAGTAGGGACCCAACAGCGCGCGCAGTAATTTTGTTTTTTCGAGACGGAGAAGGGTATCAACTGGGTTGTTCGGGAGCTGTGGCCCGTCTAGCACATGACCAACCCAGTTTTTTTTCCTTTTTGAAAATGGCTAGCCCATCTATTTTGTTTCTTGCAGAATAACCAACCTAGGCCTACTTGTTTTTCTACACCCTACTGGGCCGGAAATCTTTCAAGACGAGGAGGGATGAATTTTGCCCAGAAAATGGGCTATAAATAATACTAAATGGGCTGTAAAATGAAAAATACAGTAAACATGCAATTAGTTTCAAAATACTTTTTTCTTTCGGATTTTGATATTTTTAAATTTCATTGTTTTTGTGCGGGTAAAATTTTATTGGATTTAAATTAAGGTATGTTCAGTTTTTAAATTAATTTGAATCTGGCTAGGAATTTTGGGTTGTATGCTGTTTGGGACAGATTTGGAGGCTGACTTGTGGGTCTACTAGGTTGACGTGTACGAAAGACTTTGTCAACTTAGTCCACAAACGATTCTAGCAGCAGTGACCGTTGGATGTTAATCCAACGGCCGTGCTGTTTCTTCAATATCTGATCTTCTTGCTCCAGCCGCCCAAACCAGTGCTGGTGGGACTGCCTGCTCCCGCCTCCCGTGGCAGGCTGTGCTGCCGCACAGGCCGCACCGCCCCACCCTACTCCATTGCTGGCCAGGCCATTCCTCTACTCACTCACACCTCCTGTTATTTTCCGGCGACAGCAGCCGGACTAGTAAACCCTCGTACTCCCCACCGCGTGGGAAACCACTGCCGAGTCTTCCCCGGCTCCGTGTTGTTCCCTTCCTAAGCCTCGCCGTCGTCCACCGCCCTAGTGCTCTCGGCGCGCCATGGTCAACATGGTCAACGAACGACATCCATCGGACGTGGACTGTACGTGGAGAGGCTGGCAGCTGGGTCCACGACCGGACACAAGGAAATGCCTCCTTATTACGTGCAAAATAATGATTCCTCCACCTGACATCTGGGACCCACCGGAAGGGCCTGTGTATTTCACGAAAAAAACGTTCCCCCCACTGACAGGTCGGACCCACCAGCTATATCTTCGCACGCAAGGAAGTGCCTTCCTATTACGCACAAAAAATGAATACTCCTCCTGCTAGCTGGGATCCAGCATAGTGGGAGGCTGACATGTGGGCCTACTAAGTTGACGGGGACGGAGGGCTTTGTCAACTTAGTCAATATGAACGATTCTAGCTCCAGTGACCGTACGATGTCCATCCAACGGCTGTAGTGCTTCTTTAATCTCTGGTCTTCTTGCTCCAGCCGCCCAAAGCAGCGCCGGTCGTGCCGCCTGCTCCTGCCTCCCGTGGTCGGCTGTGCTGCCGCGGAGGCCTCACCGCCCCCTACTACTCCCACCGCTGGCCAGGCCCTGCGGCGACGGCAGCCTCACACCTCAGCCGAAGCAGTCAACCCACGTACTTCCCTCCGCGTGGGCATCCACTGTCGCGTCTTCCCTGGCTCCGCGTCGTCCCCTTCCTAGGCCTCGCCGTCGTCCACCGCCCTAGTGCTCTCGGCGCGGCGTGGTCAATGTGGTCAATGACCGACTTCCATCGGAAGAGTACTGTACGTGGAGAGGCTGAGAGCTGGGTCCACGGCCGCAGCAAGGAAGTGCCTCATTTTTACACGCAAAATAATTATTCCTCCACTTGACAGCAGGGACCCATCGGACGGGCCACCGTATTTCACGAAAAGAAACCGTTTCCCCCCTGACTGCTGGGACCCACCAGCTATATCTTCGCACGCAAGGAAGTGCCTGACAATCGGGACCCACCTGGTGGAAGCGTACGTAGCGTTGTCATTCTGGTGGCGAACGTGTACGTACATACTGGTCGATCGGTCTGTCTGCAGGCTGCAGCAACGAACCGTGGCCGAGTAAGGAAGGGCACGTGTTATAGTAGAGGCGCGCACGTAGTATGTACACGTACGTACAGCGGCCAGGGTACAAGAAAGAAAATACGGCCACGTACGTACATACGGGTAGAGTTTCGAACGCCTACTCGCGCATACGTACGGCTAGGCTCGTGTACATGGCTGGGTTGGAACGGAGAAGCTGCGCCGTCGTCGTGATCATGGGGAGGCAACCGGCTGTGTCGAAACGGAATGCGTCGTCGTGTTCATCGGTAGCCAACCGGCTTGGACGGAACAGGCGATGGAAACGAGGCCTGGCGTACCGCAGAACAGAGGAAACGGCCTTGTCTTCGACCGGCCACGGACGAAACGGGATCCTGTTCATCGGGAGGGGTCTGGCGTACCGCAAAACGGAGGAAACGGACCTCCTACGATCGAAAACGGGTCCTGTTGATCGGGAGGGGTGTGGCGTACCGCAAAACGGAGGAAACGGACTTGTGTTGGACCGCTACGGTCGAAACGGGGGTCCTGTTCATCGGGAGGGGTGTGGCGTACCGCAAAACGGGACTCCACGGGATACTGTTCATCTGCACCGTCGACCTCCTCCAGCCACTGTTCATCCACCGTCAACCTCCTCCAGCCTCCACCTGCGACTGTTCATCCACGGGCTCCTGTTCATCCAGCCTCCACTGTGCGCTCCTCCATCGGCTACTGTTCAATCAGCCCTCTCCACGGGGTCCTGTTCAACCACCCCTCCATGGGCTACTGTTCATCCAGCCCTCCACGGCTACTGTTCAACCAGCCCTCCACCGGCTACTGTTCATCCAGCCCTCCACGGGGTCATGTTCATCCACCGGCTCGATCGATCGGGGTACTATTCATCCAGCGGCAACAGCCTCTACTACCACGGGGTCCTGTTCATCCAACCCCCCACCGGGAACTGTTCATCCAAACCCCCTCAACAACGCTCACTGTTCATCAAGGGAAGGAGGCAGCAGTGTTCGATCGGCTTCAGTTAGCAACAGTAGCGAAGGAATCACTCGGGTTCAGCTAACAACAAGGGATCGATCGATCGCTCGGGTTCAGTAACGCGTAGCCTGCAGTGCAATCGCTCGGGTTCAGTTAGAGCCCAATGCCTCGCTCGGGTTCAGCTAGAGCCCAACGCCTCGCACACACGCGCGTACGTACGAGAGAAACGCGCATCGCTCGGCCCCCGACCATTCACCGTAACCGGGAACTCTCCGATATTTTCCTCGCCCTCGCTTCTACCATGATTTTTCCGCCATGGACAGCCCAAAGAATGTCATGCAGCTGCATCTCCGGCCCGCCCAGGACGAAAAGCCCATTTTCTGTCATTATTTTTTGCCATAGAAGTAGGAGCGCACCACATCTATGATGATACATATTTTTGTCACAATTATCGTCATAGAAGTGTCATAAGCAGACCTCATAGAATAGCCCAGTGAATCCATCCGGTCCTGGTGCCCTATCCGAGGGCATGTCCATAATTACCTTTTTAATCTCTTCCTCCGTGAAGGGTGCTTCCAAGGCCGTAGACATCGAGAACATATCCTATGCACCGAGCAAATCTATGCACCCAATGCACCAGCAGGTTTTGAGCCAATAGATGAAAAAGGAATGGCCCAGATTTGGTCACACATTAGACTATAGCATTTTTGCAGAGGCCACCCTTGACTTTATAAAAATCAACCCGCACTCCACATCTCTCACTCCTCTAAACATGTACGTTCAGATTTTTTTCATCTCAAAAACAAAAAAAGGTGACATATTTTAAATCGCATGTTTGATTTTGGATCGGTTTTGACTATGGTATTTGTCTTGACGAGACCTTTGAAACAATATCAATGCTGAATATATTTTGAAAATATATATTTTTTGTTGCTTTTTAAACTGTACTCAAAACTTGACGTATGGTCAAAGATATCACTAAAACAAACATGTCGGTCAAAACAGTTCCAAAATCAGACACCTTATTCAAAATATATGACCTGGTTTTATTTGGACAGAAAATAAATAAACAAACAGCTTTATTGATCAAAGACTGAGAATGTGAGATATGGAGTGCGGGTTGATTTTTAAACAATAGAAGGACTATTTTGCAAATGCACCAACCATCCATCTCTCTAGCCAGCTCATCTCCCTCTATTTTCAATCCAATGGCTCATCTAGCATCGGTGCATCGGGTGCATGAATTAGGCCGGTGCACTAGATACGTCCTCCGTAGACATCTCCGGGGTGAGCTGACCCAAGTGTAAAGCATCCAGGCGGATAGATTGGCTTTGTTCCGGCGCGCCCATCAGCTTACTAAAGAATTGTCTTGCCATGACCAACTTGTCCTCACTAGCCGTGGTTGTCCTGTCGTCGTACTTAAGGCATGGGATCAGGTGCTTACGTCGTCTCCCATTAGCTTTCATGTGAAAATATTTAGAGTTGGCATCACCCTCCTGCAGGTCTCGTACCCTCGCACGTTGTCTCAGGCAAACTCGTTCCAGAGATGCGAAAGCCAAGCATTTGCCCTTCAGGGACGATTTCAGGTTGCGTTCACTTTCCGAGAGGGGTCTGATTTCTTGTGCAGCGTCAAGGCGCAAAATGAGCTCGCTAGCCATTTGAAACTGGAGATGAAGCCGGCTCATACCCCACTTCCTTAATGCCTTGGCCGTGCGATGTAGCTTGATGTTGAGGATCTTCATAGGGTCACTACCAAATACTTCTTGATTCCAAGATTCGCTCACCACCTCCATGAAACCAGGAAGTTTGCACCAAAAGTTTTCAAACTTGAAACGCCTAGCCCGAGGACAGCCCGCCGAACAAGAGATCATCAAAGGCGTGTAATCAGATATATTAGATAGTAGCATATATGGATTTTTGCCGTGAATCAGCATTTATGGAATTAAGTTTGAGAAGTTGTGGTATAGCCCCTTGCTTAAAGAAAAATATATTCTACTTTTTTTAGAAGAAAAATATATTTGAAATAATCGATTGACCGGTACATGGCCTGCTCCGTCTACTATCTGAACACTGCGCCGACAGACTTGTAAACATGCTGTCTCATCTCAATATGCAATGATGCCATTAGCGATAATACTCGGTGTCCGTACACTAACCTGCCTGCTGGGAGTGGTGACCGGCCGGCCCACCCTTAATTAATCAGCACCTAACGAGGGTGCGATAAGACGTGCCATTTCTTTTTCATCAGCGAGGGGAAATTTCTGGCTCCATGGGGAAGAAATTAAAATATTTGGAAGCTTGAATTCCTATAGAAAAAAACCTTTTCGAACGAAGGAACAGCTTATCAATAATTGAAATCCTTATTTAATGAGTAATTCTAGCGGAAACTTTGAAGAGAGCCAACGTTTGTGTGAATTTTCGTGTGCCATTGATTCCTGTAGGAGTTGAGTGTATATGCCACCCAGATTTCCCGTAGTTTTCCTAATTCTACCCTTTTGAGTTCCTGTGTTTCGGGGCGGCATCTATATAGTATGTCTTGGATGATCACACACTTATTATTAATTAATCCATCAGTTTCTCGTTCTGAACAAGCGAATTCGTACGAAAAATTCTTGTGCTCCATGCACATATACTTGCCTTTTCCGGCGGTTACAAGGGCGTGCGCGTAAGCACTGTCATCTACTTGTAGTAGTAGAAGTTTTCTCCTCCTTGTTAATAACTTCGTTGTCGTCCAGATTCTAGTAGTGGTACTCCACAACAATCCGATCAACCACCCATGGGCCATGCATGTTGACGAAACTGCCATTGGCGAATGCTCGATCCCGTCACTCCGCGGCAGTGGATGGTGATATAGAAAGGCGGGAGATTTCTCAAGATCCCAACCCGTCTAGTAGTTTAGTGCGTGTAGATTCCAAGAGAGCCCTGTCCATGCGCTAACCATCGGCATTAGTTTAGTCCGTCGCCACCTCGACCGATCACTTTTCTGCCAATGAGAAGTGGATGCGGCCGTCACCGGTGAGGTAGTAGAAAAAGGGCTTGATAGCACTGTCCAAACCTCCCTCCGCCCCCTCTATTTCTTCGCCTCTCTGCTTCTTCTTCTTCCCTCCGCCACATCTCAGCCCTCAGGAGTCAGGAGCAGAGCAGGTCAATGGCGGTGGCGGTGGAGCTGGCTGTCGTCGTCGACAGAGGTGGCGGTGCTGGGGCAGGCTGCAGTGCAAGGGGGAGCCCGGCGCAGCAGGTGATGGCGCGGCGGAGGCGAGAGAGAGGATGACTCGATGGATTTGCTTGGGTGGTAGGCAAGTCTCATTCTTGGCTGTTTGTCTTGGAACTTGGCTTCTTCTCCTTTGGTGTTTCCTTCTCTCCCTCCATCTCTGCTTACATGGGCTCGTGACTCAGATCGGGTTGCTCCAGTCAGTAGTTGACTGTGCGTGTGTCTCCTGCCTTGTGCCTGGAGCCGTGGTGTGTTGTGCGTGCGTGTGCAGAGTCAGAGTGGTGTAAAGAAATGAAGGGAGAAATGATGTATGTGTGAGTGAAGAGATTGATAATTGATTTTTCACGTTTGGAAATCTGTTCATGAGACGCTCGTTGTGCAGTCGGTTCTCTCTCTCTCTCCTCTCATAATCTTGCTATGGATTCAGCTGCTTGTTTGATTGGACGGCTGGTTTGTTGTTCAAAGGGTTTGTTTGAGTCTGCCGTTAATTGGCGACGCAAATTAGCAACGGATTTCACCTGGATTGCACACCACGTACTTGCTAACATGGCCTATGACCAGGGCAGGGAGCTGCGGATCCAGACGGTGAGCTCGACTGTGGATCGTAAGTTTGACCGAGGTCGGTTCATCAAAACGGACACACCAAACATTCACAGACCTGTCATATGGAAGCGACCATCCAATCCGGTGCATCAAATGTTCATCTATATTTTGTCTATATATATCTGGACCACTTGAAACAATTAAAATAAATATCTTCATCCGTTCATAATCATATTGGATAAATATAGGAATGCACCAATGATTCAAATATAAATATTACAGTCCAAACATAATGTTTTGCAATAAAATAGGTCGACCGGGCTCCCTGGCACACCCCACACGTGCCCCCTTGCCTAGCGCCCCTGGCCTCTCCGGCCGCGGTGGCCACCCAACCGCCATTGTCCCTTTCGGCCACGGCGGTCACCCCTCCGCCGATGCACACTTCATCAGCAGCAACCACCATCATGGTTCTCTCTGACCTCAAATTTGAAGCAGGTTTGGCTTTCGAAGCTTTTGTCTGGAAACAGTTTGGAGTTCCTGTGTATCACTTTGATGGGACAAGATCCAAGGAGTTCATCATGGTGGCGGAGATCTCTAGGTCCAAGCTTCGCATCAACGATGATTCAGTTAGTCTCGTTCTCCAATCCTTCTTTGGTGGTCATACCTCCCGGTTCAAGGTCTCCTGCCTCCAAAACTGGTCCTTCAGATTCAGTGTCTCTTCTGAAGACGTGGGTTTTGTGATCATGAGAGGAGGCAACATTGTTAATGATCTTTCCAATCTGAGTTTTCTTTTTTGGGGTAATGGAAGCCCGGACTATAGAAAGGAGTTCCAATCGTATAAAAAAATCGAGCAAGAACGGACAATTCCTGACCATTCTCATGAACGCAGATCATAGCGTCTGCTCTTCAAACCCCTAGAACTTTCTACTCAAGTTCTCGCAATGTCACTTCATATCGTCATTTTTCAAAATATGCTTTAGGTCGTCTTCCTCAGCCCCCTCCAGCAGTCAACTCGATATTAACTGCTCCCAATAACATCGCTTTAGGGAGGGCGACATCTTCGGGTATTCAAACTACTGGCTGAAGGGGTTGCTCCTTCTCAGCCGTCCAAAGTCCAAGGAAACATCTTCCCTGTTCGATGCCTATCCATGGACCATCTACAGCCCAGGTGCTTTAACCGCATTCACCGTAGAGGATGTAGACATTGGGGCCACATTCAGCCAAAATGTCACTCTAGAAGCAAAATTAACGATGCGGCTTCCTGCTTTGACTCTATTAATCGGCAACAAATCTGTCCACTTTTGGAGAATAGTCGTGACAGTCGTCTTGCCAGTATCTCTGGTCCGCCCAATTGGCCACCGCATGTGACTCTTGTTGCCCTTCTCGGTCCACTTTTGGAGAATAGCCATGACAGTCGTCTTGCCAGTATATCTGGTCCGCCCAATTTGCCACCGGATGTGACTCTTGTTGCCCTTCTCGATCCACTGACAGAGGAGCTGCCATAGCCTCTGGTGTGAATGACTTGCATTCTCACTAAACTCTTCTGCTACTCTTCCCTCTCTCGACTATTGCGCCCACCTTGTTGTCGCCGCTGCTTTTGAGTGTTCTGTCGTCGGTGACGGCCACCTTTATGTTAGATCATTCTCGGTTTCTTCCCGAGGGATGCCATGCGATCGAGGTGGAGGGGAGGCCGGCGCGCTCTGGTGTCATCTATGGTGTTGTAAGTCCTACCAATCAAGATCTTGTGATTGCCACTTTGGTTTCTATGCTCCAAGGTGAGGTGGCCTTTGTTAATCTTCGTGGCATTCTTCGAGATTTTCTACATTTCAAGCGCATGGGGGTCACTGCAATCTCCAAGTGCCCTTTCGGCCAAGCTTAGCCCAGCTCTCCACAATCAACAGATGGATGATGCTCTGCAAGTGAACCCTGACAATGAGGAAAATGGCTAGGGGGGATTTTTAATTTGCTTGAATTCCACTCGAGTCCATGCATCTTTTGGCCTTAATCTCCGTGATCCTCTAGTTGGAGCTCAGAATTTAGTTAACCCACCTGCTTAGGATCTTGTTGTTCCCGATGAAATTTTGTTGTTGCATCCCCTGGTGGATCTTGTTAAGCATGCTACTATTTCTGTTGCACACCATAATATTCAGTCGATTGCAATTGTTCTGTCTGAAGTAATTCATGTGTTGCAAGAGCAGGCCCCTCATGTTGTAGCTTCTCGGCCTTGCTCCTTTGTTGTAGTCTCGCTGCTGGATTGCTCCACTCAGACAGTTGTTGCTGCTAAAGTTATTTCTCTCAATTTGTAGCAACCATTATTACCACCTGACAGCTGCTCTGCTCCTTTGGATGAGGTTCTACCTATGAACAACTTACCAGTACTTGATGCTTCTGGGGAGTCTAGGCCATCTTTGTCCCCGACACTTGAAAGCTCTATTGGCTCCAGACCCGCACACGTGCCACCCGGGGAACCAATGTTGCCAACCCAACCCGCAAAGGAGGCCCCACCATCGCCAGAGCAAGGCCTCTACATCTAGAACAGGGAGCCACCCCCACCGAAGCCACAGTGACACTAGAATCACCCGCCAACCCTCCCCTTGCTACCAACATAGCCAAGAGGAGACACCACCACCGCTGCAATGTTGCTCGCCACAGACCCATCCATGCAGCCTCACCATCCAGGGTTGTCTCCCCAGCTTCTAGGAGAGACACCCCACCGCTACCCAGACGTCGGGCTACTAAAAAGTGGTCACCTTGGGACAGAAAACGCAAGCAAGGAACCATCGTATCGTAGCACCACCATGGTAAGGATCGACCAATTCAAATGCCGGCCCACGCGCAATGGACACCCAACTACGGGTGCCAGATGCCATCTGGATCTAGGCCCACCACGGACGGGAAATGAGGATCACCGCTCTAGCCAACATCAGGTCACGGGTCAACTACCCACCACACGACATCGGGGCAGTACCCGCCCAAAGCGAACCACCGGGGTAGCAGGCCTCCATGGGCCAAATCCGATCGTTCAGATCCAACCAAGGAACAATCCCTGAGGCCCTCTACCGCCTAAACCCTAGATCCTGCCCGACACCGTCTATCAAAGAAATGTATACCACCATCTCACGCTGCCGGCCACCCTGCGCAGCATCGAGCAGGCTGCGACACACCGTTGTCGAAGGAGCCATCCTGCACTACCAAAGGCCACTGCAGCACCAGTTCTAGCCACCTCGCCGCAACTTCGGATGTGCCTCCCACTGCGCAGCCACCGCGCTCCAACGTGCGCCGACTGCACCCACGCCACGCCACGCAACACAACTCCCCACAACGTTGTGTTGAGCGTGGGGCATGTTGGCGGAGATGCGCATTGCGCTGTTGAGACTGCATGAGGGGGAGGAGCGTCCCGTTGGGCTTCGCCTGCCAATGCACCGAGGTGGGGGGGGGGGGGTTGGGAGGAGGGCCCGGCTGCCACCTCGTTGCAGCGCACACGAGCGAGATGGAAGTCGCTAAAGGAAGATTGACATCTCAAAAGCTTTCAATTGCCTGTTTTGGGAGTTCCTCCTAGACGTCCTTGATGGAGTCCAGCAAAACAAGGCACGAGCAAGGTGCATTTGGAATTTCTTTTTCATTACCGACTTTTTCTCTCTTTATTTTCTATATCTCTCGTGACTTGTCGCGTGTGTTTGGACCTTGAACTTTATACTTTGGATGTTGTTTGTTGTTGATACCGTGGCTTTATAATATAAAGCGGGGGAAACCTTTTTTTCACAAAACTCATTGATGCAAGAAAAAAGTATATTTTTCGTCCCTCAACTCTTGACGGTCTAGATTTTGTTCCTCAACTTCGAAACCGGACAACTTGCACCTTCAACTACTAAAACCGGACAAGGTTCGTCCCTGGATATGGTTTTGACCGGTTTTGATGTCGATTTCCTCGATTATGACCGTGTTTTGACTCAAATTCGCGTAGTTTCTTTGAATCCGTTTATTTTGTACCATTTTCAAGTCCATGTGCTTTTTTTCAAATTCGTGTACTTTATACAAAAGTTCATGAATTTGAAAAAAGTACACGAACTTGAGAAAGTACGTGTATTTGAGAAAAAACGCGGACTAGAAAAAGTATGCAAATTTGGAAAAGTTACGTGGATTTCAAAAAGGTATGTGAATTTGAAATTTTTACGCGAACATGAAAAGTATAGAGATTTGAAAAAAGAACATGAATTTCAAATGATTCACGGATTTGAAATATATATACACGTATTTAAGTCAGCACCGGTCAAAACCGGGGAGAGTTAACACCAAAACCGTTCAAAGCCGAGACCAGGGATGAACCTTGTCCAGTTTCAGTAGTTGGGGATGCAAGTTGTCCAGTTTCGAAGTTGAGGGACCAAATCTAGACTCCATCGAAAGTTGAGGGATGAAAAGTATATTTATCTCTTGATGCAATCAAACATTCATTTCTCTAAATTAACATGCGGTACACGCACGCGATAATTGAAGAATGTAATTTCGATCAATCTAATCGATGGGCACGTGTATGTATGTGTGCGTGCATGTTCATGCGAGTTGCCAGAAGTTCTTGTGGGTCTTTGTGTTGAGCAGGTAGCCGGCGTTCTTGCCCTTCTTCTGAACGCTCACGCACAGGCACTTGCTGTGCTCGATCAAGAACTCCGCCGTGCTGTCGTGTCTCAGCCGGCTCGTCCCGCTCGCGCTCCGCAACCTGCGCACGCAAGATTAGTTGTTTCGGTCGCGTCTGTGCGATGAGGAGATCGACGACATGGATTGGGGGGGTTTGGTTTACCTGAGGAAGGCGGAGAAGCGGTGGTGACCGATGACGAGGAGCTCGACGCCGCGGCGTTGGGACTCGGCGAGGATGGTCTGGGCCTTGGCCTCGCGGCCCTCGGTTGCCGGCTCGACGCGCTCGGCGTGGACCCTAGCGCGCGGGTGCCGCGCCTTGCACGCGGCGCGCATCGTCTTCATGAACTCCCCGTCCGCGGAGCCCCCGCCACCGAGGAACACGGCCAGCTGGGAGCCGCTGCTGCTGCCGACGGAGCCGGTTCGCGGAGGGGCCGCGCCGCCGGGGGCGCCGCTCGGCGGCATGTTGACGTGGAGAAGCAGGATGTCGTCGCCCTCGACGACGGCGTGGGAGAGTGCCCAGTCCATCGCCGCCGTGGACTCGCGGCCCGGGTCGGCGATGATCATCACGAGCCGCTTCTTGGACGTCGTCCCGGCGGGCCCGCCGCGGCCAATGCCGATGCCGTTCCCGCTGCCACTAGCGCCGCCGCGCCCGAGCTCGATCGAGGCCATGCTGCCGGCCGACGTCGCCGCATGCATGCACGCAGCCTCGCCGGCCTGGCTGCGGGCTTAACGGGGGGAAATGGGGCGATTAGGAGCGTTTGCCAAGTTTGGGAGGGTGGTGGAGAAGATGGAGGGGAGACATAGGTACGTGCACTCGTGCATGCCGTCGTGCGGCGTTGGAGTGGTTTCCTGAAGCGCCTTTGGCGGAAGACGCGGCTGCAGAGTGCTGCAATGATCTATGAAAAAGTCCAAAACAAACCTTGAAATTGTACACGATAGCTAAATCAAACCCTGAACTTTGAATCCCGAAAATTGGCACTCTGAACTTGTAATCCCGGTCTATTTTGAACCCTAGACCTGTTTAGCACACTGGGAATAAGAAAATCCCGGGGATAACCTGCTACTCAGAATTTGGGCCGGCCCACTATAACACAGCAACAAAATCGTGAACTTTAGAATATATTCACGCATTTCTAAAATATTCAGAAGTTAAAAAATATTGTTGTTTTCTATTTTTCGCACAAAATTCAATTCCTTTGGTGTTTTTAATTTCTTCTGGAATTTTGAAATTACATTCGCATTTTTAAAAATTGTTTGTGATTCCGAAAACAATTCTAAAAAATGCTCAGAATTTCAAAAGTTCTTCACATCCTATGAAAATGTTTCGGATTTTTAAAAATCGTGTCACATTTTAAAGTAATGTTTTTAGAATTTTGTTTCGGATCGTTGGCTAAGGACTCGTCTGGGTCAGCCCACCAGACATGAAGCGGGCTTTTATTTTCTGTAAGCTGAACAATTGTTTTTAAGTGCGAACACTTTTTGAAACATAAACATTTTCTGAAACCTGAACATAATTTTAAAGTGTGAATGCTTTTTGAAAATTTTAAAAATAGGAACAAATTTCTAAATCTGAAAAAACTGTAAGAAAATATTTTGTGACATCTAAAAAATATCGCAAGTTAAAAAAAATGTACGGACAAATTCAAACAAATGTTTATACAATGTATAATGATATTTGTGTAACTCAAAAAAATGTTTCTTATATTCGAAAAAATGTAGCATTTTAATAATGTTTACAAGTTTCAAAAAATGTGTTTGTGAGATTTTTAAACAAAACTGTGTGTACAATGTAAACAAAAAGTTTGCGTGTTGTAGAAAATTGTGTCTTACACTTAACAGGATATACTTGGGTTGTGTTTGAAAAAAGTGTCTACAAATTTGAAAATGTTGAACCATGCAAAATAGTGTTTGTTTAATTTTATAATATGTTTATTATCATTAAGAAAATGTAAACATGTACTTAAATAATAACTATGTATTAAAAAATTGAAAACAATTAATTTAAAAATGTACATGATGTATTTTAAAATATCAAAAGTTTATCAAAAAATATTTTATGTGTGCGTTAAAAATGTATATTGGGTACGAAGAAAAAATAGACATGTGTAAAACAGAAAAACGATAACAAAACAAAAAGGCAAAAACAAAGAAAACGAGGAGCAGTGGGCGCGCGCGAGCGACGCTGCTAATGGGCCGGCCCAATTCAGCAAATACCGGCTAAATCCTCTCAAGGTTTAAAATAGACCGGGATAACAGAGTTTGGTGTGCTGATTTCAGGGATTGAGAGTTCAGGGTTTGATTTAGCTTTCGTCGACAAATTCAAGGTTTGTTTTGGACTTTTTCCAATGATCTACAGAGAAGCTCTTTTTTTTTTTCCTTTTCGAAAGAATGTTGGCATTTAACAAAGAACGGGGTTTTCTCGGTTCAGTCTGCGTATTATAAACAATGGGAGGCAAATTTTAGCACATGCTACTGACGGCTGAAGCTATGGCGCCTACATATGGCCTATCTATTGCTCAAAGGGCGGGCTACAACCGCTTAGTTATTAACTCAGATAACATGGAGGTTATCGAAACCATGAACAATGAAGGACGATCATCTAGTATAGCGGCGGCAGTGTTTGACGATTGCTATTTTTTAGCATGTGACTTTCTCATTACTAAATTTGAGCATTGTAATAGAGAAGCAAATAGGGTCGCACATGAACTTGCTAAGTTAGCTAAATTTTCTTCATCTTTGAACTGGTTTGAGGAGCCCTTGAGTGAAATTGTACCCCTCCTCATAAACGATGTACTTGCTGGAATTTTATCTATTTTGGGCCTAGCCCAATAGCAGTATCAGAAATTCCTAATAAATCCTAGAGGCCCACGCAGCCCATTCGTGCAAGGCAAGAGGTGGAACAAAAGTTTAGTCCCACATTGCTAGTTTAGAGGGAGTTAGACCTCTTTATAAGGGAGGCTCTTTCTCCACATGTATGAGGATGAGAATAAGAGGGACATCCACGCGCGCTCCTCCTCCTCCGCTGCCGCGCCGCCCCGCAGGTTGCGGGAATGAGCCGAGCCGATATCTAAATTTTACGAAAGGTCACTCGAGAGCTGGAAAGTTTTTGCTGTAGTGGATATTGAATACGAACGCTGCACCCTTCGGCTGCTGCCTGTTCGTTTCATCTCACGCGTTCCCTTCAGCTCCCGGCGCAGCCTCTCGCCTCCTTCTCTTGCGCTTATAAAAGGGAGGTCGCTCCTCTCAGAGAGACGCACCAGAACTTCTCCTTCCTCTCGCCACCGGTTCCAATCTCTGTGCTGCTGTTGTCTTCCTCATACCGGCTTGCGGTGTGCACCGCGAGTCGGGACAGTAGGCCTCCGAAACCACACCTCTTTGAGTCATGTACGGGAGAAGGGTGATAAGGTTTTTGAGGAGCGCTCCGCGCGACTACTGACTTCTTCATCACGGACTCCGGCGACTACTTCCCCGACGACGACTTCTTCCCCGACGTCGACAATCTCATCAACGACATGGCTGGAGAGGATGTCGACCCCAAGTCCAGTGCTTCTGCTGCTGTTGTCCCGTATGTGTTCTTCCTCTTTCTATTATAGGTTGTGCTACAGTTTCTTGTTCTAGTGTTTCCCCTAGATATGTTAGACTCTTTTTCATATATGCAACTTGCTATACTATCTGCTCTAGATGTGTTTAGTCACAGTTCATATATGAAGATGTTGTTTACCTTCTCTTTATCAAATCGCATGACTTGTTTTATCACTGCTATACTAGTCGTGCTTTATCTACTATTTCTGATAATAAAATCATTTGGTAAATTGCTCATATTTCCAACAATCCAAAAATCTTATTATAAGCAATTTAACCCGAGTGGTTTTGCTGCTTCCATGAGACCTCCTATGTTTGAGGGTATCCACTATAAGAGGTGGCGCGTGAGAGCAGTCTTATGGTTTCAAACCATGAGTTGCTATGACGCCACTCTTGGCAAACCTGAAGGAGAGCTTCATGCTCAACAGGCACAAGCTTTTCAGAAAATGGATACTCTGTTTAAGGCTGCTCTCTTGAGTGTTCTTGGTGAGAACATAGTTGATGCTTATGCGTCAATTGATAATGGAAAAGATATGTGGGATGCACTCGAGGCCAAGTTTGGGGTCTCGGATGCTGGCACTGAGCTGTACATCATGGAGCAATTCTATGATTACAGGATGACTGAAGAGCGCTCCGTGGTTGAGCAAGCTCATGAGATACAGTCATTTGCTAGAGAACTTGAGCACTTCAGTTGTATGCTACCGGACAAGTTTGTTGCCGGAGGTATCATCACTAAGCTTCCTCCTTCGTGGAGGAACTTTGCTACCTTACTGAAGCATAAGAGACAGGAGTTTTCCGTTCCGGATCTCATTGGTACTCTTGATGTGGAAGAAAAGGCGAGAGCAAAGGACACACGTGCTCGAGGTATTGAGGGAGGATCTAGTGCCAATCTGGTACAGAAGAAGAACTTCCAGCCCCACAAGTTCAAGAACAAGGGCAAGTTTGATGGTAAAGCAAAGTTTGATGGGAAGAACAAGGCTGTGCAACACACGAACTTCAAGAAGAAGAATGACAAGAAGAAAGGTGTTTGTCATGTGTGTGGGGATCCTGATCATTGGGCTCCTAGTTGCCCTAATCGCTATGACAAGCGTCATCCTGGGAAAGGCGGCAAGACCGCTAATGTTGTCATTGGAGACACTGACATGAAGGATGCTGGGTATGGTATATTTCCCACTATTCTTTCAGTATGTCCATTCTCCTGATTGGTTGATTGACACGGGTGCTAATGTGCATGTATGCGGTGATATTTCCATGTTTTCGTCTTATCAGACCGCAGGGACTTCAACCGTGCTGATGGGCAACGGTTCAAGTGCTTCTGTTCGTGGTGTTGGCACGGTCGATCTGAAGTTTACTTCGGGGAAGATCGTGCGGCTGAAGAACGTGCATTATGTCCCCTCCGTCAATAAAAATCTTGTTAGCGGATCTCTTCTGTGTAGAGATGGCTACAAGCTTGTCTTTGAGTCGAATAAATTTGTAATATCCAAGTATGGAACCTTTGTTGGTAAAGGCTATGAGTCAGGAGGCCTGTTTCGTTTATCCTTATCAGACGTTTGCAATAAAGTTGTTAATCATATTTGCAACAATAGTGAATCAAATGTGTGGCATTCACGTCTTTGTCATGTTAACTTTGGTTGCATGTCGCGACTAGCGAAGTTGAACTTAATCCCTAGTTTCACCACTGTCAAGGGATCTAAGTGTCAAGTTTGTGTGCAAGCTAAGCAACCTCGTAAGTCTCACACGACTGCGGAAACGAGAAATCTTGCACCACTAGAGCTCATACATTCAGATCTATGTGAAATGAATGGTGTTTTGACAAAAGGTGGAAAGAAATATTTCATGACGTTAATTGACGACTCCACTAGATACTGCCGTGTGTATCTTCTGAAATCTAAGGATGAGGCTTTGAACTTTTTCAAGATCTATAAAGCTGAAGTGGAAAACCAACTTGATCGGAAAAATCAAGAGGCTTAGGTCCGACCGTGGTGGAGAGTATTTTTCCAATGAATTTGATGCTTTTTGTGCGGAACATGGTATAATCCATGAGAGGACGCCTCCCTATTCACCTCAGTCAAATGGGGTGGCCGAAAGAAAGAACCGTACTCTAACTGATTTGGTTAACGCCATGTTAGACACATCGGGTCTCTCCAAGGCATGGTGGGGGGAGGCGATATTGACGGCATGTCATGTCCTAAACCGAGTTCCCACAAAGAACAAAGAGATAACTCCATTCGAGGAATGGGAGAAGAAAAGGTTAAAACTCTCTTATCTACGAACATGGGGTTGTTTGGCGAAAGTCAATGTTCCAATTCCAAAGAAGCGGAAGCTTGGACCAAAGACTGTGGATTGTGTTTTCCTGGGATATGCTTTTCATAGCATTGGCTATAGATTCTTGGTTGTAAAATCTGAGGTACCTGACATGCATGTCGGTACGATCATGGAGTCGAATGATGCGACTTTCTTTGAAGATATCTTTCCCATGAAGGATATGGCTACCTCATCTAATCAGGAGATGCCTAGTTCATCGAATCAGGAACCAGTTACAATTACCGAACCTGCCATTTCGATGGAACACTTTGAAAGTCCTGTGGAGGAGAACAATGAAGTTTCTACTAGGAGCAAGAGACAGAGGACTGCAAAGTCCTTTGGTGATGATTTTCTTGTGTATCTCATAGATGACACTCCCAGTTCTATTTCAGAGGCCTATGCATCTGAAGATGCTGACTAGTGGAAGGAAGCGGTTCGTAGCGAGATGGATTCCATCTTGGCGAATGAAACTTGGGAGATAACTGATCGTCCTTATGGATGCAAACCTATAGGATGTAAATGGGTATTCAAGAAGAAGCTTAGGCCTGATGGTACTATTGAAAAGTACAAGGCTCAGCTCATGGCTAAGGGTTAAAAGGAAGGTGAAGACTTCTTTGATACTTACTCACCTGTGGCTCGACTGACCACTATTCGAGTTCTACTTTCACTAGCTGCCTCGCATGGTCTTCTCGTTCATCAAATGGATGTTAAGACTGCTTTCCTAAATGGAGAGTTGGACGAGGAAATTTATATGGAACAACCAGATGGGTTTGTACTAGATGGTCAGGAAGGAAAAGTGTGCAAGTTGCTGAAGTCTTTGTATGGACTCAAGCAAGCACCCAAACAGTGGCATGAGAAGTTTGAAAGAACTTTAATAGCTGCAGGCTTTGTTGTAAATGAAGCTGACAAATGTGTGTATTATCGCCATGGTGGGGGCGAGGGAGTTATCCTTTGCTTGTATGTTGATGACATACTGATTTTCGGAACTAATCTGAATGTTATTAAGGAGGTCAAGAATTTCCTATCTCGCTGTTTTGAGATGAAGGATTTAGGAGTGGCTGATGTCATTCTGAACATCAAGTTCTTGAGAGACGATGATAGTGGGATTACATTGCTTCAATCTCACTATGTGGAAAAGGTCTTGAGTCGCTTTGGCTATAGTGACTGCAAGCCCTCTCCAACACCATATGATGCTAGCGTGCTGCTTCGAAAGAATCGAAGAATTGCTAGAGATCAATTGAAGTATTCTCAGATTATTGGCTCGCTTATGTACTTAGCCAGTGCTACAAGACCTGACATCTCTTTTGCTGTTAGCAAACTGAGTCGGTTTGTCTCAAAACCAGGAGATGTGCATTGGAAAGCTCTAGAGAGAGTTTTGCGTTATTTGAAAGGCACTGCGAATTATGGAATTCACTACACCGGGCACCCAAAGGTGCTTGAAGGGTATAGTGACTCAAACTGGATCTCAGATGCTGATGAGATAAAGGCCACGAGCGGTTATGTATTCACTCATGGAGGTGGCGCTGTTTCTTGGAAGTCTTGCAAGCAAACCATCTTAACGAGCTCAACAATGGAAGCAGAACTCACAGCACTAGATACAGCTACAGTCGAAGCAGATTGGCTTCGTCGGCTCTTGAATGACTTGCCGGTTGTTGAGAAACCTGTACCGGGTGTCCTTATGAACTGTGAAAATCAAACTGTGATCACGAAAGTGAGCATCTCAAAGGATAACATGAAGTCATCAAGACACATTCAGAGAAGGTTAAAGTCTGTCAGAAAAATGAGAAACTCCGGAGTTATTGCATGGGATTATATCCAAACGTCTAAAAATCTGGCAGATCCTTTTACTAAGGGTCTATCACGTAATGTGATAGATAATGCATCAAGGGAGATGGGTATGAGACCCACAATATGAGTTGTTCACAGTGGTAACCTATTCTTTGTGATCGGAGATCCCATGAATTAGATGTGGAAGACAAGTTGTTGGTCAACTAAGAGGAGAGTATCCTCACTATTAACAATACCACTCCATGAAGATGCAATACTCTCCTAAAACTGCATGGCAGGTTGATGTATATCTTAATGTGTTCTAAGTGGCTCTTTTAAGCAGAGATGTTGTCCTGCAGAAGATCTTTTGAAGAACACACCTATATGAGTCTGATTGTTAAACGTCACAATCTATGAGAGTAGGGTTCTCTCTAGTAAACTCATGAAAGGTCTCGGAGTATGACGCATAAGCTCCACCCACGGGAAAGACCCACGGTAGCCACGTATCGGTCAAGGCTTTATGTGAAGCTAGATTCGCAGAAAACTTGCAGTTCAAGGCCCAGTCCAGTGTTCAAGTTGCTTACTAGTGTAGCATAGAGTTCTAGGTGGAAGTTCAACTTAACAGTCTCCACTGCAGTGTTTTGGAACCAAAGGAAAATTTTGTGTGCCTCTGGGATCTGGTGGGGGATTGCTGGAATTTTGTCTATTTTGGGCCTAGCCCAATAGCAGTTTCAGAAATTCCTAATAAATCCTAGAGGCCCACGCAACCCATGAAGGAAATATGCCCTAGAGGCAATATTCAAGTTATTATTTATTTCCTTATATCATGATAAATGTTTATTATTCATGCTAGAATTGTATTAACCGGAAACATAATACTTGTGTGAATACATAGACAAACAGAGTGTCACTAGTATGCCTCTACTTGACTAGCTCGTTGATCAAAGATGGTTATGTTTCCTAGCCATTGACATGAGTTGTCATTTGATTAACGGGATCACATCATTAGGAGAATGATGTGATTGACTTGACCCATTCCGTTAGCTTAGCACACGATCGTTTAGTATTCTGCTATTGCTTTCTTCATGACTTATACATGTTCCTATGACTATGAGATTATGCAACCCCCGTTTACAGGAGGAACACTTTGTGTGCTACCAAACATCACAACGTAACTGGGTGATTATAAAGGTGCTCTACAGGTGTCTCCGAAGGTACTTGTTGGGTTGGCGTATTTCGAGATTAGGATTTGTCACTCCGATTGTCGGAGAGGTATCTCTAGGCCCACTCGGTAATGCACATCACTTAAGCTTTGCAAGCATTGCAACTAATGAGTTAGTTGCGGGATGATGTATTACAGAACGAGTAAAGAGACTTGCCGGTAACGAGATTGAACTAGGTATTGAGATACCGACGATCGAATCTCGGGCAAGTAACGTACCGATGACAAAGGGAACAACGTATGTTGTTATGCGGTCTGACCGATAAAGATCTTCGTAGAATATGTGGGAGCCAATATGAACATACAGGTTCCGCTATTGGTTATTGACCGGAGACGTGTCTCGGTCATGTCTACATAGTTCTCGAACCCGTAGGGTCCGCACGCTTAAAGTTTCGATGACAGTTATATTATGAGTTTATATGTTTTGATGTACTAAAGGTTGTTCGGAGTCCCGGATGTGATCACGGACATAACTAGGAGTCTCGAAATGGTCGAGACATGAAGATTGATATATTGGACGACTATATTCGGACACCGGAATGGTTCCGGGGGTTATCGGATATATATCGGAGTACCGGGGGGTTACCGGAACCCCCCGGAGGTTAGTGGGCCTCATGGGCCCAATTGGTGGAAGAGGAGAGGCGGCCAAGGGGCAGCCGCGCGCCCCTCCCCCCCAAGTCCGAATTGGACAAGGAGGGGGGCGGCGCCCCCCTTTCCTTTCCCCCCTCTCTCTCTCCTTCCCTCTCCACTCCTAATCCAACAAGGAAAAGGGAGGGAGTCCTACTCCCGGTGGGAGTAGGACTCCTCCTGGCGCGCCCCTCCTGGCCGGCCGCCTCTCCCCCTTCCTCCTTTATATACAGGGGCAGGGGTCACCCTAGAGACACAACAATTGATCTGTTGATCTTTTAGCCGTGTGCGGTGCCCCCCTCCACCATAGTCCACCTCGATAATACTATAGCGGTGCTTAGGCGAAGCCCTGCGTCGGTAGAACATCATCATCGTCACCATGCCGTCATGCTGACGAAACTCTCCCTCAACACTCGGCTGGATCGGAGTTCGAGGGACGTCATCGGGATGAACGTGTGCTGAACTCGGAGGTGCCGTGCGTTCGGTACTTGATCGGTCGGATCGTGAAGACGTACGACTACATCAACCGCGTTGTGCTAACGCTTCCGCTTTCGGTCTACGAGGGTACATGGACAACACTCTCCCCTCTCGTTGCTATGCATCACCATGATCTTGCGTGTGCGTAGGAATTTTTTTGAAATTACTATGTTCCCCAACAGCCCATTCGTGCAAGGCAAGAGGTGGAACAAAAATTTAGTCCCACATTGCTAGTTTAGAGGGAGTGGGACCTCTTTATAAGGGAGGCTCTTTCTCCACATGTATGAGGATGAGAACAAGAGGGACATCCACGCGCGCTCCTCCTCCGCCGCCCGCCTCGCCACGACGCGCCGCGCCGCGCCGCGCCGCGCCGCGGGTTGCGGGAATGAGCCGAGCCGGCTGCTGCATGTTCGTTTCATCTCCCGCGTTCCCTTCAGCTCCCGGCGCTGCCTCTCGCCTCCTTCTCTTGCGCCTATAAAAGGGAGGTCGCTCCTCTCAGAGAGACGCACCAGAACTTCTCCTTCCTCTCGCCACCGGTTCCAATCTCTATGCTGCTGCTGTCTTCCTCATCCCGGCTTGCGGCGTGCACCGCGAGTCGGGACTGTAGGCCTCCGAAACCGCACCTCTTTGAGTCCTGTACGGGAGAAGGGTGATAAGGTTTTTGGGGAGCGCTCCGCGCGACTACTGACTTCTTCATCACGGACTCCGACGACTACTTCCCCGACGACGACTTCTTCCCCGACGTCGACAACCTCATCAACGACATGGCTGGAGAGGATGTCGACCCCAAGTCCAGTGCTTCTGCTGCTGTTGTCCCGTACGTGTTCTTCCTCTTTCTATTAGAGGTTGTGCTACAATTTCTTGTTCTAGTGTTTGCCCTAGATATGTTAGACTCTGTTTCATATATGCAACTTGCTATACTATCTGCTCTAGATGTGTTTAGTTACAGTTCATATATGAAGATGTTGTTTACCTTCTCTTTATCAAATCGCATGACTTGTTTTATCACTGCTATACTAGTCCTGCTTTTTCTAGTATTTCTGATAATAAAATCATTTGGTAAATTGCTCATATTTCCAACAGTACTTGTTATCGCAAATGAATAAAGTTTCTATGTTTCTTTAAAAAAACAATGGGAGGAAAATTTTGATGAGAATGATCTGGGCCTAGTACGTTACTCCACGGCGCCACACCCAATCTGGCGCAAGTTATGGAGTCTGAAGGTGCCAGCAAAGATAAAGATTTTTCTGTGGCGTTGCTTACACAATGCTATCCCATGCTTCAGTGTTCTCGCAAATCGTCATATAGAGAGTATATCTCAATGCCCAGTCTACCAAGATGGTACGGAGGATATATCTCATGTCTTATTCCAGTGTGCGCGATCGAGGGCCATTTGGGAAGCACTCGGACTCTGTGCAGAGATTCAGTTTGCTGTTGTAACAGACCAAGCTGGCGCGGCTGCTATCGATTTTTTATTGTGCGATGAAGCTTATCAGAAGGCGTACACTGGCCAGGTTGAGCTATCGGAGATGATAGCCACAACATGCTGGTACCTATGGTGTGGCAGCGGAGAGAATTCGTCAAAGGGGAGGAGATGCAAACGCCGGAGAGGACAGCACCTGCAATCTTGGCGCTTGCTCTCAACTACGCTCGCGCTATAGAGAAAGGTATGACCGTTGCTAAATTGAACAAGTGGCCATCTATCTTAGCAGGCATCTAGTTCTGAATGTGGACGCATCCTATTTTGCTGGGACAAATTCAGGTGTCTGCGGGGCAGTTATCAGGGATCATAAAAGTCATTTCACCACAGCTGCAACAACAAGACTTGAACACGCCGCTGATGTTGTCGTGGCAGAAGCAGCGACACTGTTTGAAGGTTTAAAATTAGCCCTAAGTGTGGGGTGCGCTAAGTCGATGGTAAGAATGGATAGCAGTATTGTGGTGGATGCAATAAAGCTAAATGAAGGCCATTCAATGGTTGCAGCGCCTGTGCTAGATGATTGTCGAAATATCTTGAGTGATTTTGGGAAGGTTACTATTGAGCATTGCTTTAGAGAGTCAAAGGTAGTAGCTCACGAGCTGGCAAAGTGGGGGTGTGCAAACGACCCTTGTGTTTGGGCGGATGCACCTCCTAGTTTTCTTACTAAATTTTTAATGGATGATGTAACCGTTATTTGAGTTAATAAAGTATACCTTCCCGTCAAAAAAATGTCGATTCATCCCGGATAGAGTCCGGGATCACACCACAATAAAAACAATTTACAACATGTTCACAACCACAAGCCAACCTATGTGCCACCACATTCAAACCACGCTTGACATGAACGAAGGAGCAACGAGCGAAACTACAGTAGATGCCATAGATTTACTATCAGCGGTTACATCTCCCAATCTTGAGAAGTACTTGTTTGCACAACTAATTCTATTCACCATAGAAAAGCAATCAGATACCACATTTACAGACAGAAGACCTTCGGCCTGAGGCTAGTCATAGTGGGAAGTAACTTAGACTAGTAACATGCATATATTATTAGTATATATGTTTTTCTATGTTACTACCATCATAGTGGGTAGTAACATAAGTGCAGTGTCATGCAAACCTTCATTTATTATGGTGTAGACTCATTATGCATTAGCTTGTGTTATGGGTAACATGTTATGTTATCACAAACACCTCTCTCCTCAATAACTCCTTGCCACATAAGCATATCTGTCTTAGGGTGCGTTATGTCACTAGCTAAGTTACTCCCACTATGGCTAGCCTGATAGGCTTCAGCGGGTCTGGATTAGGCAATCGTGGGAGTTGTTCAGCAGAGGCGAACAGATAATCATCACGATGGTTCGTAGCACCAAAACCAATGCCCATTTGGCCAACAACAGGAAAGGGAGCAGCATCAACATTATCATCAATTGTACATGTAGGAGTCAAAGTAAGATTTGACGAAGAAGACTCACACCTATTTGCAGTCCCAGATTTCGAGCAATGCTGCACCACCATATGAATATAAGCACAAGTCTTAGCTGCATTGTTATGAACATCATTACGAGCCTCCTAGATGTGCCAAAGAGTAATCACCATAATGATTGCTTGAACGGTTGACGCCCTAGAGAGGAAGTTGAATAGCCACTGCCATGCACACTACATGGGCTTTCGACGTAGGCTGAGATACAAAAATCTCCTTGACACAGCTCCAGACCGACCGTGCAAAATAACATAGGAGGAAGAGATGCTCAACATGCTCCGCTCGGTTACAGAAACAACAACCATCATCTTAAGAAACGTGGTGATAAATCAATTGATGACTAGTGGGTAAAGAATCATGAGCAGCCCCAGAGAACAATCTTCATCTTATTTGGACAGTTAACATATTAGATGGTCTTTTGTTGCTTCTCTTGATGCTGAAGGTCAGAGGAAAAGCCATGTCCTATCACTTTCAGGAGAGATGTAACATTCACACCTGCCAGATTGTAACCGGACCTTACCGAGAAGATATCGAGTTTTTCATAGGCATGAGAGGAAATCCTCCCCCACGGCTGATAGGATCAGAAGTATTAGTTCGGCAATTGTCTCCACAACAGTTCCTTATTCCAAGTCAAGAAAGAAGCATCTAGAAGAAAATAACTATAGTGTTAACTGGAATTGGTAGCAAAAGCTTGAAAGTATCTGGAAGGAAACCTGGGATCCAGTTGTCCTCAAGTATTCTGATCTTGGCACCATTGCCAAAGCCACCGAGCTCCCTTGATAATCCCACAACCAAAGAGTACTTGTCGAAATAATATGGTCTTCTCTTTTTTGCATTCCAAAAATGACTTTCAGGGAGAAGTATCGACCCTTGAGTACACTCGAGCATAAAGACTCAGGTTGTTTGGTAATAAGACGCCAACACTGCATGCCAACATAGCATGGTTAAACAGTACCATATCACGGAAGCTCATCCCACCGAAGGACTTAGGTGTAGATAGCCACTCCCATGAGAGCTAGTGCATTTTCTTGCAACCATCCCCTATACCCCACCAATGATTGGCAACACTAGTTTTCATTTGCTCATAAGTCGAGATCGGAAGCAACAAAATACTCATCACAAAATGGGATATCACTTGTGCCACCACTTTCAAAAACTTTATTTACCAGCCCTGAACATGGATTTACCAAAAAAGCTGTTAATCCTTTTGTGCACGCGATCTAGTAAGAAGTTAAAAGAATTTGTCATAGCACGACCAATTTCAATGGGCCTTCCAACATAAGTGTCACTCAAGACTGTTGTGAAACGTAGTAGAAAACAAAATTTCGCCGCCTACGCACACCCAAGATCAATATGAAGATGCATAACGAGTTGGGATTACGATCGTTACCGTCACCGAGTTACAGCGGAAGAAGAACATGTCGGTGTAGATCGTACTTGGAGTCCCATGAACTGTCGATGAACGATCTCGCGAACCGCCCATGAACAGTCCCTCGAACTGAAGACCGAAAGCACGACCTCTCTACTTGGTTGCAAGTGTGTAACCTTCATGATCCGGCAGTGCTTCGTCGTCCAGAACTAATCGTCGTCGGAGAATTAGAGGGAGGATATTAGAACCACACGGGGATTATAATTATGAGGATTAGAGGATTGGTCTATCTCTAATTAGTCAACTAGGACCAAATAGAAATAGAACTAGAAGAACTAGAGGAGACTCCAAAAACTTATATCTTCAAAGGGTGGAAATCCTCTAGTATATATAGGTTGGAGGGGAAAGAAGGGGCGCCCCTTTGGCCGGCCAAGGACTCCTCCCCTACTCAAATTCAGCCTCCTTCCTTAGGGAAGGGAGGCGCCTCCCCACTTGGGCCTTTGTGGCCCAAGTTGCCTTCCACCACTTGGCCTTTTAAGACTCGTTGATATTAAATTAAATATAAAATTGTTCTAAATACTTTCAGACCATTTTATATATTATTTAACATCCCCGGAAACATTTTCCACATATATATATTTATCGGTAATACCCGGTATTATCTGTTACTCTCCGAAACCCTTCTGGTGACCCCAAAACGCTTTCGGATCCTCTCAAAACTATTCTGAATATTAATGAAATGATTCGACAAATATGTTCTCATCCCTCCCGTCCTACTAACACTTAGCGGATCGTGATTGCCTTAAGCTTGTTGATACGTCTCCAACGTATATATAATTTTTTTTATTGTTCCATGCTATTATATTATCAATCTTGAATGTTTTATATGCTATTTTATATGATTTTCGGGACTAACCTATTAACCTAGAGCCCAGTGCTACTTTCTGTTTTTCCTTGTTTTTGAGTTCTACAGAAAAGGAATATCAAACGGAGTCCAATTGAGCTGAAAATTTACAATGATTTTTTATGGACCAGAAGAAGGCCCCGAAGCAAAAGAGTTGGGCCAAAAGAGCCACGAGGCCTCCACGAGGGTGGAGGGCGCGCCCTCCGACCTTGTGGACTCCTCATGGACCCCCTGTCATGAAACCGACGCCAAAAATTCTTATAAATACAGAAACCCCCGAAAAGAAACCTAGATCGGGAGTTCCGCCGCCGCAAGCCTCTGTAGGCACCAAAAACCAATCGGGACCCTGTTCCGGCACCCTGCCGGAGGGGGAAATCATCACCGGTGGCCATCTTCATCATCCCGACGCTCTCCATGACGAGGAGGGAGTAGTTCACCCTCGGGGCTGAGGGTATGTACCAGTAGCTATGTGTTTGATCTCTCTCTCTCTCTCGTGTTCTTGATTTGGCATGATCTTGATGTACCGCGAGCTTTGCTATTATAGTTGGATCTTATGATGTTTCTACCCCTCTACCTTCTTGTAATGTATTGAGTTTTCCCTTTGAAGTTATCTTATCGGATTGAATCTTTAAAGATTTGAGAACACTTGATGTATGTCTTGGATGTGCTTATCTGTGGTGACAATAGGATATTCACGTGATCCACTTGATGTATGTTTTGGTGATCAACTTGCGGGTTCTGTGACCTGGTGAACTTATGCATAGGGGTTGGCACACGTTTTCGTCTTGACTCTCCGGTAGAAACTTTGGGGCACTCTTTGAAGTTCTTTCTGTTGGTTTGAATAGATGAATCTGAGATTGTGTGATGATATTGTATAATCAAACCCGCGGATACTTGTGGTGACATTGGAGTATCTAGGTGACATTAGGGTTATGGTTGATGTGTATCTTAAGGTTTTATTTTAGTACGAACTCTAGGGCTGTTTGTGACACTTATAGGAATAGCCCAATAGATCGATTAGAAAGAATAACTTTGAGGTGGTTTCGTACCCTACAATAATCTCTTCGTTTGTTCTCCGCTATTAGTGAATTTGGAGTGACTCTTTGTTGCACGTTGAGGGATTGTCATATGATCTAATTATGTTATTATTGTTAAGAGAACTTGCACTAGTGAAAGTATGAACCCTAGGCCTTGTTTCTAAGCATTGCAATACCGTTTTAGCTCACTTTTACCACTCGTGACCTTGCTGTTTTTATATTTTCAGATTACAAAAACCTATATCTACCATCCATATTGCACTTGTATCACCATCTCTTCGCCGAATTAGTGCACCTATAAAATTTACCATTGTATTGGGTGTGTTGGGGACACAAGAGACTCTTTGTTATTTGTTTGCAGGGTTGTTGGTGAGAGACCATATTCATCCTACGCCTCCCACGGATTGATAAACCTTAGGTCATCCACTTGAGGGAAAATTTCTAATGTCCTACAAACCTCTGCACTTGGAGGCCCAACAACGTCTACAAGAAGAAGGTTGCGTAGTAGACATCAAGCTCTTTTCTGGCGCCGTTGTCGGGGAGGTGAGTGCTTGAAGGTATATCTTTAGATCTTGCAATTAAATATTTTAGTTTCTTGTTTTATCACTAGTTTAGTCTATAAAAGGAAATTACAAAAAATGGAATTGAGGTTGCCTCATATGCTTCATCTTTTTAATGTCTTTCGTGAAAATAATGGAAAGGAAAATTGTGCTCAAGTGCTAGAAGAAGAAGTTAATAAAATGTTTGGCACTAAATCTTTAAATGATGTGCATGATTGCAATGTTGTTGGTATGAATTCCTTGAATATCCATGATGCTAATGATATGCAAAGCCACAAGCTTGGGGATGCTACGTTTTATGAAGATGATATTTTTAGTCCCCCAAGTTTTGATGAGAAAATTTATCATGATGATAGTATGCCTCCTATTTATGATGATTATATTGATAAGGTGGATTTGGAGAAGTCATGACTTTATTTAATGATGATTCCACTATTTCGGAAGAGGTTCCAATTGATTATGAGAACAAAGTTGCTATCTATGATGATTATTGTGATGACATGTATGCTATAAAGAATAATGATAACCATGAAACTTGTCATCATGATTTTAACTTTTAATTGGATTATGCCTCACATGATAGTCATTTTGTTGAGTTTGCTCCCACTATTCCGAATGAGAAGAATTTTGCTTATGTGGAAAGTAGTAATATTTATATGCTTGTGCATCATCAGAATAATGATTTGTGTGATGGTTATATTGTTGAATTCACTCATGATGCTACTGAAAATTATTATGAGGGAGGAATATATGCTTGTAGGAGTTGCAATAATATCAAGTTTCCTCTCTATGTGCTTAAAATCTTGAAGTTTTGCTTGTTTTACCTTCCTATGTGATACGTCTCCAACGTATCTTTAATTTTTTGTTGTTCCATGCTATTATATTATCTATTTTGGATGTTTAATGGGCTTTACTAAGAACTTTTATATTATTTTTGGGACTAACCTACTAACCGAAGGCCCAGTGCAAATTGTTGTTTTTTTGCCTATTTCAGTGTTTCGCAGAAAAGGAATATCAAACGGAGTCCAAACGGAATGAAACCTTCGGGGGAGTTATTTTTGGAACAAATGTGATCCAGAGGACTTGGAGTGGACGTCAAGAAAGAAGCAAGGTGGCCACGAGGCAGGGAGGCGCGCCTGCCCCCCTGGGCGCGCCCCCACCCTTGTGGGCCCCTCACAGCTCCACCGACCTACTTCTTCCTCCTATATATACCCATATACCCTGAAAACATCCAGGAGCACCACGAAACCCTATTTCCACCGCCGCAACCTTCTGTACCCGTGAGATCCCATCTTGGGGCCTTTTCCGACGCTCCGACGGAGGGGGAATCGATCACGGAGGGCTTCTACATCAACACCATAGCCTCTCCGATGATGTGTGAGTAGTTTACCACAGACCTTCGGGTCCATAGTTATTAGCTAGATGGCTTCTTCTCTCTCTTTGGATCTCAATACAAATTTCTCCTCGATCTTCTTGGAGATCTATTCGATGTAATTCTTTTTGCGGTGTGTTTGTCGAGATCCGATGAATTGTGGGTTTATGATCAAGATTATCTATGAATAATATTTGAATCTTCTCTGAATTCTTTTATGTATGATTGGTTATCTTTGCAAGTCTCTTCGAATTATCAGTTTGGTTTGGCCTACTAGATTGATCTTTCTTGCAATGGGAGAAGTGCTTAGCTTTGGGTTCAACCTTGCGGTGTCCTTTCCCAGTGACAGCAGGAGCAGTAAGGCACGTATTGTATTGTTGCCATCGAGGATAAAAAGATGGGGTTTATATCATATTGCTTGAGTTTATCCCTCTACATCATGTCATCTTGCTTAATGCGTTACTCCGTTCTTATGAACTTAATACTCTAGATGCATGCTGGATAGCGGTCGATGTGTGGAGTAATAGTAGTAGTTGCAGAATCATTTCGGTCTACTTGTCGCGGACGTGATGCCTATATACATGATCATGCCTAGATATTCTCATAATTATGCACTTTTCTATCAATTGCTCGACAGTAATTTGTTCACCCACCGTAATACTTATGCTATCTTGAGAGAAGTCACTAGTGAAACCTATGGCCCCCGGGTCTATTTTCCATCCTATAAGTTTCCAATCTATTTTTACTTTGCATTCTTTACTTTCAGTTTATATCATAAAAATACCAAAAATATTTATCTTATTATCTCTATCAGATCTCACTTTTGCTAGTGGTTGTGAAGGGATTGACAACCCCTTTATCGCGTTGATTGCAAGGTTCTTATTTGTTTGTACAGGTATAAGGCGACTTGTGTGTAACCTCCTACTGGATTGATACCTTGGTTCTCAAAAACTAAGGGAAATACTTACGCTACATTGTTGCATCACCCTTTCCTCTTCAAGGGAAAACCAACGCAATGCTCAAGAGGTAGCACTATGCTAGTTGATTCTTGTTCCCATAAGTTGTTTGCTCACAAAATACCTATGCATAGGAAGTGGGTTAGACTTAAATGTGCTTGCCAGATATGTTTCATGATGCTCTCTTTGTGTTTCAATTCTTTACATTTATGCGAGCATCATTGAAATCATCATGTCTGGCTAGAAAGACATTAAAGAAAAGCGCTTGTTGGAAGACAACCCAACACCATTACCTACTGTTTTTGCCTGTTCACAAGATTAAGCTACTGTAGTAATCATGTTTTATAGCTTTTGTTTCAATAAAGTGCCAAGTAAAGCCTTTGGGATAGTGTGGATGATAGTTGATTCAATTCTGTCCAAAAACAGAAACTTTTGCGCCCAGTCACAGAATTGTTAAAAATCACTGGAGCGTCGAAAAATTCTGAACTTTTTACAGTATATTGATATACAAATTGCCGATGTTGTCCTAATGTTTCAGAATTTTTGGAGTTACAGAATTATGTTTTCAATTCAGATCTTTACAGAATGTTCTGTTTTTGACAGATTCTATTTTTGATGCATAGTTTGCTTGTTTTCTAGTTTCTATGGCTTATATTGCTTAATATAAATTGTAGAAATGATATGGTACAGTAGGCATCATGTGAGAAAAATTATAAATCTTGTCTTGACAGTACCAAAGTGAATGATTTGTTTTATTATACTAACGGAGCTCACGAGTTTTCTATTAAATTTTGTGTTGTGAAGTTTTCAAGTTTTGGGTAAAGTTTTGATGGACTACAGAATAAGGAGTGGCAAGTGCCTAAGCTTGGGGATTCCCAAGGTACCCCAAGGTAATATTCAAGGACAACCAAGAGCCTAAGCTTGGGGATGCCCCAGATGGCATCCTCTCTTTCATCTTTGTTCATCGGTAACCTTATTTGGAGCTATATTTTTATTCACCACATGATATGAGTTTTGCTTGGAGTGTCATTTTCTTTTATTAGGATTTGCTTGCTGTTATTTATAGTAATGTTTTGCATTTTTAGTTCAATAAAAGGTCAAGTATAGCCTTTACCATGCTTATTTTGCAAGTCCATATGTTGCTGTTTTAAAAACAGAAAGTTTTCTGTTATGTTTTGAATATTTTTGAATAGTCAGAACATGATAAAATCTTGAAATTTTTACACAGTGAGTAACAAAAAAATCTACAGTGTGGTAACTTTTCAGAATTTTTTGAGTTAGGGAAGTATCAGTACAATTGCACTCTTTACAGACTGTCCTGTTTAGACAGATTACTGTTATTATTGCATTGTTTGCATATGTGTGCTTGTTTAATGATTCTATTTGAGGATTGGGGTATTAAATATGCAGAGGCATTTAGTATGCAATGTCAAATTATAATTTTAGTGATTTGCTACAGTATAGAATGATAAGGTTTTGCATTTGATTTATACTAACTTTTCTCACGACTTCTTGTTGAGTTTTGTGTGGATGAAGTTTTTAAGATTTAGGGAAACCGCGATATGGAAGGAATTAAGGAGACACAAAAGCTCAAGCTTGGGGATGCCCAAGGCATCCCTAATTAATATTTCAAGAAGTCTCAAGCATCTAAGCTTGGGGATGCCCTGGTAGGCATCCCACCTTTCTTCTTCAACAATGATCGGTCAGTTTTGGTTGAACCTAAGTTTTTGCTTCTTCACATGATATGTGCCATCCTTGCAATGTCATTTTTTTTGCTTGTTGTTTGAATAAAGTACTTAGGATCTGAAATTTTATTTATGAGAAGGAGTCTTCACATAGTTACATAATTATTCGACTACTCATCGATCTTCACTTATATCTTTTGGAGTAGTTTGTCATTTGCTCTAGTGTTTCACTTATATCTTTTTAGAGCACGGCGGTAGATTTATTTTGAAGAAATTGTTGAACTCTCATGCTTCACTTATATCATTTTGAGAGTCTCTAAACAGCATGGTAATTTGCTTAGGTTATGAATTTAGTCCTAATATGATAGGCATCCAAGAGGGATATAATAAAAAAAATCATATAAAGTGCATTGAATACGATGAGAAGTTTGATTTCTTATGATTGTTTTGACATATGAAGATGGTGATATTAGAGTCATGCTAGTGAGTAGTTGTGAATTTGAGAAATACTTGTGTTAAGGTTTGTGAGTCCCATAGTATGCACGTATGGTGAACCGTTATGTAACGAAGTTGGAGCATGAGATATTTTTTTGATTGTCTTCCTTATGAGTGGCGGTCGGGGACGAGCGATGGTCTTTTCCTACCAATCTATCCCCCTAAGAGCATGCGCGTAGTACTTTGTTTCGATGACTAATAGATTTTTGCAATAAGTATGTGAGTTCTTATGACTAATGTTGAGTCCATGGATTATACGCACTCTCACCCTTCCACCATTGCTAGCCTCTCTAGTACCGCGCAACTTTAGCCGGTACCATAAACCCACCATATACCTTCCTCAAAACAGCCACCATACCTACCCATTATGGCATTTCGATAGCCATTTCGAGATATATTGCCATGTAACTTTCCACCGTTCCGTTTATTATGACACGCTCCATCATTGTCATATTGCTATGCATGATCATGTAGTTGACATCTTATTTGTGGCAAAGCCACCGTTCATAATTCTTTCATACATGTCACTCTTGATTCATTGCACATCCCGGTACACCGCCGGAGGCATTCATATAGAGTCATATTTTGTTCTAAGTATCGAGTTGTAAGTAAATAAAAGTGTGATGATTTTCATTATTATAGCATTGTCCCATGTGAGGAAATAAAAAAAAGAGAAGGCCCAAAAAATGAGAGAAAAAGAGAGAAGGGGCAATGCTACTATCCTTTTCCCACACGTGTGCTTCAAAGTAGCACCATGATCTTCATGATAGATAGCCTCCTATGTTGTCACTTTCATATACTAGTGGGAATTTTTCATTATAGAACTTGGCTTGTATATTCCAACGATGGGCTTCGTCAAAGTGCCCTGTGTCTTCATGAGCAAGCAAGTTGGATGCACACCCACTTAGTTTCTTTTTGAGCTTTCATAAACTTATGGCTCTAGTGCATCCGTTGCATGGCAATCCCTACTCACTCACATTGATATCTATTGATGAGCATCTCCATAGCCCGTTGATATGCCTAGTTGATGTGATACTATCTCCTTCTTTTTGTCTTCTCCACAACCACCTTCTATTCCACCTATAGTGCTATGTCCATGGCTCATGCTCATGTATTGCGTGAAAGTTGAAAAGGTTCGAGAACATCAAAAGTATGAAACAATTGTTTGGCTTGTCATCGGGGTTGTGCATGATTTGAATATTCTGTGTGATGAAGATGGAGCATAGCCAGACTATATGATTTTGTAGGGATAAGCTTTCTTTGGGCATGTTATTTTGAGAAGACATAATTGCCTTATTAGTATGCTTGAAGTATTATTGTTTTTATGTGAATATTAAACTTTTGTTTTGAATCTTATGGATTTGAATATTCTTGCCACAATAAACAAAATTACATGGATAAATATGTTAGGTAGCATTCCACATCAAAAATTCTGTTTTTATCATTTACCCACTCGAGGACGAGCAGGAATTAAGCTTGGGGATGCTTGATACGTCTCCAACGTATATATAATTTTTGATTGTTCCATGCTATTATATTACTAATCTTGGATGTTTTATATGCATTTATATGCTATTTTATATGATTTTTGGGACTAACCTATTAACCTAGAGCCCAGTGCCAGTTTTTGTTTTTTCCTTGTTTTTGAGTTTTACAGAAAAGGAATATCAAACGGAGTTCAATTGAGCTGAAAATTTACGGTGATTTTTTATGGACCACAAGAAGGCCCCGAAGCAAAATAGTTGGGCCAGAAGAGCCACGAGGCCTCCACAAGGGTTGAGGGCGCGCCCTACCCCCCTGGGCGCGCCCTCCGACCTTGTGGACTCCTTGTGGACCCCCCTGACTTGAAACCGACGCCAAAAATTCTTATAAATACACAAACGCCCGAAAAGAAACCTAGATCGGGAGTTCCGCCGCCGCAAGCCTCTGTAGCCACCAAAAACCAATCAGGACCCTATTCCAGCACCCTGCCGGAGGGGGAAATCATCACCGGTGGCCATCTTCATCATCCCGGCGCTCTCCATGACGAGGAGGGAGTAGTTCACCCTCGGGGCTGAGGGTATGTACCAGTAGCTATGTGTTTGATCTCTCTCTCTCTCTCTCTCTCTCTCGTGTTCTTGATTTGGCACGATCTTGATGTACCGCGAGCTTTGCTATTATAGTTGGATCTTATGATGTTTCTACCCCTCTACCTTCTTGTAATGTATTGAGTTTTCCCTTTGAAGTTATCTTATCGGATTGAGTCTTTAAGGATTTGAGAACACTTGATGTATGTCTTGCATGTGCTTATCTGTGGTGACAATGGGATATTCACGTGATCCACTTGATGTATGTTTTGGTGATCAACTTGCAGGTTCTGTGACCTTGTGAACTTATGCATAGGGGTTGGCACACGTTTTCGTCTTGACTCTCCGGTAGAAACTTTGGGACACTCTTTGAAGTTCTTTCTGTTGGTTTGAATAGATGAATCTGAGATTGTGTGATGCATATTGTATAATCAAACCCGCGAATACTTGTGGTGACATTGGATATCTAGGTGACATTAGGGTTTTGGTTGATGTGTATCTTAAGGTTATATTTTAGTACGAACTCTAGGGCTACTTGTGACACTTATAGGAATAGCCCAATAGAACGATCAGAAAGAACAACTTTGAGGTGGTTTCATACCCTACAATAATCTCTTTGTTTGTTCTCCGCTATTAGTGACTTTGGAGTGACTCTTTGTTGCACGTTGAGGGATTGTCATATGATCTAATTATGTTATCATTGTTAAGAGAACTTGCACTAGTGAAAGTATGAACCCTAGGCCTTGTTTATAAGCATTGCAATACCATTTTAGCTCACTTTTACCACTCGTTACCTTGCTGCTTTATATTTTCAGATTACAAAAACATATATCTACCATCCATATTGCACTTGTATCACCATCTCTTCACCGAACTAGTGCACCTTTACAATTTACCATTGTATTGGGTGTGTTGGGGACACAAGAGACTCTTTGTTATTTGGTTGCAGGGTTGTTTGAGAGAAACCATCTTCATCCTACGCCTCCCACGGATTGATAAACCTTAGGTCATCCACTTGAAGGAAAATTTCTATTGTCCTACAAACCTCTGCACTTGGAGGCCCAACAATGTCTACAAGAAGAAGGTTGCGTAGTAGACATCACTTGTCACCCCATAGGTTTGGTAACTCATAGACATGAACAAAACTGTTCGTTCAATGATCGATAGCGGAACCGTGGACGTCCATATCGATCCCTATGACCACAACAATGATATTGGAGTGAACCTTTGGTTATCATGTGATGTTCCCTTTGCTTCGTGATACTTTACAAAACCAGAGATGCATCAGTATCCTCCTGAGTCATCACATGCTCACTATACTGAAATCATCGTTACTGGTTTTCTTCTTCTTTCTTGTTGTCCTGTTCCGGCATCCTCATTACGTAGTCACCTGTGTCTGGCCAGACGATGATGGATGCCGTCACACCGGGAGGCCCTAAGTGAAGGAAATATGCCCTAGAGGCAATAATAAAGTTATTATTTATTTCCTTATTTCATGATAAATGTTTATTATTCATGCTAGAATTGTATTAACCGGAAACATAATACTTGTGTGAATACATAGACAAACAGAGTGTCACTAGTATGCCTCTACTTGACTAGCTCGTTGATCAAAGATGGTTATGTTTCCTAGCCATAGACATGAGTAGTCATTTGATTAACGGGATCACATCATTAGGAGAATGATGTGATTGACTTGACCCATTCCGTTAGCTTAGCACTCGATCGTTTAGTATGTTGCTATTGCTTTCTTCATGACTTATACATGTTCCTATGACTATGAGATTATGCAACTCCCGTTTACCGGAGGAACACTTTGTGTGCTACCAAACGTCACAACGTAACTGGGTGATTATAAAGGTGCTCTACAGGTGTCTCCGAAGGTACTTGTTGGGTTGGCGTATTTCGAGATTAGGATTTGTCACTCCGATTGTCGGAGAGGTATCTCTGGGCCCTCTCGGTAATGCACATCACTTAAGCCTTGCAAGCATTGCAACTAATGAGTTAGTTGTGGGATGATGTATTACGGAACGAGTAAAGAGACTTGCCGGTAACGAGATTGAACTAGGTATTGAGATACCGACGATCGAATCTCGGGCAAGTAACATACCGATGACAAAGGGAACAACGTATGTTGTTATGCGGTCTGACCGATAAAGATCTTCGTAGAATATGTGGGAGCCAATATGAGCATCCAGGTTCCGCTATTGGTTATTGACCGGAGACGTGTCTCGGTCATGTCTACATAGTTCTCGAACCTGTAGGGTCCGCACGCTTAACGTTTCGATGAGAGTTATATTATGAGTTTATATGTTTTGATGTACCGAAGGTTGTTCGGAGTCCCGGATGTAATCACGGACATGACGAGGAGTCTCGAAATGGCCGAGACATGAAGATTGATATATTGGATGACTATATTCGGACACCGGAATGGTTCCGGGGGTTATCAGATATATACCGGAGTACCGGGGGGTTACCGGAACCCCCCCGGAGGCTATTGGGCCTCATGGCCCAATTGGTGGAAGAGGAGAGGAGGCCAAGGGGCAGCCGCGCTCCCCTCCCCCCCAGTCCGAATTGGACAAGGAGGGGGGCGGCGCCCCCATTTCCTTTCCCCCTTTCTCCTTCCCTCTCCTCTCCTAGTCCAACAAGGAAGGGAGGGAGTCCTACTCCCGGTGGGAGTAGGACTCCTCCTGGCGCGCCTCCTCCTGGCCGGCCGCACCTCCCCCCTTGCTCCTTTATATACGGGGGCAGGGGGCACCCTAGAGACAACAATTGATCGTTTGATCTTTTAGCTGTGTGCGGTGCCCCCTCCACCATAGTCCACCTCGATAATACTGTAGCGGTGCTTAGGCGAAGCCCTGCGTCGGTAGAACATCATCATCGTCACCACGCCGTCGTGCTGACGAAACTCTCCCTCAACACTCGGCTGGATCGGAGTTCGAGTGACGTCATCGGGCTGAACGTGTGCTGAACTCGGAGGTGCCGTGCGTTCGGTACTTGATCGGTCGGATCGTGAAGACGTACGACTACATCAACCGCGTTGTGCTAACGCTTCCGCTTTCGGTCTACGAGGGTACGTGGACAACACTCTCCCCTCTCGTTGCTATGCATCACCATGATCTTGCGTGTGCGTAGGAATTTTTTGAAATTACTACGTTCCCCAACAGTGGCATCCGAGCCTGGTTTTATGCGTAGATGTTATATGCACGAGTAGAACACAAGTGAGTTGTGGGCGATATAAGTCATACTGCTTACCAGCATGTCATACTTTGGTTCGGCGGTATTGTTGGATGAAGCGGCCTGGACCGACATTACGCGTACGCTTACGCGAGACTGGTTCTACCGACGTGCTTTGCACACAGGTGGCTGGCGGGTGTCAGTTTCTCCAACTTTAGTTGAACCGAGTGTGGCTACGCCCGGTCCTTGCGAAGGTTAAAACAGCACCAACTTGACAAACTATCGTTGTGGTTTTGATGCGTAGGTAAGAACGGTTCTTGCTAAGCCCGTAGCAGCCACGTAAAATTTGCAACAACAAAGTAGAGGACGTCTAACTTGTTTTTGCAGGGCATGTTGTGATGTGATATGGTCAAGACATGATGCTAAATTTTATTGTATGAGATGATCATGTTTTGTAACCGAGTTATCGGCAACTGGCAGGAGCCATATGGTTGTCGCTTTATTGTATGCAATGCAATCGCCCTGTAATGCTTTACTTTATCACTAAGCGGTAGCGATAGTCGTAGAAGCATAAGATTGGCGAGACGACAACGATGCTACGATGAAGATCAAGGTGTCGCGCCGGTGACGATGGTGATCATGACGGTGCTTCGGAGATGGAGATCACAAGCACAAGATGATGATGGCCATATCATATCACTTATATTGATTGCATGTGATGTTTATCTTTTATGCATCTTATCTTGCTTTGATTGACGGTAGCATTATAAGATGATCCCTCACTAAATTATCAAAGTATAAGTGTTCTCCCTGAGTATGCACCGTTGCGAAAGTTCTTCGTGCTGAGACACCACGTGATGATCGGGTGTGATAGGCTCTACGTTCAAATACAACGGGTGCAAAACAGTTGCACACGCGGAATACTCAGGTTAAGCTTGACGAGCCTAGCATATAACAGATATGGCCTCGGAACACGGAGACCGAAAGGTCGAGCGTGAATCATATAGTAGATATGATCAACATAGTGATGTTCACCATTGAAACTACTCCATCTCACGTGATGATCGGACATGGTTTAGTTGATATGGATCACGTGATCACTTAGAAGATTAGAGGGATGTCTATCTAAGTGGGAGTTCTTAAGTAATATGATTAATTGAACTTAAATTTATCATGAACTTAGTCCTGATAGTATTTTGCAAATTATGTTGTAGATCAATAGCTCGCGTTGTTGCTTCCCTATGTTTATTTTGATATGTTCCTAGAGAAAAATTATGTTGAAAGATGTTAGTAGCAATGATGCGGATTGGATCCGTGATCTGAGGATTATCCTCATTGCTGCACAGAAGAATTATGTCCTTGATGCACCGCTAGGTGACAGACCTATTGCAGGAGCAGATGCAGACGTTATGAACGTTTGGCTAGCTCAATATGATGACTACTTGATAGTTTAGTGCACCATGCTTAACGGCTTAGAATTGGGACTTCAAAGACGTTTTGAACGTCATGGACCATATGAGATGTTCCAGGAGTTGAAGTTAATATTTCAAGCAAATACCCGAGTTGAGAGATATGAAGTCTCCAACAAGTTCTATAGCTAAAAGATGGAGGATAATAGCTCAAGAGTGAGCATGTGCTCAGATTGTCTGGGTACTACAGTCGCTTGAATCAAGTGGGAGTTAATCTTCCAGATAAAATAGTGATTGACAGAATTCTCTAGTCACCATCACCAAGTTAGTAGAACTTCGTGATGAACTATAGTATGCAAGGGATGATGAAAGTAATTCCCGAACTCTTCGCGATGCTAAAATCGACGAAGGTAGAGATCAAGAAAGAGCATCAAGTGTTGATGGTTAACAAGACCACTAGTTTCAAGAAAAGGGAAAAGGGATAGAAGGGGAACTTCAAGAAGAACAGCAAGCAAGTTGCTGCTCAAGTGAAGAAGCCCAAGTCTGGACCTAATCCTGAGACTAAGTGCTTCTACTGCAAAGGAACTGGTCACTGGAAGCGGAACTGCCCCAAGTATTTGGTGGATAAGAAGGATGGCAAAGTGAACAAAGGTATATTTGATATACAGATTATTGATGTGTATTTTACTTGTGTTCGTAGCAACCCCTCGGTATTGATACTGGTTCAGTTGCTAAAGAGTAGTAACTCGAAACGGGAGTTGCATAATGAACAGAAACTAGTTAAGGATGAAGTGACGATGTGTATTGGAAGTGGTTCCAAGATTGATATGATCATCATCGCACACTCCCTATACTTTCGGGATTAGTGTTGAACCTAAATAAGTGTTATTTGGTGTTTGCGTTGAGCATGAATATGATTTGATCATGTTTATTGCAATACGGTTATTCATTTAAGTTAGAGAATGATTGTTGTTCTGTTTACATGAATAAAACCTTATATGGTTACACACCCAATGAAAATGGTTCGTTGGATCTCGATCGTAGTGATACACATATTCATAATATTGAAGCCAAAAGATGCAAAGTTAATAATGATAGTGCAACTTATTTGTGGCACTGCCGTTTAGGTCATATTGGTGTAAAGCACATGAAGAAACTCCATGTTGATGGGCTTTTGGAATCACTTGATTATGAATCACTTGATGCTTGCGAACCATGCCTTATGGGCAAGATGACTAAGACTCTGTTCTCTGGAACAATGGAGCGAGCAACTGACTTATTGGAAATAATACATACTGATGTATGTGATCCGATGAGTGTTGAGGCTCGCGGCGGGTATCGTTATTTTCTGACCTTCACATATGATTTGAGCAGATATGGGTATATCTACTTGATGAAACATAAGTCTGAAACATTTGAAAAGTTCAAAAAATTTCACAGTGAAGTGGAAAATCATCGTGACAAGAAAATAAGGTTTCTACGATCTGATCGCGGAGACAAATATTTGAGTTACGAGTTTGGTCTTCAATTAAAACAATGTGGAATAGTTTCACAAATTCGTGCCACCTGGAACACCACAGCTTAATGGTGTGTCTGAACGTCATAACCGTAGTTTATTGGATATAGTGCAATCTATGATGTTTCTTACCGATTTACCACTATAGTTTTGGGGTTATGCATTAGAGACAGCTGCATTCACGTAAAAAAAAGGGGCACCATCTAAATCCGCTTGAGACGACACCGTATGAACTGTGGTTTGGCAAGAAACCAAAGTTGTCGTTTCTTAAAATTTGGGGTTGCAATGCTTATAAGAAAAAGTTTCATCCTGATAAGCTCAAACCCAAATCGGAGAAGTAAGTCTTCATAGGATACCCAAAGGAGACAGTTGGGTACACCTTCTATCACAGAACCGAAGGCAAGACATTCGTTGCTATGAATGGATCCTTTCTAGAGAAGGAGTTTCTCTCGAAAGAAGTGAGTGGGAGGAAAGTAGAACTTGATGAGGTAACTGTACCTGCTCCCCTATTGGAAAGTAGTTTATCACAGAAATCTGTTCCTGTGACTCCTACACCAATTAGTGAGGAAGCTAATGATGATGATCATGTAACTTCAGATCAAGTTACTATCGAACCTCGTAGGTAAACCAGAGTAAGATCCGCACCAGAGTGGTACGGTAATCCTGTTCTGGAGGTCATGTTACTTGACCATGACGAACCTACGAACTATGAGGAAGCGAGGATGAGCCCAGATTCCACAAAATGGTTTAAGGCCATAAAATCTGAGATGGGATCCATATATAAGAACAAAGTATGGACTTTGATTGACTTGCCTGATGATTGGTGAGCCATTGAGATTAAATGGATCTTCAAGAGGAAGACGGACGCTGATAGTAGTGTTACTATCTACAAAGCTAGAATTGTCGCAAAAGGTTTTCGACAAGTTCAAGGTATTGACTACGATGAGAGTTTCTCACTCGTATCTATGCTTAAGTCTGTCCGAATCATGTTTGCAATTGCCGCATTTTATGAAATCTGGCAAATGGATAAACAAAACTGCATTCCTTAATGGATTTATTAAAGAAGAGTTGTATATGATGCAACCAGAAGGTTTTGTCGATCCTAAAGGTGTTAACAAAATGTGCAAGCTCCAGCGATCCATCTATGGACTGGTGCAAGCATCTCGAAGTTGGAATATACGCTTTGATGAGTTGATCAAAGCATATAGTTTTATACAGACTTGCGGTGAATTCTGTATTTACAAGAAAGTGAGTGGGAGCACTACAGCATTTCTGATAAGTATAGGTGAATGACATATTTTAGATCGAAAATAATGTAGAATTATTCTGCAAAGCATAAAGGAGTGTTTGAAAGGAGTTTTTCAAAGAAAGACCTCGGTGAAGCTGCTTACATATTGAGCATCAAGATCTATAGAGATAGATCAAGACGCTTGATAAGTTTTTTCAATGAGTACATACCTTGACAAGATTTTGAAGTAGTTCAAAATGGAACAGTCAAAGAAAGAGTTCTTGCCTGTGTTACAAGGTGTGAAATTGAGTAAGACTCAAAGCCATACCACGGCAGAAGATAGAAAGAGAATGAAAGTCATTCCCTATGCCTTGGCCATAGGTTCTATAAAGTATGCCATGCTGTGTACCAGATCTATTGTATACCCTACACTGATTTTGGCAAGGGAGTACAATAGTGATCTAGGAGTAGATCACTGGACAGCGGTCAAAATTATCCTTAGTGGAATAAGGATATGTTTCTCGATTATGGAGGTGACAAAAAGGGTTCGTCGTAAAGGGTACGTCGATGCAAATTTTGACACTGATCCTGGATACATATTGAAAGTGGGAGCAATTAGCTAGAGTAGCTCCGTGCAGAGCATTGTAGACATAGAAATTTGCAAAATACTTACGGATCTGAATGTGACAGACCCGTTGACTAAAATTATCTCACAAGCAAAACATGATCACACCTTAGTACTCTTTGGGTGTTAATCACATAGTGATGTGAACTAGATTATTGACTCTAGTAAACCCTTTGGGTATTGGTCACATGACGATGTGAACTATGGGTGTTAATCACATGCTGATGTGAACTATTGGTGTTAAATCACATGGCGATGTGAACTAGATTATTGACTCCAGTGCAAGTGGGAGACTGAAGGAAATATGCCCTAGAGGCAATAATAAAGTTATTATCTATTTCCTTATTTCATGATAAATGTTTATTATTCATGCTAGAATTGTATTAACCGGAAACATAATACTTGTGTGAATACATAGACAAACAGAGTGTCACTAGTATGCCTCTACTTGACTAGCTCGTTGATCAAAGATGGTTATGTTTCCTAGCCATAGACATGAGTTGTCATTTGATTAACGGGATCACATCATTAGGAGAATGATGTGATTGACTTGACCCATTCCGTTAGCTTAGCACTCGATCGTTTAGTATGTTGCTATTGCTTTCTTCATGACTTATACATGTTCCTATGACTATGAGATTATGCAACTCCCGTTTACCGGAGGAACACTTTGTGTGCTACCAAACGTCACAACGTAACTGGGTGATTATAAAGGTGCTCTACAGGTGTCTCCGAAGGTACTTGTTGGGTTGGCGTATTTCGAGATTAGGATTTGTCACTCCGATTGTCGGAGAGGTATCTCTGGGCCCTCTCGGTAATGCACATCACTTAAGCCTTGCAAGCATTGCAACTAATGAGTTAGTTGTGGGATGATGTATTACGGAACGAGTAAAGAGACTTGCCGGTAATGAGATTGAACTAGGTATTGAGATACCGACGATCGAATCTCGGGCAAGTAACATACCGATGACAAAGGGAACAACGTATATTGTTATGCGGTCTGACCGATAAAGATCTTCGTAGAATATGTGGGAGCCAATATGAGCATCCAGGTTTCGCTATTGGTTATTGACCGGAGACGTGTCTCGGTCATGTCTACATAGTTCTCAAACCCGTAGGGTCCGCACGCTTAACGTTTCGATGACCGTTATATTATGAGTTTATATGTTTTGATGTACCGGAGGTTGTTCGGAGTCCCGGATGTGATCACGAACATGACGAGGAGTCTCAAAATGGTCGAGACATGAAGATTGATATATTGGATGACTATATTCGGACACCGGAATGGTTCCGGGGGTTATCAGATATATACCGGAGTACCGGGGGGTTGCCGGAACCCCCCCTCCCCCCCCGGAGGCTATTGGGCCTCATGGCCCAATTGGTGGAAGAGGAGAGGAGGCCAAGGGGCAGCCGCGCGCCCCTCCCCCCCCCCCAAGTCCAAATTGGACAAGGAGGGGGCGGCGCCCCCCTTTCCTTTCCCCCTCTCTCCTTCCCTCTCCTCTCCTAGTCCAACAAGGAAGGGAGGGAGTCCTACTCCCGGTGGGAGTAGGACTCCTCCTGGCACGCCTCCTCCCTGGCCGGCCGCACCTCCCCCCCCTTGCTCCTTTATATACTGGGGCAGGGGGGCACCCTAGAGACACAACAATTGATTGTTTGATCTTTTTGTCGTGTGCGGTGCCCCCCTCCACCATAGTCCACCTCGATAATACTGTAGCGGTGCTTAGGCGAAGCCCTGCGTCGGTAGAACATCATCGTCGTCACCATGCCGCCGTGCTGACGAAACTCTCCCTCAACACTCGGCTGGATCGGAGTTCGAGGGACGTCATCGGGCTGAACGTGTGCTGAACTCGGAGGTGCCTTACGTCCAGTACTTGATCGGTCGGATTGTGAAGACGTACGACTACATCAACCGCGTTGTGCTAACGCTTCCGCTTTCGGTCTACGAGGGTACGTGGACAACACTCTTCCCTCTCGTTGCTATGCATCACCATGATCTTGCGTGTGCGTACGATTTTTTTTGAAATTACTACGTTCCCCAACACTAAGAATATCTCTCCATCGTCGGAGGAACATAACCCACTCTCGAGCTATCTAGTCCCTTGTCAAACTTTCCGATGAACCTGCAAGTTGTCGTTATGATCGCCGTGTTACAGGTGACGTTTGAGCAACCCCAAGGCTCACCTTATGGTAAGAAGTGACTGCGTTACTTTCTTGGTCTAAGGAGCAAAATCACACGTTAACACTCCGTGTTATTATAATTGATTACAGACGATATTAACTCAATTCATAACAGACAAGTTTGGGTTGATTCAAAATGATCGTTCCTCCAACGTCATAATCTCAATGTTGTTTAGGACTATCATTACACTTACCGATATCCCAAGATCTAGAAAACACGATCACCAACAACACTTGAGCTTGTCCTGGAGGCAAGATGACTAGGAACCTTTTATTGAACCGTTTATCATTTCACACGTGCATATGATTTTTCCACTGAATCGCATATTTCAGGATCACAACAGTTATAGCATGAAATATAAACACTTAATTATGAATACGAAAATATAATAATACAATATTACTGCCTCTAGGGCGTATTTCCAACAAAGACCTCATTGTCCACCCAACACAATAGATGAACCAACAAGAAAATAAATACTTCCTTAATGAATTTTTCCAAACAGATTTAGCAGCGGACATCAATCGATGACTGCGAAAGGAGACCACCACTACCAATTCAGGGGTGGGGTCGCTGGACTGCATCACTACGACTTTTCTTTGCCCTAGATGCATGTGAGAAGCTGGAGGAATGAATAAGGCTGAGGGGGCTTGGTACCTTGGCGACGAGTTGCTGCTTCTAGACAACGTGCTAGGTGGTGGCTACAAGAACCTGTACATAGATCTCTCCTGTAAATGCTACCTTAGGCCACCACATCACAGGTGGAAATCCCCACCTCCGCCAGGGAGCGGGCCATCCCCGTCGACTGTGATCTGAGCCCCGACATAGGAGGTCATTGGGGTGAGATCTTTGGGAGGATGGCCACCACTACAATGTAGGGCTGACCATACGCCATAGTTTCGCTCTAGGCAGGAAGATGAGCCATGAATGAAGGCAGTGGAGCTCAGACTGTTGTCATTTCTCGTTCTGTCGGCTTGTGCAACAAATAGGGTTGGGGTGGAGGAGGTGCTCGACACGAGCATGGGGAAGGAAGAGGGGAAGGGAATGGACGGTCATGGAGGTTGCAGATGAGGGAGGTGGTGGTGCTACCATGAGGCACCGCGCCACCGAGGAAGTTGCGGATCCTCCACACGTACCTTCCTTCTGTGGGAGAGGATGAAGGCAAGGGCGTCCGGGGGAGGACAGAGGCGATCAGAGATTGGGAGAAGAGGGAGGCAAGGGTGGAGAGGAGAATATAGTTGTGACGCCCCCGATTCAATCGTACACTAATCATGCACGCAAACGTGTACGATTAAGATCAGGGACTCACGGGAAGATATCACAACACAACTCTAAAACATAAATAAGTCATACAAGCATCATAATACAAGCCAGGGGCCTCGAGGGCTCGAATACAAGTGCTCGATCATAGACGAGTCAGCGGAAGCAACAATATCTGAGTACAGACATAAGTTAAACAAGTTTGCCTTAAGAAGGCTAGCACAAACTGGGATACAGATCGAAAGAGGCGCAGGCCTCCTGCCTGGGATCCTCCTAACTACTCCTGGTTGTCGTCACCGGCCTGCACGTAGTAGTAGGCACCTCCGGTGTAGTAGGAGTCGTCATCGACGGTGGCGTCTGTCTCCTGGGCTCCAACATCTGGTTGCATCAACCAGGTAGAATGGAAAGGGGGAAAAGAGGGAGAAAAGCAACCGTGAGTACTCATCCAAAGTACTCGCAAGCAAGGAGCTACACTACATATGCATGGGTATATGTGTAAAGGGCCATATCGGTGGACTGAACTGTAGAATGCCAGAATAAGAGGGGGATAGCTAATCCTGTCGAAGACTACGCTTCTGGCCACCTCCATCTTGCAGCATGTAGAAGAGAGTAGATGGTAAGTTCACCAAGTAGCATCGCATAGCATAATCCTACCCGGCGATCCCCTCCTCGTCGCCCTGTTAGAGAGCGATCACCGGGTTATATCTGGCACTTGGAAGGGTGTGTTTTATTAAGTACCCAGTTCTAGTTGTCATAAGGTCAAGCTACAACCCCGGGTCGTCCTTTTACCGAGGGACACGGCTATTCGAATAGATAAACTTCCCTGCAGGGGTGCACCACATAACCCAACACGCTCGATCCCATTTGGCCGAACACACTTTTCTGGGTCATGCCCGGCCTCATAAGATCAACACGTCGCAGCCCCACCTAGGCACAACAGAGAGGTCAGCACGCCGGTCTAAATCCTATGGCGCAGGGGTCTGGGCCCATCGCCCATTGCAGACCTGCACGTTGCGAGGGCGGCCGGAAGCAGACCTAACCTAGCAGGCGTTCCAGTACAATCCGGCGCGCGCCGCTCAGTCGCTGACGTCAGGAAGGCTTCGGCTGATACCACGACGTCGAGTGCCCATAACTGTTCCCGCGTAGTTGGTTAGTGCGTATAGACCAAATGGCCAGACTCAGATCAAATACCAAGAACTCGTTAAGCGTGTTATTTTAAAGTAACCGCGAACGCCGACCAGGGCCAGGCCCACCTCTCTCCTAGGTGGTCTCAACCTACCCTGTCGCTCCGCCACAAAAGTAACAGTCGGGGGCCGTCGGGAACCCATGCCCACCTCTACCAGGATGGAGCCACCTGCCCCTTCAGCCCCCATCTCCAAACAGTATCATAAGTAATGTAACAGTATAAAGTATATATCATATGCCCGTGATCACCTCCCGAGTGATCACGGCCCAGTAGTATATCATGGCAGACGGACAAGAGTGTAGGGCCACTGATGGAACACTAGCATACTATACTAAGCAGTAGGATAGCAGGTAAGGGTAACAACTGTAGCAACAATGACAGGCTATGCATCAGAACAGGATTAACCGAAAGCAGTAACATGCTACACTACTCTAATGCAAGCAGTATAGAGAAGGAATAGGCGATATTTGGTCGTCAACAACGTAGTCGATCAGGGCACCAGCAGCGGTGTCAGTCTCGTAGTCTACCGGAGAGAAGAGGGGGGAAGAAATAGTAAATACGGAGCAAACAAAGCATCACAAAATATAACAAGGCAATACGCAGTGGCGGGGATGGTCTAACGCGGTAGTAAGTGATACTGGTGAAGGGGGGGACATCCGGGAAAGTATCCCCGATGTTTTGCGTTTTCGGCAGATGAAACGGAGGGGGAAAGTTGCGTGTTTGCTATGCTAGGGATGTGTGGCGGACGAACGGGCTACGTATCCGGATTCGTCTCGTCGTTCTGAGCAACTTTCATGTACAAAGTTTTTCCATCTGAGCTACGGTTTATTTTATATTAATTTTTAAAGTTTTAAATCATTTCCTAATTTATTATTATTAAATTAATTCGAAATTAGTATTATTGCCCCAGCATGACGTCAGCAGTCAACAGAGGTGTTGACTGGTCAAACTGACGTGTGGGTCCCGCATGTCATTGGCTGCAACTAACTAACCAGGTTAATTAGTTTAGTTAACAGATTAGTTAAGTAAACTAACGGTAGTTAACTAGGTTAATTAAACATAATTAATTAAGTTAATTAATTAATTATTGAATATTATTATTCATTTTTTTAATTAACTTTTTTAAACGTTCCAGGTGGTGGCGCCCATATGTCATAGGCCAGGGGCCTTAGCGGGCGGGCTAACGGGCGCAGGGGCGGGCGCCAGGCGCGGTTCGGGCACTGCCCGAGCGGGCGGTGCAGGCCGGTTACGGGCGCATGCACCAGGCGCCCGACGGGGCGAACCCGGGCGCACGGGTGACGGCCGGCGGGCCGCCGGGGTTGGTCGCGGGGCCGCGGTGGCGAGGGGACAAGGTCCAGCAGGGCAGCAGCAGAAGCAGTTGCAGCAGCTAGGAGCAGGGGCATGGTGGGGCGCAGTGACCGCGGGCGGGGCCGGACCCCAATGAGGGCGCGGTGGCCGCGGTGATAGAGAGAAAGGGGGGACGATGAAGTAGGGAAGGCGAAGGCCGGGGGCCTCACCAACGTTGCAGGGAAGAGGTGGCGAGGCCTGGGGTAGACCGGCGATGAGGAGATGAGGAGGTCCGGCGACGGCGAGGCCTAGGATGATGCGTCGAGGTAGCGGGGCGCCGGCTTGGGGTCGGGGAGGCGACGGGCGTCGGCGGGCGTCGGGGCGCCGGCGACGTGGGTGCGGGGCGGCGCGGGATCTGGCTCTTCTGCCTCGATCCGGACGGGGGGAAGGGGAGAGGGGCGTGGGGGAGATCGAGGGGAGTGGGGATCGGGTAGTTAGGGTTTGGGTCGGGGTTGGCCTTGTAGGCCAGAGAGAGGGGGTGGCTGGGCCGGCCGGTTGGCCAGTTGGGCCGGTTGGCCTGCTGGGCCGGTTGGCCCAACGGGGGGTGTCTTTTATTTTATTTCTTAGCTTTGTTTTTATTTACTTTTCTTTTATTTATTATTTTCTGTTCTATTTTGGTTACACCTATTACAGTTTTTTATAAAATACAAAACAAACTACTAAAGTATCGTTATAATATAGGCCACTAGCTCAAAATGTTTGGTGTAGTAATAATTACTTAATACATTTTTATTATTTAAACGGTATTTAAATATTTGTTTTTAGCCACAATTTCTTTACTTTAGTGCATCTAAATACTTTATAAAGGTGTGGTCTCTCCACCAACATGGTCTATGGATTATTTGACACATTAGAAACCATTTAGTTTTGACTTTTGAAAACTTTAATAGTTTTAACTTAAATTCAAATTTTTAATTTGAATCATTTCAAACTAACGCGAGATATCAATAGTAACCGAGGTGACATGGCATCGTTAACATGGGATTACTGTAGCCTAATTATACGGGCATCACAATTCTCCTCCACTACAAGAAATCTCGTCCCGAGATTTAAGAGGTGGGTAAGGGGGAGGTTCTGGCTACGAAATTCTAGCGAGTGTTCCCGGTCTTGGTTGCTCTTCTCGAAGAGGTCGATCCATAGCGTTGATGTCTCCTTTCCTATGCATCAATGCATCATGATGAAGTTGTCGTCCTTCCTTCGGGAACTTCACCGTACTTACGAAAGGATAAGAGGGGAAAAACTCTATAAGGATGGATCCTAACAAAATTGAGCATCGGACGGTTAACTCAGGGGAAGAAGCATAAGTATCTCTCGAATTGAAACTTAAGAAGATATCAAGAGCAAAGTAAGAAGGTACCATGAGAAGTTTCAAACGGATCGTTCGATGTCTGAAACAAAGTGCAATAGGGGTCCAGAGCAACGAGATTAAGTATTGCGTCTGTTACCAGAATAGATCACTAGGAAGGTGGCTCGTGAATTACATACGAGGCCAAGTGCGAGGAACAATCTTGGGAACAGGGGTTTTTATAGGAGAGTCTGGTTTTGATCTTGTGGAGTTGTGGGTTATGGGCCCACCATGTGGGTTAAAGTAGGAAGGGCGCTAACATCTTGCACGATGATGATTGCAAGGCATGTCAAAGGATAGCCTGCCAGTTATGTCGGCGTCAACATCGGTACCAAGGGCGAGGGACGAAGAGAACCATTTTCTTGCTCGTTGAACAAGGCGGACCAATAGGCAAAGTTCTCGTCCACCGGTGGCTACCAGAATGTCATCAACAATAGTAACAGGGTTACACCAGACAGGAGGGTACACCGAGGTGTTTACATAAGCAGCGAATCACTACTGCTTAGATCATATAACCCACGACAATGGTTAAACAAGACAATGGAAAGGAAAAATGTGCTCATCACATTAAACAGAAAAATGGAAAGGAAAATGTGTTTAAACACATATTTTAGGGGTATATCCTTCCCAAGGAAGCAAATGATATCCATGACAGGATAGAAGGTAGAAAACCATTTAGGTAAGGGGAGAGAAATTTCCTGACATTACCCATACAACGGTGTTTGGATAATTGATAAGGAAAATTTAGCATTGTGCTTTAAATGTTTTTATTGAAAATCAAAGTACCATAGACATGTTTCGAGATAGCATTGACATGGTCTTCAAGAAAAAGTCGGACTTTGGATGCACAAAGGATTCATCAGGAACAACTTATAGAATAAGTCTTACCATTTCCTCATGGAAGAATAGATAACCTTGCTAAAAGGAAACTATAACAATAGGTCCTCCGGCCAGGTGTGCTAGGCACGACATCACCTTACCGGGTCACATAAAGACCATTGTTATAACTCTTGGAAATATATTCCAACCATCATATCTGACCGAGATTCAAATCTGATTGGTGTCAGGGTGTCTCAGACTCAGGATGCCTGAGAAGAAAAGGCGTGACACAATTTGACGAGATGACATTGTAAGATTCTCGGGAAATGAACTATGAGAGCGAGTTCCGAACAAGGGTTCATCATTAAACCAAGGAGAGGATGAGGGGTGGCTGATGGACTCAGCGACAATTCCTCGAGATTTCCAAAAAGATGGATTTCCACAATCATGTGAACTAGGAGATAACATTCGTTCAGATCAAATGATATAATGATGTATGCCTGAGGAAAACATACGCAAGTAAACATTGGTTGAAAGGTACACCCGAAATATGGGCTGGGTGGCACGACCAACGTCGGAATGGCGATTGAGCAACCAACACTCTAAACTGGAATTATTGTCCAATAACTCTGAAGCAATAGGGTTGCTAGAGATATTAAATTCGCACAACAGAGTTCACTCAACATGGGGACCAAGAAAAGAATGGTGATGGCGAGAAGCATCACTGTATCACGAATTCTTAAAAGGTGGTGAAATTCTCACAACATTGATGACATAAGAGATGGTAATGTTCCAAGGTAAAGAAGAACAATTGCTGGATAGCAAGGAACTCAAGGTATAACACCAAACATGAACAAGTTTGTGTTGGTGGGAAGGCAATAAAGTGGTCGATGATAATACAATTCATCGAGGGCAAGGATGGTATTTCACATCATGAATTTGATTGATATCCTGGAAGAGCTCAGAATGTTGATGATGATCATGACACAATGGTCGGGAGACTTCACGAAGATGTAATCAATCGGTGATGACATCAAGTCAAAGAAATGATGAAGCGAATGGCTATTGGAACCATGGGTACGACACAAACTCGAAATCAAGTTTGTTGTTCAAGGAGAAATGATATGACGAGGAAAATCGACGTAAGATTAGCTCACCATTGAAATTTGTGCTCCGGGAAGGACCAGGTGGCACAGTTAAAATCAACACGATAATGATATAGCCAATCAGGCTAGGAATGACTTGAAGGATTATTAAACTCATAAGCAACGAAAATTAGTTAGGGTTATCGAACCGGAATGCGGAATTGGTTCACATATCGGTGTTCTCGGTTGACGACAACCCAGAACCCAGGAAAATTGGAATCGGTGAGAAATAACAGTTGATGAAGAACCCATAAGAAGTTATGCAGTTCCATGATATTTTTGAGATACCAGAGTGTAATACTCGATGGTAGATCAAAGTAAAGGTTGGACAGGTGCAAAGATGTGCAGAAGACAAGTACTTCAACTTGTCCGAGAAATGGTATTTAAAGGAGAACATGGCCGGAACCACGATTGCAAAGGGGTCAATTCTCAGATACCATATGATATTATATCAAGGAAACAATTGTTATTACAAGAAGCTTTTATGATAGGATCTACATCGTGTCCATGGGCATGAACACAAAGTTCAAGGTCGACTCCCACTTCTCTAATGCATAACCTTTCATTCACTTCTCGCCTTCAATGAAGTTGTGTTGAAATTTTATCTGACATAACAACAGTAGAGTATGACCCGTAGTAGTTTCCGGGTTCACACAGACTAGAGAAGGCATATGTCCAACCCATCGAGGCCTCTTAGGAACATATACCACAAACTTCAGGAGTAAATAACACAAGCTCAATAGCAGAACATGGTTGACAAAGCAGAGGATACAATTTACCAAAGGCATTATGTATCCGAGAAGAGACTCACAAACTTATTAAATATGAAGGACGTCGTCGGATAAAATCCAATAAAGGTTCTGGTGGTCCTCAGGGATCGGATGTGAGCATCGGTACTCAACTAGAAGAAGAAAGAAAGCAAGGCGATCGGAATATCAAAACAACTGACTAATTCAAAGCTCAAATGCAAAGGAATTATGAGTTCCAAATCAAGGGATCAGAAGCAAACACTCTGACCAAGGATGGATAAGTTGAGTAGGCTTAGGGATACAATCGACAACAATTGATTAGTCGAGAACCAGCTCCTGTTCAAAATGACATCTGAGCCGGAAGGGTGAATTCTAGGATTCGACTGAGGAATGCGAGCATTCGCAACATATTGAATCAATAGGATCAAAATGACGGTGTCAAAGGAGACTAATGAATATTGCCATCCATATGGGAAGCATCCATAATATAAGCAGACAAGTATTTGCAGACCAATAAGCTGCTAAGGATTTTTGGAGGATCGAATAGTATTTCGAAGACTTTTGTGAAACACCTGAACAACTGGGGATGATCGGATACTCGGTAAGTGCAAGGAATTATCCGTAGGGGTATTCATGGGGCAAAGAACTGCAAGGCAGTAGGCATAAATTATTCTCGGAACAATAAAGGGAATTTCGGGGTATCTTGTAATAACAAGTCCAACTGGGAATAAGAGTAAGAACGACATGTGTATGTATTTATCAATAGGGATATTTCGATGGTAGGGAATTGCAAAAGCAACGAGCACAAAGTCTCGAGAACATCGGAGAGTATCTTCGAAATCCTTCGGTGCACCAAGCAATCATCTGGAGTGAGGGGCTCTCCGGGAGGAAGTAGTTATGAGAACCTAGAGTCAGAGTTAGTAAAATCATTTCACCCGAATAGAAGAGATGTCAGAGTCCCAGAGTATAGGTCGAGGAATAAAAGATCCTAATACCACCCAATGGCGACGTGGGCCCTTAAGACACACAGCCATGTTAGTAAAAGTTTTTGCAATGTCTAGACTCGACTTCGGCCAAGGAGTGTGGAAGGGGGATTCCTACAGGCAGTTGGCTCTGATACCAACTTGTGACGCCCCCGATTCAATCGTACACTAATCATGCACGCAAACGTGTACGATCAAGATCAGGGACTCACGGGAAGATATCACAACACAACTCTAAAACATAAATAAGTCATACAAGCATCATAATACAAGCCAGGGGCCTCGAGGGCTCGAATACAAGTGCTCGATCATAGACGAGTCAGCGGAAGCAACAATATCTGAGTACAGACATAAGTTAAACAAGTTTGCCTTAAGAAGGCTAGCACAAACTGGGATACAGATCGAAAGAGGCGCAGGCCTCCTGCCTGGGATCCTCCTAACTACTCCTGGTCGTCGTCAGCGGCCTGCACGTAGTAGTAGGCACCTCCGGTGTAGTAGGAGTCGTCGTCGACGGTGGCGTCTGTCTCCTGGGCTCCAGCATCTGGTTGCGTCAACCAGGTAGAATGGAAAGGGGGAAAAGAGGGAGAAAAGCAACCATGAGTACTCATCCAAAGTACTCGCAAGCAAGGAGCTACACTACATATGCATGGGTATATGTGTAAAGGGCCATATCGGTGGACTGAACTGCAGAATGCCAGAATAAGAGGGGGATAGCTAATCCTGTCGAAGACTACGCTTCTGGCCACCTCCATCTTGCAGCATGTAGAAGAGAGTAGATGGTAAGTTCACCAAGTAGCATCGCATAGCATAATCCTACCCGGCGATCCCCTCCTCGTCGCCCTGTTAGAGAGCGATCACCGGGTTATATCTGGCACTTGGAAGGGTGTGTTTTATTAAGTATCCAGTTCTAGTTGTCATAAGGTCAAGGTACAACTCCGGGTCGTCCTTTTACCGAGGGACACGGCTATTCGAATAGATAAACTTCCCTGCAGGGGTGCACCACATAACCCAACACGCTCGATCCCATTTGGCCGGACACACTTTTCTGGGTCATGCCCGGCCTCGTAAGATCAACACGTCGCAGCCCCACCTAGGCACAACAGAGAGGTCAGCACGCCGGTCTAAATCCTATGGCGCAGAGGTCTGGGACCATTGCCCATTGCACACCTGCACGTTGCGAGGGCGGCCGGAAGAAGACCTAGCCTAGCAGGCGTTCCAGTCCAATCCGGCGCGCGCCGCTCAGTCGCTGACGTCACGAAGGCTTCGGCTGATACCACGACGTCGAGTGCCCATAACTGTTCCCGCGTAGTTGGTTAGTGCGTATAGACCAAATGGCCAGACTCAGATCAAATACTAAGAACTCGTTAAGCGTGTTATTTTAAAGTAACCGCGAACGCCGACCAAGGCCAGGCCCACCTCTCTCCTAGGTGGTCTCAACCTGCCCTGTCGCTCCGCCACAAAGTAACAGTCGGGGGCCGTCGGGAACCCAGGCCCACCTCTACCGGGATGGAGCCACCTGCCCCTTCAGCCCCCTTCTCCGAACAGTATCATAAGTAATGTAACAGTATAAAGTATATATCATATGCCCGTGATCACCTCCCGAGTGATCACGGCCCAGTAGTATAGTATGGCAGACGGACAAGAGTGTAGGGCCGCTGATGGAACACTAGCATACTATACTAAGCAGTAGGATAGCAGGTAAGGGTAACAATTGTAGCAACAATGACAGGCTATGCATCAGAATAGGATTAACCGAAAGCAGTAACATGCTACACTACTCTAATGCAAGCAGTATAGAGAAGGAATAGGCGATATTTGGTGATCAAGGGGGGCTTGCCTGGTTGCTCTGGCAAGGAGTCGTCAACAATGTAGTCGATCAGGGCACCAGCAGCGGCGTCAGTCTCGTAGTCTACCGGAGAGAAGAGGGGGGAAGAAATAGTAAATACGGAGCAAACAAAGCATCACAAAATATAACAAGGCAATACGCAGTGCCGGGGGTGGTCTAACGCGGTAGTAAGTGATACTGGTGAAGGGGGGGGACATCCGGGAAAGTATCCCCGGTGTTTTGCGTTTTTGGGCAGATGAAACGGAGGGGGAAAGTTGCGCGTTTGCCATGCTAGGGATGTGTGGCGGATGAACGGGGTGCGTACCCGGATTCGTCTCGTCGTTCTGAGCAACTTTCATGTACAAAGTTTTTCCATCTGAGCTACGGTTTATTTTGTATTAATTTTTAAAGTTTTAAATCATTTTCTAATTTATTATTATTAAATTAACTCAAAATTAGTATTATTGCCCCAGCATGACGTCAGCAGTCAACAGAGGTGTTGACTGGTCAAACTGACGCGTGGGTCCCGCATGTCATTGACTGCAACTAACTAACCAGGTTATTTAGTTTAGTTAACAGATTAGTTAAGTTAACTAACGGTAGTTAACTAGGTTAATTAAACATAATTAATTAATTAATTAATTAATTATTGAATATTATTATTTATTTTTTAATTAACTTTTTTTAAACGTTCCAGGTGGTGGCGCCCATATGTCATAGGCCAGGGGCCTTAGCGGGCGGGCTAACGGGCGCAGGGGCGGGCGCCAGGCGCGGTTCGGGCACTGCCCGAGCGGGCGCTGCAGGCCGGTTACGGGCGCATGCACCAGGCGCCCGACGGGGCGAACCCGGGCGCACGGGCGACGGCCGGCGGGCCGCCGGAGTTGGTCGCGGGGCCGCGGTGGCTCCGACGAGCGGTGGCGAGGGGACAAGGTCCAGCAGGGCAGCAGCAGAAGCAGTTGCAGCAGCTAGGAGCAGGGGGCACGGCGGGGCGCAGTGACCGCGGGCGGGGCCGGACCCCAACGAGGGCGCGGTGGCCGCGGTGATAGAGAGAAAGGGGGGACGACGAAGTAGGGAAGGCGAAGGCCGGGGGCCTCACCAACGTTGCAGGGAAGAGGCGGCGAGGCCTGGGGTAGACCGGCGACGAGGAGATGAGGAGGTCCGGTGGGGAGGTCCGGCGACGGCGAGGCCTAGGATGACGCGTTGAGGTAGCGGGGCACCGGCTTGGGGTCGGGGAGGCGACGGGCATCGGCGGGCGTCGGGGCGCCGGCGACGTGGGTGCGTGGCGGCGCGGGATCTGGCTCTTCTGCCTCGATCCGGACGGGGGGGAAGGGGAGAGGGGCGTGGGGGAGATCGAGGGGAGTGGGGATCGGGTAGTTAGGGTTTGGGTCGGGGTTGGCCTTGTAGGCCAGAGAGAGGGGGTGGCTGGGCCGGGCCGGTTGGCCCAGCGGGGGGTGTCTTTTATTTTTTTCTTATCTTTGTTTTTATTTACTTTTCTTTTATTTATTATTTTATGTTCTATTTTGGTTACACCTATTACATTTTTTTATAAAATACAAAACAAACTCCTAAAGTATCGTTATAATATAGGCCACTAGCTCAAAATGGTTGGTGTAGTAATAATTACTTAATACATTTTTATTATTTAAAAGGTATTTAAATATTTGTTTTTAGCCACAATTTTCTTTACTTTAGTGCATCTAAATACTTTATAAAGGTGTGGTCTCTCCACCAACATGGTCTATGGATTATTTGACACATTAGAAACCATTTAGTTTTGACTTTTGAAAACTTTAATAGTTTTAACTTAAATTCAAATTTTTAATTTGAATCATTTCGAACTAACGCGAGAGTATCAATAGTAACCGAGGTGACATGGCATCATTAACATGGGATTACTGTAGCCTAATTATCCGGGGGTCACAATAGTGCATGAGAGGAAGAGGGCGGCGACCTGAAAGGATCGAGAGGACCTAGAGGGGGTGAATACATACAATTACAAATTTTAGTTACTTATTAGCAATTTAGGAAAAAGCGGACTAAAATGTGAGCCTACAGTTGCTAAGGTGAGTCAAGTTTCTAGCAAGGATGATAGCAAAAATATGTAGAATTAAACAACACAATATGACATACTCCCTCCATTTTTATATATAAGGCCACAAACTAAATGACAGGTACAAAGGTAGAATTTAATACATGTTGTGCAACCTAACTTTTCTTTTTGTTTACTGTGATTATTAATACACCGCATGCATGCAAGAAAAATGAGTGGAGGAATTAGATAAGTGTCATTATGACTACATGCATGCAAGTATTAAACATGTTGCTAGTACGAGAAAATATCATTAATTTTGCCTCGATTATTGTTGGTGATCTTGTATAGATGAAAATGTATATTCCATAGTGGCATTGTATAAGTAAATGGAGGGAGTATCAATTGCAAGAACACTGAAGCAAATTAACCACAAGTAGGGAGTTGGGGTTAGGGATAACCGAAACTCCAGAGACGAGGATGTATCCCTATGTTACCTTCCTTGGAGGGAAGCTAGTCACTAATGGAGGGACAGGTATTACCATAAAGGCTAACCCTATTCTTGTTGAGATGTCACAACAAATGTGATTCTCAACCACTAGTGATAGACCTTGAGACAACCTTAGAACCTTCACAGACTTTCCTACGGATAATCGCAACAATTGATTCCACTCCGAAGAACTCCTACAGCCTAGGAGAGTCTTCAACCTCCTAGAGTAACACGATCAAGGGGAAATGCTCAAGACTTTCTCAAAAAACGAATTGCTTTGGGTAAAAAGAGGGAGAAAGAGTAGATCTATCACTTGGTGAAATCTCTCTCAAGAACTCTCACAAATCTCTCTTAAATTTTGGATCCGGTGTAGGAGAAAGTGAGAGGGAGCGCATGGGTGTTCTACTATTTGTCTCAATTAATGTAGTGGTCAACCCACTACCGGAGTTGTAGAGGGAGTATATATAGCACGCGCGGAACTAGCCATTGTGGGGGCTAATAACTTACGGTCGGACAATTCAGGCAAAAAGTGCTCGGACAATCCGGCCCGTTGAAACTTCAAACTAGCAACCGGAATAACGAGTGTAGAGTACAAGGGCCGAACAGTCCATCCGAAATTGCCCAGATAGTCCAGCCAGGATTTTCAGCTCTCGGGTGCCACACCCCTCCCTCTCGGACAAACGCTCACACATTGACCGGACAATACGTCCATGCCTGGACAGTTGCCCCAATAGTTGAGCAATTGTCCGGCCAGCATTTCTGGGCTTCGGTTGCCAAAATCATTCTACCCACAAAATCCGGTCATAAAAGTGCCCGGAGAGTCCAGCTAGATGAAAAAGTGAACTTTTTGGCAGGACAAAAGTTTGGATTTTGGGAGGTCTTTTGGCATTGGATTTTTCTATGGTGGGTTAAGTAATATCTGCCCTAAGCAAGACTTTATGCATTTCCACAGTGATCTCCTCTTAATAGTGTGAGATCTTTAAACTCAAAACATAATAGAAAATATGTATTTTATTCAACGTAGCATATGTCTTGAGTTTTCATTAGTTTTAGATGGTCCATGATCCACACAAAACACATCCATGGGGACAAAACATATAGATATTCTTAACAACCATATTATTTCGCTATAGCTATGTTGTCATCAATATCAAAATAAGACTATGGGCATATTGCATTTTTAGACGCGGAATTCTTGACCCACCTAACACCCAACCGCGGGCTCACCCAACCAATAGACAACAACGCCACCCACGAAGCGTCCCACTAGTCATACATGGGTAAGAAAAGAACAATGTGAAACAAGCAATTAAGATCTAATGGTCGAGGGAAGCCTAGGAGAAGAATTTACTCATCGGATGGCCAGGAAGCGCCCAATCTGAGGGAGCGGTTGTGAGGCTGACCATCTTTAAGGTTAAAATTGAGAAGGGTTGAGCCAAGAGCACGATTCACTTATGAGGGACAAAGGCAAATGCAAGATGCCGATGCAGAATGTGACGAAAGAGAATGAGTTCAAGAGCAAGGGGTGCAGAAATCCATGCACATTAATTCTTCGGGTAAAACTTGCATGCCAAATATACTACAATTGGATGTAGGTAGCATGAAACTTGTCAATTCTATCATTTGCTATCAAAACGATGATGCCAATGTTCCTGACTGCTAGTCTGCAACCACTAGAGTTACATGTTTAGGCTTCTCTGTCATGCACTCCTGCGCGCCGTCGTTTTGGCCTGGGTGCTATGTACCTCTGTCTTAACTTTTTGGTTGTGGCCGTTGATCTGCTGTGAGTGTGGTTTTCTGTTTGTCGTGAACGATGCCTGATGGCTTTATTTATAAAGTCGGGCTGATGCCTTTCCTCTAAAAAATAAAAGTGTAAGGGCATGTGAAATATAAGAATAATTGGTGACAGCCATGGGAAGGCTTGAGCGAGATATCAAAGTTATTTGGCATGAATTATTGGTTGTGAAATATAAGAATAATTGATGTACGCTCTTATACTTGACCTTGACAAAGTGAATGGAGTATGCTTTTTGGTGATGATATCCAGACGTTAAAATAACTAGCACCATATATTTAACTGAAAGAAGCAGAGGGAAGCAGAGGAATACGAGAAGAGTTTGTCAGATGCTACTAAGATGACTAGAACAATCATGGACATAAAAAATGCACATTCCGATCGTTGAGTTTTAAATCATCTACCTGGAGCAATAGGTTATACGAAGGAACATCCGAAATTGTTCAAAGTATGTGTGATGCCTGTTTTGATCCAGGAGAAATTTGATGTACATTATTCATTTTTCCGAATGCTGAACTCATGCGTACGATCGCTTGAATTGTACCTTCTCTTGGTGTATTTAGTTAACAATTTGCTATTACCGTGTTGTATTAGTTAAAGACGTGCATTTTGCAGGTGCACTCTTGCCACATCCGCTTTATCCTTATCGGTCACCATTACTCGTGGTCATTATGTTTAGAATACTCCTCCACATCTCGTGGTCATTATGTTTTCGAGTTTTTTTTTTTTTTTTGCGGCAAGTATGACACGTTCATTGCACGCACAGCATTACTGGTTACACAAATTATTGACCTCCAATGAGCAACACACAACCAACACCACATTCAAAACCGAGAGTGGCATGAACCACGCCATGCAGCAACACCAACAATCAACAAAGTTACGGATCGACACGTACGTACGTAGCTTCCTAGTAGCATATCATCAGTCCATGAGGCTGGCGTCGATGTGCAGGGCGGTGCTGAGGTTGAGCGGGCTGACGTAGTCGAGCGAGCCGGTCATGAACTGGCTGACGATGATCCGGTTGGCGCGCTCCGTGGGGTGGTACGAGTCCCAGAACACGTACTGGTCCCTGTTGGCGCAGAGGCGGGACACCGCCGTGCAGAGGCCGACGCCGTTGTGCGGCCCCTGCCCGCAGCACGCCTCCTTGGCCGTCCGGAAGCCGTACGCCGCCGGGTCGCTGATGAAGTCGAAGTGGACGCGGAAGGAGTTGGCGGCGATGAAGGTCCCGTCGCCGTAGCGCGCGTTGAGCTCCTCCAGGGCCTGGGACAGCTGCGGGTTGAACAGCTCCGCCGCGCGCATCAGGTCCCTGTCGCACTCCCCGTCGCGGCTGCGGAGCGCGAGCTCCGCCGGCGCGCAGCCCAGCGGGCCCGTCCCCGTCACCAGCACGCGCCGCGCGCCCATGTCGTACAGCCTCTGCATGCATGCATCCAACGGGAGTACGTGTCAGCCGGTGCTCGTCGGTCTACCTACCTGGTTAGTGGTGTTGCCGGAAGGTGCAGAGGTGTTACCATACCATGAGGATCTTCTTGTACTCGAAGATGAGGTAGCGGACGTAGTCGGGGAGGGAGAACTGGCGGGAGCGGAGGGAGAAGGGGATGAGGTAGTAGTTGTTGACGAAGTCGTTGCCGCCGAGGGTGATGAGCACCAGCGCCCGGTTCACGATCTGCGTCGCCTGGGACGCGCCCACCAGCGCGCGCAGCTTCCCCTGGTACTCGCCGAAGTAGTGCAGCTGCCGGCTCACCCTCACGATGTTCACCTGCACCACCGTCCAAATGCATGCATATTATAACTAGTATAAGTGCTCATTTTTGGTACGGGGAAGCTTGTCTAATCTAATTATTAGCGAGACTGAAGATGTCAATTCGTGCCGTGCGTACGAATTGGATGCCGGTGTCGTTGAGGATGCCGACGCCCGCCGACGCGAAGTTGGCGCCCACGAGCAGCTTCGCGCCGTGGAGCTCCGGGGACAGGTACGGCAGCGTGGGCTCCGCGCCGATCTGCTCACCTGAGACGCACGCACGCACGTGATCCAACATGTACACACATTACGCGAGCATGCACTGGCTAATCAAAATCAATGGCAGACGTACTGATGATGTCCGGGATGTTGAGGCCGTTGGAGAAGCGCCCGGTGGCCTGGTGCGTGGGGTAGTCGATCCCGTACGGCGGCGAGTCGGCGCGCGCCGTCGTCATCAGGTAGTTGTTGTTGCCGTTGTCCACCAGGGAGTCGCCGAACACGAAGAAGGCGCGCGCGCACTCCGACGGCGCCGCCAGGAGGAGGACGCCCAGCGCCATGATCGCCAGGGCCGACGCACCGCCGGCCATCGTCGTCGTGAACTGATCGGTCGAGGCAGTGCACCGGTCGCTTGATCGATCGTCACGTACGCTAGCTAGTGGGCGATGCACGAGACCGGTTTGGATGGACTCGGGCTCAAGAGGCCTATTATATATAGAGAGAGGAAGAGCTAGCAGCGCTCGTCCAGGTGTAGCCCGGCAGAATGTTGCATGGAATTTATCAGGCCACCATGTTAGATATGTGCGCCGCGTATGTGTAATGAGATTCTGGCACTTCAACTTCCACATCTTCAAAGCTGCCACTTTCTGCCCATATTTCACTGTCACTCTATCAGCGTCCAAGCTACTGTACTTCGGAATTTGGGTGCTCGCACGTTATTAGAGCCATAGTGTGCTGCAAAAGTCTCCATCAGCAGGAAGAATTGTTAAACACCAATAGTTTCTGAGTTCTGGCCATTGCTTCCCAGACAGCGGAATTTCAAACCTTACTGTCTAAAAATACGGGAATCCATGACACCAAACGGGGTCTGGAGAAGATGTAGAAAGAAGCGTTCTCAAAGACTAGATTACACTCCCTAAACAAAAGACTAGATTACACCTTGGATTTATCCTTCCTTTTTTTTAAGCAAGGCAACAGATTTGCCATTTTTGTTAATTAAGGAGAAGTTTAATACATGAGACATAAAGCGGTGATATAAAACAACTCCTCGCGGCAATACAATACTCTGCCGCCCATAAGCTAGCTTCCTCCTTGATCCTATCGACGGTGACCATGGGGCGGCAGTGTTAGCTGCTTGGTTGGCTAGCGAGTAGGAGATTAATAGGCTAATCAACAAATTAATCAATTAATCGGACGATTTATCAGTTTATCGGCTACTCGGTGACCCTACGAGTAAGGATTAATTGGATGAATTCTTGAACATAAGCTAGTCATAATATCGCCTAATACGAGCCACACCTTGACCTCATTCCACACACTAATCATGTACCGACATCGGAAGAGAAGACGTGTCAATGATTCTTGCACTTTGGTACAAAGGGGCAATAAACCCCAATCCAACTCCTACTGTGGAGCCTATCGGCCGTCCAAACCCTACTGTGGATGATCGACCAACCGAAGAACTTGCACTTCGCGCGCGCGCGGGGGGGGGGGGGGGGGGGGGGGTTCAAGGGTGTGGCGGTGAGCCCCTCAAAGTGGGCCTTGTAAGCCGAGAACCTCGAGTACATCCTGTTTTTCATGCACTTCCAAATAATCGTGTTGCCATGCCATGTCGAGGATCATGCCAACAATCATCTCCCAGGAGATGCCAATTTGTGTGACCTAGAAATTATTATGCAAACCATTTTGTATCATGCAACTATATGAAATTTGTTACAATTTTTCGACATCATTTGCTTTGAGTTATTCCTTCATTTTCTTCCTCCTTTAAGGGTATATTAATGCCACTGATTCATTCTACCACAGAATAAACACATTTATTTATTTATGCTTTTGTTTTACTATGCCTTTGTTCGTTGATGCTTCGTCGGTCTTTTTGGCCAACCGCTTTTCTCCTATATAAGTGTGTGCGGCAAAGTATTTGATGTTGAAATCGTGTGACACTTCTTATTTTTGTCTTAGAAACTTAAAATGGATTTTTTTAATTGATCTACTCGAAACAATAAAAGAAGTTTGTGTCTTTGTTTTATTATATGTTTGCTTATTTATGCTTAGTCGACTAGTTTTCCATTGGATTTTCTCCTATATTTGTGCATGTGAGAGTGTATCTGGTGTTGCAATCTTGTGATACTACTTAAATTCGTTTAAGCCCTTAAAATGGAATGAACCTTTTAGTTGATCTACCCGAATCATAATTATTATTAAAATTGCACTAGTTTATACTAGATCTTGCACAATACCAAATAGTGCAAGCTTTTTGCATAAGGTGTGTGTGTGTGTGTGCAAGTTTTCAATGTATTTTAATTCCTGTATATAAGAAAGTAGTTTGACAATAAGTCTTTATGACTGTTCATGTTAGGCATAGTTATATAATATTAATAGTAAATAGTATCATGTTTAGTTTCTCTTGTTTCTTTTAGGATTAAACCACTTCTGTAATTCATTTTCCAAAGAAAGAAATTTTGATCTTTTTGTTTCTGTTTTTGCTCATTTCTTTTGTTAGGTAACACCGCCATTATTTCTTCCTTAAGAAGATACTTGTTTTTCTCTCTATATGATTTTGTTCATTTCCTCTCTTTTTTTGAGGTACCATCACTTCATAATTCTTTATTTCTTTTTTTTTGCTCTTTTATTTATTTTTCCATTTGTTCTTTTGGATAATACCACCCCCGTGATTTTACGATTCTTTCTTCCTTAGAAAGAAACTTGTTCTTCTTTCTTCTGTTGTATTTGTTCCTTATTTGAGGTGACACAACTTTTAGAATTCTTCCATTTGTAGATTCAGTTTTGCTATTCACAATTTTTATGGCGGATCCAGGAGGTTGAGGTCAAAAAATGATGGAAGTGAGGAAGGTGATGGGCCCCGATTATATCCTCATTGAGATGTGGAGATGCCTTTTACACACTGAAATAGTATGGCTAACTGAGATTTTCCACTTCATTTTTTGGTCAAACAAGATGCCCGAAGAATGAAGACAGGGTATATTAGGACTAATCTTCAAGAATAACGGCTACATTCAAAGTTGTACTATTGTGGAAATAAGCTGATGAGCCATACAATGAGGTTGTGGAAGACGTTCGTTGAGCTCCGCTTAATAAGAATGACAAGTGTTATAAAAAATTAGTTTATTTCATGCATAGGAGGTCGATGTGGAAGCCATTTTCTTCGTACAACAACTTATTGAGAGATATAGGGAGAAAAAGGATCTCTAGATGGTGTTAGTTGACTTGGAGAAGGCCTACAATAATATTATCTAGAATGTCATGTGGTTGACCTTGGATAAACACAAAGTTCCAAAAAGTACACTACCCTCATCAAGGACATATACGATAATTTTGTAACAAGTATCTAAACAAATGGCAGTGACACTAAGACTTTCCAATTAAAATAGGACTGCGCCAATGGGTCAGATTTGCTCTCTTATCTTTTTTCCTTTTTTATCTTTTTTACTTTGGTGATGGATGAGCTCATAAGGGATATAGAAGGAGATATCACATGATGTATGCTCTTTGCAGATGATCTGGTGATAGTCAATGATAGTCGAATGGGGGTTAATAGAAAGTTAGACATGTGGAGACAGACGATGTGGCTTCCCCATGATCGGATCTAGAGCCTATTGTCTTCCATCCCGTTGCAGTGCCAACTGTCCATGGAGGTCGGGGGTGGCTGATGCACGATGTTGTTGTTGGCTACCAAGGCAGGATCTAACCTAGGTTCTGGTGGCACGCAGTTGTGTTAGATGTGGAGAAGTTGTGCTACTGCTTCGTCCTTCACGATGAGGCCTCGCCTCAAGTCGGTGGTCATCCAGGACCAAATTTTGGTGTTCGAAGGAAGTGATTTTCTGGCTATTGCGGGTTGTTAAGGTTGCATTGAGGTGCAGGGGTGTAGGGGCGTGGATATCGATGGGGACAGTCATGTCGTGTCGTCGTCGTGTCCACTAGGGAGCGGGCTGAGTGTGCCGCGTACCTAAATGGATGGTTGGTTGTTGTGTTTGATGCCTTATCCGCAAGCATTTCGCATGTGCCTGCCGGAAGCTGCTCAAGTGTTGGTGTTGCTTCAAGGATTTTAATATGGAGAGCCAATCCTCTCGCCAGCCATGGAAACCCTCCTTGCCAAAAACTACCGCATGTTTGCGGCTTGATGTTGAGATTGACAGTGGCATGCTGGTCGAGCATGCCCTGAGATTGCAGTCGTATGTTGAGGCTCTCTTGGTGTCGTTCATTGGTGGTCGCTTGGCTCGTCCTATGGACCAACGCACCCCACCTCGCGCTCTTGTGGAGCAAGATCTTCTCGTTGTGTGGGCCGGTAGACATAAATGTTTCACATCATGAGGATCATGTGCTTGATGAAGTCTTGTCGCCATCTCTATATGTTGCACCTGCAGTGATGTGTCTCCCTAGCTGCTCTACCATGTGTGATGATGTGTTGTTGGACTTTGGAGTTCCATCAACGAGGAGTTTTTCCACATCATGTGCTTCGAGGCTCTGATCATGTTGTCCGGACCAGGTGGCTACTCCTCGACCACCGATGTGCATTATGCATGTCCGATGCTCAATTGGAAGAGCTACCTGGGTCTGTGAAGCACATGTTGGCGGCCATTGGCAAGCCTGACGCTGAGGTTGAATCCCAGGTCAAGGAGAGGAGTGATGTTTTTGAGGTGACTCAGGTTGTTGCACCACCAATCTTTGTTCAAGATTTTCTCAATAAGGTTACTTGTGTCGTTACACGTGCTCTTCTTGGGACACCGACACCCTTGCAGTCGGAGAAATATGCTCTCTCTCTCTCATATCAGGCATCTAGAAAGGAAGAACAATGTGTGCAACATCCCGATGGGCAAGCGTGCAGAGCATAGGTTGTTGAAGGATTTGATGAGTTTTCAAAAGTGATCAAAGTAGAGGGTGTTGAGCTCAAGATGAAGGACTACATGGACATTTACAAAAATTCCTCTCGTTGCAAGTGATCGAGGCATTGAAAGTTTTGACGGGCATTGGGAAATCGAAGGTGGGCTTCATAGGATATCTTCCACAAGATATATTAGTTCATGATGCATGAATTCAGAGGTGCTGGCCAGGCTCTCTATGGATGAGTCTTGTCGGGAGTATGGTAATCAGTTCGGTTGCTCTTGAGCTTCATTGATTAGTTTTGGGCCTTGGCGCTCTTGTGTCCGGCTAAAACGATGTTCCTTGATGCCGTGTGCGTGTATTCTTCTAGTCCCTATCGTCAAACTCTAGTGTCTGTTTGAGGAGGGGGGTGTTTAAACAAAATGTTTGGTTTTTGCTTGGATTCGGTTATTGTGATTTTCAGCCTAGTTTTTCTTATAAACCGGATTACTCGATTTTGCTTTTCTATCTTAATGAAATCGGGAGAGCTCCCATGCACCATCCAAAAATATGTATGTGTGTCGCGCGTGCGCGTCTGTGTGTGTGTGGGTGGGTGTGGGTGAGCGCATGTGTGTGTGTGTGTGTGTGTGTGCATGGCAAGGCAGCTGACCCTCCGACTGTCGTGGGACACAAGCTCGACTGCTCTTTTCCAGATCTGATTGGATGTCGCCTGAAGGAAATATGCCCTAGAGACAATAATAAAGTTATTATTTATTTCCTTATTTCATGATAAATGTTTATTATTCATGCTAGAATTGTATTAACCGGAAACTTAGTATATGCGTGAATATATAGACAAACTAAGTGTCACTAGTATGCCTCTACTTGACTAGCTCGTTGAATCAATGATGGTTAAGTTTCCTAGCCATAGACATGAGTTGTCATTTGATTAACGGGATCACATCATTAGAGAATGATGTGATTGACTTGACCCATTCCGTTAGCTTAACACTTGATCGTTTAGTATGTTGCTATTGCTTTCTTCATGACTTATACATGTTCCTATGACTATGAGATTATGCAACTCCCGAATACCGGAGGGACACTTTGTGTGCTACCAAACGTCACAACGTAACTGGGTGATTATAAAGGTGCTCTACAGGTGTCTCCAATGGTACTTGTTGAGTTGGCATAGATCGAGATTAGGATTTGTCACTCCGATTGTCGGAGAGGTATCTCTGGGCCCTCTCAGTAATGCACATCACTATAAGCCTTGCAAGCAATGCAACTAATGAGTTAGTTGCGGGATGATGCATTACAGAACGAGTAAAGAGACTTGCCGGTAACGAGATTGAACTAGGTATGGTGATACCGACGATCAAATCTCAGGCAAGTAACATACCGATGACAAAGGGAACAACGTATGTTGTTATGCGGTTTGACCGATAAAGATCTTCGTAGAATATGTAGGAGCCAATATGAGCATCCAGGTTCCGCTATTGGTTATTGACCGGAGATGTGTCTCGGCCATGTCTACATTGTTCTCGAACCCGTAGGGTCCGCACACTTAACGTTCGGTGACGATTTGTATTATGAGTTATGTGATTTGATGAAAGAAGTTTGTTCGGAGTCCCGGATGAGATCGGGGACATGACGAGGAGTCTCGAAATGGTCGAGATGTAAATATCGATATATTGGACGACTATATTCGGACATCGGAAAGGTTCCGAGTGGTTCGGGTATTTTTGGAGTACCGGGGAGTTACCGGAATACGTGGGAAGAAGTATTGGGCCTCATGGGCCAAGTGGTGGAAGAGAGGAGGCATGACAAGGCAGGGCGCGCGGCCCCCCTAGCCCAAACCGATTTGGACTAGGGGGGCGGCCCCCCTTTCCTCCTTTCCTCCCTCTCCTTCCTTCTCCCTCCCTTCCTCTTGGTGGACTCCTACTAGGACTTGGAGTCCTAGTAGGACTCCACACTTGGGCGCGCCTCTAGGGCCGGCCGGCCTCCCCTCCTCTTCTCCTTTATATACTGAGGCAAGGGGCACCCCATGGTGACACACAAGTTGATCAGTTGATCTTTTAGCCGTGTGCGGTGCCCCATCCACCATAATCCACCTCGGTCATATCATAGCGGTGCTTAGGCGAAGCCCTGCGTCGGTAGCATCATCATCACCGTCATCACGCCATCGTGCTCACGGAACTCTTCCTCGAAGCTCTGCTGGATCGGAGTTCGTGGGACGTCATCGAGCTGAACGTGTGCTGAACTCGGAGGTGCCGTGCGTTCGGTACTTGGATCGGTCGGATCGTGAAGACGTACGACTACATCAACCGCGTTGTCATAACGCTTCCGCTTTCGGTCTACGAGGGTACGTGGACAACTCTCTCCCCTCTCGTTGCTATGCATCACCATGATCTTGCGTGTGCGTAGGAATTTTTTTGAAATTACTACGTTCCTCAACAGTGTTATCAGAGCCAGGTTTATGCGTAGATGTTATTTGCACGAGTAGAACACAAGTGAGTTGTGGGCGATACAAGTCATACTGCTTACCAGCATGTCATACTTTGAATCGGCGGTATTGTTGGATGAAGCGGCCCGGACCGACATTACGCGTACGCTTACGCGAGACTGGTTCTACCGACGTGCTTTGCACACAGGTGGCTGGCGGATGTCAGTTTCTCTAACTTTAGTTGAACCGAGTGTGACTACGCTCGGTCCTTGAGAAGGTTAAAACAGCACTAACTTGACGAACTATCGTTGTGGTTTTGATGCGTAGGTAAGAACGGTTCTTGCTCAGCCCGTAGCAGCCACGTAAAACTTGCAACAACAAAATAGAGGACGTCTAACTTGTTTTTGCAGGGCATGTTGTGATGTGATATCGTCAAGACATGATGCTATATTTATTGTATGAGATGATCATGTTTTGTAACCAAGTTATCGGCAACTGGCAGGAGCCATATGGTTGTCGCTTTATTGTATGCAACGCAATCGCCCTGTAATTGCTTTACTTTATCACTAAGCGGTAGCGATAGTCGTAGAAGCAATAGTTGGCGAGATGACAACGATGCTACGATGAAGATCAAGGTGTCGCGCCGGTGACGATGGTGATCATGACGGTGCTTTGGAGATGGAGATCAAAGGCACAAGATCATGATGGCCATATCATATCACTTATATTGATTGCATGTGATGTTTATCCTTTATGCATCTTATTCTGCTTTGTTTGACGGTAGCATTATAAGATGATCTCTCACTAAATTTCAAGGTAAAAGTGTTCTCCCTGAGTATGCACCGTTGCCAAAGTTCGTCGTGCCGAGACACCACGTGATGATCGGGTGCGATAAGCTCAACGTTCATCTACAACGGGTGTAAGACAGTTTTGCACGTGCAGAATACTCAGGTTAAACTTGACGAGCCTAGCATATGCAGATATGGCCTCGGAACACTGAGACCGAAAGGTCGAGCGTGAATCATATAGTAGATATGATCAACATAGTGATGTTCACCATTGAAAACTACTCCATCTCATGTGATGATAGGACATGGTTTAGTTGATTTGGATCACGTGATCACTTAGATGATTAGAGGGATGTCTATCTAAGTGGGAGTTCTTAAGTAATATGATTAATTGAACTTTAATTTATCATGAACTTAGTCCTGGTAGTATTTGCATATCTATGTTGTAGATCAATAGCTCGCGTTTAGCTCCCCTGTTTTATTTTTGATATGTTCCTAGAGAAAACTAAGTTGAAAGATGTTAGTAGCAATGATGCGGATTGGATCCGTGATCTGAGGATTATCCTCATTGCTGCACAGAAGAATTATATCCTTTATGCACCGCTAGGTGACAGACCGATTGCAGGAGCAGATGCAGACGTTATGAACGTTTGGCAAGCTCGATATGATGACTACTTAATAGTTTAGTGCACCATGCTTTACGGCTTAGAATCGGGGCTTCAAAGACGTTTTTGAAACGCCACGGAACATATAAGATGTTCCAAGAGTTGAAATTAGTATTTCAGACTCATACCCATGTCGAAAGGTATGAGACCTTTGACAAGTACTTTGCCTACAAGATGGAGGAGAATAGCTCAGCTAGTGAGCATGTGCTCAGAATGTCTGAGTACTACAATCACTTGAATCAAGTGGGAGTTAATCTTCCAGATAAGATAGTGATTGACAGAGTTCTCTAGTCACTATCACCAAGTTACTAGAACTTCGTGATGAACTATAATATGTAAGGGATAACATAAACAATTCCCAAGCTCTTCGTGATGCTGAAATCGACGAATGTAGAAATCAAGAAAAACATCAAGTGTTGATGGTTGACAAGACCACTAGTTTCAAGAAAAGGGCAAAGGGAAGAAGGGGAACTTCAAAATAACGGCAAGCAAGTTGCTACTCCCGTGAAGAAGCCCAAAGCTAGATTCAAGCCTGAAACTGAGTGCTTCTACTGCAAAGGAAATGGTCACTGGAAGTGGAACTGCCCTAGATACTTGGCGGATAAAAAGGATGGCAAAATGAACAAAGGTATATTGAATGTACATGTTATTGATGTGTACTTTACTAGTGTTTATAGCAACCCCTCGGCATTTGATACCGGTTCAGTTGCTAAGAACCTAAATAAGTGTTATTTGGTGTTTGCGTTGAGTATGAATATGATTTGATCATGTTTATTGCAATACGGTTATTCATTTAAGTTAGAGAATAATTGTTGTTCTGTTTACATGAATAAAACCTTCTATGGTCATACACCCAATGAAAATGGTTTGTTGGATCTCGATCGTAGTGATACACATATTCATAATATTGAAGCCAAAAGATGCAAAGTTAATAATGATAGTGCAACTTATTTGTGGCACTGCCGTTTAGGTCATATTGGTGTAAAGCGCATGAAGAAACTCCATGCTGATGGGATTTTGGAATCACTTGATGCTTGCGAACCATGCCTTATGGGCAAGATGACTAAGACTCCGTTCTCCGGAACAATGGAGCGAGCAACTGACTTATTGGAAATAATACATACTGATGTATGCGATCCGATGAGTGTTGAGGCTCGCGGCGGGTATCATTATTTTCTGACCTTCACAGATGATTTGAGCAGATATGGGTATATCTACTTGATGAAACAAAAGTCTGAAACATTTGAAAAGTTCATATAATTTCAGAGTGAGGTGGAAAATCATCGTAACAAGAAAATAAAGTTTCTACGATCTGATCGTGGAGGAGAATATTTGAGTTACGAGTTTGGTCTTCATTTAAAAACAATGCGGAATAGTTTTGCAACTCACGCCACCTGGAACACCACAGCGTAATGGTGAGTCCGAACATCGTAGCCGTACTTTATTAGATATGGTGGAATCTATGATGTCTCTTACCGATTTATCACTATCGTTTTGGGGTTATGCATTAGAGACAGCTGCATTCACGTTAAATAGGGCACCATCTAAATCAATTGAGACGACACCTTATGAACTGTGGTTTGGCAACAAACCAAAGTTGTCGTTTCTTAAAGTTTGGGGTTGCGATGCTTATGTGAAAAAAGTTTCATCCTGATAAGCTCAAACCCAAATCGGAGAAATGTGTCTTCATAGGATACCCAAAGGAGACAGTTGGGTACACCTTCTATCACAGATCCGAAGGCAAGACAATCCTTGCTAAGAATGGATCCTTTCTAGAGAAAGAGTTTCTCTCGAAAGAAGTGAGTGGGAGGAAAGTAGAACTTGATGAGGTAACTGTACCGGCTCCCTTATTGGAAAGTAGTCTGTTCCTGTGACTCCTACACCAATTAGTGAGGAAGCTAATGATGATGATCATGTAACTTCAGATCAAGTTACTACCGAACCTCGTAGGTCAACCAGAGTGAGATCCGCACCAGAGTGGTACGGTGATCCTGTTCTGGAGGTCATGTTACTTGACCATGACGAACCTACGAATTATGAGGAAGCGATGATGAGCCCAGATTCCGCGAAATGGCTTGAGGCCATGAAATCTGAGATGGGATCCATGTATGAGAACAAAGTGTGGACTTTGGTTGACTTGCCCGATGGTCGGAAAGCCATAGAAAATAAATAGATCTTCAAGAGGAAGACGGACGCTGATAGTAGTGTTACTATCTACAAAGCTAGACTTGTCGAAAAAGGTTTTTGACAAAGTTCAAGGTGTTGACTACGATGAGATTTTCTCACTCGTAGCGATGCTTAAGTCTGTCCGAATCATGTTAGCAAATTACCACATTTTATGAAATCTCGCAAATGGATGTCAAAACTACATTCCTTGATGGATCTCTTAAAGAAGAGTTGTATATGATGCAACCAGTAGGTTTCGTCAATCCTAAAGGTGCTAACAAAGTGTGCAAAGCTCCAACGATCCATTTTTGGACTGGTGCAAGCATCTCGGAGTTGGAATATACGCTTTGATGAGTTGATCAAAGCATATAATTTTATACAGACTTGCGGTGAAGCCTGTATTTACAAGAAAGTGAGTGGGAGCACTACAGCATTTCTGATAAATATATGTGAATGACATATTGTTGATCGGAAATAATGTAGAATTTTCAGGAAAGCATAAAGGAGTATTTGAAAGGAGTTTTTCAAAGAAAGACCTCCGTGAAAGTTGCTTACATATTCAGCATCAGGATCTATAGAGATAGATCAAGACGCTTGATAAGTTTTTTCAATGAGTACATACCTTGACAAAGATTTTGAAGTAGTTCAAAATGGAACAGTCAAAGAAAGAGTTCTTGCCTGTGTTACAAGGTGTGAAATTGAGTAAGACTCAAAGCCCGACCACGGCAGAAGATAGAAAGAGAATGAAAGTCATTCTCTATGCCTCAGCCATAGGTTTTATAAAATATGCCATGCTGTGTACTAGATCTATTGTATACCCTACACTGAGTTTAGCAAAGGAGTACAATAGTGATCTAGGAGTAGATCACTGGACAGCGGTCAAAATTATCCTTAGTGGAATAAGGATATGTTTCTCGATTATGGAGGTGACAAAATGTTCGTCGTAAAGGGTTACGTCGATGCAAGTTTTGACACTGATCCAGATGACTCTAAGTCTCAATCTGGATACATATTGAAAGTGTGAGCAATTAGCTAGAGTAGCTCCGTGCAGAGCATTGTTGACATAGAAATTTGCAAAATACATACGGATCTGAATGTGGCACACCCGTTGACTAAACTTCTCTCACAAGCAAAACATGATCACACCTTAGTACTCTTTGGGTGTTAATCACATGGCGATGTGAACTAGATTACTGACTCTGGTAAACCTTTTGAGTGTTGGTCACATGGCGATGTGAACTATGGATATTAATCACATGGTGATGTGAACTATTGGTGTTAAATCACATGGCGATGTGAACTAGATTATTGACTCTAGTGCAAGTGGGAGACTGAAGGAAATATGCCCTAGAGGCAATAATAAAGTTATTATTTATTTCCTTATTTCATGATAAATGTTTATTATTCATGCTAGAATTGTATTAACCAGAAACTTAATACATGTGTGAATATATAGACAAACTAAGTGTCACTAGTATGCCTCTACTTGACTAGCTCGTTGAATCAATGATGGTTAAGTTTCCTAGCCATAGACATGAGTTGACATTTGATTAACGGGATCACATCATTAGAGAATGACGTGATTGACTTGACCCATTCCGTTAGCTTAGCACTTGATCGTTTAGTATGTTGCTATTGCTTTCTTCATGACTTATACATGTTCCTATGACTATGAGATTATGCAACTCCCGAATACCGGAGGAACACTTTGTGTGCTACCAAACGTCACAACGTAACTGGGTGATTATAAAGGTGCTCTACAGGTGTCTCCGATGGTACTTGTTGAGTTGGCATAGATCGAGATTAGGATTTGTCACTCCGATTGTCGGAGAGGTATCTCTGGGCCCTCTCGGTAATGCACATCACTATAAGCCTTGCAAGCAATGCAACTAATGAGTTAGTTGCGGGATGATGCATTACAGAACGAGTAAAGAGACTTGCCGGTAACGAGATTGAACTAGGTATGGTGATACCGACGATCAAATCTCAGGCAAGTAACATACCGATGACAAAGGGAACAACGTATGTTGTTATGCAGTTTGACCGATAAAGATCTTCGTAGAATATGTAGGAGCCAATATGAGCATCCAGGTTCCGCTATTGGTTATTGACCGGAGATGTGTCTCGGTCATGTCTACATAGTTTTCGAACCCATAGGGTCCGCACGCTTAACGTTCGGTGACGATTTGTATTATGAGTTATGTGATTTGATGACCGAAGTTTGTTCGAAGTCCCGGATGAGATCGGGGACATGACGAGGAGTCTCGAAATGGTCGAGATGTAAAGATCGATATATTGGACGACTATATTCGGACATCGGAAAGGTTCCAAGTGGTTCGGGTATTTTTCGGAGTACTGGGGAGTTACGGGAATACGTGGGAAGAAGTATTGGGCCTCATGGGCCAAGTGGTGGAAGAGAGGAGGCAGGACAAGGCAGGGCGCCCCCCCCCCCCCTAGCCCAAACCGAATTGGACTAGGGGGGCGGCCCCCCTTTCCTCCTTTCCTCCCTCTCCTTCCTTCTCCCTCCCTTCCTCTTGGTGGACTCCTACTAGGACTTGGAGTCCTAGTAGGACTCCACACTTGGGCGCGCCTCTAGGGCCGGCCGGCCTCCCCTCCTCTCCTCCTTTATATACTGAGGCAAGGGATACCCCATGGTGACACACAAGTTGATCAGTTGATCTTTTAGCCGTGTGCGGTGCCCCCCTCCACCATAATCCACCTCGGTCATATCGTAGCGGTGCTTAGGCGAAGCCCTGCGTCGGTAGCATCATCATCACCGTCATCACGCCGTCGTGCTGACGGAACTCTCCCTCGAAGCTCTGTTGGATCGGAGTTCGTGGTACGTCATCGAGCTGAACGTGTGCTGAACTCGGAGGTGCCGTGCGTTCGGTACTTGGATCGGTCGGATCGTGAAGACGTACGACTACATCAACCGCGTTGTCATAACGCTTCCGCTTTCGGTCTACGAGGGTACGTGGACAACTCTCTCCCCTCTCATTGCTATACATCACCATGATCTTGCGTGTGCGTAGGAACTTTTTTGAAATTACTACGTTCCCCAACTCCGCCAGCCGCCAGCGCGAGAGGGACCAATCTCCCAGCCCAACTCTGGCGTGCAGATGACCGTGAGGATGGGCGTCGGGATTAAGTCGGCCTCTCACGGCGGGCAACACCAATCCGAGTTGTCCGCCGCCGCTGACGCCGCTAAGGCCACCATGAGGTGGGACTTGCCACCGGATCTGAAGGTTGTTTGGGAGAGGGGGGAGAAACGGGGGAGCGCCCGCCGATGCCGTCCGACGTTGGACGACCTCCTCTAGGGGTGCCGAGGGTTTTGGCGGTGGTAATCTGCTTTCTCGGTGACGGCTGGGGCACCTCTGGAGTCACCCCAGGAGCGACCCGGGAGGCTCGGGGCGAGCAGTTTTTTAGTTCAGGGGCACAAAAATGCAATCTACTGTAATGAGGTATCAATGAAATTCAAGCATAATGAGTATACACCCAGCTTCCATATAACTAAGATACATAAAGCCAACATCAGCGCAGACATACGAAGGATCACACCATATAAAGGGCTAAGTCATCCAATATTGAAGCTATGCCTAGGCGGGGGAAATGAAAAGAAAAACCAAAGTGATAGAAACAACAATTGACAAAATGCAGCAATGACCATCTGCATCGATCATATCTTGACAACACAATGACTAAGAGAAAGGTTTTCCAAAAGCAATGCCTTTAGAAAGGGAACGATACGCGCACACCAATATCGCTGGATCCAATCACTAACGGACATATCTTGGGTTTTCACCCCAAAGATCGATTCCAAACAAACTTCAAGCAAAACCTTAAACAGGGTGGCTGGTATGACGAACTAGGATCAGACTTAGGGTTTTTACGCAAAATTTGAGTCAGGTACACGAGAAGCACCACCAGATCAAGGTAGTCTAGTGTTGCCGCATCCACTTTCTACAATCCCGGCAGCTGCATACATGCGCGGTCATGACGTGAGATCCCACGAAATTGATGGCCATGCCTGCAACACGTAACACGTAACACGTAAGCTCGCGACGCGACAAAGACATTGACGAGGGAGTAAGGTCAGGAGCCAAGCTCCATCACTAGTGCCAAGTGTGCAAGAAGGATATGCGCCTGTTTTTACGGCCTCTTTTCCCGACTCTTGTAGTGAATGACATGGTGGAACTATAATGGGTTTGGGAGTGACGCTGTACTTAGAAAGGAAAAGTCAGTCCCAAAATTAACCTGCCCGCCAAATGGGCAACTGTGGGTGCGATTGATTTGATTGCGCCTGCGAGGATCCATCTGCCTGCCTAGATCACAGCAGGAACCAGCCCGAAAGCTGTCACCAGCTACCTGAGGAGCTTCATTTAACTGTACCTGACATGTTGGTACCGTCCGGTCGGTGCAGGCAATCTATCTGTACTCATCACCCGTGAACGAGGCAAGGACGGTGCTGGTCAATGGCCTCGAGCTTTCCTTTTTGCAATACGGGAGTAAATACTGTGGATCCACTGTGCTCTGCTGGTATTAAGACTAGCCACAATGGGTAGTAACATGACCAAGTTATTACCCTATGTTACTACCTTTATAATGGGGAGTAACATATGTGTGATAAACATACAACACTTTATTTATTGCTTTAATATGTGCGATGTTATTGATACTAGTGCCGACTGCCGCCCATGCCATGGCCGACTCCGACGACACCACCGCCTCCTCCACCGCAGCCCCCTACCCCGTCGGGGCCTTTGCCGCCGCAACCACCGTCCCCCCGCTGCCATTACCCTGGTTTTGCCCCACCCCGGTCGGTCGCCGTCGCGGCTGCCGCCCCACTGCCAGATCTGGCCGCTCCACCATCCCCGCCTCCGGTTTCGCCGCTGCTTGCCGCCTCCCGCCTTCAAATCGGTCGAATTGGCCGCTTCTCCGCCGCCGTATGATTTGAGCTCCCCCAGACGCCCCGCCGCTGCCGCTTTTCCGCCACCAGACTCGACCTTCTCGCATCACACAGCCGTCGTCCCGCCGCGACCAATTCGCCGCTCGATTCACAACCACGCCACCGATCATTCCACCTCCGCATTCGACCTCCCGGCACTCGTCGCTCGGCCGTCGGCACACCTCGTGTCGCCGCTCGGTCCGCCGGTGCTCCTCCCAACTCTCGGCGCTCGCCCGCCGGCTCTCATGCTGACTAGTTTTACATCTCCATTTGCATCATCTATTGGAATTGCATTTTTACATCACCAATTTATATCATCTGATGGAGTTGCCTCTTTTTTTAAGATGTAGTAAAAGTTTACATTTTCTGTTTTACATCTCCAAAGCATTGTGAGCATAACTTATGCGGCGACTCAAAGCTCCTCCTCCTCCCATCCACCCTCCCATCTCATTCTTCACGCCATTCAATGGCAGGCCTGAGTCCAAGCCACACCACACCACACGCACGCACGCGCCCAGCATCCATCCGGCCACCTTGTTGCCGTTACGGGGTCGTGGCCACCACCTCACCCCTGCACGAACCCGGGACAGCGACGTCCTGCCTACGTAGCTGCCTGCGTCTCTCTCTCTGTGTATACTTAGTGCAGAGTCAGCAAGGCAGGCAGGCGCAGTACTACATGGTTATTGTACTTGCTAATTCCCGGTGTAATTACACGCACCGGTGCGGTGCTGGACCCTCCTTCTCCTCCTCCTCCCGCGCCGCCCTTCATTACGACGCAATTCGCGAGCTAACCAATGATGCCCGGAGTCATCCACACAAAACCATCGACCCAGAGGGTATGATTGACAACTGTAAATTATAGATATAGATGCGCAATGCAAATAACTCGACTTCCTCTTCTTGTCAACAGCTGAGAACATCTATGGGTGTACTCTCTCATTCTACAACAGTATTTGTAAACACACCACATGGCATGCAGAGTCCTTCATTCTACCGACGTGAACAGAGGTTTCTCTCTCACTCTGCTGCGTGCCCTACGGTTCTTCAACTAGTTCTGCTGGTTCAGATGGCTTCCACAGCGTCCCGGCAGGCTCATCCATCATCAAGGCGATGCCGCGGGCAGAGAGCTCCGTCCTGATCCGGTCCGACTCCGCAAAGTCCTTCTTCTTCCTCGCAGCGCTTCTCTGCTCAATCGCCTGCTGCAGCTCCTCTTCACTCATCCCTGCTCGCTTCAGCGCCTTCTCCTTCAGCTGCTTCACCACCTACAAGTTTTGAACATTTTTGTTAGCTCTCAGAACCAAAAAAAATTGAACATATATATCTTCGACCCCCAGAAAAGAGTAGTGGCAATAATAAATAACTAAATAATATCAAGACCAATAACTAAATAAAATCAACTTCCACAAGTGTGAAGTGATGCCCATGGGCATGGAGGCGGCTGAAGGTAGACGTATTGCGGACTTGCTCAATTGCAAACTTGGCAATATGCCGTTTACCTACCTCGGTCTCCCATTGGATGCCAAACGCATCAAGATCGACGGGTGGGCTCCGCTCTGGACCAAGGTGGGAAAGCGAGTCTGCCCATGGAGGGGGAAGTTCCTATCCTCTGCAGCCAGGCTGGTGCTCACGAACGCGAGCCTCTCCTCGCTGTCGCAATTTGCTATGGGTCTGTTCCTCCTAGCGGAAGGGGTTCACGCCAAGATGGACACACCGCGGTCCCGTTTTTTTTGGGAAGGCTCGGGACCAAAACGCAAGTATCACATGGTGAAGTGGGCTGCGGTGTGCCGTCCCAAGGACCTGGGAGGGCTAGGGATCACAAATACCAGAATCCAGAACATTTCTCTCATGTGTAAAAGGATTTGGAAGCTCTCGCAGGGAGCGACGGGTCTGTGGGTAGACCTGCTGCGTGCCAAGTACTTCCCGAACGGGAATTTTTTCAAGGGTGTGGCGAGGGGATCTCCTTTCTGGAACGACCTCCAAGCGGTCCAGCCAGCTTTCGCTCTGGGAGCCAAGTTCTCCATTGGTAACGGTCGTTCGGTCCGTTTCTGGCTCGACCACTGGGTGGGATCCCAACCCCTTTGGTCTGATTTCCAGAACCTCTATGCTCTGGCTGTAAACCCGGAGCAAACAGTTGCCTTGGCTCTGGCCTCTTCCCCTCCGGCGTTACATTTTCGGAGAGAGTTAACGAGAGCAGAACAAGCTCACTTAACAGAACTGCTTGATTGCATTGCGCCGGTTTCGCTGTCGTCGACCGAGGACACAGTCACCTAGGCCCTCACCCCGTCGGGCAAGTTTTCGCTGGCACGTTTTGCTTGGAGCGCCGTTCGTGCAGCGGCCAACACCTCCTGGGACCCCCGGTCCGCGTCCGACCTCGCTACCATAGTAGACTCGGTTCACGGTGGCAACAACCGGGTGCTCTGGAGTTGCATCCGCACCTTGACCTGGGCCGTCTGGCTCACTAGGAACAAACTCGTAATCGAGGGTATCTTCCCATCTCACCCTGCTAACATAATTTACAAATGCAATCTTCTTCTGCAGCAGTGGAGTCCGTTGGCGAGGCGCAAGGATGCTGAAAAACTGAAGCATGCCCAAGAACGTCTTCGCCAGATCTACGTTTTGGCTAGGGAGCCATCCGCCACTTCTGCGTCGTGAAGTGGCCCTTTTGTCTCGCGAGCGAGCCTGCGTGCTCTATGCTCAGCCTCCGGGCCTGTACTGCATTGCTGCGTGTGTCTGTTCGCCCGGCCTAAACTCTTGTGCCTACGCGTCGTCGTGGCCTGAGCCTCCGTGCTCGTGTTCGAGGTCCAAACTATGTCTGTTACGCTGCCTATGTTGTGGGCTTTTATTAATTTAAAGCCGGACGCTCCTAGCGTCTATGTTCTAAAAAAAAATTTACCTCAGCCAAGGGCGATGACGGCATCAAGCCAAGAATAGACAGTTTGTTCGTGACTTCGCCGTGCAAGGCAACCAGAGCTTGTACATTTAAAATCTTAGCAACTAGTCTCCCCAATGCATAGGTGCTGAGCTTGGGTAGCTAAGCTTTCCACGTGGAATTGTTTAATAATTAAACTCTCTCATGTATTGGTTGGTAGCCTTCTTACATAGGTCCGCGTGCTTAGCACCGTTTCTTCCTGTGGTCACCATAATGCCCTCTCTCCTCTTTAATTGCTTTGCCACATCATTTTTTTGTTTATGTGGCGCCCTTAACACCTGTACACCTTGAAGCACTGGGAAGGGGCTAATGTTCCTGCTGTTTCTCCTCGGGCTGTTTCTTTTTCTGCTGCTGCTGCTTCTCTGGCTCTTTCTTCTGCTGCTGCTCCAGTTTCTGCTGCAATTTCTGACAACACAAGTACACAACACACTGTCAGATGAGTTTTTTTTTACAGCGCTATCAGATGAGTTACTTTCCTTTCATTCCCAGTAGCACAGTTCAATGTTCATCGACTGCAAAACTCAAGCTGCAGCGTAAATACCTTCAGATCACTCAAGTTGTTGTTCATTGCTCTCACTGGCTTCATGAGCTCATCAAGGGCGCCTGTTGTGTGAAGATCGTTCGACATGTGTCTCAGGAAACTCTCGTGGTTGTCGTCAACCACCTTCCGATCGCCTGCTGGTACTGGGACGTCCAACTCATCATCACGGTACAAGGATATAACCTCTTCAGAGTCTTGTAGAGTCTGGGTAAATAAATTGTCCAAGGAATTACAACACGACAGTTCAGATCTATATATCTCAGATAAAAGGAGGGAGCATCTTGGCATTAAGTACCTGATAAATGTAGTACACACGGCCAGATGCAAACTCAAGGCCTGCATCAGAGTGGTTGACATCGGACCTGTAGTGTGTTCGCATCAGGAATAGCCTTAGAGCCATGGGATGGTACAGAGCGATAATCTACAGCGACAACAACAAAATGGTCAGCCTCAGCTACAAACAAATGATCTATATTATACTGACAGAAAAGGAGAGATTCAGCCCCCTTACATCTCTGATAGTGAAGAAGTTTTTGTCTGCTTTTGCCATCTTCTGGCCATTGTTGTTGACAAAGCCATTATGCATCCAGCATTTGACCTCGCTCTCAGGATAAGCTGCTCTGCTTTGCGCGAGCTCGTTCTCATGATGTGGAAAGATCAAGTCTTTTCCTCCGCCATGAATATCAAACGCATGGCCTAAATAATGCCCGCTCATTGCACTGCACTCAATATGCCATCCTGGTCTTCCACGGCCCCAAGGGCTTTCCCAGAATGGCTCACCCTCCTTAGCAGACTGAACAGAAAATGTGAAGAACAATTAAGCACTTGACTAAAGGCAACAATAACAAAAATTTACCACAAAGTAAAAAAAAGGTAAAATATTAAGCACCTTCCATAATGCAAAATCTGCAGGATTGCGCTTTCTTGTATCAACAGCAACTCGTGACCCTGGAAGATTATGGTCTAAGCTCCTTCCAGACAGACTAAGATATTCAGGGAAATTATCGACGGAGAAGTATACGCCGTCTCCTTCAATAGTATAGGCTTTCCCTTTTTCCTCTATCTGTCATTTGCATATACAAGTAGAAGATAGTTGTTAGTGTGAAGCCAAATGGTATGAATTATGAAACCAGTAAAAGTAAACAGCTTGGATTTTATGCCCTCATGCGCAATGGGGAAGTTAAACAAGCAACTGCTGATGGTTTGATTTCACGGAATGGGTGACAAGTACAGTTAAGCAAATTGATCAGTTATCCTTCTATATTGGTTTTTCTTTTCCCTTATTGTGGTTGAACAGTTTTTTTAGGAAATGTAGTTGAACAGTACCTTGGTTATCAAATCTATTATCTCTTTAGTGTGCTCCGTCACACGTGGCTCGCGAGTAGGAGGCAAGCACTGAAGTTCAACCATGTCACGCAGGAACTCATCGATGAACCGACTACTCAAACTAGTTGCCGTTTCACCAGCTTCATTTGCTCGTCTAATAATCTGCGCACAAAAAACAGCAGCTCAGAATTTGACTATCTCATATTGCACGCACCCAAGATATTGAAAATGGCTTTCAGTGAGATGCATTTCAGAAGATAATTTAGAGATAGAAGACATATTTTAATGGGTAATTTAATCCAGAAGTTAGTTCAAAACCCATTAAATCCTAAATTTCAAAAGAAAGAATCAGATGGAAGATAAACAGAAGATAGAATATGGACTCCATTATCACAAAACAGGGAATTAGGCAAATACAAAAATGAGTGCATAACAGTACAGGAATTCCTAGAGAATAAGCTAAGCACACTGTATATTATTTTCAGGTATAGCGTGCATCCATCCAACATGACCAAAATTTTCCATTACACAGTTCCTATTATTTTACTCGGTACCTTAAAAGTTTTTTCTCACAAATTTCTCAATAGTTTATTACCTTGTCGTCGATATCAGTGAAGTTGCGCACGTACTCAACCTCATACCCCAAGTACTTCAGGTACCTGAATGAGAATAAATTATGATGATAAGTGCAACAATATAATAAAACCATTCCCTCAAAGCATAGACCATATGAAGCGTTGTTACAAGCATATCATTAGAAGTTTAGAGCAACTATTGAAGATAACACCGCATCTTGTTCAAAAAGAAAGAAAACGAAGTGTATAAATTTAACCCTTAGAAATCTTGACAATTGGCAAAATTAACCAAAACAAAAGGCATGTACAAAAACAAGGACTAATCATATATTGTATAACTAAGTAGTTGATCCCACTGACACATTTATCTCATCATTGCAACTATGCATGGGAAAAGGCCCACCTCAACATGCAACCATGCATGCAAAAAGGCTCAACTGTTTATTTATATTATGCTACTTATATTCAACAAATGTTTCATAATTATATATTAATTGTATGTATTTTCAGTTTTAGTCTTATATTCTTAATCTAAATATTGATGTTTGTGTAACTAAATCTCATTGAGATATATGGTGAATAATTCTTACACCAATCTGCAGGGTGTCATCTATCTAGTATCAAATAACACACGATACACTGCATTGTTATTCTTGGGTTAAAAATGCAACACAAAAATAGGAGCCTGGTTAGCCGAAATCACTAGTTGAGGAGTACTTGTTGCAAAGATCACTCCAACTCCCCAGGTTGCAACCTGAGAGTTTTTCCTTTTTTTCGTAAATCCGTTTATTCAAAACGTTTTATCTCTCAAACCGTGCGTCCAAATCTCAAACCGCTTTCACCGTTGGATTCCTCGTGTCGAGATCTTCAAAACTAGATCCCATGTAGGTTTTTACAAAAAAATTAAAAAAACGGACGAAAAAACCAAACCGGGAGCACGGGTTTTTCCCTTTTGGAAAGAGGCACGCCCGTGCCTCTCACGAAATCACAACCATGCCTCTCGCAGAAGCAAAACCGTGACTCTCGCGAAAGGAAAAAAAAAAGAGAAAACACGTTTTTTTCATTTCCGAGGAGGCACGGCCGTGACTCTCGCGAAAGCACACCCGTGCCTCTCGTGGAAGCAAAACCGTGACTCTCGTAAAAGGAAAAAAATCAAAAAACATGTTTTTTTCATTTCCGAGAGGCACGGCCGTGACTCTCGCGAAAGCACAACCGTACCTCTCGCGGAAGCAAAACCGTGACTCTCGCGAAGGAAAAAAACAGAAAACACGTTTTTTCCGTTTTCGAGAGGCACGGCCGTGACTCTCTCGAAAGCACAACCGTGCCTCTTGCGGAAGGGGGAAAAAAGAACAGAAAACGTGTTTTTTTCGTTTCCGAAAGGCACGGCCGTGACTCTCGTGAAAGCACAACCGTGCCTCTCGCGGAAGCAAAACCGTGACTCTCGCGAAGGGAAAAAAAGAAAACACATTTTTTTCATGAAAAAAATTTGTTCGAAAAGCTAAGGAAGACCGGTGAAAAACCAAAACATCGGAAAACCCGAGAAAAAACCTACGCGTGCGGAAAAAAAAAATCCAAATGGAGCGTCCAAAGCGTGACACGTGGCGAATGACTGAGAGCACGCCAAGTAGTGCTGATCGTCGCGAGGTTCCTGAAGAAGCGCTCTGGTTAGCAGTATATATGATGAATTTGGAATTTATAAACAGGAAAAAAAAAAGAGGAAAAAACTAGACAGAAAGCCCGCTTGAAAAACCTGAAGGAAAGAGACGAAAAATAAAAATAGGAAAGCAACAAATGGAGAAAAAAGAAGGAAAACGGCCACATAGTGCTGCCCGCCCTGCTGTTTAGGAAAGCGGGTTTTGACCGTATCCCCCTCTGGCGAAATTTCAGGCAATCGACGGGTCTCCAGCCAAACAGTTAAAATGTAGGGGCACACGTACCTGTAGAGGACGTCAAAGGCGACGTAGGCGCGGGCGTGGCTGAAGTCGTAGGGCGTCACGCCGCAGACGTACATGCTCACTTTGCCCTCAATAAGCGGCCGGAACATCTCCGCCTTCTTCATCCTCGTGTCAAACAGCATAAGCGCCCTCTGCTGCTGCTCCGACCCCGCCATCTCTCTCAATCTCAACTCTTAAGGCCAGGAGCCAACTATCCCGTGCTTATGTTCTCCCACAGTCAAACGATTCCGGACACGGAAACGGAAACTTGGTCGCCACTCAAACCTAAACCGACTCGCTCCAACGACCGGACAAATACTTCATTATTTATTTTACAATGAAACGTGCAGAACAAGGGACGATTAGAGTCGTAACATAGACGAGAGAACAAACAAGTGAAGTGAAAAAAACATCTTCAAAACGCGCAACTCTTCATCAATTGGCCTTCAGCAGGCGTCATTAATCAGTTTCCGATCAAGTGTTTCAGCTCTCGCGACTACTCTTTATTATTCGTCCCAACGCTGGTTCCGTTCGGAACATCGTCCGCACGATCAAAACTGTCAACCCATCGACAATAAAATTACATCAAAAATGGGACTACACCCAAAAAAATCCCCTAACCAATATGTTCCAGTTTGCTTCACATAGCGTGCGTATTCATGGCTTAGTAGTCCATTCCACCCATGCCACCCATTGCAGGTGCCTCTTTCTCCTCTTTAGGAACCTCTACGATGATGGCCTCCGTTGTGGTCATCAGAGACGACACACTGCAAGATAACAAGGCAAAACGTTAGTGCTGGTGCTCATCAAATATTCTTCTTACTAAGATACGATCAACTATCATGAGCACAAGGTTTTAGCCAGTAAGTACCTAGCAGCATCCACCAAGGCAGTTCTGATCACCTTCAGTGGGTCAATGATACCAACCTTCACCATGTCCACATATTCACCTAGAAACAGAGATAATTCCGGCATCAGTAACATGACTCCGCTTGTTTAAAATAGGACAAGACCAAGCAAATGCTCAAGGACATCATACCTTTAGCTGCGTCATATCCAAGATCAGTGTTCTCTTGCTCCAAAAGCTTGCCAACAACAACTGCCCCTTCTACGCCTGCATTACATGCGATGGTGTACACTGGTGTCTGCGAGGTATTTCAGAAATCAGCACACAGGCAAAAGAAATCAGGACAAAACAGATAACTATTTTCTCCCCAACCTTCAAAGCATTCTGAATGATCTGCACGCCGATCTTCTGGTCAAAGTTTGCAGTCTGCAATTTATCCAGAGCCTTTGATGCATATAGAAGGGCAACACCACCTCCTGCACAATCATTAAATATGAACCATATTCTCAGGACGGTGATGCTAAGACACAAACTGGATGTGGGTAATGAACACCAAAAGCAGGATATCAATTTTTGCTAGTAGTAACAATGAAGACCAAAAACTATTCAAAATAAGCCATATTCAGAATGTACATGGTGCAGTACCTGGCACGATACCCTCTTCAACAGCAGCTTTAGTGGCATTAAGTGCGTCTGTAACTCTGTCCTTCTTCTCACTAACTTCAGCTTCACTTGCTCCTCCAATCTGTAGGACAGGTCACAGTACATAGGTCAAAACAATAGAAAACTGAAATACTATATTAATAGTCCATCAGCAATTCAATAGCATCTTCAAGCAAAATAAGTGTCTGCTGATTTAGTACTAAATTAGTACAACTTATGTACTAAATCAGCTACACTTATTTTGCGACAGAGGAGCATAAAACTTAATGAAGCAATATCGCTGCATTTTTATCTCAACTAAGCAGCTCTTAAATATCGCTGCATTTTCAGTCAGTATAGTGCTGTGAAATGCTAGTCTGAGATTCTGAGATAACATTAATACCTTTAGCATATTTATCAAAATAGGTAATGCTAACTGCAAAATAGGAAAATAGTTCTCTCTTCAATTTGCACAAGGAGCATAAACCTCACCTTTAGAACCGCAACACCTCCAGAAAGCTTTGCCAACCTCTCTTGCAGCTTTTCCTTGTCATAATCAGAAGTACTTTGCTCAATTACAGATCTAATCTGTAACACAATATTCATGTAAGTTGCCATGATATATAAATAAGATACAATTCAATTAACAAGTCATGGCACATTAAATTGATATTGCATGAACCTGATCTGCTCTCTCCTCAATGTTCTTCTTGTCTCCAGCTCCATCAAGAATAACAGTGTCATCCTTAGAAACAGTCACCTGAAATGGAAGCTCATTAATGAAAAAATAATTTGATAAATATTGTAAGCTTACTATCAGAGGACTAAGGGCCAGTTCTTTTGAGCGGCTTAAAAATTAAGCTGCCTCTTCCCAGATTAAAAAGTAAGCCACACTCTAAGTTTGTTGAGACTTCTAAATTAGTTATACCATAACTAGTTCAGAAGCCCCAATGAACAAGAGAGGTGGCTTATGGGAAAAGCTGGGGCGGGTGGCTCATTTTTTAAGCTGCCAAAAGAACTGGCCCTAAAACCTTGGGGCAAGAATTATGTTGTAATATCTTAAGAGCTTTGCAAGGACAGAACATAACATTTTGGTTAACAACCTCCAAAGGTATTAAAACATGCTCATACTTCTAGTGATCATACCTTTTTGCATGTACCTAACATCTCCGGGTCAAAGTTCTCAAGGTTCATCCCAAGCTCTTCAGTTATGACCTGAATAATGAAATGTGCTGATTTCAGAAACGCAGATGACTCACACAAAAACATGGAAATATTCAGTAACTTCCAAACTTACTTCTCCGCCAGTAAGGATAGCAAGGTCCTGTAAATTTGCTTTCCTGTTCTCCCCAAAACCAGGAGCTTTAACGGCACAGACCTGAATCCAACATCGATTAAGGACAACCGGCCATACAGAAGTCAGATGAAAAGGAGATTGAATTTACTGACCTTAATGCCTGCACGGAGCTTGTTGATAATCAGAGTGCCCAATGCCTCGCTTTCTAGATCTTCAGCAACAATCAGTAGAGACCTTTGCTTCTGTTGAGGGCAACACATTAGTCACTATAGCAGCGAAGACCACTATGACAACAATATTGGCCAAGGTTTCAAGATTAGAACAAAAAAGCACCTTCAGAGCCATCTCTAACACTTTAACTACTGCATGCATGTTCGAAATCTTCTTGTCATGGATCAAGATCAAGGGGTCTTCCAATTCCTGTGGGATAAAAACAGGAATAAAAACATTTACAACTGCAACAACTACTATGAAAAATAACAACCAAATTTTGAGACTAACAAGCAGCTAGCAGCAACATAAGTTAAATAGTACTTACGCATTTCTGGGTCTTTTGGTTGGTAATAAAGTAAGGAGAGATGTAACCCCTGTCGAGCTTCATGCCTTCCACAACTTCAAGCTCGTTATAAAGGGTGTTACCATCCTGCACATGAACGATTAAGCCAGGATATTACAAGCAAATAAGAATCAGAGCATTGACAGAGAAGCATCCAGAAAGTCCAATGGCCATAGCACTCATGAACTTTCACTTTCCGAAACGGTACAAAAGTATGTATTACAAACAGATCTATGCACAATACAGATTGGGACTGAGACTTCCGCACAGACAAAATACCCGGTGAATGTGTTACTTTTTCTTCTGATCACTTTGTTAAGATGACACAAACTCAAACTAAAATCACAAAATGCTAGAAAGAAAGTATACTTTAAATTAGCTCTATATTTCCTGCTAAGTAAACGCATTGAGGATTTTGAGGACACATCCACTTCACTGTTTCATTTAGCTGCTTCTTACAAATACAGGAATTTATAATAGGCTCTACTTCTAGACTGAAGATTCTGTTGAGTGCAACTCCTAGAAGTAAAACAGACTTCTAGATGTAGAATTATGTCTAACATTATCTTCTGCGCTCAGCTTCAATATAGATCAAGATGAACGGTATCTATAGAAGTTATCCAGTACAGATTTGCACTCAAATAATTATTAGGGGAGGTTGTTAGCACTTGTATGCCATGGACCAAGAAACTGACAAGCTGTTATGCTAATGGATGGAAAAGAAAATGAAAGAAAAATCATAGGCCAGGCTACACATTATTGGTGAACATAGTTCTGGTAGTCTGAACTCAGAAAATCTTACCGCAATGGTGATTACACCTTCTTTTCCAACCTTCTCCATAGCCTTAGCAATCAGCTCACCAATTTCCCTTTCGCCATTTGCTGATATTGTACCCACCTTTGTAAGATAGGAGAAACAAAATTAGTAACAAATTAGATACTAAGAAGAAACTAAGAACTTTGTAGTTAATCAGTTCGGGTGTTACCTGTGCTATTTCCTTTGAAGTGCTGATCATTCTAGCCATGCCCTTTAGGTTTGTCACAACATCATCAACCGCCATTGAGATTCCACGCCTTAGATCCATTGCGTTCATTCCAGCGGCTACAGACTTGCAACCCTCAGTAAATATTGCTTTTGTCAAAACAGTGGCACATGTAGTACCTGAAAATTTGGAACATAACAAGCACAACATGGTTAGAACAACTATGGTTTAACAATCTAACAGAAGACAAATGATGTAGGCGATAGGAAGAACCTATAAACAGCACAATTTAACAGAATATTTACAATTGTTGAGAATGTGATGGAACAAAAGCATTGACATATCAAAATTGTTCAGTGTTACTGATCAAACAGCAATTGCACTTCAGAGTAAAGACATTTATTAATGCTCCTAAAAAGAAGTAACGGTACAGAAAAAAAAAAAGATGATGATATATCCAACAGACAAGCATGGAAGGAATATTTCACAAAACAGATTCAATATTGGTTGCACGTAAGAATCCAGCAGGACATAAATATGACATACCATCTCCAGCAGAATCATTTGTTGCATTAGCAACCTGTTTTACAAGGCTTGCACCAACGTTCTTGACTCTATCTTTAAATTCAATGCTCTTCGCAACAGTCACACCATCCTTTGTGACTTTTGGGGCACCAAAGCTCTGCTCAATGATCACAGTGCGACCCTGTAGAATTCAACAAGTAAAGAATCTGAGCTATGAATATAAAGAGAAAAAAAAGATGATCAAACAGTTGTTTCCCCTTTATGTGTATATAAGCTTATTCGCAAAAAAAAAAAGGTATAGAAGCTTAGGACATAGTTATACCTTAGGACCCATGGTCACTTTCACCGCATCTGCCAACTCCTCGACACCCCTCAACATCGAGGCACGGGCCTCGACACCAAACCTGATGTCTTTGGCGGCATAGTTCCTGCTCCAGGCAAGCCTGCTTCCAACCTACACAGAAGAAACGCCCAATTGAGATATACTACATCCTGCTAAGCACGCCTAGGCTCTAGGCGATAGCAAAACGCAAAGCGCTGAATTACACTTATTGTCAGCATAACTGCGCTTATGCGCTTTGCTCAGAAAAGCAGGCGGTAGCAAAACACACAATTAACACCTAATGCTTTTTTAACTTTGATCTTGCTATATGCCACTAACGCTTTTTTAACTTTGATCTTGCTATCATGCCACTATGAACAGACTAAAGTTCTCAATTGGAGCAGGATTGTACTGTGAACAAACCCACATTAGACCAACTAGAGGCCTTGCGGCTAAACCGACTACACAAACTAAATCACCAGCAAACGGCGAGCATGAAAGTCCACAACACCAGGAGGAAGCAATAGATCTTTCACTGCCAAACAACAGAATACGACAGATCATTAATCAAGAAGACATTGTTATTCAACCAAATCCGCTGGATCCTAAGCAATTCAAGCTTGCCTAGATTCAACTGAACCCCGCACCGAACACTACCGGGTCTCGCTCTCGCACGCGCTACCAAACCCACTAAAGAACGCCACCGAATCTCCACTTAAAACAGCACCCTCCGACGCTACTCGACCTAGAACTACCAAGCTAGTACACCGGGCGACCGCAAACACCAATTCGAGCAGGGCGAATCCTCTCACCTGGCGAGCGCTGCTCCCGGCTTGCCTGCACGAACAACCACGTACACGGGTTAGCAACCGCACAGCAGAAGATCACAAGAGATTCAAATCGCGGCGCTGGGAGGCGCGGACGGGAACACTCACCGAGCCTTGGAGGCGAGGCTGGCGGCCGCGCGGTACATGGCGAATGCAGCGAGATGGCGCCGGAGTCGAGGTGCGTAGAGGCTAGGGGGGCGAGGCGCCGAGGTGAGATGATGTGCGAGCTTCGGCTGTTTCTTGGGGAGGAGGAAAGGGAATGCCAAGGGTGAGGAGGCGGATTTTAGAGGGAGGAGAAGGGAGAGGAAGAGAGGAGACGAGGAGGATCCAGAACCATCCACTAGGGTTTTAGGGTTTTACTGGTGGGCTTGCGGCGGAGATCGCGGGACGAAAATGGGCTAGTATTGATTTGCCTCTCGCACACGAGCGCCGCTGCTCTACAGGCCCAGCAGCTTGAAACAGGTTTAATCCAAAAACTTATTTTTTAGAAACATCTGTAATTTTTAAGGATGGCAATGGGTATAGTATGGTGCGGATATAATAATTCCATACCCACGTGTCTCATGGGATTGAAATTATATCCATATGCTACCCATCGGATAAATATTCATGCCTATGCTTATACACTACGGATATTCATGCCTGATGGGTACCCATTAAGCAGATAAACACAACATCGAAGGTTGGTTTACGTAATTTCTATTATCATGTGTGGTGGAGGTGCTAGCCAGCGAGAGGTTTCTATGGTTCAGGAATTTGTAACATATGTGAACCATCGGTAAGAAAATCGAGTAGGGTCCAGGCATACTCACGGGCGCAGAATTGTACCCATGTCCTATCCACGACTAATCAGATAAGGTTCGATCACTACACATGGGCACGAAAATGTGCCCATACCCTACCCGTACAGGTCGGTACCCACTGGTATCCATGCTCATTGGTAAAATTCCCATCCTTAGTAATTTTATTCATACTCATAATAATTACAAAAAAACTGTACTCGCGAGTTTATCTATTTTTTTAAAAAAAAGTTAAAATGAATAATCAAACAAATGCAAACACAATAAATGCATGTCGGACCTCTATATAATTAAGATGCAGACAACTAGCATCAAAGCAAACACAAAGGAAATTGCGGAAGAAGAGCAAGGTCATACATAAGCATAACATGGCTAGTCGAAGATAAGGGGAAGCATACTGATGAGTTTAATTACCGTTGGATAGCTCATTTTTAAAGTTGTAGTTAACTTTTTAATGAAATTGTCATGTTTAATGCATTTTATAATAACGCATGAATCGCGCTAGGTGTGCATTGTGGCTGAATAGCTTTTTACGTTTACATGTTATTGTAATTATGTGTAGAACCCCACGTATAGTCTATGGGATGGCATGGGGGAGACGAATTGTGGGTAGGTGGTCTGATAGGAAGAAATGAAAGGAAAACCAAAAAAGATGCAGACTTTACATGTCGCAAAATAGCTGAGTCCAATGTGTTCGTGTGAGCCTCTCCCTTTTCAAGTTCATCATCCTCCCGGTATTTTTGAAATAGATTCCTCACGCACTTGTGTGTGATCCAGTGATTGTTCCAACAAAAGAACACGGCAGAATTTGTTTCAACGTACAAGAATTGAAGTTGTCATCGAAAGTGCCCAATGGAAGCTGGGCCAAGGCACACCCACATTATTTTTTAAAGAAATCTTAAAAAATCAACTATTTAAGAAAATAATGACATGAACTAATGTCATACATTGTGTAAAGTTTCACAAAGAAAAGACTTATACGATCTTCTGTGCAAAAAAAAGGAAAACAGATTTGGTTCTGTATAAAAGTTACTATTCAAATTTTATGTTCTTTTTTCAGAAGAACACGAAAGTCATTTCTTCCCGACGATGTTTACATTTTTTCATAATTGCTAGACTCTTTAAATATATATTGAAAAATTAATCTGTTTCAGCAGGTGCGTCTAGAACCATGTCAAAAATCTGTGTTTTTTTAGAAACACCCGAGTCTAGTTGTCATGTACTCCCTCCATTCATAAATATAAGATGTTTTAGATATTTTATAATGTCGACTAGATACAGTGAAATGAATGAACAAACGAACTAAAATATGTTTATATACATCCGATTCATCAAAAATTTATAAACAACTTATATTTGTAAACACAGAGAGTACCATATTAATCTCACAATAGGCCCAGAAGAAAAATCTGCCAAGGCCCATTAGATGGAAATGTCCGGAACGTTGCCTTGCCCGGAAGACCAACCACCTTGCCTACATTGGCTAAAAAAAACACCTTGCCTACATCTCCGCATTCCGGCTTTCCCCAACTGGCCCCCTCTTCCTCAATCCCCACCTCACTCTGCAGCTCCGCGCTAAAAACCCTACTTGCGCAGGCAAGGTGGAGCTCACCGCCCCCTCGGAAGCCTAGGATCGCGATGCCGCACACCGCCTCCGCCTCCGCCATCGTCGCCGAGACGGCGAGCGGGTACCACCACCTCAAGATCCGCGGCTACTCAAGCCTCAAGGCTGCCCCCAATGGCCAGTGCCTCATTTCCGGCCCTTTCACCGTCGGAGGCCATCGCTGGAGAATCCTCTACTACCCCAACGGCGACCGGGCGGAGAGCGCGGGCCACGTGTCCGTCTACCTCTTCCTCGACGAGAATGTGGACAAGGAAGTGATGGCACGGTTCCAGTTTGGTTTCAAGGCGGAGAAGCGAGGGCTCTTCTCCCTCAATAAGGCCAAGCCGGCGGCGGGGACTTCAGAAGCTGCACACAGCTTCGCCAGCCAGGGCACTTGGGGGTACACAAAGTTCGTGCAATGGAATGCGTTGGAGAAATCAAAGCATCTCAAGGGCGATTCGTTCACCATCAGGTGCGACCTCACCGACCTCAAGAGGGTCCGCATCGACGGGACTGCCCAGGAAGCAGCTCCAAAGTTCGTCGGCGTTCCTCCGTCCGACCTGAAGCAGCACCTCAGCGGCCTCTTCCTCGCCGGAAGCGGCGCGGACGTCGTGTTCGAGGCTGGTGGCGAGACATTCGCGGCGCACCGCTGCGTGCTCGCGGCCCGGTCGCCGGTGTTCAGCGCGGAGCTCTTTGGCTCGATGAAGGAGGGTAACGCCAATGATCTGGTCCGCATAGATGGCATGGAGGCGCAGGTGTTCAAGGCTCTGCTCTGCTTCGTCTACACCGATTCGCTGCCGGAGATGGGAAAAGAAGAGGAAGACGCCATGTGCCAGCATCTGCTTGTCGCGGCGGACACGTATAACATGGAGAGGATGAAGTTGGTTTGTGAAGACAAGTTGTGCAAGCACATCAATGTAGGCACGGTGGCGAACATCCTGGCACTGGCTACTGCACGGCTGCCCCGGGCTCAAGACTGCATGCATCCATTTTCTCAGCTCTCCGGCAAATCTGAGGGCAGCCATGGCCAGCGACGGCTTCGAGCTGTTAAAATAGGTCTAGCGTCTCATGTACACGTACCCTGTACGTATGTAACTGTATGCTGATTGTTATATATATAGAAAGACGTGGAGAGGCTTTGCCCCACGGAAAACCCTAAACCCTATTCTCTAACTTGGTATCAGAGCCTACCCTAGCCGCCGCCGCCTCTCCTCCCGCCGCCGCCGCAGTTTCCTTGCGGCCGCCGCGATGTCCACCGCGCCGGCACCCACGATGACCCCCTCCTCTACGCTCACGCTCACCACCCCCTCCGCGCTCGTCCCGATCGCCCCCGTCATCGCTCCACCCGCCGCGACGGCTCCCACCCCCGTTCTTCCGCCCATCGCGGTCTCGCTTGACCGCAGCAACTTCATGCTCTGGAGGGCTCTTGCCCTCCCCAACTTCGCCGGAGTTCGCCTCCACGACTTCCTCGATGGCTCGGCCACCGCGCCGGCACCGACCGTGACGACAGGCACCGGCGAGGCCGCCCGTACCGTGTCCAACCCCGACTACGAGCAATGGTGGACGCTGGATCAGAAGGTTCTCGGGCATCTCCTCGGTTCGATGGGCGTGGAGATCTTCGCGCAGCTCATTGGCTGCAGGTCGGCCGCCGCCGCCTGGGCGGCCGTGCACACCATGTTCGCCGCCGAGAACAGCGCCGGCGTGCGCAACCTCCGGCGCCAGATTCAGGCGCTGTGCAAGGGAGATCGTCCCGCCGGCGAGTATATGCAGAAGGTCAAGGCCCTCGCTGACTCGATGGCCGCCGCCGGCTCTCCTCTTCGCGATGATGAGATCATCGACTACATGCTGACCGGGCTCGGCTCGGCGTTCAACCCCATCGCCGCCTCCATGAACTTCGCGGACGTGCCAATCACGTTCCCCGCGTTCTACTCCAGCGTTCTCCACTACGAGGCCCTTCAGCAGCAGCAGTCCGAGCATGAGGATTGGCAGTCCTCCGCCAACGCCGCGTCTCGGCCGGTCTACAACAACACTTCCGGCCGAGCCTCCAATTCTGGCCGCCCGAGCGGCGGCCGCCTCTCCGCTGGTTCCCTCCCGCCCAGCTCGGGCGGCTATGGCAACAGCCAGGGCAACCCCTCTGGTCGTAACAACAACAACGGCGGCAATAGCCGCAATGGAGGAGGAAACGGAGGTGGCAACGGGGGTGGTCGCAACCGCCGCTGGCGTTCCCGGTGCCAGATATGCAAGAATTGGGGTCATGAGGCCGGCGACTGTCACAGCCGCTATGATCATGACCACCGCGCCGCCAACTCTGCGTCCACATCCTCCTCCCATGAGCCGCCGCACTGGATTCTGGACACCGGTGCGACGGACCACCTGACAAATGATCTTGATCGTCTGCACTTCCACGAGCGCTACGGCGGGAAGGATCAAGTGCAAGTGGCAAACGGTGCAGATTTGTCTATTTCGCATATTGGTCATTCCACTATACCCGGTTCATCCCTTCGTTTACGCAATATTCTTCGTCTACCACACATTCATTAACATCTTCTCTCCGTTTATCGTCTCGTCCTTGATTATGATGTTTTTGTGGAATTTCACCGTTCCTTTTTCCTTGTCAAGGACACGGCCACGAAGAAAATCCTTCTTCATGGTAGATGTCATGGTGGACTCTACCCCATCCCGTTCGGTCGCGCGTCGTCATCCTCCACCCGCCAAGCGTCCCTCAGCGTCGAGACCACCCCGTCCCAGTGGCACCAGCGTTTCGGTCATCCCTCGAATAATATTGTTCACAACATTGTTAGGAATAATGATTTAGTGTGTTCTTCTGAACGTCAGACTTCCGTGTGTGATGCTTGTCAGCGTGCTAAAAGTCGACAATTGCCTTATCATTTATCACATCATGTTTCCACTATGCCTCTTGAGTTAATTCATTCTGATGTTTGGGGGCCAGCTATTGCTTCTTCCGGAGGTTATAAATATTATGTGAGCTTTGTTGACGATTACTCTCGCTTCTCTTGGATTTATCTCCTTAAGCATAAGTCTGACGTTGAGCAAGTGTTTTATGCCTTTCAGGCTCATGTTGAGCGTCTTCTCCACACTAAAATCATAGCTGTTCAGTCCGACTGGGGTGGTGAGTATCACCGGTTGCATCGCTATTTCCAACGCACTGGCATCTCTCATCGTGTGTCTTGCCCGCACACGTCTCAGCAGAACGGCATTGCTGAACGCAAACACCGTCATCTTGTTGAAACAGGCCTTGCTTTGCCGGCTCATTCTTCTCTCCCATTGCATTTTTGGGATGAGGCATTCCTTACGGCATGCTATCTCATTAATCGCATGCCTACACCTGTTCTTCAACAAGATACACCCATATATCGTCTCCTTAAGGTGCACCCTGATTATAAGTTTCTTCGCATTTTTGGGTGCGCCTGCTGGCCTAGTTTGCGCAAATATAATGCACACAAACTTGCTTTCCGATCCACCATGTGTGTTTTCTTGGGCTATAGTCCGATGCATAAGGGATACAAGTGTCTTGATCGTTCCACGGGACGTATCTACATCTCCCGTGATGTTGTTTTCGACGAGTCTGTTTTTCCCTATGCCACTCCTGGGGTCACTGTCGATGTCTCTTCTTTGGCTGCTGTTCTCTCTTTTCCTCCCACTGAACCGGCTACGGGTGACCATATGCGCAAATACGACTTGTCCTATTTGTCTACTGACACGCATGTCCCAGGCCCTGTTGCTTCTGTGCAGGATTCTTCGGCTCCGCCCTCTCCGGCGCTCAACGTGCATGGCGCATGCACGCCCTCTGCCCGCCGCCCCCACGTGGCCGTCGCGCAGCCCTCCTTGGCGATCGACGTGCATGGGACATGCACGTCTCCCCGCTCGGCTCCCGCGTCGCCCGGCTCGGTCGTCGCCTCGCCCGGCCTGGCTGGTCCATTGGCTACCGCCTCGCCTGGCTCGACCGGCCCGTCCACGGACTCGGCCGCTTCGCCCGGCCCCTCCGCGGCCTCCTTGCCGCGCGGTGACGCGGTGTCCCCCGCCCCGGTGCTCGCGGATACTGCTCCGCCATCGCCACCGCAGCTCGCGTCGCCCTCTGTCGAGGGGAGTCCAGCTCCCTCGACCGCGACGCCCCCAGCTGCTCCTGCACACACCATTGAAAGATCGTGGATGTCGCCTAGAGGGGGTGAATAGGCGCTTTAAAATAATTATGGTTTAGGCTTGAACAAATGCGGAATAAACCTAGCGGTTAATTTGACAAGCACAAAACCTACAACAACTAGGCTCACCTATGTGCACCAACAACTTATGCTAAGCAAGATAAACAACTAAGTGATAGCAAGATATATGACAAGAAACAATATGGCTATCACAAAGTAAAGTGCATAAGTAAAGGGTTCGGGTAAGAGATAACCGAGGCACGCGGAGACGACGATGTATCCCGAAGTTCACACCCTTGCGGATGCTAATCTCCATTTGGAGCGGTGTGGAGGCACAATGCTCCCCAAGAAGCCACTAGGGCCACCGTAATCTCCTCACGCCCTCGCACAATGCAAGATGCCGTGATTCCACTAAGGGACCCTTGAGGGCGGTCACCGAACCCGTACAAATGGCAACCCTTGGGGGCGGTCACCGAACCCGTACACTTTGGCAACCCTTGGGGGCGGTCACCGGTACCCGTCAAATTGCTCGGGGCGATCTCTACAACCTAATTGGAGACCCCGACGCTTGCCCGGAGCTTTACACCACAATGATTGAGCTCCGAACACCACCAACCGTCTAGGGCACCCAAGCACCCAAGAGGAACAAGCTCAAGGGCACCAAGCACCCAAGAGTAATAAGCTTCGCAACTTGTAACTTCCACGTATCACCGTGGAGAACTCAAACCGATGCACCAAATGCAATGGCAAGGGCACACGGAGTGCCCAAGTCCTTCTCTCTCAAATCCCACCGAAGCAACTAATGCTAGGGAGGAAAATGAGAGGAAGAACAAGAAGGAGAACACCAAGAACTCCAAGATCTAGATCCAAGGGGTTCCCCTCACATAGAGGAGAAAGTGATTGGTGGAAATGTGGATCTAGATCTCCTCTCTCTTTTCCCTCAAAAACTAGCAAGAATCCATGGAGGGATTGAGAGTTAGCAAGCTCGAAGAAGGTCAACAATGGGGGAAGAACACGAGCTCAAAAGATAAGGTTCATTGGGGAAGAAGACCTCCTTATATAGTGGGGGGAACAATCCAACCGTTACCCCCACTTCAGCCCCGCAGAGAGCGGTACTACCGCTTGCCCCTATAAGCGGTACTACCGCTCCCCCTCGCGGTACTGCCGCTAGGCCCAGAGCGGTACTACCGCGGTGGCAGGGCGGTACTACCGCAAATGAGCGGTACTACCGCAAACGAGCGGTACTACGGCCCCCACTGCCGCGGCTAGTACCGTAAAACCCGACACGAAAAAGACCCCTCGAATCGAGGCGGTACTAGTACGAGACCGCAGCGGTACTACGGCTGGGGGCTACCAGCGGTACTACCGCTCTAGAGCGGTACTACCGCTTGTAGCACCCAAGCGGTACTACCGCTCCGGCCCGCGGTACTACCGCTGGGACCAAAACTGCCAAAACTTCTGCATATGAGCTCCGAATTGAGCAAACTCAAGCTTGTTGGATAGAGGAAGACGAGTAGCATCAAAACAGTTCGGGCATATACCGGAGTACCGGGGGGTTACCGGAACCCCCCGGGAAGTATATGGACCCTAATGGGCTTTAGTGGAGAGAGAGAGAGAGGGGCAGCCAGGGCAGGCCGCGCGCCCCTCCGCCTCTGGTCCGAATTTGACTAAGAAGGGGGGGGGCGGGCCCCCCCTTTCCTTCCTCCCTCTCTCCCCCTTCCTTCTCTCCTAGTCCAACTAGGGAAGGGGGGAATCCTACTCCCGGTGGGAGTAGGACTCCTCGAGGGCGCGCCATAGAGGGCCGGCCCTCCCCCCTCCTCCACTCCTTTATATACGGGGGAGGGGGCACCCCATAGACACAGAAGTTGATCATTGATCTCTTAGCCGTGTGCGGTGCCCCCCTCCACCATAATCCACCTCGGTCATATCGTTGCAGCGCTTAGGCGAAGCCCTGCGCCGGTAGCTTCATCATCACCGTCATCACGCCATCGTGCTGACGAAGCTCTCCGTCGACACAAAGCTGGATCAAGAGTTCGTGGGATGTCACCGAGCCGAACGTGTGCAGATCGCCGAGGTGCCATACTTTCGGTAATAGGATCGGCCGGATCGTGAAGACTTACGACTACATCAACCGCGTTGTCATAACGCTTCCACTTACGGTTTACGAGGGTATGTGGACTACACTCTCCCCTCTCGTTGTTATGCATCACCATGATCTTGCGTGTGCGTAGGAATTTTTTGAAATTACTACGTTCCCCAACAGTGGCATCCTTTATGCATCTTATTTTGCTTAGTTCGGTGGTAGCATTATAAGATGATCTCTCACTAAATTTCAAGGTACAAGTGTCCCTGAGTATGCACCGTTGCGAAAGTTCGTCGTGCTAAGACACCACGTGACGATCGGGTGTGATAAGCTCTACGTTCACATACAATGGGTCCAAGCCAGTTTTGCACACGCAGAATACTCTGGTTAAACTTGATGATCCTAGCATATGCAGATATGGCCTCGGAACACTTAGACCGAAAGGTCGAACGTGAATCATATAGTAGATTTGATCAACATAGTGATGTTCACCATTGAAAACTACTCCATCTCACGTGATGATCGGACATGGTTTAGTTGATTTGGATCGCGTGATCATTTAGATGACTCGAGGGATGTCTATCTAAGTGGGAGTTCTTAAGTAATATGATTAATTAAACTTTAATTTATCATGAACTTAGTCGTGATAGTATTTGCATAACTATGTTGTAGATCAATAGCTGGCGATGTAGCTCCCCGTTTATTTTTTGATATGTTCCTAGAGAAAAATAAGTTGAAAGATGATAGTAGCAATTATGCGGACTTAGTCTGTGATCTGAGGATTGTACTCATTGCTACATAGAAAAATTATGTCCTTGATGCACCGCTAGGTGACGGACCTATTGCAGGAGCAGATGCATACGTTATGAACGTTTGACAAAAGCCCGGTATGATGACTGCTACCTCTTGAGCACTACGTTGGTTTTCCCTTGAAGAGGAAAGGGTGATGCAGTAAAGTAGAGTAAGTATTTCCCTTAGTTATTGAGAACCAAGGTATCAATCTAGTAGGAGACCACGCTCAAGTCCCACGCACCTACACAAACAAATAAGAACCTCGCAACCAATGTGATAAAGGGGTTGTCAATCCCTTCACGGTCACTTACGAGAGTGAGATCTGATAGATATGATAAGATAATATTTTTGGTATTTTTATGATAAAGAGTAAAAGTAAAGATTGCAAAGATAAACGGCGCCAAAAATAGATAGTTGACGGGAGATTAATATGATGGAAAATAGACCCGGGGGCCATAGGTTTCACTAGTGGCTTCTCTCAAGAGCATAAGTATTACGGTGGGTAAACGAATTACTGTCGAGCAATTGATAGAACTGAGCATAGTTATGAGAATATCTAGGTATAATCATGTATATAGGCATCACGTCCGTGACAAGTAGACCGACTCCTGCCTGCATCTACTACTATTACTCCACACATCGACCGCTATCCAGCATGCATCTAGAGTATTAAGTTCATAAGAACGGAGTAACGCTTTAAGCAAGATGACATGATGTAGAGGGATAAACTCATGCAATATGATATAAACCCCATCTTTTTATCCTCGATGGCAACAATACAATACGTGTCGTTTCCCCACTGTCACTGGGATCGAGCACCGCAAGATTGAACCCAAAGCTAAGCACTTCTCCCATTGCAAGAAAGATCAATCTAGTAGGCCAAACCAAACTAATAATTCGAAGAGACTTGCAAAGATAACCAATCATACATAAAAGAATTCAGAGGAGATTCAAATATTGTTCATAGATAATCTTGATCATAAACCCACAATTCATCGGATCTCGACAAACACACCGCAAAAAAGAATTACATCGAATAGATCTCCAAGAGAATCGAGGAGAACTTTGTATTGAGATCCAAAGAGAGAGAAGAAGTCATCTAGCTAATAACTATGGACCCGAAGGTCTGAGGTAAACTACTCACACATCCTCGGAGAGGCTATGATGTTGATGTAGAAGCCCTCCGTGATCAATGCCCCCTCCGGCGGAGCGCCGGAAAAGGCCCCAAGATGGGATCTCATGGGTACAGAGAGTTGCGGCGGTGGAAATAGGGTTTTGGCTCCGTATCTGATGTTTCTAGGGTATATGAGTATATATATAGGCGAAGGAGGTTGGTCAGGAGAGCTACGAGGGGCCCACGAGGGTGGGGGGCGCGCCCAGGGGGGCAGGCGCGCGTCCCTGCCTCGTGGCCTCCTCATTCGTTTCTTGACGTCCACTCCAAGTCCTCTGGATCACGTTTGTTCCAAAAATCACATTCCCGAAGGTTTCATTCCGTTTGGACTCCGTTTGATATCCTTTTCCTTCGAAACACTGAAATAGGCAAAAAAATAGCAATTTGGGCTGGGCCTCCGGTTAATAGGTTAGTCCCAAAAATAATATAAAAGTGTATAATAAAGCCCATTAAACATCCAAAACAGAATATATATTAGCATGGAACAATAAAAAATTATAGATACGTTGGAGACGTATCAAGCATCCCCAAGCTTAATTCCTGCTCGTCCTCGAGTAGGTAAATGATAAAAACAGAATTTTTGATGTGGAATGCTACTTAGCATAATTTTCAATGTAGTTCTCTTAATTGTGGTATGAATATTCAGATCCGAAAGATTCAAGATAAAAGTTTAATATTGACATAAAAGTAATAATACTTCAAGCATACTAACTAAGCAATTATGTCTTCTGAAAATAACATGGGCAAAGAAAGTTCATCCCTACAAAATCATATAGTTTGGTCAGGCTCCATTTTCGTCACACAAGAATGCTCTCATCATGCACAACCCCGATGACAAGCCAAGTAATTGTTTCATACTTTAGTAATCTCAAACTTTTTCAACTTTCACGCAATATATGAGCGTGAGCCATGCATATATCATTATGGGTGGAATAGAATATGATGATAGGGGTTATGTGGAGAAGACAAAAAAGGAGAAAGTCTCACATTGACGCGGCTAATCAACGAGCTAGGGAGATGCCCATCAATTGATGTCATGCAAGGAGTAGGGATTGCCATGCAACGGATGCACTAGAGCTATAAATGTATGAAAGCTCAACAAAAGAAACTAAGTGGGTGTGCATCCAACTTGCTTGCTCACGAAGACCTAGGGCATTTGAGGAAGCCCATTGTTGGAATATACAAGCCAAGTTCTATAATGAAAAATTCCCACTAGTATATGAAAGTGACAAAACAAGAGACTCTCTATCATAAAGATCATGGTGCTACTTTGAAGCACAAGTGTGAAAAAAGGATAGTAGCATTGCCCCTTTTTATTTTTTTATTTTTTTCTTTTTTTGGACCTTTTTTGTCTTTCTCTTTTTTTATTTGGGACAATGCTCTATGAATGATGATCATCACACTTCTATTTATTTACAACTCAATGGTTACAACTCGATACTAGAACAAAGTATGACTCTATATGAATGCCTCCGGTGGTGTACCGGGATGGGCAATGAATCAAGAGTGACATGTATGAAATAATATGCATGGTGGCTTTGCCACAAATACGATGTCAACTACATGATCATGCAAGGCAATATGACAATGATGAAGTGTGTCATGATAAACGGAACGGTGGAAAGTTGCATGGCAATATATCTCGGAATGGCTATGGAAATGCCATAATAGGTAGGTATGGTGGCTGTTTTGAGGAAGATATAAGGAGGTTTATGTGTGATAGAGCGTATCGTATCACGGGGTTTGGATGCACCGACGAAGTTTGCACCAACTCTCAAGGTGAGAAAGGGCAATGCACGGTACCGAAGAGGCTAGCAATGATGGAAGGGTGAGAGTGCGTATAATCCATGGACTCAATATTAGTCATAAAGAACTCACATACTTATTGCAAAAATCTACAAGTCATCAAAAACCAAGCACTACGCGCATGCTCCTAGGTGATAGATTGGTAGGAAAAGACCATCGCTCGTCCCCGACCGCCACTCATAAGGAGGACAATCAAAGAACACCTCATGTTTCAAATTTGTTACACAACGTTTACCATACGTGCATGCTACGGGACTTACAAACTTCAACACAAGTATTTCTCAAATTCACAACTACTCAACTAGCATGACTCTAATATCAACATCTTCATATCTCAAAACAATTATCAAGCATCAAACTTCTCATAGTATTCAACACACTCATAAGAAAAATTCTTTACTAGTCTTGGATGCCTATCATATTAGGACTAATTTTATGATTAAAGCAAATTACCATGCTGTTTTGTAGGACTCTCAAAATAATATAAGTGAAGCATGAGAGATCAATAATTTCTATAAAATAAACCACCACCGTGCTCTAAAAGATATAAGTGAAGCACTAGAGCAAAAACTATATAGCTCAAAAGATATAAGTGAAGCACATAGAGTATTCTAATAAATTCCGAATCATGTATGTCTCTCTCAAAAGTGTATTCAGCGAGGATGATTGTGGTAAACTAAAAAAAACAAAGACTCAAATCATACAAGACGCTCCAAGCAAAACACATATCATGTGGTGAATAAAAATATAGCATCAAGTAAAGTTACCGATGGACGAAGACGAAAGAGGGGATGCCCTCCGGGGCATCCCCAAGCTTAGGCTTTTGGTTATCCTTGAATTTTACCTTGGGGTGCCTTGAGAACCCCCAAGCTTAGGCTCTTGCCAATCCTTGTTCCATAATCCATCAAAACTTTACCCAAAACTTGAAAACTTCACAACACAAAACTCAACAGAAAATCTCATGAGCTCCGTTAGCGAAAGAAAACAAAACACCACTTCAAGGTACTGTATTGAACTCATTCTTTGTTTATATTGGTGTTTAAACCACTGTATTCCAACTTATCTATGGTTTATAAACTCTATTACTAACCATAGACTCATCAAAATAAGCAAACAACACACGGAAAACAGAATCTGTCAAAAACAGAACAGTCTGTAGTAATCTGGGTCTAACGCAAACTTCTGTAACTCCGAAAATTCTGATAAAATAGGAAATCCTAAATAATTTTTTTGTTGATCTACTTCAATTGGAATCAGTATTTTATCACGTTCTGGTGATTTTAAACAATTGTTTTCGTGAACAGAAAGTTTCTGACTTTTTCAGCAAGATCAAATAACTATCATCCAAGAAGATCCTATAGGTTTTACTTGGCACAAACACTAATTAAAACATAAAAACAAATCTAACCAGAGGCTAGATCATATATTTATTCCTAAATAGGAGCAAAAAGCAAAAAAATAAAATAAAATTGGGTTGCCTCCCAACAAGTGTTATCGTTTAACGCCCCTAGCTAGGCATTGAGATTTCGATGATGCTCACATAAAAGATAGTAATTGAAAGACAAAGAGAGCATCATAAAACATGTGAAAACCACATCTAAGTCTAACATACTTCCTATGCATAGGCATCTTATAGGCAAAAAATTATCAAGGCAAGCAAAAATTAGCTTATGCAAGGAAGCGGAAAGAAACAATAGCAATCTCAACATAACGAGAGGTAATTTAGTAACATGGAAATTTCTACAACCATATTTTTCTCTCTCATAATAATTACATGTAGGATCATAATCAAATTCAACAATATAGCTATCACATACAATATTCTCAACATGATCCACATGCATGCAAAGTTGACACTCTTCCAAAATAGTTTGATTAACTAAAGTCATGACCTCTCCAAACCCACTTTTATCAAAAATACCATAAGTTTGAACATTCTACAAATATGTGGGATCTAAAGTTGACACTCTTCCAAACTGAAAGATCGTGAATGTCGCCTAGAGGGCGGAGGGTGAATAGGCGCTTTAAAATAATTACGGTTGAGGCTTGAACAAATGCGGAATAAACCTAGCGGTTAATTTATCAAGCACAAAACCTACAACAACTAGGCTCACCTATGTGCACCAACAACTTATGCTAAGCAAGAAAAACTACTTAGGTGATAGCAAGATATATGACAAGAAACAATATGGCTATCACAAGGTAAAGTGCATAAGTAAAGGGCTCGGGTAAGAAATAACCGAGGCACGCGGAGACGACGATGTATCCCGAAGTTCACACCCTTGCGGATGCTAATCTCCGTTTGGAGCGGTGTGGAGGCACAATGCTCCCCAAGAAGCCACTAGGGCCACCGTAATCTCCTCACGCCCTCGCACAATGCAAGATGCCGTGATTCCACTAAGGGACCCTTGAGGGCGGTCACCGAACCCGTACAAATGGCAACCCTTGGGGGCGGTCACCGAACCCGTACACTTTGGCAACCCTTGGGGGCGGTCACCGGAACCCGTCAAATTGCTCGGGGCGATCTCCACAACCTAATTGGAGACCCCGACGCTTGCTCGGAGCTTTACACCACAATGATTGAGCTCCGAACACCACCAACCGTCTAGGGCGCCCAAGCACCCAAGAGGAACAAGCTCAAGGGTACCAAGCACCCAAGAGTAATAAGCTTCTCAACTTGTAACTTCCACGTATCACCGTGGAGAACTCAAACCGATGCACCAAATGCAATGGCAAGGGCACACGGAGTGCCCAAGTCCTTCTCTCTCAAATCCCACCGAAGCAACTAATGCTAGGGAGGAAAATGAGAGGAAGAACAAGAAGGAGAACACCAAGAACTCCAAGATATAGATCCAAGGGGTTCCCCTCACATAGAGGAGAAAGTGATTGGTGGAAATGTGGATCTAGATCTCCTCTCTCTTTTCCCTCAAAAACTAGCAAGAATCCATGGAGGGATTGAGAGTTAGCAAGCTCGAAGAAGGTCAACAATGGGGGAAGAACACGAGCTCAACGGATGAGGTTCATTGGGGAAGAAGACCCCCTTTTATAGGAGGGGGAAAATCCAACCGTTATGTGCTCAGCCCGCACACGAGCGGTACTACCGCTCCACGAGCGGTACTACCGCTCGGGCGGAAGAAGCAGGGAAACAGATCAACAAAACATGAACCTTGGGGCGGTAGTACCGCTTATAAGCGGTACTACCGCACACCACAGCGGTACATCCGCTCGGTCGGAGCGGTACTACCGCTTATAGGCGGAACTACCGTGCCTTACTGCCGCGCGACTACCGCTGAACCCGACACGAAAAGAGCAGACCCAAAATCGAGGTGGTAGTAGAGCGGTACTACCGCTTGACGCTACAAGAGGTACTACCGCTGCCGCCGCGGTACTACCGCTTGACGCTACAAGCGGTACTACCGCTGCCACCGCGGTACTACTGCAGGGAGAAAAACAGAACTGCCAAAACTTCTTCATATGAGCTCCGAATTGAGCAAACTCAAGCTTGTTGGATTGAGCAAACTCAAGCTTGTTGGTTATAGTAAGAAGAGGCAGGGGAGATATGCCAACAAATAGAGGAGTGAAACCTCCAACCGAGAAGAACCGGCATAACCTCCAACATCGAAAACATCATAGAAGATGTGAGTGAACTCCGTTTTCGATGAACTCGAGCTTGTCATCAAGATGACCATAAGCTCCAAAACTCACAAAGAGAAGAACCAATAAAGATGATGCAAGGATGCAATGGTTTGAGCTCTCTATGAATGATATGATCAAGCTACTCATCGAGAGCCCCCCTTGATAGTACGGCAATCGATCCTATAACCCGGTCTCCCAACTACCATCACGAGACCGGTAAAATAGAAAACCTATCAAGGGCAAACTTTTGCCTTGCACATGGTCCACTTGAGCTAGATGATGACGATCTTGACTCCCTCAAGTTGGACCACCTTTTTTGGTTGCGTTGGCTCGATGAAGACTAGTTGATTGCTCCCCCATACTCCACTATGGGTGAGCCACTCTTCCGCACATCTTCACAAGTCCATTGTCACCACAATGGACGGCAAGCTTCAAGCATCTGATCTCTTCATGATGCTTCACTTGAACTTGCACACCGCAACATCTTCACAAGTCCATTGTCACCACAATGGACGGCAAGCTTCAAGCATTCGATCTCTTTCATGATGCTTCACTTGAACTTGCACACCGCAACCTGACCCCACAAAGAACTCTCACGAAGATCATGGGTTAGTACACAAAGCGTAATTGACAATGCTTACCACACCATGGGATCGCTTGATCCCTCTCGGTACATCTTCTACGCTTTGTGAGTTGACCAAGTTGATTCACTCTTGACTTAGTCTTGATCAACCTTTAATCTTTTCAACTCTCTTCTTTTGGATGATGTCTTGATGATATACATGAATGATCACACAATCTTCTTCTCCAAGACATGCTTGCAATAAGCTCAACTCTCACATGACCAATCTCTAACTCGAGCATCTAAGCACAACCTGCCCCTCTGTTGCCAAGGAGTTGATCGCGATGTCTTCCGCACCTTAGTTCAGTTATATGCTAATTGTGCTAGCAATGTCAGGTGGTCTCCTCTCCTGGTTGCCTATGCTTATTGAGTATCACTTATTTCTCTTGGTATATCCATCTATCATAACTTACTAAGGAGCTGCAAAGCACATTATGGAGTATTGTGAACAGGTTATTAGTCGTGCAAGTTATATGGTTATGTTCTCTTGCTTATGAACTTGTATTGAAAAGGAGCTTAATTTGATGAGTAATGTAATGCAATTGCACTTTAACTGTTTCTTCACGAGATCATGCTTGCTTTCATCTTTTTCATGTCATATCCACATGTGTGCATGTTAATCCAAGAAATGATTTGTTGATACGTAGATTGGTCTTAGTTCTTTGCATCCAATTAGGCTTTTTCCTGTTTCTGTATCCAATTTCAGTTATCCTCATTGTGCTAGCAATGTCAGGTAGTTCTCTTGTTGCAGCAATTGTGTCCTCTGATTCATGTTGTCCTACATAGTAGTACATCTATCGACAAAATCACTTATTTCTCTTGGTATATCAACTACATCTATCCGAACTTACTAAGGAGCTGCAAAGTACTTTGCCGAAAAAGGCTTTCGCCCCGCTTTAGATTATAAAGCAACTGCCCAAGCCAAACATCCAACAAGGTTCAAACACACACACACACACACAACAGTCTCATACAGAGTAGAATCCGAGGGTTAATGCTGAGGGCACAGCTCAACAAGCCCTATAAACGAGAAAAACACAAGCACACGCGGGGTGCAAAGAGCAACTAGTCGGGCTCCGGGGGGGGGGGGGAGCGGAGACGCCAAGCGGAAGGCCATCGATCGAAGGTCGGCGAGGAGAGTGTTGATGACGTCCCGGTCCTGAGGGCGGCTAAGCGGCCGCCAAAGCTGCAAGTAGCCACACATTTTAAAGATTGCATCAGTAGCACGTCGAAGAGGCACCTTCTGGATGACAAGGTTATTGCGTACGGTCCAAAGCGTCCAGGCAAGGACCCCAACGCATAGCCATCTAATATGGCGGTAGCGAGGGGGAGGCGTGAATCTCCGCAAGCAGGTCAGGGAAGTTGGTGTTGCACCACTGGCCACCGACCGTCTCGCGGAAACAGGACCATAGAAACTGGGCCGTGGAGCAAGTGAAGAAGATATGGTTCACATCCTCCACCGTGCCGCACAGGGGACAAATCCCGTCTCCAGGACCATTACGCTTAAGGACCTCCACGCCGGATGAAAGGCGGCCGCGGATCCATTGCCATAGGAAGATCATGATTTTCATGGGCAAGCGGATGCCCCAAATCAAACTAAAGGACTCAGGGGCCGTCGAGGGGGCGATGGCTGCATAGAGGGATTTGGTGGAGAAGCAGCCGGAGGGCTCCAGTCGCCAAGAGATGGCGTCCGGGGTGTCGGCGACGTTCATCGGGAGGAGGGCGATGTCCAGGAGGAGGGCATCCCTAGCGGCCACTTCAGGTGGGCCGAAGGGGCGACAGAAGGCGATGCGCCCTAAGTCAATAAGGGCCGCCTCGACAGAGACCCGAGGGCCAATCGCAATGGCGAAGAGTTCCGGAAATCGCGCGACCAGGGGAAGGTCGCCGATCCACCGATCAAACCAGAACAGGGTCGAGGACCCAGTACCAAACGAGATGGACGTGCCAATGCGGAGTACAGGTAGCAGCTTGATGACGGCCTGCCAAAACTGGGAGCCGCCAAAGCGCTGACAGAATGTGAGTGGCTGGCCCCGAAGGTACTTGTTCCGGATGATGGTGAACCAAAGGCCTCCATCGCCATTAGCAATGCGCCAGAGCCAACGGGTCAGGAGTGCAATGTTCATGCATCGGGAGGACAAAATCCCAAGACCGCCCTGGTCCTTGGGTTTGCAAATATCAGGCCAGCTCACCATATGGTACTTCTGCTTGTCACCCTCACCAGCCCAGAAAAATCTAGATTGGTATTTGGCGATTTCCTGATGAAGCGTCTCATGAAGGCTATAGAAGCTCATGAGGAACCAAAGAAGGCTGGCAAGCGAGGAGTTAATGAGGATCACGCCAGCAGCCTTCGACAGCCAGCGCCCTTTCCAGGGCTCAACCCGATGTCGCATCCGGGTCACCGTGGGGCGAAGGTCCGCCACGGTTAGGCGCGAATCACTGAAGGAAATATGCCCTAGAGGCAATAATAAAGTTATTATTTATTTCCTTATTTCATGATAAATGTTTATTATTCATGCTATAATTGTATTAACCGGAAACATAATACTTGTGTGAATACATAGACAAACAGAGTGTCACTAGTATGCCTCTACTTGACTAGCTCGTTGATCAAAGATGGTTATGTTTCCTAGCCATAGACATGAGTTGTCATTTGATTAACGGGATCACATCATTAGGAGAATGATGTGATTGACTTGACCCATTCCGTTAGCTTAGCACTTGATCGTTTAGTATTCTGCTATTGCTTTCTTCATGACTTATACATGTTCCTATGACTATGAGATTATGCAACTCCCGTTTACCGGAGGAACACTTTGTGTGCTACCAAACGTTACAACGTAACTGGGTGATTATAAAGGTGCTCTACAGGTGTCTCCGAAGGTACTTGTTGGGTTGGCGTATTTCGAGATTAGGATTTGTCACTCCGATTGTCGGAGAGGTATCTCTGGGCCCACTCAGTAATGCACATCACTATAAGCCTTGCAAGCATTGTAACTAATGAGTTAGTTGCGGGATGATGTATTACGGAACGAGTAAAGAGACTTGCCGGTAACGAGATTGAACTAGGTATTGAGATACCGACGATCGAATCTCGGGCAAGTAACATACCGATGACAAAGGGAACAACGTATGTTGTTATGCGGTTTGACCGATAAAGATCTTCGTAGAATATGTGGGAGCCAATATGAGCATCCAGGTTCCGCTATTGGTTATTGACCGGAGACGTGTCTCGGTCATGTCTACATTGTTCTCAAACCCGTAGGGTCCGCACGCTTAAAGTTCGATGACGGTTATATTATGAGTTTATGTGTTTTGATGTACCGAAGGTAGTTCGGAGTCCCGGATGAGATCGGGGACATGACGAGGAGTCTCGAAATGGTCAAGACGTAAAGATCAATATATTGGACGACTATATTCAGACATCGGAAAGGTTCCGAGTGATTCGGGTATTTTTCGGAGTACCGGAGAGTTACGGGAATTCGCCGGGGAGTATATGGGCCTTATTGGGCTTTAGGGGAAAGAGAGAGGAGAGGCTGGGCGCCCCCAAGGCCTAGTCCGAATTGGACTAGGGGGAGGGGCTGCGCCCCCTCCTTCCTTCTCTTCTCTCTCCCCTTTCCTTGACTCCTACTCCTACTACTTGGAAGGGGGGGAATCCTACTCCCGGTGGGAGTAGGACTCCTCCTAGGGCGCGCCATAGAGAGGGCCGGCCCTCCCCCTCCTCCACTCCTTTATATACGGGGAGGGGGGCACCCCTTGGAGACACAACAATTGATCATTGATCTTTTAGCCGTGTGCGGTGCCCCCCTCCACCATAGTCCACCTCGATAATATCGTAGCGGTGCTTAGGCGAAGCCCTGCGTCGGTAGAACATCATCATCGTCACCACGCCGTCGTGCTGACGAAACTCTCCCTCAACACTCGGCTGGATCGGAGTTCGAGGGACGTCATCGGGCTGAACGTGTGCTGAACTCGGAGGTGCCGTGCGTTCGGTACTTGATCGGTCGGATCGTGAAGACGTACGACTACATCAACCGCGTTGTGCTAACGCTTCCGCTTTCGGTCTACGAGGGTACGTGGACACACTCTCCCCTCTCGTTGCTATGCATCACCATGATCTTGCGTGTGCGTAGGATTTTTTTTGAAATTACTACGTTCCCCAACAGTGGCATCCGAGCCTGGTTTTATGCGTTGATGTTATATGCACGAGTAGAACACAAGTGAGTTGTGGGCGATACAAGTCATACTGCTTACCAGCATGTCATACTTTGGTTCGGCGGTATTGTTGGATGAAGCGGCCCGGACCGACATTACGCGTACGCTTACGCGAGACTGGTTTTACCGCCGTGCTATGCACACAGGTGACTAGCGGGTGTCAGTTTCTCCAACTTTAGTTGAACCGAGTGTGGCTACGCCCGGTCCTTGAGAAGGTTAAAACAGCACCAACTTGACAAACTATCGTTGTGGTTTTGATGCGTAGGTAAGAACGGTTCTTGCTCAGCCCGTAGCAGCCACGTAAAACTTGCAACAACAAAGTAGAGGACGTCTAACTTGTTTTTGCAGGGCATGTTGTGATGTGATATGGTCAAGGCATGATGCTAAATTTTATTGTATGAGATGATCATGTTTTGTAACCGAGTTATCGGCAACTGGCAGGAGCCATATGGTTGTCGCTTTATTGTATGCAATGCAATCGCCCTGTAATGCTTTACTTTATCACTAAGCGGTAGCGATAGTCGTAGAAGCATAAGTTGGCGAGACGACAACGATGCTACGATGGAGATCAAGGTGTCGCGCCGGTGACGATGGTGATCATGACGGTGCTTCGGAGATGGAGATCACAAGCACAAGATGATGATGGCCATATCATATCACTTATATTGATTGCATGTGATGTTTATCTTTTATGCATCTTATCTTGCTTTGATTGACGGTAGCATTATAAGATGATCTCTCACTAAATTATCAAGGTATAAGTGTTCTCCCTGAGTATGCACCGTTGCGAAAGTTCTTCGTGCTGAGACACCACGTGATGATCGGGTGTGATAGGCTCTACGTTCAAATACAACGGGTGCAAAACAGTTGCACACGCGGAATACTCAGGTTAAACTTGACGAGCCTAGCATATAACAGATATGGCCTCGGAACACTGAGACCGAAAGGTCGAGCGTGAATCATATAGTAGATATGATCAACATAGTGATGTTCACCATTGAAACTACTCCATCTCACGTGATGATCGGACATGGTTTAGTTGATTTGGATCACGTGATCACTTAGAGGATTAGAGGGATGTCTATCTAAGTGGGAGTTCTTAAGTAATATGATTAATTGAACTTAAATTTATCATGAACTTAGTCCTGGTAGTATTAGCATATCTATGTTGTAGATCAATAGCTCGCGTTTTGCTCCCCTGTTTTATTTTGATATGTTCCTAGAGAAAACTAAGTTGAAAGATGTTAGTAGCAATGATGCGGACTTGGTCCGTGATCTGAGGATTAACCTCATTGCTGCACAGAAGTATTATGTCCTTGATGCACCGCTAGGTGACAGACCTATTGCAGGAGCAGATGCAGACGTTATGAACGTTTGACAAAAGCTCGGTATGATGACTACTTGATAGTTTAGTGCACCATGCTTTACGGCTTAGAACCGGGACTTCAAAAATGTTTTGAACGCCACAGAGCATATAAGATGTTCTAAGAGTTGAAATTGGTATTTCATACTCATGCCCGTGTCGAGAGGTATGAGACCTCTGACAGTACTTTGCCTACAAGATGGAGGAGAATTGCTCAGCTAGTGAGCATGTGCTCAGAATGTCTGAGTACTACAATCACTTGAATCAAGTGGGAGTTAATCTTCCAGATAAGATAGTGATTGACAGAGTTCTCTAGTCACTATCACCAAGTTACTAGAACTTCGTGATGAACTATAATATGCAAGGGATAACGGGAATGATTCCCAAGCTCTTCATGATGCTGAAATCAATGAAGGTAGAAATCAAGAAAAACATCAAGTGTTGATGGTTGACAAGACCACTAGTTTCAAGAAAAGGGCAAAGGGAAGAAGGGGAACTTCAAGAAGAACGGCAAGCGAGTTGCTGCTCAAGTGAAGAAGCCCAAGTCTGGACCTAAGCCTGAGACTGAGTGCTTCTACTGCAAAGGAACTGTTCACTGGAAGCGGAACTGCCCCAGGTATTTGGCGGATAAGAAGGATGGCAAAGTGAACAAAGGTATATTTGATATACATATTATTGATGTGTACTTTACTAGTGTTTATAGCAACCCCTCAGTATTTGATACTAGTTCAATTGCTAAGATTAGTAACTCGAAACGGGAGTTGCAGAATAAACAGAGACTAGTTAAGGGTGAAGTGACGATGTGTGTTGGAAGTGGTTCCAAGATTGATATGATCATCATCGCAGACTCCCTATACTTTCGGGATTAGTATTGAACCTAAATAAGTGTTATTTGGTGTTTGCGTTGAGCATGAATATGATTTGATCATGTTTATTGCAATACGGTTATTCATTTAAGTTAGAGAACAATTGTTGTTCTGTTTACATGAATAAAAACCTTCTATGGTCATACACACCAATGAAAATGGTTTGTTGGATCTCGATCGTAGTGATACACATATTCATAATATTGAAGCCAAAAGATGCAAAGTTAATAATGATAGTGCAACTTATTTGTGGCACTGCCGTTTAGGTCATATTGGTGTAAAGCGCATGAAGAAACTCCATGCTGATGGGATTTTGGAATCACTTGATTATGAATCACTTGATGCTTGCGAACCATGCCTTATGGGCAAGATGACTAAAACTCCGTTCTCCGGAACAATGGAGCAAGCAACTGGCTTATTGGAAATAATACATACTGATGTATGCGATCCGATGAGTGTTGAGGCTCGCGGCGGATATCGTTATTTTCTGACCTTCACAGATGATTTGAGCAGATATGGGTATATCTACTTGATGAAACATAAGTCTGAAACATTTGAAAAGTTCAAAGAATTTCAGAGTGAAGTGGAAAATCATCGTGACAAGAAAATAAAGTTTCTACGATCTGATCGCGGAGACAAATATTTGAGTTACGAGTTTGGTCTTCAATTAAAACAATGTGGAATAGTTTCACAAATTCGTGCCACCTGGAACACCACAGCATAATGGTGTGTCCGAACGTCATAACCGTACTTTATTGGATATAGTGCAATCTATGATGTCTCTTACCGATTTACCACTATCGTTCTGGGGTTATGCATTAGAGACAGCTGCATTCACATTAAATAGGGCACCGTCTAATCCGTTGAGACGACACCGTATGAACTATGGTTTGGCAAGAAACCTAAGCTGTCGTTTCTTAAAGTTTGGGGTTGCGATGCTTATGTGAAAAAGTTTCATCCTGATAAGCTCAAACCCAAATCGGAAAAGTGTGTCTTCATAGGATACCCAAAAGTTACTGTTGGGTACACCTTCTATCACAGATCCGAAGGCAAGATATTCGTTGCTAAGAATGGATCCTTTCTAGAGAAGGAGTTTCTCTCGAAAGAAGTGAGTGGGAGGAAAGTAGAACTTGATGAGGTAACTGTACCTGCTCCCTTATTGGAAAGTAGTTCATCACATAAATCTGTTCCTGTGACTCCTACACCAATTAGTGAGGAAGCTAATGATGATGATCATGTAACTTCAGATCAAGTTACTACCGAACCTCGTAGGTCAACCAGAGTGAGATCCGCACCAGAGTGGTACGGTAATCCTATTCTGGAGGTCATGTTACTTGACCATGACGAACCTACGAACTATGAGGAAGCGATGATGAGCCCAGATTCCGCGAAATGGTTTGAGGCCATGAAATCTGAGATGGGATCCATGTATGAGAACAAAGTATGGACTTTGATTGACTTGCCCAAATGATCGGCGAGCCATTGAGATTAAATGGATCTTCAAGAGGAAGACGGACGCTGATAGTAGTGTTACTATCTACAAAGCTAGAATTGTCGCAAAAGGTTTTCGACAAGTTCAAGGTGTTGACTACGATGAGAGTTTCTCACTCGTATCTATGCTTAAGTCTGTCCGAATCATGTTAGCAATTGCCGCATTTTATGAAATCTGGCAAATGGATAAACAAAACTGCATTCCTTAATGGATTTATTAAAGAAGAGTTGTATATGATGCAACCAGAAGGTTTTGTCGATCCTAAAGGTGTTAACAAAATGTGCAAGCTCCAGCGATCCATCTATGGACTGGTGCAAGCATCTCGGAGTTGGAATATACGCTTTGATGAGTTGATCAAAGCATATAGTTTTATACAGACTTGCGGTGAAGCCTGTATTTACAAGAAAGTGAGTGGGAGCACTACAACATTTCTGATAAGTATATGTGAATGACATATTGTTGATCGGAAATAATGTAGAATTATTCTGCAAAGCATAAAGGAGTGTTTGAAAGGAGTTTTTCAAAGAAAGACCTCGGTGAAGCTGCTTACATATTGAGCATCAAGATCTATAGAGATAGATCAAAACGCTTGATAAGTTTTTTCAATGAGTACATACCTTGACAAGATTTTGAAGTAGTTCAAAATGGAACAGTCAAAGAAAGAGTTCTTGCCTGTGTTACAAGGTGTGAAATTGAGTAAGACTCAAAGCCCGACCACGGCAGAAGATAGAAAGAGAATGAAAGTCATTCCCTATGCCTCAGCCATAGGTTCTATAAAGTATGCCATGCTATGTACCAGATCTATTGTATACCCTACACTGATTTTGGCAAGGGAGTACAATAGTGATCTAGGAGTAGATCACTGGACAGCGGTCAAAATTATCCTTAGTGGAATAAGGATATGTTTCTCGATTATGGAGGTGACAAAAGGTTCGTCGTAAAGGGTTACGTCGATACAAGTTTTGGCACTGATCCAGATGACTCTAAGTCTTCATCTGGATACATATTGAAAGTGGGAGCAATTAGCTAAAGTAGCTCCGTGCAGAGCATTGTAGACATAGAAATTTGCAAAATACATACGGATCTGAATATGGCAGACCCGTTGACTAAACTTCTCTCACAAGCAAAACATGATCACACCTTAGTACTCTTTGGGTGTTAATCACATAGCGATGTGAACTAGATTATTGACTCTAGTAAACCCTTTGGGTGTTGGTCACATGACGATGTGAACTATGGGTGTTAATCACATGGTGATGTGAACTATTGATGTTAAATCACATGGCGATGTGATCTAGATTATTGACTCTAGTGCAAGTGGGAGACTGAAGGAAATATGCCCTAGAGGCAATAATAAAGTTATTATTTATTTCCTTATTTCATGATAAATGTTTATTATTCATGCTAGAATTGTATTAACCGGAAACATAATACTTGTGTGAATACATAGACAAACAGAGTGTCACTAGTATGCCTCTACTTGACTAGCTCGTTGATCAAAGATGGTTATGTTTCCTAGCCATAGACATGAGTTGTCATTTGATTAACGGGATCACATCATTAGGAGAATGATGTGATTGACTTGACCCATTCCGTTAGCTTAGCACTTGATCGTTTAGTATTCTGCTATTGCTTTCTTCATGACTTATACATGTTCCTATGACTATGAGATTATGCAACTCCCGTTTACCGGAGGAACACTTTGTGTGCTACCAAACGTCACAACGTAACTGGGTGATTATAAAGGTGCTCTACAGGTGTCTCCGAAGGTACTTGTTGGGTTGGCGTATTTCGAGATTAGGATTTGTCACTCCGATTGTCGGAGAGGTATCTCTGGGCCCACTCAGTAATGCACATCACTATAAGCCTTGCAAGCATTGTAACTAATGAGTTAGTTGCGGGATGATGTATTACGGAACGAGTAAAGAGACTTGCCGGTAACGAGATTGAACTAGGTATTGAGATACCGACGATCGAATCTCGGGCAAGTAACATACCGATGACAAAGGGAACAACGTATGTTGTTATGCGGTTTGACCGATAAAGATCTTCGTAGAATATGTGGGAGCCAATATGAGCATCCAGGTTCCGCTATTGGTTATTGACCGGAGACGTGTCTCGGTCATGTCTACATTGTTCTCGAACCCGTAGGGTCCGCACGCTTAAAGTTCGATGACGGTTATATTATGAGTTTATGTGTTTTGATGTACCGAAGGTAGTTCGGAGTCCCGGATGAGATCGGGGACATGACGAGGAGTCTCGAAATGGTCGAGACGTAAAGATCGATATATTGGACGACTATATTCGGACATCGGAAAGGTTCCGAGTGATTCGGGTATTTTTCGGAGTACCGGAGAGTTACGGGAATTCGCCGGGGAGTATATAGGCCTTATTGGGCTTTAGGGGAAAGAGAGAGGAGAGGCTGGGCGGCCCCCAAGGTTGGACTAGGGGGAGGGGCTGCGCCCCCTCCTTCCTTTTCTTCTCTCTCCCCTTTCCTTGACTCCTACTCCTACTACTTGGAAGGGGGGGAATCCTACTCCCGGTGGGAGTATGACTCCTCCTAGGGCGCGCCATAGAGAGGGCCGGCCCTCCCCCTCCTCCACTCCTTTATATACGGGGAGGGGGCACCCCTTGGAGACACAACAATTGATCATTGATCTTTTAGCCGTGTGCGGTGCCCCCCTCCACCATAGTCCACCTCGATAATATCGTAGCAGTGCTTAGGCGAAGCCCTGCATCGGTAGAACATCATCATCGTCACCACGCCGTCGTGCTGACGAAACTCTCCCTCAACACTCGGCTGGATCGGAGTTCGAGGGACGTCATCGGGCTGAACGTGTGCTGAACTCGGAGGTGCCGCGCGTTCGGTACTTGATCGGTCGGATCGTGAAGACGTATGACTACATCAACCGCGTTGTGCTAACGCTTCCGCTTTCGGTCTACGAGGGTACGTGGACACACTCTCTCCTCTCGTTGCTATGCATCATCATGATCTTGCGTGTGCGTAGGAATTTTTTTTAAATTACTACGTTCCCCAACAATCACTAATGGGGATCCCCAGGTAGGTCGTGGGGAAAGAACCCAACCGACAATTCAGTCGGTCCGCAATAGCCTGTGCTTCCTCCGGGGGACACCCAAGAACCATCACTTCGCTCTTATCGAAGTTGATAGTTAGCCCCGACATCTGTTGGAAGCACAGGAGGAGGAACTTCAGGTTAGCAATGTCCTGAACAGATCCCTCCACCATTATTATGGTATCATCCGCATATTGTAGGAGGGAGACCCCTCCCCCTCCGACTAGATGGGGTACGATGCCGTGAATATGGCCAGCGGCTTTGGCCTTGTCAAGCTGCAAAGTACTTTCACTTTCTGTCTCTTTTGTTTTATCACTACTTCACTGCATATGTATGCAATCCTGCCGATTAATCGTAAATGATATTGTGAACAGGTTAGTGTGCTGATTAAATCTGTATTAGTCCTGCAAGTTATATGGTTGTTTTCTCTTGCTTAAGATCTTGTATTGAAAAGGAGCTTTGATGAGTAATGCAATGCAATTGCTCTTTAACTGTTTCTTCACGAGATCATATTTGCTTTCATGTCATATATATCCACATGTGTACATGTTAATCCAAGAAATAATATGTTGATATGTATATTGATCTTAGTTCTTTGCATCCAATTAGGCATTTGCTTGTTTCTGTATCTCATGGGTAGGAGCCGACAATTTACACTACCACTGAGTAAATTAGTCGTTATGAGGATCTGGAGGAGAATGTGGGGCCATGGGAATTCAAAGTTAACAGGACTATGCTTGTACGTTTGTCCTCGCGAGTGTTAAAAAGGGCTCAACTTTCGCAGGTCAACTTCTTCTTTTTTAAGAAAAATATATTAGTATCAAGATAATATCAATTACACTGGGGCAAGTTTAGCCAAATTAGTATAGACTTGAAAACCGGAGATACTCCTTTTATAATATTTGTTTGAGATGAACAACTTTCATCAGTTTATGAATAGAGTTGCTATACTGAATAACGTAGTGCACATCTGGCCGTCGTGACCCTATAATCGCCTAAACTTGTACATAGTGACTATATTGATCAATTTTTTATGTTACGATGACCAAAATGAGCTCGTGGCACAAGTTCAAATACCGTAGATGAATTTTACTCCTTATATAATAAACACTTTTCACAATCTTCTGGCTACGATGACCCTCTATTTCTCCCAAAAACACTGATGCATTAATCAAATTTTTTACATAGCCCAGTAACTTGGAGGGAGGGCAACGTCTCAATTCGATCGGGACAAAACTACTGCCAACAATTAATAAATGGAGTTAAAGATAGTACAACAATGCGAGGTCACTTTCATTGCCGAGATAGGAAATAACGGATAGGATAGGGTCATGTGGACGCTTGCATGCCTCCTCTTACAAGGAAGGTATGAAGCTTCCCGGAAATTTCTCGCAACCAACCCGGTGACCATGGAGTTGGGCTTCGCATCGAGTGAGACGAACCAACAGCAGTTGTCACCGCCCGGAGTAAACGCGTCAAGCTATATTTGGTTCAAGGCGATGTCATGATCATATGCTGAGAGTATGTTGGTTTCTCCTGCTGAGAGTACCGTGAAGACTACCTTTAAATTTCTGCCAAGGTTCAGTCGGGTACTACTACTATATATAGATGGACGTGTTTTAAGTATTTGCTCTAATATTTTCCACGGTAGTTGTTGGAGATTCTTATTTGTTATTCCAGCAGTCATCTTTCATCTTTCCAAGGGATGCAACAAATGGAGTATTTTTTTTGGACAAAGGATGAATTTTATTGATTCAAAATAAAACATCAAGAGGATGCAAACACATTGAGCACACAACCAACCTCTGCATAGTTAGGATGCACACAACCAACATCAACACACGCACACATAAAAACACGCTGATAAATAGCAAAGTCATATAAGACCAAAGCTATACGCGGTCGAAGAAAAAAAAACTCAAAGCGATTAGATCCGCGATCAACAAACTAAAGCAATGATTATATCCACACCAACTATCTCATGAAACGCACGGACGCCAAGGTTCTTCAACAACGTCTTCACGAAGGGAGCGACGCCCAGTCGCCACCATCATCGGATCCAACCACCCAAGGTCGGAATCTAGGTTTTCACCCCGAAGAAACAATCCGAACAAATGGAATACTTACGGGTCATCTTTCCAACTGTCACGACACGTCACAAAGCTCTCCATGAAGATATGGGTCACGAGGCCCCAGAAACCCCCCCCCCCCCTCCCCTTTCGCGCGTCGGTCATTTCGAACTCGCGGAAGCGCTGCCCAGGAGGCCTCACACCTACTAGCGAGCAAGAGTATTCTGAAGCCGAAACTCATGGGGATAGGCCACGACTATTGCCAAGACAGAAGTAGCTCGCCTAGGTTCTCATTCCGGAACACAAAAGACTATCAATGCAGACACGCTGGGGCTATTGACGGTCAATGCACTGAGGGTGACACGTCGTGTAGGAAGCCCGACACTGGGCCGGCCTCGGGGCCCGGGAGGTCTGGTAGAGGGCCAGCTTTGGGAGACGACCCCGGGGCCAGCTGTAGGCGAGAAGATCAGGGAGCCACTAGTTAACGAGCGCTCCTTCGGGAGCCTCGCAACGGTCAGCGTCATTTGGCACGTTCTCAGCCATTCGCCACGTGTCACGCTTTGGGCGCTCCCTTCGGATTTTATTTTTTTATTTTTCCGCACACGTTTTCGGCTATTTAAACTGTTTTTTCCGGTTTTTTTAACGTTTTGGTTTTCTACCGGTCTTCCTTAGGTTTTCGATTAAAAAATTCGAAAAAAAATATTTTTTGCGCAAAAAAACGTGTTTTCTTTTTTTCCTTTCGCGAGAGTCACGGTTTTCCTTCCGCGAGAGACACGGTTTTGCTTTCGCGAGAGTCACGGCCGTGCCTCTCGAAAACGGAAAAAAACATGTTTTCTGTTTTTTCCTTTCGCGAGAGTCACGGTTTTGCTTTCGCGAGAAGCACGGTTCTGCTTTCACAAAAGTCACGGCCGTGTCTCTCGGAAACGAAAAAAAAACGCGTTTTCTATTTTTTTCCTTTCACGAGAGTTACGGTTTTGCTTCCGCGAGAGGCACGGTTGTGCTTTCGCGAGAGTGACGGCCGTGCCTCTCGGAAACGAAAAAAAACGCTTTTTCTGTTTTCTCTTTCGCGAGAGTCACGGTTTTGCTTCCGTGAGAGGCACGGATGTGCTTTCGCAAGAGTCACAGCCGTGCCTCGTCGGAAATGATAAAAAAACGCGTTTTCTCTTCTTTGTTTCCTTCCGTGAGAGTCACGGTTTTGCTTCCGCGAGAGGCACGGTTATGATTTCGTGAGAGGCATGGGCGTGCCTCTTTCGAAAAGGGAAAAAACCCGTGCTCCCGGTTCGCTTTTTTCGTCCGGTTTTTTTCGTGAAAAAAAGTTCGTCAAAACCTATCAACATAGGATCTAATTTTGAAGATCTCGACGCGAGGAATCCAACGGTGAAAGCGGTTTGAGATTTGCACGCACGGTTTGAGAGATAAAACATTTTGAATAAACAGATCTACGAAAAAAGGGAAAACTCCCAGGTTGCAACAAGTGGCGCGCTGCATGGGCGCCACTTGTCACAACCTGGGGAGTTGGAATGATCTTTGCAACGAGTACTCCTCAGCTAGTGATTTCGAGAAGATCATCTTGGCGTGCAAGCCAAGATGTCGGCGGCGTGAGATTGATCAAGCATTGTGTAAACTCTAGCCCTTGTCACCTATATAAGGCGGGGCTAGGGGTAGCCATTACCACCTACTCTGTAGACTATACCCTTGGTAGCCATACTCATCATCTCCCTTGTAACCCCCTCGCATGAGGTGCCCCTTCTTTATTACAAAACAAAACGGGACGTAGGGTATTACCTCACCATGAGGCTGAACCCGAGTAACCCCTTTGTGTGAACTCTCTTCTGGTACTTCCGACCATGTTCGCCACCTGCTGAGGTACTGGCGTTTTCCCGTACCGTGAGGCCAAGACAATTTTGTATTTATGTGTGCAGGTACTTATCAATGGCTTCTAAGTAAACTCCTATTGGTTCGATAAACTTAACTTCATCCACTTGGGGGAAATTGTTGCTTGCTACAAATCCTTCCACTTGGGGGCCCAACACCTTCCTAGTTGAGAGGAAGCATGACATAGGCCATTCCTTCCAAATAAAAAAGGACCACGTCAAGGTGACCCTCTACAAATCCCCGGGCAATTTGTACGGGTTCGATGACCGCCCTCAAGAGTTTCCAATTGTACAGGTTCGGTGATCGCTCTCAAGGGTCCCTTAGTGAAGACAAGAAACTTGCATTGTGCGAGGGCATGAGGAGAATACGGTGAGCCATTGTGGCGCTTGGGGAGCATTGTGTCTCCACACTGCTCTAACATAGATTAGCATTCACAAGGGTGTGAACTTGGGATACATCATCGTCTCTGTGTGCCTCGGTTATGTCTTACTCGAGCCAGTTACTTATGCACTTACTTTGTGATAGCCATAGTGCTTCATGTTATATATCTTACTATCACATATTTGTTTATCATGCCTAGCATAAGTTGTTGGTAAACATAGTTGAGCCTATTAGGTTTTGTACTTGACAAATTAAACGCTAGTTCTATTTCACATTTGGTCAAGCCTAAACTGTAATTGTTTTTAAACTACATATTCACCCCCCCTCTAGGTGACATCCACACCCTTTCAGTTGGTTTGGCGGCGGCAAAGAAACATCTTTTTCACTTTGGATCTGTTGCGACAAAGGACGGCTCAAAGATACGTTTCTGGGAGGAAAATTGGCTAGGAAATGCTACTCACCGAGAACAGTATCCAACCTTGTACTGCATTGTTCACGATGAGAATGATACTCTACTGCATGCGCCGAGCACCTTCCCACTGGATGTTTAATTCAGGCGGGATTTGATCGTCGCTCGTCTTATGTCATGGCAACATCTCCTATCATAGTTGGATTCGATTAGGCTAACACAAGGATGTGATGTGTTTCGCTAAAAATTTAGTATATTTGGATCCTTCACAGTTGGCTCTATGTATTGTCCTCTTATGAGCTCAGAGATTCAGTGGATAATAATAAACCAATATGAAATTCAAACATACCGGTATACCGCTAAAATTTTAGATTTTCATGTGGTATTTTCGGAGGAGAGTTGTGCTAACCAAAGACAACCTCGTTCTCCGCAACCGACAAGGATGTAAGAGGTGTAGTTTTTGTTCTCACGGTGGGACAATCAAACACCTCCCCTTTCCGGTGCAATTTTGTGCCATCCAACTAGCGTCCAATTTATATCCTTCCACAAGTGTTGCCAATATTTATGGTCACTGGATGGATGGAGTACCAAATAGGTTTAGAACGCTAATAAGCATGGGAGCATCTGTCTTATTATGGTCGCTTTGGCTATGTAGAAATTATATTGTTTTCAATGGCACAAACTCTTCTCCTATGATGGTTATTTTCTACTGTACGCACTTGCTTCGTACATGGTCTATACTGCACTGAACGAAGTACATACCATTGCAGTGTGTTAGGACCGAGAGTATATCGACCAGAGGGGGGTGAATGGTAGATTCAAAAATTCTTGTGAATGTTTATGAACTGATCCCAAACACAACAACGAAAATAAGGTTCGGTATAAATGAACTTAATCAAGTACGTTATTGAGGAACGTATCTATCGATGTAGGAAGCAATAATAGATCAAGCATAGGATATCACATGTTTGACAATAATGATGGCAATGCAATATGCGAACAGATGCAATAGCATGAGAGAAAACAGGGTTAGAACTATGAAGGAAAAGCACAAGACAATGGTGACGAGGTGAAAGAAAGCGACACAGGGAAATCACGCCAGCCTAAATAAGATAAGTGAGAAGATAAATTTATACGACTGGGACGATTAAACTGAATGATGAGAATGCAACAAGGTCAGCTACGAATTAAAATATATATGAACGACAGAGATGACAGAATTGAATGATATGCAACAGTCAAAGATTGATCAGATAAACTATCGTCACAGAGCACAAAAGTAAATTGCTGAAGGTAATGCAGTAAGGTAAAGTGAACCAGTGGTGCTCGATGGCGATAGATGGATTTGGTAGACATGTTCGCCTTTCTGCCAAAGGACTACGTCTGGTTGGAGGGGTTATGATTTAACACGGAAGATAAACTCTCTTTGCCCTATTCTCCTTCAACTCGGAGCTGATCAGACTCCAGTTGATTTCACTTGTGGTAGATAATTGATGGCGATCTCCAAACCTTCGATAGACCTCTTCGTGGACCACAATGACTCTTGGTTGCTGAAGATCTTGCTCGGTGAAGACAATAACTCTTCAACACTCGAGCCGACACCTATCCGTCTAGAGAGTGCGCAACTCTCAAGAGTAATAGGTACAAGAACTCTAAACTCAAAACTACTGTGATGCTCAACCACTGTCTAAGTTACGGCTCTTGTTTTTTCTCTCGGTGGATTTTAAACTCAAATCACTCGGAGAGGGGATGCTCAATCAATCTTCTCAGGAATCTTAGCGGAGCAGCCACCAGACAATGCCGGTGCGGGGTGGCTATATATAGCCGCAGCCTTCCCTGAAGGGAAAATGAACAAATTAGACATGTGGAGCAGCCAATGGCCGAAAGACACGAGTCCAATGGTCGGAAATTGAGCACAAAAGTAACATTCCTTGCAGAGCAAGTAATGTTAACTCCTCAGTTCGAAACATATCTCCTGCAGCACGAAGAACAACGTCTACTGCTGGCAGGTAATCATTTCAAACATAAAGAGATTTCTCTCAGTCTTGCATAGGTTTTGGGTTAAGCATCACAACGGATCTAAGCTTCGAGAACCTATACCCCTCTTAATAGTACTGAGGTCCTATGACTCAAATGGATGAAAGAAGAACAACGAAATGAATACTATGTCTTTGTCTTCGACTTCCATTCGCTAAAGTCAATTTTCTTCGGACAGAATCTCCAAACTAATTGCTTCACATCACAATAAATTCTTCACATCAATCTTCTCGCCTACATGTTTTCAACATATGTAGCTCATTCTTCTCTATAATGCAGATATTTTTTGGTGAAGTTCCTCGAACTTGGCACCGGAGACAACATTCTCTTTGGTTCTGCATGGACTATCTCTCTCTGTGTGCCCCGAACTTGGAAAACAAATCAATCCATGCATGTTTCTGTCAACAATCTCCAAAACACAAGAGGGCAATTATTGCACCAACAATCTTCCCCTTTTTGGACGATTGTTGACAAAACAGAACACATCGAAATATGGATAACTGAATGAAATGGATTGAGAAGGATAACGAAAGATGAGAGATAATTACGAAGATAAATCAAGCTCCCCCTGAAGGTATGCATCATTTGGAGAATGCATAGGAGATAAATCGGAAGGTAGCGAGATGAATCTTCGTATGAGTGAAAATGACATATGATCTCATTCGTGGTCTCTTTCAATGCACTCGACAATGTCTGAGGTATTTCCTGTTACACACAATCTTTGAAAAAGATTTGTTAGATAGAGTGAATACTTGATGTCTACTAGACAACTTGTTCTTGTAGACTCGTGTTGGGCCTCCAAGCGCAGAGTTTTGTAGGACAGTAGATAATTTCCCTCAAGTGGATGACCTAAGATTTATCAATCCGTGGGAGGCGTAGGATGAAGATGGTCTCTCTCTAACAATCCTCCAACCAAATAACAAAAAAGTCTCTTGTGTCCCCAACACACCAAATACAATGGTAAATTGTATAGGTGAACTAGTTCGGCGAAGAGATGGTGATAGAAGTGTAATATGGATAGTAGATATTGATTTTTGTAATAAGAACAATAAAAAACAGCAAGGTAGCAATTAATAAGACGGAGCACAAACGGTATTGCAATGCTTGAAAATGAGGCCTAGGGTCCGTACTTTCGCTAGTGCAATCTCTCAACAATGCTAATCTAGTTGGATCATATAACCATCCCTCAACGTGCAATGAAGAATTACTCCAAAGTTCTTATCTAGCGGAGAACATAAGAAGAAATTGTTTGTAGGGTACAAAACCACCTCAAAGCTATTCTTTTCGATCAATCTATCCTAGAGTTCGTACTAAAATAACACTAAGCTATTCTTTCCGATCGATCTAACCATGAGTTCATACTAAAATAACACCATATGATACACATCAACCAACTCTAATGTCACCTAGATACTCCAATGTCATCGCGAGTATCCGTGAGTTGATTATACGATATGCATCAAACAATTTCAGATTCATAATACTCAATCCAACACAAAGAACTTCAAAAAGAGTGCCCCAAGATTTCTACCAGAGAAACAAAGACAAGAACGTGCATCAACCCCTATGCATAGATTACCCCAATGTCACCTCGGGAATCCGCGAGTTGAGTGCCAAAACATATATCAAGTGAATTAATATAATACCCCATTGTCACCACGGGTATTCGTATGCAAGACATATATCAAGTGCTCTCAAATCCATAAAAGTATTCAATCCGATAAAACGAAAACTCAAAGGCAAAACTCAATTCATCACAACAAGATAGAGATGGAGAAACACCATATGATCCAACTATATTAACAAAGCCCGCGATACATCAAGATCGTGACATCTCAAGAACAGGAGAGAGAGATTAAACACATAGCTACTGGTACAAACCCTCAGCCCCGAGGGTGGACTACTCCCTCCTCATCATGTTGGCCGTCGCGATGATCAAGATGGCCACCGGTGATGATTTCCCCCCTCCGGCGGAGTGCTGGAACGGGGTCTAGATTGGTTTTTCGTGGCTACAGAGGCTTGCGTCGCCGAAACTTCTAATCTAGGGTTATCCTAAGGGTTTTTGGAATATTTGGCAATTTATAGGGCGAAGAGGCGGTGCGGGAGGCCACCGAGGTGGGCACAACCCACTTGGGCGCGCCTGGGCCCCTAGGCATGCCCTGGTGGGTTGTGCTCTCCTCGGAGCTCCTCTCTGGTACTTATTTGGCCCACCGGGTGTTTTCTGGTCCAGAAAAAATCTCCAAAAAGTTTCGCTTCATTTGGACTCCGTTTGGTATTGATTTTTTGTGATGTAAAAACAAGCAAAAAATAGCAACTGGCAGTGGGCACTATGTCAATAGGTTAGTCCCAAAAAATGATATAAAGTTGCCATAAAATGATTGTAAAACATCCAAGAATTATAATATGACGGCATGGATACTTCATAAATTATAAATATGTTGGAGATGTATCAGCATCCCCAAGCTTAATTCCTACTCGTCCTCGAGTAGGTAAATGATAAAAGAAATATTTATGAAGTGTGAATTCTAGCAAAGTGCATAAGTTTGATCAATGATAATTTCAATCACTTTTCCTAGCATCATAACAGAAATTCTTTCTCATAAAACTTCTCATGTTAAAGTAGCAACCAGTTCATATGTTAAGGTTCAAACAATGAATTCTCTTGAAACTCAACAACCTATATTCTTAGTCACCAAACAATTGTGATTCAACTTATTCAACATAGTCTAAGTAAGAGCTCCACATACTCAATCATCATATGGTCTTCCATGATTGCTACTACTCAAAGCATATTCTTAGAACAAATGGCACCCATCGAACACAGAGAAATATAGGGGCTTAATGTTTCACCTCCCAACTCATTTATCATAGAGATAATTGTCAACAATAATAAATCATGATCAAATATATTTGACTGGTCATATGTGCCTAGATCTTTCCCCACCACATGATGCTTGCCAACTAGAGAATAATTGAGGTTGAAATGAGAATTCATACTATTGACTCTTTGCATAAAAGTGAATACTGAAAAGTAAAAGATAGGCCCTTCGCAGAGGGAAGCAGAGGTTGCCATGCGCTTTTTATTTGGATGCCCAAGCTCTTAATGCAAAGGAACGTCACGTTATATTTCCCCTTATGATAGCAACCTTTATTATGCCGTCCGTCGCTTTTATTACTTTGCCATCACAAGTTCGTACAACACTCAATTTTCCCTTACAATAAAAGATCAAACATATTTAGGAGCAATTTTTACTGCTTTATGCATCGATGAAAACTTACTTGAAGGATCTTATTCAATCCATAAGTAGGTATGGTGGACACTCATGGCAAGAAACTAGGTTTAAGGGGTTTTTGGATGCACAAGTAGTATCTCTACTTAGTACGATTTTTTGGCTAGCAAAGATCCTACGCAAACACCACATGTTGGAGGATCCATGACAATATAACTTCTATGCAAATATACACAACCATAACTCATTACGTTGTCTTCCTTGTAAAACTTCGACTAATTTGCTCAAGTTTGAAAATAATTAGTGGGTATTCACAATCATAGAAGATGTCCAAGATAATATATTTGCATGTGAAAGTTCTCTTCCTTCTACTAATCATTCGTGAATTGCTTGTACGACCAACATTGTGATTATTAAGCTTCAAAAGATTTCACTTTCTAAACCCAATGTGAAGCTACCACTAGGCATGATATAATTTCAACTTCATGATATTCAATTCATTCAACAATTTACTCATAGGATATAAGTGAAGCACTAGAGTAAATGACAAGCTACTCCCAAAATATATAAGTGAAGATCAAGCGAGTAGTTAAGTAAATAGGTAGCTATTTGAGGACTCTCTCTTATTTAAAAACTTTTAGATCCAAGTATTTTATTAAAACAGCAAACAAAACAAAATAAAATGACATTCCAACAATAGCACACATCATGTGAAGAAGCAAAAACTTAGGATCAACCTATACTAACCGATAATTGTTGGTGAAGAAAGGTGGGATGCCTACCGGGGCATCCCCAAGCTTAGATGCTTGAGACTTCTTGAAATATTATCTTGGGATGCCTTGGGCATCCCCAAGCTTGAGCTTTTGTGTCTCCTTAATTCCTTTTATATCACGGTTTCCCTAAATCTTAAAAACTTCATCCATACAAAACTCAACAAGAACTCGTGAGATAAGTTAATATAAACCAGTGCAAAAACCTCATCATTCTCTACTGTAGCAAATCACAAAAACTATTATTCAACATTGCATACTAAATGCCTCTGCATATTTAATACTCGTATCCTCAAATATAATCATTAAACAAGCAAACATATGCAAACAATGCAAACATAACAGCAATCTGCCAAAACAGTACAGTCTGTAAAGAATGCAAGAGTATCAATACTTCTTTAACTCCAAAAATTATGAAAATTTACCACACTGTAGAAAAATTATCAGAGCTTATTGTGCAAAAAGTTTCAGCATTTTATCACATTCTGACTTTTCTACAGAATTTTTGCAACATTGATAAACTTTCTGTTTTGAAACAGCAACATGTATGCTTGCAAAATAAGCATGGTGAAGGTTATCCTTGACATTTTTCTTGAAAATAGAGACACAAAACATTATTATAAATAACATCAAGAAAATCCTAACAAAATAAAATGATGCTCCAAGCAAAACTCATATCATGTGACAAATAAAAATATAGCCTCAAGTAAGGTTACCGATATTGTTGGAGACGAAAGAGGGGATGCCTTCTGGGGCATCCCCAAACTTAGTTGCTTGGATCTTCCTTGAATATCACCTTGGGGTGCCTTGGGCATCCCCAAGATTATGGTATTATCACTCCTTATTCTCTTCATATCGATATCTCACCCAAAACTTGAAAACTTCAGTCACACAAAACTTAACGGACCTTCGTGAGATAGGTTAGTATGATAAAGAGCAAACCATTCACTTTTGTATTGTCAAAGACAAGATTCATAATTGTTCTCACACAATGACTATTGTACCCTATAATTTTCTACAATTTATATTGAGCAATATAAGCCATAGAAATTAGAAAACAAGCAAACTATGCATTGAAAACAGAATCTATCAAAAACCAAACAATCTGTAGTATTTTGTACTCCAACCGTACTTCTGCTACTCCAAAAATTATGAAAAATGAGGAAAATGTAGGGAATTTGTATATCTATAACCTGTAAAAAATTCAGATCAAAAGAACATTCCAGTGAATTTTCAAAATTCCTGGACTGGGCACAAAAGTTTCTGTTTTTGCAGAATCAAGTCAACTATCATCCACACTATCCCAAAGGCTTTACTTGGCACTTTATTGAAACAAAAGCTATAAAACATGATTAATACAGTAGCCTAATCATGCGAACATACAAAAGAGTAGGTAAAAGTGTTGGGTTGTCTCCCAAAAAACATTTTTCTTTAATACCTTTTAGCTAGGCATGATGATTTCAATGATGTTCACATAAAGGATAAGAATTGAAACATAACGGGAGCATCATGAAGCATATGACTAGCACATTTAAGCCTAACCCAATTGCTATTCATAGGGATTTTGTGAGCAAACAACTTATGGAGACAAGAATCAACTAGCATAGGAAGGCAAAACATGCATAACTTCAAAACTTTCAACATAAAGAGAGGAAACTTGATACTATTGCAATATGTAAAAGCATATGTTCCCCTCTCATAATAACTTTCAGTGACATCATGAATGAATTCAACAATATAGCTATCACATAAATAATTCTTTTCATGACACAAAAGCATAGAGAACTTATTACTCTCCACATAAGCAAATTTCTTCTCATCAATAGTAGTGGGAGCAAACTCAACAAAATAACTATCATGAGCGTGAAAATTAAAATCATGATGCCAAGTTTCATGGTTATCATTATTCTTTATAGCATACATGTCATCACCATAATCATCATAAATAGCAACTTTGTTATCATAGTCAATTGAAGCCTCATCCAAAATGGTGGATTCATCACTAGATAAAATCATGACCTCTCCAAATCCACTTTCATCATTATAATCATCATAAATAGGAGGCATGTAATTGTTATAACAAACTTGCACATCAAATCTTGGGGGACTAAAAACATCATCTTCATCAAACATAGCATCCCCAAGCTTATGGCTTTGCATATCATTAGCATCATGGATATTCAAAGAATTCATACTAACAACATTGCAATCATGCTCATCATTTATACCAAACATTCTATTGAATTCTTCTTCTATCAATTGAGCACAACTTTCCTTTCCATCATTTTCACGAAATACATTATAAAGATGAATAATATGATGCAACCTCAATTCCATTTTTTTGTTTTCTTTTATAAACCAAACTAGTGATTAAACAAGAAACTAAAAGATTTAATTGCAAGATCTAAAGATATACCTTCAAGCACTCACCTCCCCGGCAACGACGCCAGAAAAGAGCTTGATGTCTACTACACAACTTGTTCTTGTAGAGTCGTGTTGGGCCTCCAAGCACAGAGTTTTGTAGGACAATAGTAAATTTCCATCAAGTGGATGACCTAAGGTTTATCAATCTGTGGGAGGCGTAGGATGAAGATGGTCTCTCTCAAACAACCCTGCAACCAAATAACAAAAAAGTCTCTTGTGTCCCCAACACACCAAATACAATGGTAAATTGTATAGGTGCACTAGTTCGGCGAATAGATGGTGATACCAGTGTAATATGGATAGTAGATATTGATTTTTGTAGTAAGAACAATTAAAAACAGCAAGGTAGCAATTGATAAAATGGAGCACAAACGGTATTGCAATGCTTGAAAATGAGGCCTAGGGTCCGTACTTTCGCTAGTGCAATCTCTCAAACAATGCTAATCTAGTTGGATCATATAACCATCCCTCAACGTGCAACGAAGAATCACTCCAAAGTTCTTATCTAGCGGAGAACATAAGAAGAAATTGTTTGTAGGGTATGAAACCACCTCAAAGCTATTCTTTCCGATCAATCTATCCTAGAGTCCGTACTAAAATAACACCAAGCTATTCTTTCCGATCGATCTAACCAAGAGTTCATACTAAATAACGCCATATCATACACATCAACCAAGTCTAATGTCAGCTAGATACTCCAATGTCACTGCGAGTATCCGTGAGTTGATTATACAATATGCATCAAACAATTTCAGATTCATAATACTCAATCCAACACAAAGAACTTGAAAGAGTGCCCCAAGATTTCAACCGGAGAAACAAAGAAAAGAACGTGCATCAACCCTTATGCATATATTACCCCAATGTCACCTCGGGAATCCGCGAGTTGAGTGCCAAAATATATATCAAGTGAATCAATATAATACCCCATTGTCACCACGGGTATTCGTATGCAAGACATATATCAAGTGCTCTCAAATCCATAAGAGTATTCAATTCGATAAAACGAAATCTCAAAGGCAAAACTCAATTCATCACAACAAGATAGAGAGGGAGAAACACCATATGATCCAACTATATTAACAAAGCCCGCGATACATCAAGATCGTGACATATCAAGAACACGAGAGAGAGGGGGGATTAAACACATAGCTACTGGTACAAACCCTCAGCGTCGAGGGTGGACTACTCCCTCCTCATCATGGTGGCCGCCGGGATGATGAAGATGGCCACCGGTGATGATTTCCCCCTCCGGCGGAGTGCCGGAACGGGGTCTAGATTGGTTTTTCGTGCCTATAGAGGCTTGCGACGGTGAAACTTCCAATCTAGGGTTACCCCGAGGGTTTTTGGAATATTTGGAAATTTATAGGGCGAAGAGGCGGTGCGGGAGGCCACCGAGGTGGGCACAACCCACCTGGGCGCGCATGAGGGCCTGGTGGGTTGTGCTCTCCTCGGAGCTCCGCTCTGGTACTTCTTTGGCCCACCGGGTGTCTTCTGGTCCAGAAAAAATCTCCAAAAAATTTCGCTGCGTTTGGACTCCGTTTGGTATTGATTTTCTGCGATGTAAAAAACAAGCAAAAAACAGCAACTGGCACTGGGCACTATGTCAATAGGTTAGTCCAAAAAAATGATATAAAGTTGCTATAAAATGATTGTAAAACATCCAAGAATGATAATATGACGACATGAATACTTCATAAATTATAGGTACATTGGAGACGTATCAATACTTTGAAATGATTTGTGACGAATATAAGCCATGAGGATTCAGTCAGAACACGGTTTTAATCCACATGAGATATAAGTTCCCTGCAAGTTAGTATATTGCTCGGAGTAGATATGTTTCAGACGAGGTTTTCCTGCAACAAGGATGATGCGATGGAGATATGCGAGGAAAAACAGCTTATGAGAGAGTTTGCTTTCAATTCGCAAGAAATTTAAAGTGAAGCTAACTTTCTTCTCCTGCAAAGTTAGATAGCGAAAGATAGTCATTATAGAATATCTAAACATAAGACATATATAGTTTCAAGGAGTGAAATGTCTCCTAGAGAAGCATGATTTCCAATCCACCTTGAAATGCTTTTACTTTCCCTGCATGATAGATAAGTATCGAGGATAATTATTACAAAGAAGTAAGATTTCGATTTCACCTGCAAATAGATAACTGGAAGCGAATAGCACAACAGGGGGTTTGTTAACGGTACATGACGACCAAGTATTCCAACAGCACATGTGGTGCTCCAAGTTTCAAAAGCAAATAGTTCGACAGAAAAGCAAATAGCGAATGGAAACACCCTCCAAATAACCTGCTTATCTATCACTCGATGTTCTTCTCACCCTTTTTGTCAACAAGTGTCAAAAAGGAAAGAGAATGCATGTGAGGAACTACTCGTTCTAAGAATCCTCAGAATCAGAACTCGAACTATTCAGAGAAGTAGAGTGAGCAATGGTTTGCGCTTTGGGTCAGCTTCGGGAGTAGCAGCGCGAGGTGCATCTTGCTTGTAGATAAATGTGCCTGCTATGTCTTTGAGATCATCATCTAGTTCAACAAACAACAGGTCGGTGGAGGCAGAACATTGAGGAAGCACTAGGGTTTGCCTTCGGATGTGAGGAACTTCAAACAACTCCAGATGATCGTATTATTTCTTGATACCCTCGGCAGATAGTTGTTTGCGAGAATAATGCTTGCACAGAAGGGTCAATGAGCGCTTCTTTTGTTCCTTCTCATACAGGAGAGCTTGGTGAGAATAATTGTGAAGCACATTTATCTCAGTCATCATTTCCAGCTTCACTTTCCTGTCGAGCCTGATATGACTTTCCAGGGCTTGCTGAGTGCAAAGACAAATCTCGTACAGTGAAGGATTCTCTTCACGAGGGATTTCAACTTTTGCCTTCTTGACCTTCAGAACTCTAGCAGAAGCAGACATAGGAGCATAAACAGTAGCATCAATCGGCATCTTTGCTTTGCCTATGTCCTTCACAATCCGGAGTTTGTCACGGACTGGTTGAAGGAAATATGCCCTGGAGGCAATAATAAAGTTGTTATTTTATATTTCCTTATATCATGATAAATGTTTATTATTCATGCTAGAATTGTATTAACCAGAAACTTGATACATGTGTGGATACATAGACAAAACACCGTATCCCTAGTAAGCCTCTACTAGACTAGCTCGTTAATCAAAGATGGTTAAGTTTCCGAACCATAGACATGTGTTGTCATTTGATAAATGAGATCACATCATTAGGAGAATGATGTGATGGACAAGACCCATCTGTTAGCTTAGCATATTGATCGTTCAGTTTATTGCTATTGCTTTCTTCATGTCAAATACATATTCCTTCGACTATGAGATTATGCAACTCCCGGATACCGGAGGAATGCCTTGTGTGCTATCAAACGTCACAACATAACTAGGTGATTATGAAGATGCTCTAGAGGTATCTCCGAAGGTGTTTTTTGGGTTGGCATAGATCGAGATTAGGATTTTTCACTCTGAGTATCGGAGAGGTATCTCTGGGCCCTCTAGGTAATGCACATCATATGAAGCCTTGCAAGCAATGTGACTAATGAGTTAGTCGCGGGATGATGTATTACAGAACGAGTAAAGAGACTTGCCGATAACGATATTGAACTAGGTATGAATATACCAACGATCGAATCTCGGGCAAGTAACATACCGATGATAAAGGGAATAACGTATGTTGTCATTACGGTTCGACCGATAAAGCTCTTTGATACGTCTCCAACGTATCTATAATTTTTGATTGTTCGATGCTATTATATTATCCATCTAGGATGTTTTATATGCATTTATATGCTATTTTATATGATTTTTGGGACTAACCTATTAACCTAGAGTCCAATGCCAGTTTCTGTTTTTTTCCTTGTTTTTGAGTATTGCAGAAAAGGAAAACCAAACGGAGTCCAATTGACCTGAAATTTGACGGAGATTATTTTTGGACCAGAAGAAGCCCACGGAGCATCAGAGATGGGCCAGAAGAGGCCCGAGGCACCCACGAGGGTGGGGGCGCGCCCTACCCCCTGGGCGCGCCCCCTACCTCGTGGCCACCTCGGAGACCCCCCTGACTTGTCCCCTACGCCAAAACCTCTTATATATACAGAAACCACCAGAACATAACCTAGATCGGGAGTTCCGCCGCCGCAAGCCCCTGTAGCCATGAAAAACCAATCGGGACCCTGTTCCGGCACTGATGAGGACATGAATACCTTGGGTATGACCAAAAATATTGCATACATGCATATTTGTCAGGTGATCTCTAATGCAAACTATTCAATAATCTATTTGTGTTATCCAGAACAAAAATACTTCACACACTTTTGTGTTTTATCTAATTGCAGGTGTAAGGGACATTTGTACAATCCACATATGAAGATAAGGCAAAAGGTGAAGTTTAGGTTCTGTTCAAAAAGTCCTCTCACGTCACTTTTGGGCCAAGAGAAGATAGAGTCCAAGTCTCTCACGTTCTGGATTCAGATTCGGACTGCATAGACATACCTGACTCAAAACACCAACAACTTTTTCATACGGACTCCGAATTGGGTGATTCGTTTTTTGTTGGAAAGTAGATTTCTTCCTCTCTCCAAACCAATTGGATTCATCTTTAAATTCGTCCGGAGCGTTGAGATATGGACGAAACAATCTGACGCAGCAGCAGAATCCGAGTCAAACAACAAGTCCAAAGGTGTTGCATCACCTCCACTTGGGCCCATGAGCCTTGTACGACCTAGGGTTGGTTTTAGGCTGCCTTGGATGTCCTCCCACCTCCTTGGCCGCCACCCCTTGCTCCTATATAAGTAGATCCATCTAGTAGCTTTTTCCTTGGGATTTGTTTAGTTAAAAGTTAGCCATTGCAACTACGTGTACTTCGTTTGTGTCCAATGACCAGACCAAGACCGCTTACGGATCCCCACCATTATCAATACTTCATATATATTTGCAATATTCAGATTGCTTTATCATATTCTTGCTTGTTCTTCGATTGCTTGCAGGAATAGACCTTCGTGGTCAGGTTGATCGTGCTCCGGCGTGGTCAATAACCTCTCGGAGTTGGTTTAGCGATTGCTAAGGCGTAACGTCGTGCACGTTTGTAGTCGGATTGTCAAAGTCGTCTCCGCCAAATCGATAGTTATCATCTCATCGAAAGATCGGGACACCCTCACCTCTATCAGGCACCCTGCCGGAGGGGGGATCCCTCACCGGTGGCCATCTTCATCATCCCGACGCTCTCCATGACGAGGAGGGAGTAGTTCACCCTCGGGGCTGAGGGTATGTACTAGTAGCTATGTTTTTTATCTCTCTCGCGCGTTCTTGATTTGGCACGATCTTGATGTATCGCGAGCTTTGCTATTATAGTTGGATCTTATGATGTTTCTCCCCCTCTACTCTCTTGTAATGGGTTGAGTTTTCCCTTTGAAGTTATCTTATCGGATTGAGTCTTTAAGGATTTGAGAACACTTGATGTATGTCTTGCATGTGCTCATCTGTGGTGACAATGGGATATTCACGTGATCTACTTGATGTATGTTTTGGTGATCAACTTGCGAGTTTCGTAACCTCGTGAACTTATGCATAGGGGTTGGCACACGTTTTCGTCTTGACTCTCCGATAGACACTTTGGGGCACTCTTTGAAGTTCTTTGTGTTGGTTGAATAGGTGAATCTGAGATTGTGTGATGCATATCGTATAATCATACCCACGGATACTTGAGGTGACATTGGAGTATCTAGGTGACATTAGGGTTTTGGTTGATTTGTGTCTTAAGGTGTTATTCTAGTACGAACTCTATGATAGATCGAACGGAAGGAATAGCTTCGTGTTATTTTACTACAGACTCTTGAATAGATCGATCAGAAAGAATAACTTTGAGGTGGTTTCGTACCCTACAATAATCTCCTCGTTTGTTCTCTGCTATTAGTGACTTTGGAGTGACTCTTTGTTGCATGTTGAGGGATAGTTATATGATCCAATTATGTTATTATTGTTGAGAGAACTTGCACTAGTGAAAGTATGAACTCTAGGCCTTGTTTCCTAGCATTGCAGTACCATTTACGCTCACTTTTATCTTTAGTTACCTTGCTGTTTTTATATTTTCAGATTACAAAAAGCTATATCTACCATCCATATTGCACTTGTATCACCATCTCTTCGCCGAACTAGTGCACCTATACAATTTACCATTGTATTGGGTGTGTTGGGGACACAAGAGACTCTTTGTTATTTGGTTGCAGGGTTGTTTGAGAGAGACCATCTTCAACCTATGCCTCCCACGGATTGATAAACCTTAGGTCATCCACTTGAGGGAAATTTGCTACTGTCCTACAAACCTCTGCACTTGGAGGCCCAACAACGTCTACAAGAAGAAGGTTGCGTAGTAGACATCAAGCTCTTTTCTGGCGCCGTTGCCAGGGAGGTGAGTGCTTGAAGGTATATCTTTAGATATGGCAATCAAATCTTTTAGTTTCTTGTTTTATCACTAGTTTAGTTTATAAAATAAAACTACAAAAAAATGGAATTAAGGTTGCCTCATATGCTTCATCTTTTTAATGTCTTTCGTGAAAATTATGGGAAGGAAATTGTGCTCAAGTACTAGAATAAGAATTACATGGAATGCTTGGCATAAAATATGTGAATGATGAGCATGATTGCAATGTTGTTAGTATGAATTCTTTGAATACCCATGATGCTAATGATATGCAAAGCCACAAGCTTGGGGATGCTATCTTTGATGAAGATGATATGTTTTGTCCCCCAAGTTTTGATGAGCAAATTTATTATGATGAAAGCATGCCTCCTATTTATGATGATTATTGTGATGACACGTATGCTATAAAGAATAAAGATAACCATGAAACCTGTCATCATGATTTTAATTTTCAATTGTATTACGCCTCACATGATAGTTATTTTGTTGAGTTTGCTCCCACTACTATTCATGAGAAGAAATTTGCTTATGTGGAGAGTAGTAAATTTTCTATGCTTGTAGATCATGAAAAAAATGCTTTATGTGATGGTTATATTGTTGAATTCATTCATGATTCTACTGAAAATTATTATGAGTGAGGAACATATGCTTGTAGGAATTGCAATAATATCAAGTTTCCTCTCTATGTGCTTAAAGTTTTAAAGTTATGCTTGTTTTGCCTTCCTATGCTAGTTGATTATTGTTCCCACAAGTTGTTTGCTCACAAAATCCCTATGCATAGGAAGTGGGTTAGACTTAAATGTGATAGTCATATTCTTCATGATGCTCTCTTTATGTTTCAATTCTTATCTTTTATGTGAGCATCATTGAAATCATCATGCCTAGCTAGGGGCGTTAAACGTTAGCGCTTGTTGGGAGACAACCCAATTTTATTTTCGTTCTTTGCTTTTTTCTCCTGTTTAGTAATAAATAATTCATCTAGCCTCTGTTTAGATGCGGTTTTATGTTTTAATTAGTGTTTGTGCCAAGTAGAACCTTTGGGAAGACTTGGGTGAAGTCTATGTGATCTTGCTGTAAAAAACAGAAACTTTTGCGCTTACGAGATTAGCTGCCATTTTTTTTACTGGAGAGTGCTTTTAGGTTGATTATTTTTGCAGATGATTAATATACAAATTGCTCACGTCCAACAATTTATTTCAGAATTTTTGGACTTACAGAAGTATTCGAATGATACAGATTACTACAGACTGTTCTATTTTTGACAAATTCTGTTTTCTATGTGTTGTTTGCTTATTTTGATGAATCTATGAGTAGTCTCGGAGGGTATGAACCATAGAGAAGTTGGAATACAGTAGATATTACTCCAATACAAATTTAGAATGAGTTCACAACATTACCAAAAGTGGTGATTTATTTTCTTATACTAACGGAGCTTACGAGTTTTCTGTTGAGTTTTGTGTTGTGAAGTTTTCAAGTTTTGGGTAAAGATTCGATGGACTATGGAATAAGGAGTGGCAAGAGCCTAAGCTTGGGGATGACCAAGTCACCCCAAGGTAATATTCAAGGATAACCAAGAGCCTAAGCTTGGGGATGCCCCGGAAGGCATCCCCTCTTTCGTCTTCATTCATCGGTAACTTTACTTGGAGCTATATTTTTATTCACCACATGATATGTGTTTTGCTTGGAGCGTCATTTTATTTTCTTTAGTTTTGCTTGCTGTTTGGATGAAATCCCAAGATCTGAAATTCTTAAATGTTAGAGAGTCTTCACATAGTTACATAATTATTCAACTACTTGTTGATCTTCACTTATATCTTTCGGAGTAGTTTGTCATTTGCTCTAGTGTTTCACTTATATCCTTTTAGAGCATGGCGGTGGTTTTATTTTGAAGAAATAGATGAACTCTCATGCTTCACTTATATTATTTTGAGAGTCTTAAACAGCATGGTAATTTGCTTTGGTTATGAATTTAGTCCTAATATGATGGGCATCCAAGAGGGATATAATAAAAACTTTCATATAAAGTGCATTGAATACTATGAGAAGTTTGATTCCTTATGATTGTTTTGAGATATGAAGATGGTAATATTAGAGTCATGCTAGTTGAGTAGTTGTGAATTTGAGAGATACTTGTGTTAAAGTTTGTGATTCCCGTAGCATGCACGTATGGTGAACCGTTATGTGATGAAGTCGGAGCATGATTTATTTATTGATTGTCTTCCTTATGAGTGGCGGTCGGGGACGAGTGATGGTCTTTTCCTACCAATCTATCCCCCTAGGAGCATGCACGTAGTACTTTGTTTCGATAACTAATAGATTTTTGCAATAAGTATGTGAGTTCATTATGACTAATGTTGAGTCCATGGATTATACACTACTGGAATCAGCTAATTTGCCATCTGCCAGCTCTTTGCCGTCTGCTAGCTGATGGCAAAGAAGCTCTTTGCCATCAGCTACCCAAAAGCAGATGGCAAAGAAATGGCAGACGACAAAACAGGTCTTTGCCATCTGCGAGGTCTTTGCCGTCCGCTGGCAGACGGCAAAGAATCTTTGCCGTCCGCTGGCAGACGGCAAAGAATCTTTGCCGTCCGCTGGCAGACGGCAAAGAGAGAGGTGGCCCCCACCCCCCGCCCGTTTGGAAAAAACTGAACGCCCCACCTCTCTGCCGTTTGCTAGCAGACGGCAAAGAGACAAAAAGGCGGACGGCAAAGATTGGCGGACGTCAAAGAGGAGAGTACCTAACGGCCCGTACCCCCCCGCCCGTTACTCTATGTTCTCTCCCTCTCTCTCCTCCCCGACGCGCCCCGCCACCACATCCCACCCCACCGCCGCCGCCGCCGCCCGCCGCGCGCCGCCGCCCCCACCACTCGCCGCCGCCCGGTCGCCCCACCACCCCGCCGCCCCACCGGCCCCCCGCCCCGTTGCCACTGCCGCCCGGCGCCGTCGCCCCACCACCCGGCGCCCCACCGGCCCCCGCCCCGTCGCCCCCGCCGCCCCGGCCCCCCCGCGCCCCACCGCCCCGGCCCCCCGGCGCCCCGGGGCCCCGCCGCCCCACCGCCCCGTCGCCCCCCGCCCCGGCCCCCCGCCCCGGCCCCCCGCCGCCCCGGCGCCCCGGCCCCCCGCGCCCCACCGCCCCGGGCCCGGCGCCGCCGCCCCAGGCCGCCCCGCACCCCTCCTCCACCGGCCACCTCCTCCACCGTCCCGCCCCCTCCTGCACCGGCCACCTCCTCCACCGGCCCTGCCCCAGGTGAGCTCTACCTCCTCTTTTTTTCCTTTTTTTCTTCTGTTTTTTTAGATTTAGGTTTATGTTTAGTTTAAATTTAGTTTTAGTTTTAGTTTTAGTTTTAGGTTTAGTTTTAGTTTAGTTTTAGGTTTAGATTTAGTTTTTCCCTTTTTTTCTTCTGTTTTTTTAGTTTTAGGTTTATAATTAGTTTTAGTTTTAGTTTTAGATTTAGGTTTAGTTTTAGGTTTAGTTTAGTTTGAGGAAAGAAGAAGAAGAAGAAAAAAAGAGGATAGGAGGAGAAGAAGAAGAGGAAAAAGGAAAGGAAGAAGAAGAAGAGGAGGAGGAGAAGAAAAAAGAAGAAGAGGAAGAAGAAGAAGAAAAAAGAGGAGAGGAGGAGAAGAAGAAGAGGAAAAAGGAAAGGAGGAAGAAGAAGAATAAGAAGAAGAAGGAAAAAAAGGAAGAAAAGGAAGAAAAGGAAGAAGAGGAAGAAGAAGAAAAGGAAAAAAGAGGAAAAAACCCCGACCCGACACGGCACCCCGACCCCGACCCGGCACCCCGACACGACACCCCGACCCCTAGACCCCGACCCCGACACCCCGACCCCGACCGCGACCTCGACACCCCGACCCCGAGCCTGACCCGACACCCCGACCCCGACACCGACACGGCACCCCGACCCCGACCCGGCACCCCGACCCGACACCCCGACCCCGAGACCCCGACCCCGACCCCGACACGGCACCCCGACACCGACACGACACCCCGACCCCCGACACCTCCCGAAAAGGTGTTCTTTGGCCTTCCAGAGGCCGACGGGGTCATATATTTGTGAATTATTAGTTAGGTCATATATTTTTCGATTTTGTTATGAAAAACATCATATATAATTGTGTTGATCGGGTAGTTTTAAATGTGCAGTTGTTTCATCGCTGCGAGGTTTGGTGTTCGACGACCTCGCCGTGCGTTTGACGAGCTCTGCCCCTTCGTTCGTGGGTGAGCACAAATGACATGTCCTCCTCCCCCATTAATTATTTGATCTATTCCGATGAAACTTGATAGCTAGCTATATATGTGTCTTGAATCATCAGTATGCGTAACCAATATGTGTCTCCCGTTCGAAAGCGTCATAGTTATAAATATGCATGCATTTGCATATTTATAACCTTGATTCTTTCGAATTGTCCAACGCTATCCATGGACAGCCCGAGTATGTTTAGATTGGGTTCGTTTTCCCATATGCTTTGCTCCGGATCTGACGCATAAGTTTCGTCAGTGCCTCCCCTGTTGTTCTCCGGGTACACATCCTCTCTGTTTATTGCAGAGACGTGTATCAGGAGAACAGCGGGGAGGTGCTGCCGAAATTTTGCGTAGGATCCGGAGCATAGCATGGGAAAATGAACCCAATCTAAACATACTCGGGTGGGATTAGGACCTATCATTACCTATTAGAGTGTAGGTTGCATGGACGTAATAAAATTGACAAAGTAGATCAACTGATGAATATATACATGGTGAATTATATATATATATATATATATATATATTTGTTGTGTGTCTAGTAGCTCTGAAAGTCAAGATGAGTGATCGTGCGTGGATGTACACCGGTCACACTGGTCAGAACAAATGGAGCACTGAATGGTTCACAAAAACCAAGGGGTTTGTGCGAGCCGCATTTGCAAATGGCCAGAGGAAAACCTGGTGCCCCTGTTTACGGTGCGGCAATTGGGAAAAGAGGACAGAGGCTGAAATGGGCAAACACCTGCAGAAGAGTGGTTTTACGCCCGATTATACGGTGTGGACATTTCATGGTGAGTCTGCCCAACGTGACCGAGCTGAGGTGGATCGTCGTCGCACCGACGAGCATGGTACCGGGATGGAAAACATGGTGCAAGACTTCGATGATGCTCGGGATTCGGACGAGGAGATGGAGGAATCTGCAAAGGCCTTCAATGAAATGTTGGAGTCTTCAAAACGTCCGCTCCATGAGCACACTGAGCTTTGTCAGTTGGATGCCATCTCACAAGTAATGGCTCTGAAGGCTCAGTTCAACTTGGGCAGAGAATGCTACGATGCAATGATGACAGTATTTGGACGCTTTCTACCCAAAGGCCATGTAATGCCTGCAAACCTGTACCAGTCGGACAAAATCCTCCGTGCACTGAAGATGCCCTATGATAAGATACATGCCTGTGAGAAAGGATGTGTCTTGTTTAGGCTTGACTATGCGGACTTGAACTATTGTCCCATTTGCAAGTCTTCCAGGTATGTTGTCGTAGACAACGGTATGGGTGAGAAGACACAGACCAAAATCCCCGTTAGTGTTCTTCGGTATATGCCAATCGTACCAAGACTTCAACGTCTTTTCATGGTCGAAGAGACGGCCAGACAGATGACATGGCACAAAACGGGCAAAAGAACCGAACTAGATGCAGATGGGAATCTGATGATTGTACACACATCGGATGGTGTTGCGTGGAAAAAGTTTGATGAATTACATGGTGACAAAGCGGCAGATCCGAGGCATCCTCGAGTCGGCATCAGCACGGATGGGTTCAGTGTGTTTGGTATGACGGCAGCCCAATACAGTTGTTGGCCCGTATTTGTCTTTCCACTCAATCTCCCCCCCGGACAGATTATGCAAAGAAAGAACATTTTCCTGACGTTGATAATTCCAGGGCCCAACTATCCGGGGAAAAATATGAATGTGTACATGCAGCCGCTTAAGGACGAATTGCAAGAAGCCTGGGATAATGGGTTCAAGACATACGACGCCTATAGCAAACGGAACTTCATAATGCGTGTCTGGTACATGTACTCGACGCATGACTTGCCGGCGTATGCGCTATTCGTTGGCTGGTGTGTGCATGGAAGGTTCCCGTGCCCCACATGCAAGGGAGCTCTTGAGTTTCGTTGGCTTCAGGCCGGTCGCAAGTTTTCTTGCTTCGACATGCATAGACAGTTCCTGAATCCTCGCCATAAGTTCAGGAAAGACAAGAAGAACTTCATCAGAGGTAGAGTTGTCAAAAACTCTGCACCACCTGCATTGACAGGCCAACAGACCCTGGATCAGTTAAACGCTCTCGAGCCAGATCCAGAGCGTCCAGGGTACTTCAAGGGGTATAATTCTAAGCACGCCTGGACTCACAAAACATGCTTATGGGATCTGCCTTACTTCAAAGACCTCCTTTGCCCACACAACATCGACGTGATGCACACTGAGAAGAATATCGCCGAGGCACTTTTTGGTACATTGTTCGGCATAGATGGGAAGTCAAAGGATAATACTAAGGCTAGAGTCGATCTGGAGGCGCTATGTGATAGGCCGTTACAAAACATGAAAGAACCGAAAGGAAAGCAGAACTGGACGAAGCCAAAGGCATGGTTCAATCTTGGAAGGCCAGCTATGAGGGAAATTATCTTGTGGGTGAAAATGCAGTTGATGTTCCCCGATGGGTATGCAGCGAATCTACAGAGGGGAGCCAGTCTTGATAAATTGAAGATATTTGGTCTCAAGAGTCATGATTGGCACATATGGATTGAGCGGGTAATGCCGGTGATGTTGCGTGGCTTCATCCCTGAGGATGAATGGCTAGTACTGGCAGAACTCAGCTATTTCTTCCGTGTTCTTTGTGCGAAAGAACTATCGCCTGGCGTGCTAGAAGAAATGGAAGAGTTGGCGCCGGAGTTGATCTGCAAGTTAGAGAAGATCTTTCCACCGGGCTTCTTTAATCCAATGCAACATTTGATTTTGCATCTCCCGACCGAGGCAAGATTGGGGGGGGCCCGTGCAAAATCGTTGGTGCTACCCAACTGAGAGGATGCAGAAGACGCTTCGACAAAAATGTAAAAATAAACGTAGAATTGAAGCATCGATGGCTGAGGCATTCATCACTGAGGAGGCGGCAAACTTCGTGACAGCACACTACGAAGCCAAAAATCGTCATTTGCATAATCCGAAGCCTCGGTACAATGCTGACGACCCTAAAAAGGGTGGATCCAACCTCAGCCTATTCAAAGGGAATCTCGCACCAGCCAGTGTTTCAAATCCAGTATCTTTGGATAACGAACAATGGCGGACCATTTCGTTGTATATCTTCAACAACCTGATAGAAGTGCGGCCGTACATCGAGTAAGTTCTCGGTACATAGTTTCGCAACTTCTATTTCCTTTGAACTGCTCTTATTCCTGGATATTTCATACAGTCGATACGTCGCCTTATTCTCGTATGGAGCGGTGATCCAAAAGGATTCTGTCGAAGAGTATGAGCTTCTCGCAAAGCAAGGAGGCGGCTATCCCGGTTTCATCTCTTGGTTCAAACAAACGGTAATTTCTATTAGACAATTTCATTTCATTCGCTAATTTGTGCGTAATGCAACAATCCTTTCATATTAAACTTGTAGGCTAATTCAGAGTCTATGGACGCCGAATTGAGACAAGTCGCTAATGGTTTTGACTATAAGGTCCGTTCATTTGACAAATACGACATCAACGGGTATCGCTTTCGTACCTATGGCAAAGAGCTATCTATGGCCGACCGAAAGTCTACAAATTGTTGTGTATCTGCTATCGGCGAAGGAGGTACCGAGTATTATGGGAGAGTTGAAGCAATTTATGAACTTCTATTCTATGGTGAAAACCCACCGAATGTCGTAGTCTTCAAATGTTATTGGTTTCAGCCGAAGGAGACTAGAAGGACTCATGAACATATAGGGCTAGTTGAAATCAACCAAAGCACCCATTTAGATGTTCCTGATGTCTATATTACGGCTCAACAGGCGACCCAAGTATTCTATCTACCGTGGGCCTGCCAAACTAATCCAAATCTGAAAGGTTGGGATGTCGTTTATGAAGTGCCGCCACGTGCTAGACTATCTCCCCCAAAGGAAGAGGATTATGAACCTCACATTAACCCAGACACATATGAAGGAGAATTCTTCCAAGAGACACGTCTTTCCAAAAAGCGTTTCAAGAACCGCTATACTTCACCCCAAAACATTGAAGTAGACAGCGACAGTGAATCCGACATCACCCCAGAGGAGGAACAAGAAGAGCCGGAACAAGAAGAGGTTACTGCTGCGGATGACCTGTCATTGCTTGACCGATTACGTCAAGGTGGCCTTCCACATGTTGATGCCACTGAACCCTATGAGCCCGTCATTGATTATAGTGATGATGATGATTATGCATTTATTGATGATACTGATCGAGATTATTAGTAGTGTCAGGTATTAAATTTTTTTATGTTGTACTTGATGATGATACACTTAAGTGATACACATATTATTATTCATGTCGGTCTTTTTTTTATGTTGTACTAATTTCGTTTACTGTTTGTCATGGCAGGTGTTGAAAGATGGTGGGCGCTGGTCGGGAGCGCGCCAAGGCCCCTTCTTCGTCGGCGCGTGGTCTGAGGTCTTCCATTCCAGACGCACCTCTCCGCCGAGCGTTGCTGGACAGTATGGCCACACCGCCGGGCCCTTCTTCGTCGACCGCGGTGCCCAGCAGGGGACGAGGTAGGAAGAGAGGAGGTGGGGCACGTGGTCGCGGGAGAGGAGGTAGGGTGACTGCTACGGCGCCTTCCTCGCCGCCACCCCCAGCTGTTTCACCCGAGCACGTGACTGCTAGGGTGGACTCGTCCGAGGAGGAGGCTACACGGACTCCGGTCCACGAGCCTCCGGTCCACGGGTCTTGGGCCCACGAGCCTCGGGTCGACTGGCCTTCGGCCCACGAGAGTTCGGCCCACGAGACCCCGGAGGAGCACACGTCCGGATGGGGTACCTGGCCGGATCAGCCCGAGGAGCCGAGTGGCCATGCTGATGATGGCGGGGAGCCGACTGATATTGAGGAGGAGGGGGGCACCGTCTACCAGCGTGGTGCTACTCGGCTCCCGTCCGTGCCGGCGACCCGCGAGCAGAGGTGGTTGATTTTCCCTGATGGGGAGAGGTACGTAAGTGCATTTAATATTTTTGTACCTTCTGCATTCACGTTTCTTCAAATAACTAATGCGTTGGCCTTGTCATGCTGCAGGGGTTGGGACCACCATCATAGTGTCCGCCGGCCCAACTCCGTCCTTGGAGTTCTTTGCCGGCAAAACTTCCCGGGGTTTGTCACGTTGCCTGGTGAGGGTCGGCTTCCAGAGCTTGGATTGAGCTGGGAGCACTACGTGGCTGCCCCGGCCCCGCCGGATGAGATTATCGACGGTGTCGTGTGCGACACGAGGGCAGACATGGTGATCAGAAAGTTCTGGGTAATTTCTCCTTTACACATTTAAAAATCTTCAACTAGCTAGTTATTAATTGTACTAATCAATATTGTCTCATTTGATTGCAGACATTCTACAGGTGTGAGGAGGGATATGAGGAGGACGCGGCACATGTTATCGAGAACGTGTGCAAGCGCCTACTCCAGAACTTACGGCACGAGGCTCGGGTGCAGGCTGTTCGAGACTACTACGCCTTGCGTGGTATCAAGAAGACCAAGCCGGCGTGCCGCGATAAGTTCCTGAGTAAGGAGCAGTACATGAAGGTAATTCTTAAGGCCTTCTACTTAAGTTCCTTCATTTAGTAATTCTTAGCCGTAGCGCTCAAGTTTCTATTTGCTAACTTAGGCGCCTCCGAGATGGTGTGCGGATCGGATGGATTGTTGGGAGGTGTTGGTCAATGAGTGGTGCTCAAAAGAATGGCTAGCCCTCCACAACGAGGCCAAGGACAAACGTGCCCAAATGGAAGGTGTGCCACACCATCAAGGCAGCTCCAACTTATATCAGTTCGGGCGCAACTGGGTATGTGGTTTGCTTCATGATTCATGCAATTCATTCATCATGCTAGCTTGAGCCCTTTAATTACTAATTTACATTGTTTCTCTCTTTCAGGCACGCCACAATAAGGTGGATAAGGTGCCAGAGGTGTACGACCTGTATGCCATGGCCCACACTGCCTCTTTCAAGAAAGTCAAGGCTTTCTCTCAGTCTGACCTCGATGATGCAAACAACTTCACCAACATCTCCTCCCACAACAAGCTCGTGAGATATAGAGATGAGGGGAAGGCGAGGAAAGGGGAGGACTTTAACCCGAGCCAGGGTCCCATTGATCCAGAGCTGGTGATGATATCTGGTGGCGGGAGGTCCCATGGCTCCATAGCCATTGGAGATGGACTTATCCGTTGTCCTAGCACTCTCCCGGAGATCAAGGCGCGCCAGTCGAGCTCCGCTCCTGAGATAAGGCCTCGTGAACGGCCAGTGCAACTCGCCATCAAGGTTAGTGATACGTACTCAGTTATCTTTCTCCATTACATTGTGTGCGCTTCCATCAATGATTACAAATGGTCATGTGAGTGGTGTTGCAGGCTGCTATACAGAGTGAGAGAGATAGAACGGAGAAACTTCTGGCGGAGGCGGCGGAGAGGCAGCGGGAGTTGGAGGAGAGGACGACAAAGATGATGGAGGAGGAGAGGGCACGGAATGACATGCAGGCAAGGGCCATGTACGAGCTCCTTGTGGTAAGTTTCTTCTGCAGATTAGCCAAAACATTCATGTAGTGTTTGTCTCATTACTAACTAGTATGACTGAGTCGTCAAAACCAAATGTGCAGTCTGTGTGCGAGAAGACCGGTCAGACCGCTCCGCCGATGCCAGTGATTGCTCCTGGGACCACGGTGAGTTTAATTTGAATGGACATTACTTGCTAGTCTTAACATTTGAGTGTCATCATGCTAACAAGACATTGGAAATGATCTTTGGTGCAGCGTAACTCCAGACAAGCATCGCACGATCCTTCTCCAGCTACCGACACGAGCCAGCCCGCTCCTACACCTCCTGGATCTTGGTAAGTTTATCTAGTGTTTTGCTTAACACATGCATAAAGACCTAGACTTAGCTTTATTTCCTCCAATGCTTACCATAATGACCTAGACTTAGCTTCTTCTCCTCCAAAATGACTTAATAAGCTTACTGACCTCCAAAACCATCCATTTTACCTAAGTTAGCTCTAAAACGATCTGTACTTAGCTTACTTATGTCAAAAATTGCATAATTAGCTTAGTTAGCTCATAAACGATCCATTTTACCTAAGTTAGCTCTAAAATGACCCATTTTACCTAGGTTAGCTTATAAATGATCCAGTTCATCCAAGTTAGCTCAAAAATGACCCATTTTACCTAGATTAGCTCCTAAATGATCCATTTTACCTACGTTAGCTTTAAAATGACCCATTTCACCTAGGTTAACTCCAAAATGACCCATCTTACCTAGGTTATCTCATAAACGATCCATTTCAACTAATTTAGCTCATAAACGATCCATTTCACCAAGTTAGCTAAAAAACGATCCATTTCACCTAAATTAGCTCTTAAATGATCCATTTCACCTAAGTTAGCTCAAAAAGATCCATTTCAACTAAATTAGCTCATAAATGATCCATTTCACCTAAGTTAGCTCAAAAACGATCCATTTCAACTAAGTTAGCTCATAAATGATCCATTTCACCTAAGTTAGCTAAAAAACGATCCATTTCACCTTAGTTACCTCAAAAACGATCCATTTGACCTTAGTTAGCTCATAAACGACCCATTTCAACTAAGTTAGCTCATAAATGATCCATTTCACCTTAGCTAGCTCATAAACGACCCATTTCAACTTAGTTAGCTCATATATGATCCATTTCACGTAAGTTAGCTCATAAATGACATACTCTTCTTGTTCTAGTCTTCTTCTTGTTCTACTCTTCTTGTTCTAGTCTTCTTCTTGTTCTACTCTTCTTGTTCTAGTCTTCTTATTCTAGTCACCTATTTCTAACTTTCTTATTTTTCATTTTGCAGATTTCATTCACTTGACGAAAGCTTGCATAGATGGAGTGCTCCTTATCCCTTTCTCTGTTTCTTTTGTATCGTTGAACTATGCATGTATCGTTGGATGAAACTATTGTAATATATATGGTTGGATGCCTCTATGTTGAACTTGCTATGTATGATGGAACTATGCATGGAACTTGGTATGGTTGGATGGAACTATGCATGTATGATGAAGTTATGTGTTGGATATCTTATATGTTTGCTCTGTAATTGCCTTGTGAAATATATCTATATATGTCATATATATTTGCTATGAAAATTGTTGGATTTAATAAAAAACAGAAAAAAGAGCCAATATGCAGGCTCTTTGCCGTCTGCCACCGACGGCAACGGGCTCTTTGCCGTCCGCCGCGGACGGCAAAGAAGACATGTGGCATCCAGCTGTGCTTCCTGGGAGCTGACCCATTTGGTCAGTTTGCCTACAGTGGCAGACGACAAAGAGTAAACGATTTTGCCGTCAGCGGCAGACGGCAAAGGCCTGCCATGTAGTGACGTGTAGATGACATCATATGGCGGACGGCAAAGACACTAGAAAGTTTGCCGTCTGCCGCGGACGGCAAAGGCCTGCCGTTAGCCACTTAACGGACTGACAGCGCAATTATTGCCGTCCGCGACATTGCCGTCAGCCGCCAGGAAGCATACGGCAAAGTAGCTCTTTACCGTAGCCTACTTTGCCGGAGCCTTTTGCCGTCCGCGGCTGACGGCAAAGGTCTTTGCCGTCCGCCGTGGCAGACGGCAAAATAGCTGATTCCTGTAGTGATACGCACTCTCACCCTTCCATCATTGCTAGCCTCTCTAGTACCGCACAACTTTCGCCGGTACCATCCACCCACCATTTACCTTCCTCAAAACAGCCACCATACCTACCTATTATGGCATTTCAATAGCCATTCTGAGATATATTGCCATGCAACTTTCCACCGTTCCATTTATTATGACATGCTTCATCATTGTCATATTGCTTTGCATGATCATGTAGTTGACATCGTATTTGTGGCAAAGCCACCGTTCATAATTTTTCATACATGTCACTCTTGATTCATTGCACATCCCGGTCCACCGTCAGAGGCATTCATATAGAGTCATATCTTGTTCTAAGTATCGAGTTGTAATTCATGAGTTGTAAGTAAATAAAAGTGTGATGATCATCATTATTAGAGCATTGTCCCAGTGAGGAAAGGATGATGGAGACTATGATTCCCCCACAAGTCGGGATGAGACTCCGGAAGAAAAAAAGAAAAAAAAAGAGGCCAAAAAAAGAGAAAAGGCCCAAATAAAAAAATGAGAGAAAAAGAGAGAAGGGACAATGCTACTATCCTTTTACCACACTTGTGCTTCAAAATAGCACCATGATCTTCATGATAGAGAGTCTCCTATATTGTCACTTTTATACTAGTGGGAATTTTGCATTATAGAACTTGGCTTGTATATTCCAATGATGGGCTTCCTCAAAATGCCCTAGGTCTTCGTGAGCAAGCAAGTTGGATGCAAACCCACTTAGTTTCTTTAGTTGAGCTTTCATACACTTATAGCTCTAGTGCATCCGTTGCATGGCAATCCCTACTCACTCACATTGATATCTATTGATGGGCATCTCCATAGTCCGTTGATACGCCTAGTTGATGTGAGACTATCTTCTCCCTTTTTGTCTTCTCCACAACCACCCTTCTATTCCACATATAGTGTTATGTCCATGGCTCATGCTCATGTATTGCGTGAAGATTGAAAAAGTTTGAGAACATCAAAAGTATGAAACAATTGCTTGGCTTGTCATCGGGGTTGTGCATGATTTAAATATTTTTTTGTGATGAAGATAGAGCATAGCCAGACTATATGATTTGTAGGGATAACTTTATTTGGCCATGTTATTTTGGGAAGACATGATTGCTTTGTTAGTATGCTTGAAGTATTATTGTGTTCATGTCAATATTAAACTTTTGTTTTGAATCTTATGGATCTGAATATTCTTGCCACAATAAAGAATATTACATTGATAAATATGTTAGGTAGCATTCCACATCAAAAATTCTGTTTTTATCATTTACCTACTCGAGGACGAGCAGGAATTAAGCTTGGAGATGCTGATACGTCTCCAATGTATCTATAATTTTTTATTGTTCCATGCTATTATATTATCCATCTAGGATGTTTTATATGCATTTATATGCTATTTTATATGATTTTTGGGACTAACCTATTAACCTAGAGCCTAGTGCTAGTTTCCGTTTTTCCTTGTTTTTGAGTATTGCAGAAAACGACAACCAAACGGAGTCCAATTGACCTGAAATTTGACAGAGATTATTTTTGGACCAGAAGAAGCCCACGGAGCATCGGAGATGGGCCAGAAGAGTCCCGAGGCACCCACGAGGGTGGGGGCGCGCCCTACCCCCTGGGCGCGCCCCCTACCTCGTGGCCGCCTCGGAGACCCCCCTGACTTGTCCCCTACGCCAAAACCTCTTATATATACAGAAATCCCCAAAACATAACCTAGATCAGGAGTTCCGCCGCTGCAAGCCTCTGTAGCCACGAAAAACCAATCGGAACCCTGTTCCGGCACCCTGCCGGAGGGGGGATCCCTCACCGGTGGCCATCTTCATCATCCCGGAGCTCTCCATGTCGAGGAGGGAGTTGTTCACCGATACGTCTCCAACGTATCTATAATTTTTGATTGTTCCATGTTATATTATATTATGTTTTGGATGTTTATTGGGCTTTATTATACACTTTTATATTATTTTTGGGACTAACCTATTAACCGGAGGCCCAGCCCAAATTTTGCTGTTTTTTGCCTATTTCAGTGTTTCGAAGGAAAAGGATATCAAACGGAGTCCAAACGGAATGAAACCTTCGGGAACGTGATTTTCGGAACGAACGTGATCTAGAGGACTTGGAGTCTACGTAAAGCAATCAACGAGGAGGGCACGCGGCAGGGGGCGCGCCCTCCACCCTCATGGGCTCCTCATTGCTCCATTGACATACTTCTTCCTCCTATATATACCCATACACCCTGGAAACATCATATACGGAGCCAAAACCCTATTTCCACCACCGCAACCTTCTGTACCCGTGAGATCCCATCTTGGGGCCTTTTCCGGCGCTCCGCCGGAGGGGGCATTGATCACGGAGGGCTTCTACATCAACGCCATAGCCTTTCCGATGATGTGTGAGTAGTTTACCTCAGACCTTCGGGTCCATAGTTATTAGCTAGATGGCTTCTTCTCTCTCTTTGGATCTCAATACAAAGTTCTCCTCGATCTTCTTGGAGATCTATTCGATGTAATCTTCTTTTGTGGTGTGTTTGTCGAGCTCCGATGAATTGTGGGTTTATGATCAAGTTTATCTATGAACAATATTTGAATCTCCTCTGAATTCTTTTATGTATGATTGGTTATCTTTGCAAGTCTCTTCGAATTATCAGGTTGGTTTGGCCTACTAGATTGATCTTTCTTGCAATGGGAGAAGTGCTTAGCTTTGGGTTCAATCTTGCGGTGTCCTTTCCCAGTGACAGCAGGGGCAGCAAGGCACGTATTGTATTGTTGCCATCGAGGATAAAAAGATGGGGTTTATATCATATTGCATGAGTTTATCCCTCTACATCATGTCATCTTGCTTAAAGCATTACTCTGTTCTTATGAACTTAATACTCTAGATGCATGCTGGAAAGCGGTCGATGTGTGGAGTAATAGTAGTAGATGTAGAATCGTTTCGGTCTACTTGTCACGGACATGATGCCTATATACATGATCATACCTAGATATTCTCATAACTATGCTCAATTCTATCAATTGCTCGACAGTAATTCGTTTACCCACCGTAATACTTATGCTCCTGAGAGAAGCCACTAGTGAAACCTATGGCCCCCGGGTCTATTTTCCATCATATTAATCTTCCAACACTTAGCTATTCCTAGCGCCGTTTATTTTGCTTTCTTTACTTTTACTCTTTACCATAAAAATACCAAAAATATTATCTTATCATATCTATCAGATCTCACTCTCGTAAGTGACCGTGAAGGGATTGACGGCCCCTTTATCGCGTTGGTTGCGAGGTTCTTATTTGTTTGTGTAGCTGCGTGGGACTCGAGCGTGGTCTCCTACTGGATTGATACCTTGGTTCTCAAAAACTGAGGGAAATACTTATGCTACTTTACTGCATCACCCTTTCCTCTTCAAGGGAAAACCAACGCAGTGCTCAAGAGGTAGCAAGAAGGATTTCTGGCGCCGTTGCCGGGGAGTTTACGCACAAGTCAAGACATACCAAGTACCCATCACAAACTCTTGTCCCTTGCATTACATTATTTGCCATTTGCCTCTTGTTTTCCTCTCCCCCACTTCACCCTTGCCGTTTTATTCGCCCTCTCTTTTTCCGTTTGCCTCTTTTTGGCTTGCTTCTTGTTCGCTTGTGTGTTGGATTGCTTGCTTGTCACGATGGCTCAAGATAATAATAAATTGTGTGACTTTACCAATACCAACAACAATGATTTTCTTAGCACTCCGATTGCTCCACTTACCGAAGGTGAATGTTGTGAAATTAATGCTGCTTTGTTGAATCTTGACATGAAAGATCAATTCGCCGGCCTTCCTAGTGAAGATGCCGCTACCCATCTAAATAGCTTCGTTGATTTGTGTGATATGCAAAATAAGAAAGATGTGGACAATGATATTATTAAATTGAAGCTATTTCCTTTTTCGCTTAGAGATCGTGCTAAAGCTTGGTTTTCGTCTTTGCCTAAAAATAGTATTGATTCATGGAATAAGTGCAAAGATGCTTTTATCTCTAAGTATTTTCCTCCTGCTAAAATCATCTCTCTTAGAAACTATATCATGAATTTTAAGCAACTTGATCATGAACATGTTGCACAAGCTTGGGAGAGGATGAAATTAATGATACGTAATTGCCCTACACATGGTTTGAATCTTTGGATGATTATACAAAAATTTATGCCGGATTGAATTTTGCTTCTAGAAATCTTTTAGATTCGGCCGCGGGAGGCACTTTTATGGAAATCACTTTAGGAGAAGCTACTAAACTCCTAGATAATATTATGGTTAATTATTCTCAATGGCACACCGAAAGATCTACTAATAAAAAAGTGCATGCGATAGAAGAAATTAATGTTTTGAGTGGAAAGATGGATGAACTTATGAAATTATTTGCTACTAAAAGTGTTTCTTCTGATCCTAATGATATGCCTTTGTCTACTCTGATTGAGAACAATAATGAATCTATGGATGTGAATTTTGTTGGTAGGAATAATTTTGGTAACAATGTGTATAGAGGAAACTTTAATCCTAGGCCGTTCCCTAGTAATTCCTCTAATAATTATGGTAATTCCTACAACAATTCTTATGGAAATTTTAATAAGATGCCCTCTGAATTTGAGACCAGTGTTAAGGAGTTTATGAATTCACAAAAGAATTTCAACACTTTGCTTGAAGAAAAATTGCTTAAGGTTGATGAATTGGCTAGGAACGTTGATAGAATTTCTCTTGATGTTGATTCTTTGAAACTTAGATCTATTCCACCTAAGCATGATATCAATGAGTCTCTCAAAGCCATGAGAATTCCCATTGATGAGTGCAAAGAAAGAACCGCTAGGATGCGTGCTAATAAAGATTGCTTTGTGAAAGCGTGTTCTTCTAGTTTCTATGAGAATAAAGATGAAGATCTAAAAGTTATTGATGTGTCTCCTATTAAATCTTTGTTTTGCAATATGAATCTTGATAATGATGGGACCGGAGATGAGTCACCTTTACCTAGAAGGCGTCCCAAAAATTCGGAGTTTTTAGATCTTGATGCAAAAATTGGTAAAAGTGGGATTGAAGAGGTCAAAACTTTAGATATCAATGAACCCACTATTTTGGATTTCAAGGAATTTAATTATGATAATTGCTCTTTGATAGATTGTATTTCCTTGTTGCAATCCGTGCTAAATTCTCCTCATGCTTATAGTCAAAATAAAGCTTTTACTAAACATATGCTTTAATGCAATCTTATGAAGAAAAACTTGAGTTGGAAGTTTCTATCCCTAGAAAACTTTATGATGAGTGGGAACCTACTATTAAAATTAAAATTAAAGATCATGAATGCTATGCTTTGTGTGATTTGGGTGCTAGTGTTTCCACGATTCCAAAAACTTTGTGTGATTTGTTAGGTTTCCGCGAATTTGATGATTGTTCTTTAAACTTGCACCTTGCGGATTCCACTATTAAGAAACCTATGGGAAGAATTAATGATGTTCTTATTGTTGCAAATAGGAACTATGTGCCCGTAGATTTCATTGTTCTTGACATAGATTGCAATCCTTCATGTCCTATTATTCTTGGTAGACCTTTCCTTAGAACGATTGGTACAATTATTTATATGAAGGAAGGGAATATTAGATTCCAATTTCCGTTAAGGAAAGACATGGGACACTTCCCTAGAAAGAAAATTAAATTACCTTATGAATCTATTATGAGAGCCACTTATGGATTGCCTACCAAAGATGGCAATACTTAGATATATCCTTGCTTTTATGCCTAGCTAGGGGCGTTAAACGATAGCGCTTGTTGGGAGGCAACCCAATTTTATTTTAGTTTTTTGCTTTTTGCTTCTGTTTAGGAATAAATATTTGATCTAGCCTCTGGTTAGATTTGTTTTTATGTTTTAATTAGTGTTTGTGCCAAGTGAAACCTATAGGATCTTCTTGGATGATAGTTATTTGATCTTGCTGAAAATTCCAGAAACTTTCTGTTCACGAAAACAATTGTTAAAAATCACCAGAACGTGATAAAATACGGATTCCAATTGCAGTAGATCAATAAACAAATTATCTAGGTCTTCCTATTTTGGTAGATTTTTCTGAGTTCCAGAAGTTTGCGTTAGTTACAGATTACTACAGACTGTTCTGTTTTTGACAGATTCTGTTTTTCGTGTGTTGTTTGCTTATTTTGATGAATCTATGGCTAGTAAAATAGTTTATAAACCATAGAGAAGTTGGAATACAGTAGGTTTAACACCAATATAAATAAAGAATGAGTTCAATACAGTACCTTGAAGTGGTGTTTTGTTTTCTTTCGCTAACGGAGCTCACGAGATTTTCTGTTGAGTTTTGTGTTGTGAAGTTTTCAAGTTTTGGGTAAAGATTTGATGGATTATGGAACAAGGAGTGGCAAGAGCCTAAGCTTGGGGATGCCCATGGCACCCCAAGATAATCTAAGGACACCAAAAAGCCAAAGCTTGGGGATGCCCCGGAAGGCATCCCCTCTTTCGTCTTCGTCCATCGGTAACTTTACTTGGAGCTATATTTTTATTCACCACATGATATGTGTTTTGCTTGGAGCGTCTTGTATGATTTGAGTCTTTGTTTTTTAGTTTACCACAATCATCCTTGCTGTACACACCTTTTGAGAGAGACACACATGATTCGGAATTTATTAGAATACTCTATGTGCTTCACTTATATCTTTTGAGCTATATAGTTTTTGCTCTAGTGCTTCACTTATATCTTTTAGAGCACGGTGGTGGATTTGTTTTATAGAAACTATTGTTCTCTCATGCTTCACTTATATTATTTTGAGAGTCCTACAAAACAGCATGGTAATTTGCTTTAATTGTGAAATTAGTCCTAATATGCTAGGTATTCAAGATTAGTAAAAACTTTCTTATGAGTGTGTTGAATACTAAGAGAAGTTTGATGCTTGATGATTGTTTTGAGATATGGAGGTAGTGATATTAAAGTTGTGCTAGTTGAGTAGTTGTGAATTTGAGAAATACTTGTGTTGAAGTTTGCAAATCCCGTAGCATGCACGTATGGTAAACGTTGTGTAACAAATTTGAAACATGAGGTGTTCTTTGATTGTCCTCCTTATGAGTGGCGGTCGGGGACGAGCGATGGTCTTTTCCTACCAATCTATCCCCCTAGGAGCATGCGCGTAGTGCTTGGTTTTTGATGACTTGTAGATTTTTGCAATAAGTATGTGAGTTCTTTATGACTAATGTTGAGTCCATGGATTATACGCACTCTTACCCTTCAATCATTGCTAGCCTCTTCGGTACCGTGCATTGCCCTTTCTCACCTTGAGAGTTGGTGCAAACTTCGCCGGTGCATCCAAACCCCGTGATATGATACGCTCTATCACACATAAGCCTCCTTATATCTTCCTCAAAACAGCCACCATACCTACCTATTATGGCATTTCCATAGCCATTCCGAGATATGTTGCCATGCAACTGTCCACCATTCCGTTTATCATGACACGTTCATCATTGTCATATTGCCTTGCATGATCATGTAGTTGACATTGTATTTGTGGCAAAGCCACCATGCATATTATTTCATACATGTCACTCTTGATTCATTGCCCTTCCCGGTACACCACCGGAGGCATTCATATAGAGTCATACTTTGTTCTAGTATCGAGTTGTAATCATTGAGTTGTAAATAAATAGAAGTGTGATGATCATCATTCATAGAGCATTGTCCCCAAATAAATGAGAAAGGCCAAAAAAAAGAAAGGCCCCAAAAAGGGGGCAATGCTACTATCTTTTTCCATACTTGTGCTTCAAAGTAGCACCATGATCCTTATGATAGATAGTCTCTTGTTTTGTCACTTTCATATACTAGTGGGAATTTTTCGTTATAGAACTTGGCTTGTATATTCCAACAATGGGCTTCCTCAAATGCCCTAGGTCTTCGTGAGCAAGCAAGTTGGATGCACACCCACTTAGTTTCTTTTGTTGAGCTTTCATACATTTATAGCTCCAGTGCATCTGTTGCATGGCAATCCCTACTCCTTGCATTAACATCAATTGATGGGCATCTCCATAGCCCGTTGATTAGCCGCGTTGATGTGAGACTTTCTCCTTTTTTGTCTTCTCCACATAACCCCCATCATTATATTCTATTCCACCCATAGTGCTATATCCATGGCTCACGCTCATGTATTGCGTGAAAATTGAAAAGGTTTGAGATTACTAAAGTATGAAACAATTGCTTTGCTTGTCATCGGGGTTGTGCATGATGAGAGCATTCTTGTGTGACGAAAATGGAGCATGACCAAACCATATGATTTTGTAGGCATGAACTTTCTTTGCCCATGTTATTTTGAGAAGACATAATTGCTTAGTTAGTATGCTTGAAGTATTATTACTTTTATGTCAATATTAAACTTTTATCTTGAATCTTTCGGATCTGAATATTCATACCACAATTAAGAGGGTTACATTGAAAATTATGCTAAGTAGCATTCCACATCAAAAATTCTGTTTTTATCATTTACCTACTCGAGGACGAGCAGGAATTAAGCTTGGGGATGCTTGATACGTCTCCAACGTATCTATAATTTTTATTGTTCCATGCTATATTATATTCTGTTTTGGATGTTTATTGGGCTTTATTATACACTTTTATATTATTTTTGGGACTAACCTATTAACCGGAGGCCCAGCCCAAATTGCTGTTTTTTTGCCTATTTCAGTGTTTCGAAGGAAAAGGATATCAAACGGAGTCCAAACGGAATGAAACCTTCGGGAACGTGATTTTCGGAACAAACGTGATCCAGAGGACTTGGAGTCTACGTAAAGCAATCAACGAGGAGGCACGAGGCAGGGGGGCGCGCCCACCTCCCCCAGGCGCGCCCTCCACCCTCGTGGGCCCCTCGTTGCTCCACCGACGTACTTCTTCCTCCTATATATACCCATATACCCTGGAAACATCATATACGGAGCCAAAACCCTATTTCCACCGCCGCAACCTTCTGTACCCGTGAGATCCCATCTTGGGGCCTTTTCCGGCGCTCCGCCGGAGGGGGCATTGATCACGGAGGGCTTCTACATCAACACCATAGCCTCTCCGATGATGTGTGAGTAGTTTACCTCAGACCTTCGGGTCCATAGTTATTAGCTAGATGGCTTCTTCTCTCTCTTTGGATCTCAATACAAAGTTCTCCTCGATCTTCTTGGAGATCTATTCGATGTAATCTTCTTTTGCGGTGTGTTTGTCGAGATCCGATGAATTGTGGGTTTATGATCAAGTTTATCTATGAACAATATTTGAATCTCCTCTGAATTCTTTTATGTATGATTGGTTATCTTTGCAAGTCTCTTCGAATTATCAGTTTGGTTTGGCCTACTAGATTGATCTTTCTTGCAATGGGAGAAGTGCTTAGCTTTGGGTTCAATCTTGCGGTGTCCTTTCCCAGTGACAGCAGGGGCAGCAAGGCACGTATTGTATTGTTGCCATCGAGGATAAAAAGATGGGGTTTATATCATATTGCATGAGTTTATCCCTCTACATCATGTCATCTTGCTTAAAGCATTACTCTGTTCTTATGAACTTAATACTCTAGATGCATGCTGGATAGCGGTCGATGTGTGGAGTAATAGTAGTAGATGCAGAATCGTTTCGGTCTACTTGTCACGGACGTGATGCCTATATACATGATCATACCTAGATATTCTCATAACTATGCTCAATTCTATCAATTGCTCGACAGTAATTCGTTTACCCACCGTAATACTTATGCTCTTGAGAGAAGCCACTAGTGAAACCTATGGCCCCCGGGTCTATTTTCCATCATATTAATCTTCCAACACTTAGCTATTTCTAGCGCCGTTTATTTTGCTTTCTTTACTTTTACTCTTTATCATAAAAATACCAAAAATATTATCTTATCATATCTATCAGATCTCACTCTCGTAAGTTACCGTGAAGGGATTGACAACCCCTTTATCCCGTTGGTTGCGAGGTTCTTATTTGTTTGTGTAGGTGCGTGGGACTCGAGCGTGGTCTCCTACTGGATTGATACCTTGGTTCTCAAAAACTGAGGGAAATACTTACGCTACTTTACTGCATCACCCTTTCCTCTTCAAGGGAAAACCAACGCAGTGCTCAGGAGGTAGCATTCACCCTCGGGGCTGAGGGTATGTACCAGTAGCTATGCGTTTGATCTCTCCCTCTCGCGTTCTTGATTTGGCACGATCTTGATGTATCGCAAGCTTTGCTACTATAGTTGGATCTTATGATGTTTCCCCCCTCTACTCTCTTGTAATGGATTGAGTTTTCCCTTTGAAGTTATCTTATCGGATTGAGTCTTTAAGGATTTGAGAACACTTGATGTATGTCTTGCATGTGCTTATCTGTGGTGACAATGGGATATTCACGTGATCTACTTGATGTATGTTTTGGTGATCAACTTGCGAGTTCCGTAACCTCGTGAACTTATGCATAGGGGTTGGCACACGTTTTCGCCTTGACTCTCCGGTAGACACTTTGGGGCACTCTTTGAAGTTCTTTGTGTTGGTTGATGCATATCGTATAATCATACCCACGGATACTTGAGGTGACATTGGAGTATCTAGGTGACATTAGGGTTTTGGTTGATTTGTGTCTTAAGGTGTTATTCTAGTACGAACCCTATGATAGATCGAACGGAAGGAATAGCTTCATGTTATTTTACTATGGACTCTTGAATAGATCGATCAGAAAGAATAACTTTGAGGTGGTTTCGTACCCTACAATAATCTCTTCGTTTGTTCTCCGCTATTAAGGACTTTGGAGTGACTCTTTGTTGCATGTTGAGGGATAGTTATATGATCCAATTATGTTATTATTGTTGAGAGAACTTGCACTAGTGAAAGTATGAACCCTAGGCCTTATTTCCTAGCATTGCAGTACCATTTACACTCACTTCTATCTTTAGTTACCTTGCTGTTTTTATATTTTCATATTACAAAAACCTATATCTACCATCCATATTGCACTTGTATCACCATCTCTTCGCCGAACTAGTGCACCTATACAATTTACCATTGTATTGGGTGTGTTGGGGACACAAGAGACTCTTTGTTATTTGGTTGCAGGGTTGTTTGAGAGAGACCATCTTCAACCTACGCCTCCCACGGATTGATAAACCTTAGGTCATCCACTTGAGGGAAATTTGCTACTGTCCTACAAACCTCTGCACTTGGAGGCCCAACAACGTCTACAAGAAGAAGGCTGCGTAGTAGACATCACTCTTCATAGAATACATAGGAACCAATTATGAGCATCCAGGTTCCGCTATTGGTTATTGACTGAAGAGGTGTCTCGGTGATGTCTACATAGTTCTCGAACCCGGAGGGTCCGCACGCTTAACGTTTGATGACAATTTTGTATTATATGAGTTATGTGATTTGGTGCTCGAATGTTGTTCGGAGTCCCGGATGAGATCACAGACATAACAAGGAGTCTCGAAATGGTCGAGAGGTAAAGATTTATATATAGAATGATAGTATTCGGATACCATATGTGATCCGGATAGTATCGGGTATTTATCGGACTGTCGGGGGAAAGATATGGGCCACATGGGCCATAGGAGGGGAGCACACCAGCCCACAAGGGTGGCGCACCCCCCTAAGGAAGGAGGCTGAGTGGGGAAAGGAAAAAGAGGGGGTTCTCCCCCTTCCTCTTCCCTTTTCCCTCTCCAGAAATATGGAAAGGGGGGAGCCGAATTTGACTAGGGCCCCAACTAGGATTCCTCCTACTTGGTGTGCCCTAAGGCTGCTCCCCTTCCCCCACCTATATATACGTGGGGAGGGGGCCCCTAGAACACACACCAACAATTGTTAGCCGTGTGTGGGGCCCCCTCCACAATTTACGCCTCCGGTCATATCTTCGTAGTGCTTAGGCGAAGCCCTGCGCGGATCACTTCACCATCACCGTCACCACGCCGTCGTGCTGGCGGAACTCATCTTCTTCCTCGACACCTTTGCTGGATCAAGAGGACGAGGGACGTGATTGAGTTGAACGTGTGCAGAACTCGAAGGTGTCGTACGTTCGGTGCTTGATTGGTCGGATCTAGAAGAAGTTCGGCTACATCAACCGCGTTGTCAAACGCTTCCGCTTTCGGTCTACGAGGGTACGTGTACACACTCTCCCCCTCTCGCTGCTATGCATCTCCTAGATAGATCTTGCGTGAGCGTAGGAATTTTTTTGAAATTGCATCCTACTTTTCCCAACAGTGGTATCAGAGCCAAGTCTATGCGTAGATGATATGCACGAGTAGAACACAAAGAGTTGTGGGCGGTGATCGTCATACTGCTTACCACCAATGTCTTATTTTGATTCGGCGGTATTGTTGGATGAAGCGGCCCTGACCAACCTTACATGACCTCGTTCATGAGACCGGTTCCACCGACAGACATGCAACTAGTTTTGCATAAAGGTGGCTGGCGGGTGTCTGTTTCTCCAACTTCAGTTGAATCGAATTTGACTGCGGCCAGTCCTTGTTCAAGGTTAAAACAACAAACTTGATAAATCACCGTTGTGGTTTTGATGCGTAGGTAAGAACAGTTCTTGCTAGAAGCCCGTAGCAGCCACATAAAACTTGCAACAACAAAGTAGAGGACATCTAACTTGTTTTTGCAGGGCATGTTGTGATGTGATATGGTCAAGACATGATGTGATATACGTTATTGTATGAGATGATCATGTTTTGTAAAAGTCACTGGCAACCGGCAGGAGCCTTATGGTTGTCTCTTTATTGTATGAAATGCAAACGCCATGTAATTGCTTTACTTTATCACTATGCGTTAGCGACAGTTGTAGAAGCAATAGTTGGCGAGACGACCACGGCGCTACGATGGAGATCAAGGTGTCGAGCCGGTGACAATGGAGATCATGACGATGCTTTGGAGATGGAGATCAAAAGCACGAGATGATGATGGCCATATCATGTCACATATTTTGATTGCATGTGATGTTTATCCTTTATGCATCTTATTTTGCTTAGTACAGCGGTAGCATTATAAGATGATCCTTAACTAAAATTTCAAGGTATAAGTGTTCTCCCTGAGTATGCACCGTTGCGACAGTTCGTCGTGTTGAGATGCCATGTGATGATCGGGTGTGATAGACTCTACATTCACATACAACGGGTGCAAGACAGTTTTGCACATGCGAAATACTTGGGTTAAACTTGACGAGCCTGGCATGTACAGATATGGCCTCGGAACACTAGAGACCGAAAGGTCGAACGTGAATCATATAGTAGATATGATCAACATAGAGATGTTCACCATTGATGACTACTCCATCTCACGTGATGACCAGACATGGTTTAGTTGATTTGGATCATGTATCATTTAAATCACTTGAGGGATGTCTATCTAAGTTGGAGTTCTTAAGTAATTTGATTAATTGAACTTAATTTATCATGAACTTAGTCCTGATAGTATTTGCATATCTATGTTGTAGATCAATAGCTCGCGATATAGCTCCTATATATTTTTGATATGTTCCTAGAGAAAACTAAGTTGAAAGATGATAATAGCAATGATGCGGACTGGGTCTGTGATCTGAGGATTATCCTCATTGCTGCACAAAAGAATTATGTCCTTGATGCACCGCTAGGTGACAAACCTGTTATAGGAGCAGATGCATAAGTTATGAACGTTTTGTAGGCTCGATATGATGACTACTTAATAGTTTAGTGCGCCATGCTTTACGGCTTAGAACCGGGACTTCAAAAATGTTTTGAACGCTACAGAGCATATGTGATGTTCAAAGAACTGAAAGTTGGTATTTTAGACTCATGCCCGTGTCGAGAGGTATGAGACCCCTGACAAGTACTTTGCTTACAAGATGGAGGAAAATAGCTCAACCAGTGAGCATGTGCTCAGAATGTCTAGGTACTACAATCACTTGAATCAAGTGGGAGTTAATCTTCCAGATAAGATAGTGATTGACAGAGTTCTCTAGTCACTATCACCAAGCTACTAGAACTTCGTGATGAACTATAATGTGCAAGGGATAATGTAAAAATTCCCGAGCTCCTCGCAATGCTCAAAGCTGCGGAGGTAGAAATCGAAAAGGAGCATCAACAGGAATACCTTGTGTGCTATCAAACTTCACAACATAACTGGGTGATCATAAAGATTGTCTACAAGTATCTCCGAAGGTGTTTGTTGAGTTGGCATAGACCGAGATTAGGATTTGTCACTCCGAGTATTGGAGAGGTATCTATGGGCCCTCTCGGTAATACACATCAGAAGCTTGCAAGCAAATGACTAAGGAGTTTAGTCACAAGGTGATGTATTATGGAATGAGTAAAGAGACTTGCTGGTAACAAGATTGAACTAGGTATGAAGATATCGACGATCGAATCTCGGGCAAGTAACATACCGATGGACAAAGGGAATTACGTATGTTGTCATAACGGTTTGACCGATAAAGATCTTCGTAGAATATGTAGGAGCCAATATGGGCATCCAGGTTCCGCTATTGGTTATTGACTGGAGAGGTGTCTCGGTCATGTCTACATAGTTCTCGAACCCGTAGGGTCCGCACGCTTAACGTTCGTTGACAATATAGTGTTATATGAGTTATATGTTTTGGTGACCGAATGTTGATCGGAGTCCCGGAGGAGATCACGAACATGATGAGGAGTCTCGAAATGGCCGAGAGGTAAAGATTGATATATAGGACGATGGTATTTTGACACCGGAAGTGTTTCGGGATGTACCGGGAAGGAATCGGGTCATCGGAAGGGGTTCCGGGCCCCCCGGCAAGTTATGGACCTTATGGGCCAAAGGAGGGGATAGACCTTCCCACAAGGGGACTGGTGCACCCCCTCCCTTGTTTGGCCAGCCCTAGGGAAGGAAAAGGGGGAGGGCTATCCCCTCCTGCCTTTCCCTCTCATGGAACAAAGGAAAGGGGGGCGCCACCCTCCCCTGCCTTTCCCCGCACTCCAAATAAGGAAATGGGGGCGCGGCTTGGGAAGGACCCCAAGTAGGATTCCTCCTACTTGGGCACCTCCTTTGGCTGCTCCTCGCTCCCTCCCACCTATATATATGTGGGAGGGGGGCGCCTAGCATACAACAGATCAATTGCTTAGCCGTGTGCGACGCCCCCTCCACCGTTTACACCCTCGGTCATATTTTCGTGGTGCTTGGGCGAAACCCTACGGAGATCACTTCACCATCACCGTCACCATGCCGTCGTGCTGCCGGAACTCATCCACTACCTTGTCGTCTTGCTGGATCAAGAAGGAAGAGGACGTCACCGAGCTGAACGTGTGCAGAACACGGAGGTGTCGTATATTCGGTACTTGATCGGTTGTAGCACGAAGAAGTTCGACTACATCAACCGCGTTAATAAACGCTTCCGCTTACAGTCTACGAGGGTACGTAGACACACTCTCCCCTCTCGTTGCTATGCATCTCCATGGATAGATCTTACGTGTGCGTAGAAATTTTTTGTTTCCATGCAACGTTTCCCAATAGTGGCATCATGAGCCAGGTCTATGCATAGATGATATGCACGAATAGAACACAGAGAGTTGTGGGCGGTGATAGTCATACTGCTTACCACCAACGTCTTATTTTGATTCGGCGGTATTGTGGGATGAAGCGACCCAGACCAACCTTACATATCCACGCACATGAGACCGGTTCCACCGACTAACATGCAACTAGTTTTTCATAAAGGTGGCTGGTGGGTGTCTGTTTCTCCTACTTTAGTTGAACCGAATTTGACTGCGGCCAGTCCTTGAAGAAGGTTAAAACAGCAAACTTGATGAATCGCCATTGTGGTTTTATGCGTAGGTAAGAACGGTTCTTGCTAGAAGCCCGTAGCGGCCACGTAAAACTTGCAACAATAAAGTAGAGGACGTCTAAGTTGTTTTTGCAGGGCATGTTTTGATGTGATGTGGTCAAGATATGATGTGATATACATTGATGTATGAGATGATCATGTTTCGTAATATCTACAACCGGCTGGAGCCTTAGGGTTGTCTCTTTATTGTATGAAGTGCAAGCGCCATGTAATTGCTTTACTTTATCACTATGCATTAGCGATAGCTGTAGAAGCAATAGTTGGTGTGACGACCTCGATGCAACGACTCTGCAATGAAGATCAAGGTGTCGAGCCAGTGACGATGGAGATCATGACAATGCTTTGGAGATGGAGATCAAAAGCACAAGATGATGGCCATATCATGTCACCTATTTTGATTGCATGTGATGTTTATCTTTTATGCACCTTATTTTGCTTAGAACGGCGGTAGCATTATAAGATGATCCCTTCACTTAATTTCAAGATAAAAGTGTTCTCCCTAAGTATGCACCGTTGCTACAGTTCGTCGTTTTGAGACACCACGTGATGATCGGGTGTGATAGACTCTACGTTCACATACAATGGGTGTAAGACAGTTTTCCACATGCATAATACTTGGGTTAAACTTGATGAGCCTAGCATGTACATACATGGTCTCGGAACACTGGAGACCGAAACGTCGAACATGAGTCATATAGTAGATATGATATGTTCACCATTGATGACTACCCCATCTCACGTGATGATCGAGCATGGGTTAGATGATTTGGATCATGTATCACTTAACTTGAGGGATGTTTATTTAAGTGGGAGTTCATTAGTAATTTGATTAATTGAACTTAGTTTATCATGAACTTAGTCTTCATAGTTTTGCATATCTATGTTGTAGATCAATAGCTCGCCATTTAGCTCCCTAATATTTTGATATGTTCCTAGAGAAAACTAAGTTGAAAGATGATAGTAGCAATGATGCGGAATGGGTCCGTGATTTGAGGGCTATCCTCATTGCTGCACAGAAGAATTATGTCCTTGATGCACCGCTAGGTGACAGACCTATTTCAAGAGCGGATGCAGACGTTATGAACATTTGGCAAGCTTGATATGATGACTACTTAATAGTTTAGTGCGCCATGCTTTATGGCTAGAGCCGGGACTTCAAAAACCGTTTTGAATGCCACAGAGCATATGAGATGTTCCATGAGCTGAAATTGGTATTTCAGACTCATACCCGTGTCGAGAGGTATGAGACCTCTGACAAGTACTTTGCCTACAAGATGGAGGAGAATAGCTCAACTAGTGAGCATGTGCTCAGGATGTTTGGGTACTACAATCGCTTGAATCAAGTGGGATTTAATCTTCCAGATAAGATAGTGATTGACAGAGTTCTCTAGTCACTATCATCAAGCTACTAGAACTTCATGATGAACTATAATATGCAAGGGATGACGAAAATGATTCTCGAGCTCTTCGCGATGCTGCAATCGGCGAAGGTAGAAATCAAGAAAGAGCATCAAGTGTTGATGGTTAACAAGACCACTAGTTTTAAGAAAAGGGTCAAGGGAAAGAAAGGGAACTTCAAGAAGAATGACAAGCAAGTTGCCGCTTCCATTAAGAAGCCCAAAGCTAGGCCCAAGCCTGAAACTGAGTGCTTCTACTGCAAAGGAAATGGTCACCGGAAGCAGAACTGCCCCAAATACTTGGCGGATAAGAAGGATGGCAAAGTGAACAAAGGTATATAGGATATACATGTTATTGATGTGTACCTTAATAGTGTTTGTAGTATCCCCTGGGTATTTGATACCAGTTCAGTTGGTAAGTAACTCGAAACATGAGTTGCAGAATGAACAGAGACTAGTTAAGGGCGAGGTAACAATGTGTGTTGGAAGTGATTCCAAGGTTGATACGATCTCCATTGCACACTCCCTCTACCTTCAGGATTAGTGTTGAAACTAAATAAATGTTATTTGGTGTTTGCGTTCAGCATGAATATGATTTGATCATGTTTAATTCAATACGGTTATTCATTTAAGTCAAAGAATAATTGTTGTTATGTTTACATGAATAAAACCTTCTATGGCCATACACCCAATGTAAATGGTTTATTGAATCTCGATTGTAGTGATACACATATTCATAATATTGATGCCAAAAGATGCAAAGTTGATAATGATAGTGCAACATACTTGTGGCACTGTAGGTCATATTGGTGTAAAGCGCCTGAAGAAATTCCATGCAGATGGAATTTTCTAATCACTTGATTATGAATTATTTGATACTTGCAAACCATGCCTCATGGGCAACGTGACTAAAACTCCATTCTCCGGAACAATGGAGCGAGCTAATGACTTATTGGAACTATTACATACCGATGTATGCGGTTCGATGAGTGTTGAAGCATGAAGTGGGTATCGCTATTTTCACACCTTCACAGATGATTTGAGTAGGTATGGGTATATCTACTTGATGAAACACAAGTCTGAAATGTTTGAAAAAGTTCAAAAGAATTTCAGAGTGAAGTGGAGAATCATCGTAACAAGAAAATAAAGTTTTACGATCTGATCGTGGAGGCGAATATTTGAGTTACGATTTTGGCCTTCATTTAAAACAATGTGGAATTGTTTCACAACTCACGCCACCTGGAACACCATAGCATAATCGTGTGTCCGGACATCGTAACCGTACTTTATTGGATATGGTGCGTTCAATGATGTCTCTTACCGATTTACTACTATCGTTTTGGGGTTATGCATTAGAGACAGCCGCATTCACATTAAATAGGGCACCGTCTAAATCCGTTGAGATGACACTGTATGAACTGTGGTTTGGCAAGACACCTAAGCTGTCGTTTCTTAAAGTTTGGGGTTGTGACACTTATGTCAAAAGGATTCAGCCTGATAAGCTCAAATCCAAATCGGAGAAGTGCGTCTTCATAGGATACCCTAAGGAAACAATGGGGTACACCTTCTACCATAGATCCTAAGGCGAGATCTTTGTTGCTAAGAATGGATCCTTTCTAGAGAAGGAGTTTCTCTCGAAAGAAGTGAGTGGGAGGAAAGTACAACTTGATGAGGTAATTGTACCTTCTCTCGAATTGGAAAGTAGCACATCACAGAAAAGCGTTCCCGTGATGCCTACACCAAATAGAGAGGAAGCTAATGATGATGATCATGAAACTTCATATCAAGTTACTACTGGACCTCGTAGGTCGAACAGAGCACGTTCCGCACCATAGTGGTATGGTAATCATGTCCTGGAAGTCATGTTACTAGACCATGGCGAACCTACGAACTATGAAGTAGCTACGATGAGCCCAGATTCCGATAGATGGCTTGAGGCCATAAAATTTGAGATAGGATCCATGTATGAGAACAAAGTGTGGACTTTGGTGGACTTGCCCGATGATCAGCAAGCCATTGAGAATAAATGGATCTTCAAGAAGAAGATAGGCGATGATGGTAATGTCACCATCTGCAAAGCTTGACTTGTCGCAAAAGGTTTTTGAAAAATTCAAGGGGTTGACTACGATGAGACTTTGTCACCCCTAGCGATGCTTAAGTCCGTCCGAATCATGTTAGCAATTGCTGCATTTTATGATTATGAAATCTGGCAAATGGATGTCAAAACTGCATTCCTTAATGGATATCTTAAAGAAGAGTTGTATATGATGCAACCAGAAGGTTTTGTTGATCCTAAAGGTGCTAACAAACTGTGCAAGCTCCAGCGATCCATCTATGGACTGGTGCAAGCATCTCGGAGTTGGAATATACGCGTTGATGAGGTGATCAAAGCATATGGTTTTATACAGACTTACGGTGAAGCCTGTATTTACAAGAAAGTGAGTGGGAGCTCTGTAGCATTTCTGATATTATATGTGGATGACATATTGTTGATTGGAAATGATAGATAATTTCTGGATAGCATAAAAGGATACTTGAATAAGAATTTTTCAATGAAAAACCTCGGTGAAGTTACTTACATATTGGGCATCAAGATCTATATGGATAGATTGGGACACCTAATAGGACTTTCACAAAGCACATACCTTGACAATGTTTTTGAAGAAGTTCAAAATGGATAAGTCAAAGAAAGGGTTCTCACCTATGTTGCAAGGTGTGAAGTTGAGTAAGACTCAAAGCCCGACCACGGCAGCAGATAGAGAGAGAATGAAAGTCATTCCCTATGCCTCAGCCATAGGTTCTATAAAGTATGCCATGCTGTGTACCAGACCTATTGTGTGCCTTGCGATAAGTTTGGCAAGGGGTATAATGGTGATCCAGGAGTAGATCACTGGACAGCAGTCAAAATTATCCTTAGGTACCTTAAAGAAGACTAAGGAAATGTTTCTTGTTTATGGAGGTAATAAAGAGTTCGTCATAAAGGGTTACGTCGATGCAAGCTTTGACACCGATCCAGATAACTCTAAGTCTCAATCTGGATACATATTGAAAGTGGGAGCAATTAGCTAGAGTAGCTCCATGCGTAGACATAGAAATTTGCAAAATACATACGGATCTGAATGTGACAGACCCATTGACTAAACTTCTCTCACAAGCAAAACATGATCACACCTTAGTACTCTTTGGATGTTAATCACATGGCGATGTGAACTAGATTGTTGACTCTAGTAAACTGATGCGGAGCATCCTACGGTCATCCCCATGGACCTTCCATCGTCTCATCAAGAGCCAAGAGGACCTATGACACGAGCACGAGCTAGAGCTCTCGAGAACGAGGTGACTTCCTTCCTTACTGATATCACATATGATCCACTCGAGACATGGCTACTACCTAAGTCCGATATGCTATGCATGATTAGGTGTCAAGAGGAGCCTCCCGAGGATGCACGTGAAGACGGACAAGCCGCCAAGTCCATGGATGAAAAGAACCAACGGAAACGGGCAAGTTCACCTTCCAGGCCCCGGACATCCGGCCATGACCCCAGACATCCGGCCCCTGGAGCATCCACAGCAGCAGCAGCCCAGACGCCCAAGCCTACAGGGCTCGGACATCCGGCGTCCATCCCGGACATCCGGCCCCAGCCCGGAAATCCGGCCAAAAGCCCGGACATCCGGCGCCACGCTATAGAACATCCAGAAGTTTTGCCCTCCAGCCCGGACATCCGGCCTTTCCTGAAGCCCCGGACATCCGGCCCCCAGCCCGTACATCCGGCCTCTCCCGAAGCCGCGGACATCCGGCCCGTCGCCCGGACATCCGGCCACCTCTGTCTGCGCACAGTAAGGGCCGAGGCCCGTGTACCCCTTCGACTCCCTAGACTATATATACTCTTTCTCCTCCATCTTTCTAGGGTTAGCATTGGTTTAGCTCATATGTGAGATAGAGCATTGCTCATCCATACAGATCTCCTCCTCGAGAGAGACTGCGGCCCCTCTTCGGAGACGATCCACGTTGGATTCAAGACCCCCTTTTGGGTGGCCCCCTTCAAGACCTCCCTTCGGAGAAGAACCGGTTACCTATGTATCGTCCCTTGTTGGATTTGGATCGTGTATCTCTTTATGTTTCGAGGATCTAGCACATGTGTGATTGTTCTTGTTGGTTTGAGTGATTCTCTCGTGTCCTCCCCTCGTGTTTTTCCTCGTGTTTTTCGTGTTCTTAGTTGGGATCCGCTCCTTTCATGAAAGATCGGCCATCTAGGGTTCCGCCCTACATCATCTTGGTACCATGAGCCACGTTGATCACGATTTCGGAGCCCCCTCTCTTTGTTTTCTTGCTTGATTTTGTTGTTTTTCGTCCTAACCCAAAAATTGCCCCACAAAAATAGCCCCAATTTTTTTTGTGATTTGTTGGTGTGATGAAGTTTTGTTGGATTTGATCCGCGGATTTCGTGTGTTGCAGGTAGATCTAGCTTTTCCCCATCTTTTCCCCAATTTTCATCCACAAAATCGTCCGAATTTTGCCCCGGATTTGACCTCTCCACGCGGTGTTCATCCACGGATCCCGAGCCCGGACATCCGGCCCGACCAGCCCGGACATCCGGCCATCAGCCCGGACATCCGGCCCCTGACAGCATCAACTCCATCCCCCACTCCGTTTACCACCTAACTTTCGTCCAATTTTGTTCCGGAGCCCACATACACTTCCGCATACCACCACCACTTCCGCATAGCACCACCATAGCCTTTCCCGCTACCAACTCCGACAATTTTGACCCATTTTGTTTTGAGAATTTGAGTTGTGGTTTCCGTATCCTATTGTGTTTCGGCTATCTAGGTACGGTTCGGCAACAACATCACCACCGCTCATCTTCGCCAAGGACTACTACGAACGGCTACATTGGTATCACCTTCACCTTCATATCATCTTGGTATAGCGATATCATCATACTCTCTTGCATTTGCATTGATAAACCCATGGCCTTACTTTTGCGTAGCTTACCCATCGAGACTAGCCTTTGAGTATTGCCGGCAACGTGACTTGTGCACATTAGTGTTCATACTTCACATAGCATACATACCATCATTGAGTTGCATATCTTGGTATCATCTCTTGTGTCACAAAAGTTGTCTTCGCATACACAATTGCTATCTTGGTTCGTGAAGCATTGCATGAGAAAAGAGCTCAAACAACAAAGAGCCAAACAAGCTTTTAAGCAAAAGGGAACGATAAGCAAAGAGCTTATAAGCAAGAACCATAGCATCATACAACATTAAGATTGTCATACTCGATCATCTTGGATCAAAGCATAGAAACATCATACATATAGCATACTTGGGATAGAAGTCGTTGCATTTTTGCTTAGTAGGTTGTGCACAAGTTCGTATCCGCCTATTGTGCAATCGTGCTAGCGTCTCTCTAGTGTTGTGCAACAAGAGCATCTTGGTGGATTCCACATTTTGGCTCACCCTTGGTTGCCCAACCCCACTTATCTATTTGCGTGTGTGTTTCCGTGTACCATATCTTGCTATTGGTCTACTTGTTGCATTTGCAAATTTGTGAATCTTTTCCAACATTATTGAGTCTCACTTACAATTGCATCAAATTTTGTGCCACCATCCTAACCAAGCTCCACCATAAGCTTTTACTTGTGTAGGTGTGAGAACCGACAAGAAACGGTACCAATTGTGCTATTTCCTTGCTACACATTGGAGTGATCTTTGATCCATTTTCAACATCGGTCAAGGTACATTTGGTATTGGTTCTTCTCTTTCTCCCACTCACATATCTTTGTTTGGAATGATGGATAGGCCAAGTACTTCTACCAATCCACTCTTCTTGGAGCAAGACGACGACATGTCATCCTACGTCACCAAGACTCAACTATTTGGTGCACACCGAGCTTTGCATCAAGAACAACTTGCTTTGGGCGATCGCATCGACAACCTCGCCACCGATCTACGACAATCTGAGCAACGTACAAGAGACTACTTCGACACATCCATGAGTTCCCTCAAAGAAGATATCCGAACCATGATGGTCCGCTCTTCTACAACTTCGTCCTCGTCAAGACGGAGCCGCTCAAGTCGACACTACGACGACACCATCTCCGGTTCAAGTACACCGACATCGAACACTCTCGTCGTGCCGCGCGTCAAGACCGTCAAGCTAACCGCAATCCTCTACACGGCACTGACTCTCAAGAGCATCGACATCGTCACAACCAAGCTGCTTTCGCACAAGCACAAGAACGGCAACGCCAACGACAACAAGAACAAGAGGAGCGAGCGCGACAACATCAAGATGCACAAGACGCCGAGGCGCAACGTCAAGAACGACAACTACGTGAAGCTCAAGCACTTGAGGCGCAACGTGCTCTTCAAGACTCAAGTCGTGCCGTAGCCAATCGAGGCCGACAAGCTCGACTACATCAAGAAGCACTTCACGACGAAGCTCAAGAAAGGATTTACGAAGCACGTGTGCATCGACAAGCTCCCCTCGATCCAAGATCGACAAGCTCCTCGTCAAGATCGACAAGTTTCTCCTCAAGCGAGACAAGAACGTCAAGTCCATCGAGAGCAAGAAGACAATGGACCACCTCCTCGCCAAGAGCATCATGAGGAAGACAACCCTCCTCACCAAGAGCAACATGAGGAAGACAACCCTCCTCGCCAAGAGCGACATGAGATTGCCAATCCTCACCGACATGGGCGTCATCATCCACGACCCCAACACAATGAAGAGCAACGATATGGCAAGCTAAAGTTCACCATGCCCAAGTTTACCGGAAGCAATGACCCCGAAGAGTACATATCATGGGCATTGAAGGTTGACAAAATCTTCCGCTTGCACAACTACGAAGAAGAGAAGAAGATCGCAATGGCATCCCTCGAATTCCAAGACTACGTCCTCATTTGGTGGGAACAAGTCATTGAGCGCCATGCGGCAAGAGGTGAACCACCCATCACCACTTGGGCACAAATGAAGGATGTCATGAGAGCACGATTCGTGCCAAACTACTACAACCGCGACCTCTTCAAGAAACTCCAACAACTCAAGCAAGGAACCAAGAGCGTTGAAGAGTACTACAAGGAAATGGAGATTGCCATGATACGAGCCAATGTCAAAGAAGATGATGAGCAAACTATGGCACGTTTCTTGAATGGACTCAATCACCCTATCAAGAAGATTGCCGACTTCCAACCATACTCGAACCTCATCGAGCTAGTGCATCAAGCTACCAAAGCGGAACGGCAAGTACAAGACGACTTCAAGTATGCCAAGTTCTCATCCAAGTCCTATGGCCTCTCCAACAATCAAGCTTCGACGACTCCCACCACGAGCAATGGCGACAAGTCAAGTTACAAGAAAGCTTCGACAAGCTCAAGTCGTCCTCCTACTACAAGCAACTTCAAGCCGAAAGCTTCATCATCATCTACTCCAACCGATGAGACCATCAAGACAAGTTCCATCAAATGTTTCACATGCGGAGGCCGAGGCCACAAGTCCTTCGAGTGCACAAACAAGCGCACCATGATCCTCAACGACGACGGCACCTACGACTCCATGAGTGAAGGAGAAATGGAAGCTCTTGAGCAAGTGGCCATGCACCGACAAGTGAACAATGAAGAAGAAGATGATCACATCTTTTGTGACGAAGACTCAAGTCCCGCTCTTGTTGTCTCCAAGGTCTTGACTCTTCAACATCAACAAGACGAAGATCAAAGATGCCATATCTTCCACACAAAGGCCGGCATCAATGGACGGTCCGTCAAGGTCATCATCGATGGAGGGAGTTGCCATAACTTGGCAAGTGAAGAACTATGCTCCAAACTCCAATTGGTCAAGATGAAGCACCCGCACCCCTACAAGGTTCAATGGCTAAGCGACACCGGCACCATACAAGTCGAGCAGAGAGTACAAGTCTCTTTCAAGATCGGCGCCTATGAAGACACTTTGGAGTGTGATGTCCTTCCGATGACCGTGTGCCACCTCCTTCTTGGACGGCCATGGCAATTTGACCGAGGTGTCATTCACAATGGGCGTACAAATCACTATAGCTTCAAGATGAAAGGGAAAGAGTTTGTGCTACGTCCTATGTCTCCAAGCCAAGTGCTCGCCGACAAGCAAAACACCCATCGTGGAGAGAATAGTGAGAGAGTGAACCACCAAAAAGAGAGTGAGCGCCACAAGCCCAAATTGAGTGCCTCCACGATGAGCGACAAGAAAAACTTAGTCCTATTTGCCACCAAACGTGAGATGAGAGAAGTGTGTGAGAACCCATCAAGTGTCCTACACTATGTCCTATTGTGCAAGGATGAGGCACCAAAAACTAACAACTCTCACGATCTACCTTTGGTGTTATCTTCTTTATTGCAGGAATTCCAAGATGTTTTCCCCGATGAGCTACCTCCGGGTCTACCTCCACTACGAGGCATTGAGCACCGAATTGATCTCATCCCCGGAGCGCCGCTTCCAAACAAAGCGCCCTACCGCGTCAACCCCGAAGAAACCAAAGAAATTCAAAGGCAAGTAAAGCATCTCATAGACCATGGACATGTGCGTGAAAGTTTGAGTCCTTGTGCCGTACCGGTCATTCTTGTGCCAAAACGAGACGGTAGCTTTCGCATGTGTTCCGATTGTAGACCTATCAATGCTATCACCGTTCGTTATAGGTATCCCATTCCACGCCTTGATGATATGCTTGATGAACTTTGCGGTGCCACTATCTTTTCCAAAATTGATCTTAAAAGTGGTTACTATCAAATCCGCATACAAGAGGGTGATGAATGGAAAACCGCTTTCAAAACAAAGTTTGGTCTATATGAGTGGTTAGTCATGCCTATGGGTTTATCGGAAGCACCCGGTACTTTCATGCGTCTTATGCATTACGTGTTTCGCCCTTACATTGGTGAATTTGTTGTTGTCTACTTTGATGATATCCTTGTGTTTAGCAAATCTCTCAAAGAGCATGTCACCCACCTTCGCACCGTGCTACAAACTCTTCGAAAAGAGCAACTTTATGCTAATATGGAAAAATGCCTATTTGGTGTTGATAAGCTTGTTTTCTTGGGTTTCGTAGTATCTTCTAAGGGTGTTCATGTTGATGAATCTAAGATCAATGCTATTAAAACTTGGCCCCAACCAACCAATTTGCAACAAGTGCGTAGTTTTCTTGGTTTAGCCGGTTTCTATCGCAGATTTGTGAAGGATTTTAGCACCATTGCTTCACCTTTGCATGCTTTGAGTAAGAAAAATGCACCGTTTGTTTGGGGAACATCTCAAGATATCGCTTTCAATGAGCTTAAGAATTTGCTTACTCATGCTCCCGTGCTTGCATTACCCAACTTTGACAAACCTTTCGAAATTCATTGCGATGCTAGTGGTAATGGCATAGGAGGTGTGTTAACGCAAGAGAAGCGCCCAATTGCTTATTTTAGTGAGAAACTCTCCGGAGCGCAACTCAATTACCCTATCTATGACAAAGAGCTATATGCTTTGGTGCGAGTTTTGCATGAATGGGAACATTACCTACGCCCTCATGAGTTCATCATCCATACCGACCATGAAACGCTTAAATACCTTAAGGGTCAAACTAAGTTGAACAAGCGTCATGCTAAATGGAGTGAGTTCATTGAGTCGTTTCCTTATGTCATCAAGTATATTAAAGGTAAGGAAAATGTTGTGGCGGATGCACTTTCCCGTATATGCATGCTTGTTAATCAACTTGAGTTAAATGTCATTGGCTTTGAGCATATAAAAGACTTGTATGAGCATGATCCTACATTTTCTATTCCTTATGCCAAGTGTTTGACGCATACTTCTTGGGATCGATACTACATCAAAGATGGATATCTTATGAGAGCTAACAAACTTTGCATCCCCGAGTCCTCTCTTCGCTTGTTGCTTTTGCAGGAATCTCATGGAGGCGGACTCATGGGACACTTTGGACGCGACAAGACATTTGCTACGCTCTCCAAGAACTACTTTTGGCCCAAGATGTTCCGCGACGTCAATCGCTTCACCAACCGATGCTCTACATGTCGCAAAGCTAAGTCCAAAGCTCAATCTCATGGCCTCTATATGCCACTTCCAATTCCATATCACCCATGGGAAGACATTAGCATGGACTTTGTGCTTGGTTTGCCTAGAACTCGAAATGGCAAGGATTCCGTTTTTGTTGTTGTGGACCGATTCTCCAAAATGGCACATTTCATTCCTTGCAACAAGATAGACGATGCTTCACATGTTGCAAATTTGTTTTGTAGGGAAATCTTGCGCCTTCATGGAGTGCCAAAGACGATTGTCTCGGACCGCGACGTCAAGTTCTTGAGTTACTTTTGGAAGACATTGTGCGCCAAGCTCGGAATCAAGCTTTTGTTCTCTTCGGCATACCATCCACAAACCGACGGCCAAACGGAGGTGACCAACCGCACGCTCTCCACTCTACTACGCGTGTTGATAAAGAAGAACATCAAGGAGTGGGAGGAGTGCCTACCCATCGCCGAGTACGCCTACAATCGTGCAAGACATTCGACTACCGGCAAGTCCCCCTTCGAGGTCGTCTATGGCTTCAACCCATTGTCTCCATTGGACATTCTACCTCTACCGCTACAAGAGCGCACAAACATGGACGCGAGTGCCCGAGTCAACTTCCTCAAGAAGATGCACGAAGATACAAGAAACACCATCGAGCGCCAAGTACAACGACTCGCGACCAAGCTCAACGTCAACAAGCAACCCATGATGTTCAATGTTGGAGATCTTGTGTGGCTACACCTTCGCAAGGATCGCTTCCCCAAGGAACGCAAGTCCAAGCTACTACCCCGAGCGGATGGACCCTTCAAGGTGCTTGCACGCTACAACAACAACGCATACAAGATCGACATCCCACGCGACAAGTACTCCGTGAGCGACATCTTCAACATCAAAGATCTATCCCCGTACCATGGTGATGAGGATTTCGATCCGAGGTCGGATCTTTCCCAAGGGAGGGGAGATGATGCGGAGCATCCTACGGTCATCCCCATGGACCTTCCATCGTCTCATCAAGAGCCAAGAGGACCTATGACACGAGCACGAGCTAGAGCTCTCGAGAACGAGGTGACTTCCTTCCTTAGTGATATCACATATGATCCACTCGAGACATGGCTACTACCTAAGTCCGATATGCTATGCATGATTAGGTGTCAAGAGGAGCCTCCCGAGGATGCACGTGAAGACGGACAAGCCGCCAAGTCCATGGATGAAGAGAACCAACGGAAATGGGCAAGTTCACCTTCCAGGCCCCGAACATCCGGCCATGACCCGGACATCCGGCCCCTGGAGCATCCACAGCAGCAGCAGCCCAGACGCCCAAGCCTACAGGGCCCGGACATCCGGCGTCCAGCCCGGACATCCGGCGCCACGCTACAGAACATCCAGAAGTTTTGCCCTCCACCCCGGACATCCGCCCACCAGCCCGAACATCCGGCCTTTCCTGAAGCCCCGGACATCCGGCCCCCAGCCCGGACATCCGGCCCGTCGCCCGGACATCCGGCCACCTCTGTCTGCGCATAGTAAGGGCCGAGGCCCGTGTACCCCTTCGACTCCCTAGACTATATATACTCTTTCTCCTCCATCTTTCTAGGGTTAGCATTGGTTTAGCTCATATGTGAGATAGAGCATTACTCATCCATACGGATCTCCTCCTCGAGAGAGACTGCGGCCCCTCTTCGGAGACGATCCACGTTGGATTCAAGACCCCCTCTTGGGTGGCCCCCTTCAAGACCTCCCTTCGGAGAAGAACCGGTTACCTATGTATCGTCCCTTGTTGGATTTGGATCGTGTATCTCTTTGTGTTTCGAGGATCTAGCACATGTGTGATTGTTCTTGTTGGTTTGAGTGATTCTCTCGTGTCTTCCCCTCGTGTTTCCCCTCGTGTTCTTCGTGTTCTTAGTTGGGATCCGCTCCTTTCGTGAAAGATCGGCCATCTAGGGTTCCGCCCTACATCATCACACACCACTTAGTTGGTCACATGCATTGAATGAGTGTTTCATCACATTTGAACTAGCATTATTGCTCTAGTGCAATCCGGAGCACTAAAGGAATATGCCCTAAGGCATAATAAAGTGCATTTATATTTCCATTATTCATGATACATGTTTAATATCCATTGCTAGGAATGTTGATCGAACTTAATACATGTGTGATACATCAACTTTGTTTGTGCCTCTACTAACTACTCGTTGATCACAATGATGTTATTCCTAACCATAGGCATGAGTTGTCATTTGATAACAGGATCACATCATTAGGAGAATGATGTGATGGACAAGACCCATCCGTTAGCTTAGCATAATGATCGTTCAGTTTATTGCTATTGCTTTATTCATGTCAAATACATGTTCCTTCGACTATGAGATTATGAAACTCCCGGATACCGGAGGAATACCTTATGTGCTATCAAACGTCACAACATAACTGGGTGATCATAAAGATTGTCTACAAGTATCACTGAAGGTGTTTGTTGAGTTGGCATAGATCGAGATTTTGATTTGTCACTCCGAGTATCGGGGAGGTATCTCTGGGCCCTCTCGGTAATACACATCATAAGCTTGCAAGCAAATGATTAAGGAGTTTAGTCACAAGGTGATGTATTACGGAAACGAGTAAAGAGACTTGCCGGTAACGAGATTGAACTAGGTATGAAGATATCGACGATCGAATCACGGGCAAGTACCATACCGATGGACAAAGGGAATTACGTACATTGTCATAACGGTTCGACCGATATAGATCTTCGTAGAATATGTAGGAGCCAATATGGGCATCCAGGTTCTGCTATTGGTTATTGACCGGAGGGGTGTGATACGTCTCCAACGTATCTATAATTTTTATTGTTCCATGCTATATTATATTCTGTTTTGGACATCATTGGGCTTTATTACACACTTTTATATTATTTTTGGGACTAACCTATTAACCGGAGGCCCAACCCAGAATTGCTGTTTTTTTTGCCTATTTCAGAGTTTCACAGAAAATGAATATCAAATGGAGTCCAAACGGAATGAAACCTTCGGGAACGTGATTTTCGGAACAAACATGATCCACAGGACTTGGACCCTACGCCAAGACATCAACCAGGAAGGCACGAGGTAGGGGGGCGCGCCTACCCCCTAGGTGCGCCCTCCACCCTCATGGGCCCCACGTTGCTCCACCGACGTACTTCTTCCTCCTATATATACCTACGCACCCCCAAACTACCAGATACGGAGCCAAAAACCTAATTCCACTGCCGCAACCTTCTGTACCCGTGAGATCCCATCTTGGGGCCTTTTCCGGTGCTCCGCCAGAGGGGGCATCGATCACGGAGGGCTTCTACATCAACACCATAGCCTCTCCGATGATGTGTGAGTAGTTTACCTCAGACCTTCGGGTCCATAGTTATTAGCTAGATGGCTTCTTATCTCTTTTTGGATCTCAATACAATGTTCTCCCCCTCTCTCGTGGAGATCTATTCGATGTAATCTTCTTTTGCGGTGTGTTTGTTGAGACCGATGAATTGTGGGTTTATGATCAAGTTTATCTATGAACAATATTTGAATCTTCTCTGAATTCTTTTATGTATGATTGGTTATCTTTGCAAGTCTCTTCGAATTATCAGTTTGGTTTGGCCTACTAGATTGATCTTTCTTGCAATGGGAGAAGTGCTTAGCTTTGGGTTCAATCTTGCGGTGTCCTTTCCCAGTGACAGTAGGGGTAGCAAGGCACGTATTGTATTGTTGCCATCGAGGATAACAAGATGGGGTTTATATCATATTGCATGAGTTTATCGCTCTACATCATGTCATCTTACTTAAAGCGTTACTCTGTTCTTTTGAACTTAATACTCTAGATGCATGCTGGATAGCGGTCGATGTGTGGAGTAATAGTAGTAGATGCAGGCAGGAGTCGGTCTACTTGTCTCGGACGTGATGCCTATATACATGATCATACGTAGATATTCTCATAACTATGCTCAATTCTGTCAAATGCTCAACAGTAATTTGTTTACCCACCGTAATACTTATGCTCTCGAGAGAAGCCACTAGTGAAACCTATGGCCCCCGGGTCTATTTTCCATCATATTAATCTTCCGTCAACAAGCTATTTCTTTTGTCGTTTATTTTGCTTTCTTTACTTTACATCTTTATCATAAAAATACCAAAAATATTATCTTATCATATCTATCAGATCTCACTTTCGTAAGTGACCGTGAAGGGATTGAAAACCCCTTTATTGCGTTGGTTGCGAGGATTTTATTTGTTTGTGTAGGTGCGAGGGACTTGTGCATGGCCTCCTACTGGATTGATACCTTGGTTCTCAAAAACTGAGGGAAATACTTACGCTACTTTGCTGCATCACCCTTTCCTCTTCAAGGGAAAACCAACGCAGTGCTCAAGAGGTAGCAAGAAGGATTTCTGGCGCCATTACCGGGGAGTCTATGCAAAAGTCAACATACCAAGTACCCATCACAATCTCTTATCTCCCGCATTACATTATTTGCCATTTGCCTCTCGTTTTCCTCTCCCCCACTTCACCCTTGCTGTTTTATTCGCCCTCTCTTTTTCAGTTCGCCTCTTTTTCACGTGCTTCTTGTTTGCTCGTGTGTTGGATCGCTTGCTTGTCACGATGGCTCTTCCTAGATTTGGTGATCTTCACCTTAAAAGGTTAGAAGAGATTGAAAGCAACGTTAGGAGTTTTATGGTCTTACAATTTGATCATAATAATTTCTTTAGAAATGAGCTTAAGGAACAAAAAAGCTTTATGGGTTATATGAATAAAGAGCTCGATGATATGTCTAAAGAATTTGATGGTTTGAAACCTCAGATTGCTCATCTTGAGAAGTTAATAGCTGAAGTTTCGGATAAGCAGGCCACCTTAGTTAATAAGATGGCCGCTAAGCCGGATTTTTTTTGGGAAAATAAAGATGAAGATCTAAAAAGTTATTTATGTGTTCCCTATTAAATCTTTGATTTGCAATATGAATCTTGATAATGATGGGACTGAATATGATCACCTTTACCTAGAAGGCGTTCCAAAAATTCGGAGTTTTTAGATCTTGATGCAAAATTGATAAAAGTGGGATTGAAGAACAAAACTCTAGATATTAATGAACCCACTATCTTTGATTTCAAGGAATTTAATTATGATAATTGCTCTTTTATAGATTGTATTTCCTTGTTGCAATCCGTGCTAAATTCTCTACATGCTTATAGTCAAAATAAAGCCTTTACCAAACATATCGTTGATGCTTTGATGCAATCTTATGAAGAAAAACTTGAGTTGGAAGTGTCTATCCCTAGAAAACTTTATGATGAGTGGGAACCTACTATTAAAATTAAAATTAAAGATCATGAATGCTATGCTTTGTGTGATTTGGGTGCTAGTGTTTCCACGATTCCAAAAACTTTGTGTGATTTGCTAGGTTTCCGTGATTTTGATGATTGCTCTCTAAACTTACACCTTGCGGATTCCACCATTAAGAAACCTATGGGAAGAATTAATGATGTTCTTATTGTTGCAAATAGGAACTATGTGCCCGTAGATTTTATTGTTCTTGATATAGATTGCAATCCTTCATGTCCTATTATTCTTGGTAGACCTTTCCTTAGAACGATTGGTGCAATTATTGATATGAAGGAAGGGAATATTAGATTCCAATTTCCGTTAAGGAAAGGCATGGAACACTTCCTAGAAAGAAAATTAAAATTACCTTATGAATCTATTATGAGAGCCACTTATGGATTGCCTACCAAAGATGGCAATACCTAGATCTATCCTTGCTATTATGCCTAGCTAGGGGCGTTAAACGATAGCGCTTGTTGGGAGGCAACCCAATTTTATTTTTAGTTTTTTTGCTTTTTGCTTCTGTTTAGGAATAAATATTTGATCTAGCCTCTGGTTAGATTGTTTTTATGTTTTAATTAGTGTTTGTGCCAAGTTTAACCTATAGGATCTTCTTGGATGATAGTTATTTGATCTTGCTGAAAATTCCAGAAACTTTCTGTTCACGAAAATAATTGTTAAAAATCACCAGAACGTGATAAAATATTGATTCCAATTGTTGCTGATCAATAAACAAATTGTCTAGGTCGTCCTATTTTGGCTGAATTTTTGGAGTTCCAGAAGTTTGCGTTAGTTACAGATTACTACAGACTGTTCTGTTTTTGACAGATTCTGTTTTTCGTGTGTTGTTTGCTTATTTTGATGAATCTATGGCTAGTAAAATAGTTTATAAACCATAGAGAAGTTGGAATACAGTAGGTTTAACACCAATATAAATAAAGAATGAGTTCATTACAGTACCTTGAAGTGGTGTTTTGTTTTCTTTCGCTAACGGAGCTCACGAGATTTTCTGTTAAGTTTTGTGTTGTGAAGTTTTCAAGTTTTGGGTAAAAGATTTGATGGATTATGGAACAAGGAGTGGCAAGAGCCTAAGCTTGGGGATGCCCATGGCACCCCAAGATAATCTAAGGACACCTAAAAGCCAAAGCTTGGGGATGCCCCGGAAGGCATCCCCTCTTTCGTCTACTTCCATCGGTAACTTTACTTGGAGCTATATTTTTATTCACCACATGATATGTGTTTTGCTTGGAGCGTCTTGTATTATTTGAGTCTTTGTTTTTTAGTTTACCACAATCATCCTTGCTGTACACACCTTTTGAGAGAGACACACATGATTCGGAATTATTAGAATACTCTATGTGCTTCACTTATATTTTTGAGCTATATAGTTTTGCTCTAGTGCTTCACTTATATCTTTTAGAGCACGGCGGTGGATTTGTTTTATAGAAACTATTGATCTCTCATGCTTCACTTATATTATTTTGAGAGTCTTAAAATAGCATGGCAATTTGCTTTAATTATAATATCATGAGAAATTTGATGCTTGATAATTGTTTTGAGATATAAAGGTGGTAATATCATAGTTGTGCTAGTTGAGTAATTGTGGAATTGAAAAATACTTGTGTTGGAGTTTGTGATTCCCGTAGCATGCACGTATGGTGAACCGTTATGTAACGAAGTCGGAGCATGAGGTATTTATTGATTGTCATCCTTTGTGTGGCGGTCGGGATCGCGCGATGGTTAACTCCTACCAACCCTTCCCCTAGGAGCATGCGTAGTAGTACTTTGCTTCGAGGGCTAATAAATTTTTGCAATAAGTATATGAGTTCTTTATGACTAATGTGAGTCCATGGATTATACGCACACTTACCTTTCCGCAATTTTCTAGCCTCTTCGGTACCGTGCATTGCCCTTTCTCACCTTGAGAGTTGGTGCAAACTTCGCCGGTGCATCCAAACCCCGTGATATGATACGCTCTATCACACATAAACCTCCTTATATCTTCCTCAAAACAGCCACCATACCTACCTATTATGGCATTTCCATAGCCATTCCGAGATATATTGCCATGCAACTTTCCATCGTTTCGTTTATCATGACACGCTCCATCATTGTCATATTGCTTTGCATGATCATGTAGTTGACATTGTATTTGTGGCAAAGCCACCATTCATAATTCTTTCATACATGTCGCTCTTGATTCATTGCATATCCCGGTACACCGCCGGAGGCATTCACATAGAGTCATATTTTGTTCTAAGTATTGAGTTGTAATTCATGAGTTGTAAGTAAATAAAAGTGTGATGATCATCATTATTAGAGCATTGTCCCAAGTGAGGAAAGGATGATGGAGACTATGATTCCCCCACAAGTCGGGATGAGACTCCAGACTAAAAAAAAGAGGCCATAAAAAAAAAGGCCCAAATAAAAAATGAGAGAAAAAGAGAGAAGGGACAATGTTACTATCCTTTTACCACACTTGTGCTTCAAAGTAGCACCGTGATCTTCATGATAGAGAGTCTCTCATTTTGTCGCTTTCATATACTAGTGGGAAATTTCATTATAGAACTTGGCTTGTATATTCCAATGATGGGCTTCCTCAAATGCCCGAGGTCTTCGTGAGCAAGCAAGTTGGATGCACACCCACTTAGTTTCTTTTGTTTGAGCTTTCATACACTTATAGCTCTAGTGCATCCGTTGCATGGCAATCCCTACTCCTTGCATTGACATCAATTGATGGGCATCTCCATAGCCCGTTGATTAGCCTCGTTGATGTGAGACTTTCTCCTTTTTTGTCTTCCCACATAACCCCTACCATTATACCTTATTCCACCATAGTGCTATATCCATGGCTTGCGCTCATGTATTGCGTAAGAGTTGAAAAGGCTGAAGCGCGTTAAAAAGTATGAACCAATTGCTTGGCTAAAACCGGGGTTGTACATGATATGAATATTTTGTGTGGGGAAGATGGAGCATAGCCAGACTATATGATTTTGTAGGGATAACTTGCTTTGGCTATGTTATTTTGATAAGACATAATTGCTTGGTTAGCATGCTTGAAGTATTATTGTTTTTATGTCAACATTAAACTTTTATCTTGAATCATATTAAATCTGAACATTCGTGCCACAATAAGAAGAATTACATTGAAATTATGCTAAGTAGCATTCCACATCAAAAATTCTGTTTTTATCATTTACCTACTCGAGGACGAGCAGGAATTAAGCTTGGGGATGCTTGATACGTCTCCAACGTATCTATAATTTTTGATTGTTCCATGCTATATTATATTCTGTTTTGGACATTATTGGGCTTTATTATACACTTTTATATTATTTTTGGGACTAACCTGTTAACCGGAGGCCCAGCCCAGAATTGTTGTTTTTTGCCTATTTCAAAGTTTCGCAGAAAAAGAATATCAAACGGAGTCCAAACGGAATGAAACCTTCGGGAACGTGATTTTCGGAACAAACGTGATCCAAAGGACTTGGACCCTACTGCAAGACATCAACCAGGAAGGCATGAGGTAGGGGGCCGCGCCTACCCCCAGGCGCGCCCTCCACCCTCGTGGGCCCCACGTTGCTCCACCGACGTACTTCTTCCTCCTATATATACCTACGTACCCCCAAACTACCAGATACGGAGCCAAAAACCTAATTCCACCGCCGCAACCTTCTGTACCCGTGAGATCCCATCTTGGGGCCTTTTCCGGAGCTCCGCCGGAGGGGGCATCGATCACGGAGGGCTTCTACATCAACACCATAGCCTCTCTGATGATGTGTGAGTAGTTTACCTCAGACCTTCGGGTCCATAGTTATTAGCTAGATGGCTTCTTCTCTCTTTTTGGATCTCAATACAATGTTCTCCCCCTCTCTTGTGGAGATCTATTCGATGTAATCTTCTTTTGCGGTGTGTTTGTTGAGACCGATGAATTGTGGGTTTATGATCAAGTTTATCTATGAACAATATTTGAATCTTCTCTGAATTCTTTTATGTATGATTGGTTATCTTTGCAAGTCTCTTCGAATTATCAGTTTGGTTTGGCCTACTAGATTGATCTTTCTTGCAATGGGAGAAGTGCTTAGCTTTGGGTTCAATCTTGCGGTGTCCTTTCCCAGTGACAGTAGGGGCAGCAAGGCACGTATTGTATTGTTGCCATCGAGGATAACAAGATGGGGTTTATATCATATTGCATGAGTTTATCCCTCTACATCATGTCATCTTACTTAAAGCGTTACTCTGTTCTTTTGAACTTAATACTCTAGATGCATGCTGGATAGCGGTCGATGTGTGGAGTAATAGTAGTAGATGCAGGCAGGAGTCGGTCTACTTGTCACGGACGTGATGCCTATATACATGATCATACCTAGATATTCTCATAACTATGCTCAATTCTGTCAATTGGTCAACAGTAATTTGTTTACCCACCGTAATACTTATGCTCTCGAGACAAGCCACTAGTGAAACCTATGGCCCCCGGGTCTATTTTCCATCATATTAATCTTATGTCAACAAGCTATTTCTTTTGTCATTTATTTTGCTTTCTTTACTTTGCATCTTTATCATAAAAATACCAAAAATATTATCTTATCATATCTATCAGATCTCACTTTCGTAAGTGACCATGAAGGGATTGACAACCCCTTTATTGCGTTGGTTGCGAGGATTTTATTTGTTTGTGTAGTGTGAGGGACTTGTGCATGGCCTCCTACTGGATTGATACCTTGGTTCTCAAAAAATGAGGGAAATACTTACGCTACTTTGCTGCATCACCCTTTCCTCTTCAAGGGAAAACCAACGCAGTGCTCAAGAGGTAGCAAGGTGTCTCGGTCATGTCTACATAGTTATCGAACCCGTAGTGTCCACACGCTTAACGTTCGTTGACGATATAGTGTTATATGAGTTATATGATTTGGTGACCGAATGTTGTTCGGAGTTCCGAATGAGATCAAGATTGATATATAGGACGATGGTATTTGGACACTGTCGTGGAATTGTCACGGCAGATGTCCTCGTGCAAGGACTTAGCCGTGGAGCCATCGCAGCTAGGAAGCTTAAAGGGGTTAAACGGGACAAAGGACACGAGGATTATACTGGTTCAGCCCCTTACGTTGAAGGTAAAAGCCTACTCCAGTTGAGGTGGAATTACTTAGGGTTTCGATGACCAGGAGCTAAACCGCCCTGCCTGGCTATCGATCTGATCTTACTTGTCCTGAACCGCCGCCGGGTCGTCCCTTTATATAGAAAGGTTAACGTCCCGCGGCTCTCAGAGTCCCGGCCGGCTCATAAAATGTGTCCGGCTTGGACTCTTAACTATTCTTGCCTTACACTACAAGTCATGCCACAACGGCGGTTTACCACTACGGGCCTTAAGTCGCCTCTGGGCCTTAGACCTATTACTAAACCACCATCCTTAACCTGTCCTTGGGCTTCTGAATGAAGAGCTGTCGCAACGTAACCCGGCCCATCTCGGGCGGGTTACACCAGTATCTATATCCTCAACATTAGGCCCCAGATTGATTTGAACCGGTTCATGTCAATCTTCAATACCTTAAGAGAAAATCTTCCGGCTTCTGTTTGCGCGAAGGTTATAACCCGCCATGATGTCATCCTCTGGATTCTTCGTAACCCGCCGTGACGTCATCCGCCATTAATGCACGTTCTGCCCAACGTATCTCAACGGATCCTTATCTTTAATAATTATCCCGAAAATCGAGGCGCCTCTGTAGCTGGATAATCATGTCTTCAGCCTCCTCGTTTCCCGCGCCCACTCATCAGCCGTCCCTTATAAATAGGCCCGACTGGGTCCTCTCTCACTCTTCCCTTTCCGTCGTCTTCCTCCTCTCAACGCCTCAGAACCCGAGCTCCGCCGCCGCCGCGCCTCTCGTCTTCCTCAGCCTTGGCCGCTGCATCAACCTGAGCTAGTCCAGAGAACGGCGGCGACTCTCCGCAGTGAACCTGCAACTGTAAGTCCTCTTCTTCTCAAACATCAGATCCGCATTAGGGTTCCGCGTTCCTCCCTGTTCTTCGTAGTTCATCTCTGTTCTTTTATAGTTCTTCCACCGTGACTTCTTTTGATTCGAAAAACAGTACAGAACTCCTGCGGTAGTGGTTTCGCACCCATTTCCAATACTAGCAGATCCCTTTTGCTTGCAAAAAGACCTCATTAGGACTTATGAACTTCTCTGTGCCAGTTTTTAGGTCTAGAAAATTTTCCTTTCTGGACGACCGTTTGATCCAAAATAATTACTGCAACCTGTGAAACTTGTTTGTGCAACACTTAGGCAAAAATTGCATCTGTTAGCTATGCCGGCTCATATCACCGGCTTAAAAAAGGCGATGCTTCATGAATATTCCGGGTCATCCATAACAGAGTCAAATAACTTAATTGCTCATGATATCCATAGCGGCTTAAATATCCTGACACAATTGGCCATATATCATTAGGCCCCTTCATAAGCCGCCACCTTAAATACTGAACCGAAATTTTCCTCCGGCTTAAATTTGAACCGGAAATTTTATTTTGTCATAGGCTTCCATCCTTCACAATGCCGCCCAAGGCTCCCAAGGCGCCCATTACATGCAACTGGGTTAGATCCAACGTTACTGATAGCACCTTAGCTGACTTCGTGAAAACGGGTTACCTGCCCAAGAAAGAGGTCATGTCCTATCGTGCTCCTGACCCGTCCGAAGAGAGACCTCAACCCAAGGACGGAGAGGTTGTCATATTTGCTGATCACATGAGCCGGGGCTTTGCTCCTCCCGGCTCAAAATTCTTCAGAGATGTTCTGCACTTTTTCGACCTGCGACCTCAAGACATTGGACCCAATTCCGTGTCAAACATTTGTAACTTCCAAGTGTTCTGTGAGGTGTACCTTGGAGAAGAGCCCAGCTTACTACTCTTTAGAGAGTTATTCTATCTGAACCGCCAAAATGAATGTGCCAATGGGCCCAGCCTGGAGCTCGGTGGAATCTCAATCCAACGACGGAGAGATTGTCTCTTTCCTTATGCTGAGCCGCCAAGCCACCCGAAGGACTGGAACCAGACATGGTTCTACTGCCAAGACACTTCTCCGGCTGATGAGAATCCACTGCCCGGCTTTCGCGCCCTGCGTCTGGAATCAAATCACCCTTTGCCAGACAAACTATCTCAAGCTGAATGTCAGCCACTTACTCCCACCATTAACAAGATCAGAGCTCTTTTGGGGAACGGCCGGAATGGCATTGATCTGGTCCGGGTCTGGATTGCTTGGCGGGTGATTCCTTTAAGCCGCCGCCCCGGCTTAATGTGCGATTATACGGGCCGGAAGGATGATCCTCTTCGGCACAGTCCCAACGACTTACCTGAGGACGTCATTGATGACATGACCAAGTCTCTTCTGAACGAGAGCCTGGCAGATTGTGGGAGAACAGGCTTAAGTCCTTTCTGCAAGGCTAACCCGGCCCCAGCGGTAAACTATTGACCTGAACACCTCACCTTCCATTTTAACGATTTCGTCTTAACTTCAAGAACCTTTGTTGTATTTTACAGGCTAATGATAAATTCTGGAAGGTCAAGTATGACCATGAAGCTGCTAAGAAAGCCAGAAAGGTTAAAAAAGCCGCCAGGAAAGCCGCTCCCCGCAAGAAGGGGAGTAAACCTAGCGCCTCGGACCTGCTTCACCTGGAAGACACCTCCGAGTCAGAGGTAGCCCTTGACTCTTTAGGCTCCTTTTTTAACCATCTTATTGACATGGATTATCAGCAGGAGGACACCGGAACGAGTCATGAAGTGATTGAAGAGGTAACTATAATTTCCTCCGACTCGAGCCCTTGCCAAGACTGAAAGTCCGAAGAGTAACCCGGAAAGTAAGATTTTCACATCCTTTAGCTTATCAAGATCCTCAATTTCTTTTGAAGCGACAGATTTATGAGAGTCGGAGGCAGACCCGGACCAGCAAGGATGCAGACCTCTCCTCCGGCTTACCCGAAGCATCAAGGAAGCGCCGGACTGAGGTTATCTCCGACTTATATCCTTTTCATCCTTTGGCGGGCGTCACTCGTCAACCACTCAATTCTTCTGATTCAAACTATCAGGGAACTTCACCTTCCTCCGGCGACTCCATGCAGTCTAGCTTGCCGGCTTTCAAAACCGCACCCGGGTAATGATGATCAGCTTATTTTGTGCTTATCTTACTCATGTTTTTGCACTAACCCTTTGACTTTCAGTGTACAAGTAAAGCCCAGCAAGAGGGCGAAGAAAAATAAGCCGGCCGAAGAGCCGGTCCTGACTGAACCTGATGCTTCTGCTCATGAGCCGCCGTCTGCACCAGCTCCTGAAACCACCACTGCTCCATCTGATGAACAAGTTATGGAAGGTTCTGATAACCCGGAGATCCCCAGCCCGGCTCATCCAGATGATCCGGACGTTGTAATTACCCGGACCGAGTTTGTTGAACCGGGAAGACCCACCGTGTTGGCTAGTGCTCTGCCAAGGAAGAACTTCTGGAACGCCGCAGGGCCAGGCTGGACATCACTGATTATGCTAATCTGAGCATTGGAGATATTGTCTCTGGCTATATTAATCAAGTGCACAACAGCCGGGACCTGGAAATTGATATGGTGAAGCAAATACAGCAAAAGTCTGAGGTATGACTCTCTTGCTTACTCCATAGTTATCCTTACCATGCCAGCCCCCAAGTCTATTACTTATGATGAAATATGTTGTAGACTTAATACCGGCTTAATAATCACTGCAAGAAAACCGGCTTACCTGGTAACACTCAAGGGCCGGGTTAAACAGCATAGTTGAACCGGTCCTTACCTTATTTTAATCAAGTAGTTGAGCAACTTTACACATTAGCCCCCAAGTGCCGAGTACCTTTGCCTGCAAAGTGCTTGGGACTTATTTTCATGAACCGGCACTGTAAATAGAGCCTTTCAGCATACATTAGCCCCCAAGTGCCAAGTGTCTTTGCTTGCAAAGTGCTTGGGACTTAATGTTGCATTATAATCACCCTAACTGTAACCCGGAATTTGTACAGGCCGCCTGTAAGAAATTTGAATCGGAAATCTCTGATCTAAAGAACCGCCTGAAGACTCAGGAAAGTGAAACCCAAAAGGCCAACTCCAAATTTGAATTCAGTGTATCTGCACAAGAGAAACTGAAGAAAAAGTTTGAAGCAGAAAGAAAAGCCTGGGCGGATGAAAAAACTGCTTTGCTCAGCCGGGCCGAACAAGCGGAGGCCACTCTTACTGAAAGAACCGCCGAGCTATCCGGCTTAAAACGCCATGTATCTCAGATGGTCTCCGCAATCTTTGGTAAGTTACTCTGTAAGTTTCTAACTAGTTTACATCGTTCATTTCCCATAAGTATCTCAATTGCCATCAGCTCACCTGACTTTGTAATGCAGGTCCCAGGAGTTCCAATCTCAATCAGAACGTGCTGACCAAGCTGAAGGCGGTTTATACCTTGGTAGAACAACTTTACACCGGGTCACAACGTGCCTTAGCCGTTGTGGCTCTGTCAAACGAAGTTCCCACTCATCTGGCGGATGTACTCAGGCGGCTTGCCGTGCTTCCTCAACGCTTCCAAGAGTTAAGACGAGCTTCTGCAAGAGCCGGAGCCATAGCCGCTCTAAGCCGGGCCAAGGCGTTTCTACCGGAGCTAGACCCGGCCGACATCGCCCTTGGGTATCCTAGCTTGAAGGAAGATGGCACTCCCTTTGACCAGAAAGACTTCGCCGCTTGTGTGAAGAGCGTACGCCCGGTGGCCACTTTGATTGGTAATGACACAGACCTTACCAAATATCAACCGGGCTATGACGCGGAGAATCAGAGGATCCCAACACCTCGTTATGAAGCAGTCAGCCTGATTCCTCCGACTCGTAAGCATACCTTCGCCCCTGAAGTTGACCCGGCCGGGTTAATTGATGATGAAGCTCAATTTGAAGCCTTGAGTGGCATTGACTGGAAATCATCAACCTTCCAGGACATGGAAACAGCCGGAGGAGCGGAGAGGGATGAGCCGGAAGCTTCAGCCCAACAAGCACCTTTGATTTCTTAGGCGGCTCATGGTTATGTCTCAAAAACAATGCCTCACCTTTTGGACTCGGGGAGTCCTGTAATAGAGTAGGACGAACACTTAATTTTGTCGTGCCATCGTGCACGTGTGTAGCGCTTAACTCTATTTAAACTGCCCTTTTATATTCTTCCGGGTTATGTTTGATCCTCTGCTTTCCTTAAGTTTAAAGAGCTGTCTTTAATTGTCCTGCATAGAAAACAAATCACAAGTCTCTAGGCGGCTTACCGCATGGAGAGTCATATACTTTACATATAACCCGGAATATGAATCAAAGTCATAATAAACCGGCTCTCAATTATATCTTCGAGATAACCATAACAGCATACCTGCGAGCCTTCAAGTACACTTCCGGTTTATGTAACCCGAATAATGAGGTTGAGAACTCAACTCCGGTTCACCAGCACATATAATGCTTATTATGTGCTATCAACATTATTAATCAAGGTTAAGCCGGTGGAATAAGAACCACCCTTGAATACTTTTGATATCATCAAAAGAACTGGTTTGCAAACCAAGAGATCTCAAAAATTTAGGGGCTTCTGATTCGAATACGACCAGAGAACCGTCCCAAAGGGGTTAAGCTAAGATTCGAATGCGATCATATAGCCCCCAGTGGCTTTGGCGTTGCCGATCAAGAGGGTACCGACAGCTATGTTCTCTTTGGTTCGAATACGACCTATGTTTGAACAGGAAGCCCCCAAATGACCTTGAGAGTTGTTTAACGACGCTGATTCGAATACGATCCACGTCGGTTCCCAAAGGGGGTTGAGCTATGATTCAAATATGATCAAGAAAAACTCCCCAATGAGCTCGGCAATATGCCAATCAAGTGGGTATCGACAGCTATGTTCTCTTTGGTTCGAATACGACCTATGTTTGAACAGGAAGCCCCCAAGTGATCATATTTTTAACGGCTAGATACGAATACGATCATAAGCTGGATCAACCTCCAAATGACCATGTAATATTACAATGAAAATAACAATGATACATTTACCTTTGGAGGAAAAAAGGACAGAGGTCCTGCTTTATTATTTATCACAATATATACATGGCTATAGAAATATGTACATTATGAGAGCCGGTGGCTCAAGTGTAATAAGGCCGAAGCTGAGCTATGTTCCACGGCCGGCGGGTCTCCTCCTCCGACTTACATGAATCTTTGTGCTCCCGAACATCGATAAGGTAGTATGACCCGTTGTGCAAGTTCTTGCTGACCACAAAGGGCCCTTCCCAAGGTGGGGATAGCTTGTGTGCATCTGTTTGATCCTGGATGAGCCGGAGCACCAAATCACCTTCCTGAAAGGTCCTGGACTTAACCCGGCGGCTGTGATAGCGGCGCAGGTCTTGTTGGTAAATCGCCGAGCGAGCTGCTGCTACGTCACGTTGTTCGTCCAACAAGTCAAGAGCATCTTGAAGCGCTTGCTCATTATCCGCCTCGACATAAGCCGCCACTCGAGGCGAGTCATGACGGATGTCGCTAGGGAGGACCGCCTCAGCTCCGTAAACCATGAAGAAAGGCGTGTAACCCGTAGACCTGTTAGGAGTAGTATTGATGCTCCATAATACGGAGGGTAACTCCTCCACCCAACAACCCGGCGTCCGTTGCAAAGGGACCAAAAGCCGGGGCTTGATGCCCTTCAAGATTTCCTGATTGGCTCTCTCAGCTTGACCATTGGATTGAGGGTGAGCCACTGATGAAACATCAAGCCGAATATGCTCTCGTTGACAAAATCCTCCATGGCGCCTTTAGATAGATTGGTACCATTGTCAGTTATAATGCTGTGTGGAAAACCAAAGCGAAATATCACCTTTTTCATGAACTGAACCGCCGTGGCTGCGTCACACTTACTAACTGGCTCTGCCTCAACCCACTTTGTGAACTTGTCAACCGCCACCAAGAGGTGGGTCTTCTTATCTTTGGACCTTTTGAAAGGCCCAACCATATCAAGCCCCCAGACTGCAAACGGCCAAGTGATTGGAATCATCCTCAACTCTTGAGCCGGCACGTGAGCCCGTCTTGAGAACTTCTGACAACCGTCACATTTACTGACCAAGTCCTCTGCATCAGCATGAGCCGTCAGCCAATAAAAACCATGACGAAAAGCCTTGGCCACAAGGGATTTTGAGCCGGCATGATGGCCACAATCCCCCTCGTGAATCTCACGTAAAATTTCTTGACCTTCCTCAGAGGAAACACAACGCTGAAAAGCTCCAGTGACACTGCGATGATGCAGCTCGCCATTGACAATTATCATTGACTTAGACCGCCGGGTTATTTGTCTGGCCAAAGTTTCATCCTCAGGCAATTCTCCCCGGGTCATGTAAGCCAAGTATGGCACTGTCCAATCTGGGATAACGTGGAGAGCCGCCACCAACTGTGCTTCTGGGTCAGGAACAGCCAAGTCTTCCTCTGTAGGTAACTTGACAGAAGGGTTATGCAGAGTATCCAAGAAAGTATTAGGCGGCACCGGCTTTCGCTGAGAGCCTAGCCGGCTTAATGCATCAGCCGCCTCGTTCTTTCTGCGATCGATGTGCTCTACTTGGTAACCCTGAAAATGTCCAGCAATGGCATCAACTTCGCGGCGATAAGCCGCCATGAGGGGGTCCTTGGAATCCCACTTGCCTGATACTTGTTGGGCCACCAAATCTGAGTCGCCAAAGCACCTTACCCGGCTTAAGCTCATCTCCTTAGCCATCCGAAGACCATGGAGCAAGGCCTCGTACTCAGCTGCATTGTTAGTACAGGGAAACATCAACCGTAGTACATAACAAAACTTGTCACCTCGAGGGGAAGCTAACACCACTCCAGCCCCCGAGCCCTCCAATTGCCTGGACCCGTCGAAGTGAATAGTCTAGTATGTATTATCCGGTTTCTCTTCAGGCACCTGCAGCTCTGTCCAATCGTTGATGAAATCCACCAATGCTTGAGATTTGATAGCAGTGCGTGGCACGTACTTTAGACCATGAGGCCCGAGTTCTATGGCCCACTTAGCAACTCTTCCTGTGGCTTCTCTGTTTTGGATGATATCTCCTAGGGGAGCAGAACTAACCACAGTGATAGGGTGGCCCTGGAAATAATGCTTAAGCTTCCGGCTTGCCATGAACACCCCATAAACAAGCTTCTGCCAATGTGGATACCGTTGCTTAGACTCAATAAGTACTTCACTGACGTAGTAAACCGGCCGCTGAACCGGATGTTCCTTACCCGCCTCCTTACGCTCCACCACCACAGCCACACTGACGGCTCGTGTGTTAGCGGCTACATACAACAACAAGGGCTCCTTATCGATAGGAGCAGCAAGGACTGGCGGCTCAGCTAGCTGTCTTTTCAAATCCTCAAAAGCAGCATTAGCAGCGTCATTCCAGACAAAGTCATCTGTTTTCTTCATCATCTGATATAGTGGCATGGCTTTTCGCCCAACCGGCTTATAAACCGACTCAAAGCAGCGATGCGACCCGCCAGACGCTGGACGTCATTTATGCACGCCGGCTTAGCCAGAGAGGTGATTGCCTTGATCTTCTCCGGGTTAGCTTCGATGCCTCTGTGAGAAACCAGAAAACCCAAGAGCTTGCCTGCAGGAACACCAAAAACACACTTGGCCGGATTAAGCATCATCTTGTAGACCCGGAGATTATCAAAGGTCTCTTTCAGATCATCTACCAAGGTTTCCTTCTCTCTGGATTTTACCACAATATCATCCACATAAGCATGAACGTTGCGCCCAATCTGATTGTGGAGACAATTCTGCACGCACCGCTGGTAAGTCGCCTGTGCACTCTTGAGCCCAAAAGGCATAGACACATAACAGAAGGCTCCAAAGGGAGTGATGAACGCCGTCTTCTCTTGGTCCTTAACTGCCATTTTGATCTGATGGTATCCAGAGTAAGCATCCAAAAAACTCAAACGCTCACAACCTGCCGTAGCATCAATAATTTGATCAATACGGGGGAGAGCAAAAGGATCAGCCGGACAAGCCTTGTTTAAATCCGTATAGTCCACACACATACGCCAGGTGCCATTCTTCTTGAGCACGAGCACCGGGTTAGCTAACCATTCTGGATGAAAGACTTCAACGATAAACCCGGCCGCCAAGAGCCGGGCTACTTCCTCACCAATGGCTTTCCGCCTCTCCTCATTAAACCGCCGGAGGAATTGCCTGACTGGCTTAAATTTCGGATCAATATTGAGAGTGTGCTCAGCGAGTTCTCTTGGTACACCCGGCATGTCAGAAGGTTTCCATGCAAAGATGTCCCTGTTCTCACGGATGAACTCGATGAGCGCGCCTTCCTATTTCGGATCCAGATTGGCACTGATGCTGAACTGCTTAGATGAGTCACCTGGAACAAAGTCAACAAGTTTAGTCTCATCGGCCGACTTAAATTTCATTACCGGCTCATGCTCCGTGGTTGGCTTTTTCAAAGACGTCATATCTGCCGGGTCAACATTATCCTTGTAAAACTTCAACTCCTCTGTTGCACAAACAGATTCAGCGTAAGCAGCGTCACCTTCCTCACACTCCAAGGCTATCTTTCGGCTGCCATGAACCGTAATGGTCCCATTGTGACCCGGCATCTTGAGCTGCAAATACACGTAACACGGCCGTGCCATGAACTTGGCGTAAGCCGGCCGCCCAAATAAAGCATGGTACGGGCTTCTTATTTTAACCACCTCAAAAGTCAGTTTTTTCGCCCTGTAGTTGTACTCATCTCCAAAGGCTACTTCCAGCTCGATCTTACCGACTGGATACGCCGACTTACCGGGCACCACCCCATGGAAAACAGTGTTGGACTGGCTGAGGTTTTTATCAGTTAATCCCATACGACGGAAGGTCTCATAATAGAGGATGTTGATGCTACTGCCTCCGTCCATGAGCACTTTAGTGAATTTATACCCCCCAACCTGAGGAGCCACCACCAAGGCCAGGTGACCCGGATTATCAACCCGGGGAGGGTGATCTTCCCTACTCCATACAATAGGCTGCTCAGACCATCTTAAATAGCGTGGAACCGCCGGCTCAACAGCATTTACAGCCCTCTTATGAAGCTTCTAGTCTCGCTTGCACAGACTGGTAGTAAACACATGATACTGTCCACCATTGAGCTGCTTTGGATTGGTCTGGTATCCCCCCTGCTACTACTGCTGATTACCCTGGCCAGATTGTTGATTAAATCCTCCTTGAAAATTCTGAGAATTGGAATTAGAGCCGCCGCCCGGGCCATGAAAGCCGCCGGCGCCTGAGCCGCCGCCCTGCCCATTGTTGCCATTAAAAGCGTTGGAATTTTTGAAGGCTTTCATGATTGCGCAGTCTTTCCATAGATGAGTGGCCGGCTTCTCCCTAGAGCCATGCCTTGGACAGGGCTCATTCAACAATTGCTCAAGCGTCGGGCCTGACCCGCCGGCTCGGGGAGGTGGTCTCCCCTTACGTCGGTGGTTGTTACCCTGCGCATTGGTGTTGGCCACAAACTCCATACTGCCATCAGCCTTACGTTTGTTACCTCCCTGGTTCGCCGGGTTATGCTGAGGGCCCTTGCCGTTGCCATTCTTCTTTCCCTTCCCTGTCCTTTCATCATCAGACGCGGGATCCTTGGTACTATCAGAGTCGGCGTACTTGACCAGAGCCGCCATCAGCGTACCCATATCATTGCAATCGCGCTTGAGCCGCCCGAGCTTCATCTTCAGGGGCGCAAAACGACAATTTTGCTCCAACATTAAGACTGCAGAGCCGGCATCCATCTTATCAGACGAATGTATTATCTCTTTGACCCGGCGAACCCAATGGGTTGTAGACTCGCCCTCTTGCTGCTTGCAGTTAGTCAAATCCACAATTGACATAGATTGCCTACATGTATCTTTGAAGTTTTGGATGAACCGGGCTTTTAGCTCTGCCCATGACCCGATAGAATTAGGCGGCAGTCCTTTCAACCAAGTGCGGGCAGTCCCATCCAACATCATGGTGAAGTATTTGGCCATTGCCGCTTCGCTGACCTCCAGCAACTCCATAGCCATCTCGTAGCTCTCGATCCATGCTCCGGGTTGTAAATCAGCCGTGTAATTAGGTACCTTCCTAGGTCCTTTGAAATCCTTGGGCAGACGTTCATTACGGAGAGCCGGCACCAGACAAGGGACACCTCCGGTCCTCGTAGGTACGCCCGCCTCGATAGAAGCCGTCGGATAAACCGGGAGGGGCTGGTAAGCTGTCAGCTGAGCCGCCTGCTCCGCCTCTTGTCGTGCTCTGTCTTGGTCTACCGCGTTAAAGGCTCCATTATGTGCCGGGCCGTGGCCAGCTGGCAAGTCACGGCGCCGGACGTTGCTTGAGCCGGTCGCTGAAACCATGTGTCTGCTATAACTTGGGCTCCGGTTTGGACGAGGGGTTGAATGAATCCTGTCCCGGCTATATGAATATGCCTCCTGTTGCGCCAGAGCCGTCTGAAGAAGTTCTCTGACCCGGCGGGTTTCGACCGCCGTCGGAGAGTCGCCCTCGACTGGGAGAGCCGCCAGTCGCGCCGCTGCGGCGATCATGTTTTCCAACGGGTTGGCATAATGACCCGGTGGTATAGGCACGTATTGAGGCGGGGCAGTGTTCACACGGGGAGGCCCCATCACTTGCGGTTGAATCGGCGTTCCAGCCCCGGGTGCCGTGATTTCTGGCGGGTTACTGGGCCCTGCACCAGGCGTGTTGAAGAGGTTTCGAGGATCGTAAACCGGAGGGAGTCGAGATTGAGCCTTCTGATGCCTCCTTCTCATGATCTCATTGGATGCGTTCTGATCCATCGTGAGCCGGAAAGACTGCGCCTGAATCAGCTGAGTCTGGGCGTCGAGAGCCGCCCGTTCTGCAGCCATCCTGATCCCTTCCGCTGCCAGATCTTCCTTGGCTCTCGCTATATCCAGCTTTAACTGTGCCACCTCCGCATCATGTTGAGCTTGATCCGCTGGGACGACCGTAGCGGTTAACAGGGCCGTCATCTTATCCGTGAGATCCATCAGCACCTGAGCCGGCGAGTGCACAGGGCCTCCTGCCCCAGCGGCGGAGTTTGAACAGGTTGTGTGCCGGCCATGAAGATTCCGACCCGGCTCGACGGCTCACAGGGGTCCGGCAAACTGTCGCCATCGGAACAACCCCTGAGCCTGCCATCTTAAAGTTGATATAGCGAGTCGGTCTCACCTGTGGACGACTCACCGTCAGAGCGGGTGGCCGTCTCCTCGCCAGATCCAGATCCTTCAGAGAGTTCTCCATGGACACATCCCACGAAAGCACGCTTCAAGGCCGGCAGAGTCCGGGCGGGTCTTGCACGCTGAGCCGTCTCGACGGGGTCGGTGCAGATGTCCGGCTCAGGGCCCGGCTCGCCAATCTTGCCAATGAAAACGTGGATTCCGCCGAAGGGGACCCGGTACCCGTACTCAATTGAGCCGGCGTCGGGGCCCCAGCCTGCGTCGTCGATGTAGAGCTTGCCGCGACGACTCTTGGTCATCCGGCCCACAGCGTATCCCTTGAGCCCTTCGAAGCTGCCCTTCAAGAACTCAAATCCACCGTGCGCTGGCCCCACGGTGGGCGCCAACTATCGTGGAATTGTCACGGCAGATGTCCTCGTGCAAGGACTTAGTCGTGGAGCCATTGCAGCTAGGAAGCTTAAAGGGGTTAAACGGGACAAAGGACACGAGGATTATACTGGTTTGGCCCCTTACGTTGAAGGTAAAAGCCTACTCCAGTTGAGGTGGAATTACTTAGGGTTTCGATGACCAGGAGCTAAACCGCCCTGCCTGGCTATCGATCTGATCTTACTTGTCCTGAACCGCCGCCGGGTCGTACCTTTATATAGAAAGGTTAACGCCCCGCGGCTCTCAGAGTCCCAGCCGGCTCATAAACTGTGTCTGGCTTGGACTCTTAACTATTCTTGCCTTACACTACAAGTCATGCCACAACGGCGGTTTACCACTACGGGCCTTAAGTCGCCTCTGGGCCTTAGACCTATTACTAAACCACCATCCTTAACCTGTCCTTCGGCTTCTGAATGAAGAGCTGTCGCAACATAACCCGGCCCATCTCGGGCGGGTTACACCAGTATCTATATCCTCAACAGACACCGAAAGTGTTTTGCGGCGTACCGGGAAGGAATCGGATCACCGGAAGGGGTTTCGGGCATCCCCCAGGCAAGTTATGGGCCTTATGGGCCAAAGGAGGGGACATGCAGCCCACAAGGGGGCTGGTGCGCCCCTCCCTTGTTTGGCCAGCCCTAGGGAAGGAAAAGGGGGAGGGCTAGCCCCTCCTGCCTTTCCCTCTCATGGAAGAAAGGAAAGGGGGGCACCCTCCCCTGCCTTTCCCTGCACTCCAAATAAGGAAAGGGGGGCGCGACTTGGGAGGGACCCCAAGTAGGATTCCTCCTACTTGGGCGCCTCCTTTGGCTTCTCCTCCCTCACTCCCACCTATATATATGTGGGAGGGGGCGCCTAGCATACAACAGGTCAATTGCTTAGCCGTGTGTGGCGCCCCCTCCACCGTTTAAACCCCCGGTCATATTTTCGTGGTGCTTAGGCGAAGCCCTGCGGAGATCACTTCACCATCACCGTCGCCATGCCGTCGTGCTACCGAAACTCATCCACTACCTCACCGTCTTGCTGGATCAAGAAGGCGGAGGACGTCACCGAGCTGAACGTGTGCAGAACGCGGAGGTGCCGTACATTTGGTACTTTATAGGTTGGAGCACGAAGAAGTTCGACTACATCAACCGAGTTAACAAACGCTTCCGCTTACAGTCTACGAGGGTACGTAGACACACTCTCCCCTCTTGTTGCTATGCATATCCATGGATAGATCTTGCGTGTGCGTAGATTTTTTTTGTTTTCCATGCAATGTTTCCCAACACTTTCTCCATCATATGGGCTGGTTCCAAAGAATGCATGTTTTGAAAGATGAAACTGCTCAATAAAGGCAGGACCATTCGGGCCATCTTCGACGGGAAATAAGGGGAAGGTTTCCAATGGTTTTCTCAGATGTTCCTCTTCACCCATAGTCCGCGTCCGAATGTCATCAGGTGCAGGCACACCTTCCTCAATAGGCTTGAGAGGAGCATGAGGCTTCCTTGATTTCACTTGTACAAATTGCCTTGAGGAACTAGATTGTCTATCATTTTTGCTCGTTGGAACTCCTTCAACAGCTTTCTGACTTTCAGGCACTTGGGCCTTTTCTTTCACTATATTTCCTTTGGTTGGAGGCACAACGACCTCTTTCTCAGACGCCTTGGGGCACAACTAGGGGAGCAATTACTTCTTGAGCCATCGGCTCATCAAATTTTCTTTCTTCCTCTTCCAACTGTGTTGAAGTGGAATGAGGAGCAGGATCAACACGCATCTGGGCAGGGGCACCAGATGATGCGACCAACATGGATTTGTCTCGGGAAGCATTTAGCTTGCTGATACGTCCATTTTGCATCATGATTTTATGTTGATATTTATTGCATTATGGGATGTTATTACACATTATGGTACAATACTTATGCCTTTTCTCTCTTATTTTGCAAGGTTTATATGAAGAGGGAGAATGCTGGCAGCTGGAATTCTGGACCTGAAAGGAGCAAATCTGAGAGACCTATTCTGCACAACTCTAAAAGTCGTGAATATTTACGGAGAATTAATTTGGAATATATAAGAATTATTGGGCGAAGAAAATACTAGAGTGGACCCACCAGGTGGCCACAAGCCTGGGGGCGTGCCCCTAGGGCTTGTGGGCCCCCTGGCAGGTCTCTGGTGTCCATCTTCTGCTATATGGAGGGTTTTTACCTGGAAAAATAATAAGGAAGCTTTCGGGACGAAGCGCTGCCGTCTCGAGTCGGAACTTGGGCAGAAGCAATCTAGGGCTCCGACGGAGCTATTCTGCTGGGGAAACCTCCCTCCCGGAGGGGGAAATCGAAGCCATCGTCATCAACAAATGATCCTCTCATCGAGAGGGGGTCAATCTTCATCAACATCTTCACCAACACCATCTCCTCTCTGAACCCTAGTTCATCTCTTGTATCCGATCTTTGTCCCAAAACCTCAGATTGGTACCTATGGGTTGCTAGTAGTGTTGATTACTCCTTGTAGTTGATGCTAGTTGGTTTATTTTGTGGAAGATCATATGTTCAGACCTTAATGATATTCAATACCCCTCTGATCTTGAACATGAACATGCTTTGTGAGTAGTTACGTTTGTTCCTGAGGACATGGGAGAAGTCTTGTTATAAGTAATCATGTGAATTTGGTATTCATTCGATATTTTGATTAGATGTATGTTGTCCTTCCTCTAGTGGTGTTATGTGAATGTCGACTACATGACACTTCACCATGATTTGGGCCTAGGGGAAGGCATTGGGAAGTAATAACTAGATGATGGGTTGCTAGAGTGACAGAAGCTTAAACCCTAGTTTATGCGTTGCTTCATAAGGGGCTGATTTGGATCCACATGTTTCATGCTATGGTTAGATTTATCTTAATTCTTCTTTCATAGTTGCAGATTCTTGTGAGAGGGGTTAATCATAAGTGGGAGACTTGTCCCAGTAAGGACATCACCCAAGCACCGGTCCACCCACATATCAAATTATCAAAGTAACAAATGTGAATCATATGAGCGCGATGAAAACTAACTTGACAACAATTCCCATGTGTCCTCGGGAGCGCTTTGCTTTATATAAGAGTTTGTCCAGGCTTATCCTTTGCTACAAAAAGTATTGGGCCACCTTGCTGCACCTTTGTTACACTTGTTACTTGTTACCCGTTACGAATTATCTTATCACAAAACTATCTATTACCGACAATTTCAGTGATTGCAGAGAATACCTTACTGAAAACCGCTTGTCATTTCCTTCTGCTCCTCATTGGGTTCGACACTCTTACTTATGGAAAGGACTATGATAGATCTCCTATACTTGTGGGTCATCACTCGCCCTCATTCCTATCAATCTCCTCCTTGTTTGATTCAGAGGGCTTAGCTTGCAATCATTTCGGAGGCGATGAATCTGCCTTCTCAACTTAGATTTCCTCATAAACATCATCAACTGGGGATTGATGCTTAGGCGAGGCATTTTCTTCATCATTCTTTTCAAGAAGGATATCAACAACATCATGTTGCTCTTGGGCTGCCGGAGTAGGAATGATAGCCTCCACATGGCCAGCTTGCTGCATTGATTCATCCTCGTGAGGTGGAGATGGTGGAATTTGCTACAAGGGAGTACTGGAATCAAGTGGAGCATCAGCAACAGTCTACAGGCGGCAATCTTTGTTTCCTTTCGGTTTGCTAACTCTTGCTTTAGCCTTCTGACATTTTCTTCTTTAATTCTTCTTCGAGCGAGAACTGCCTTGTAGTCAAACTCCTCGTTTCTTCTATCACACAATTGAGATATATACCTCCATGTGCAACCGCAAGTGCTAATCAATTTTCTCATTCCGCATGAGACTAAGAGCCTTGGTGAGTTCAACAATCTCTTTGTTTAGATTCTTTCTTTCGGATTCAGAGTTGGCCTCTCTCCTCATTTGCTCGACGGCTTGCTTGTCCTTAACAACTTGATTCAGCTTCTTGGAGATTTTTCTCAGCTCAATGAAATGCATTGTTACCATTTTGGTAACATCATCAGGTAATCCCAGATTGCTTATATCATCTGATTTTGTATCATATGCAGCACTGTCAATCACATCAATCATGAGATTGAAATCATACTTCTGTTCCTCTATGGAAGCAGGAACACAGGGTCTGGCCTTCTTAGCAGATGCATCAGCTTTTCCTTCAGATTGCAGCTTTCTCTTTGCAGCAGGGTTAGTCAAAGATCTCGGAGCTGCAGAACCCGAAGGTTTGTCAGTTAGGGGAATGGGTGCATGCCTTGGTCATCTCCTTGGAGAGGGTGAAACTTTCACTGGTGAGGGGTTGGATGGCTTGTTGATAATGTCACGTTGGTCATACATTGGAATTTCATCAGGATCATCTTCGCTGCATGACTCATCAGTCGAGTTAGAAACAGCCTTCTTTGATTTCCTCACGGCGGTTTTCTTTCGAGGAGCATGAGGGGAAACAGATTTCGCGGACTTGCTTCCCTTGGTGGCAGAAGCATGATCCTTCTTCTTCTGGATGTCTTGCTGAGTCAACGCGACGTCTTTCGCTTCAACTTGGTTTTTCTTCGCTTCGCTAGCATCACGTTTGGCTTTGGCCTTGGCCCTCTTAGCTGCTTCCTCGGTAAAATCAGTGATGGTTTTGAGGGAGTCGGGATGAGCATTTGAAGGTGGTTGTGGTCTGACTTTTCATCATTGGGGCCAATGCAGTTATCATCAATGCAGTCATTCCACAGTGGTGTGAAGGCAAACCGAATCTGGTACTCCTCGCGAACATTTTCATAATTGTACCATTTTCTTGCCCAGTGGCGGTGAATCCTTTGAAGCCTATTGTTGCGTTCAGTAGTTGATTCATCCTCTGGTGGAGTTCTGTAACTATCTCGATCAAACATTTCAGTTGTGGTATTCTTTTCCCTGCCACGAACACCCTTTTTAGGATTACCATCCGAGAAGATGGTTAGGGCATCTATGACCAATTCATCTTCAGGCTGACTGTGAGCAGAGGGAATCTCCTCATCATCTTCTTCGAATTCAGACTCATGTTTCTTTTTCGGTGCTTTCAGAGGCTTTGAAGATTTTCCTCCTCCTGTTAATCTCATTCGATCAAACCTTGGTGGAAACTGAGGAATTCTCCTTCAGAATCTAAATACTCTTCTGAACTCTGTGCCATGACCAACCTGTGAAAAGAATAGATGCGAGGGAAAATGGGGTAGGGTCAAAAATATGCACAGAAGGTATTTTGAACGAACATGAATGTTTTTGGAAGAACCAAAGGAGTTCATGGTAGTCTTAGAGAAGATATCCTCGATAGATTTTAAACTAGCCATAGAATGTTAAAGGCTGATTAAAGACTATCTAATCTTTAGGATAAGGACACATGAACCCTAGGTCGAGGAGACAAGTACGAGGAAGATCTATAAACCATACCCGTCAAATCCTACTGATTCCTAAAGATCTACCGCAGTGAAATAAATCATTAAAAATAGCCACAGTAAGAACTGCCCTAAGAACAGAGTTATGGACAGGAGCAGTTCCAGATCCAAGTGCTCTAACTTGGCAACTTGGATCAACTACGACAATGTGGGAGGGAGGATTACCGCACTGGCATGATCAACCGCAACGAGATTTCACCGGAGTAGCACGGCGAGGCTCCTCGCCGGAGTTGCTTTGAGCAAGGGCTCGGGTGGATGTGGACGAGGGTTTGAGGAACTGAGAGGAAGAAGACATGGTGAGGGGTATTTATAGCTGGTGAGCTGAACCTCCTCTCCGAAATCCACGACCCTTAGTTGCGGGACATTCCGCATTCGACGGACACGATCATGATCGTGGGTACGTGGTAACTGTATTCTGCGAGAAACTCGGGAAGAGAGCAGGAGACCGAAAGGTTCGAAGAAGGGAAGATGCCAAAAATGGTTAAAAGTTCGAAGTCGATTTCTTTCGTGAACAAGGACGTCGGACAAAAATTTTCTTCAGATCAAATTGCATGCTTATGACAGACAACATAGATTTGCATGAGAAAGAATAGAGGGATAAAAGGGTCCGGAACAAAACACTCAGCTAGAAGAGAGGAAACACAAACATACGGAGCTATGAGTGAGTTGCTCATCGGATGAAACACAAACACGGTGAAACGAAGACAAACACACGAACGAGAGAAAATAAACACAAAGAACGAGCACCAACTATATAGATCTCAGGGCTAAGAATAAACGAGTAGAATCCCTGAGAGATTTCCTACAAGAATGGTTAGTTTTTTTTCCGCAACCCACACTTGCGTGGGCAGCGAGAATCTCATTTGTCTTGACAGAGCAGGAACATTCCTTCGATGAGCTCTGTAGTTCGCCTGTGCATTTCGTGAGTAATCATATGAATATGCATTGAAATCATTTCCAGAGACATGAGCATAATGACACGAGGAGGTACGCATGTACTCCTTCTGCCGAAGGTTTGGCCGATATCCATGCGAGGAAATTCCGGCGCCAATCTGCGAATGATAATCGTTTCCTCGAAGAAACACTCTACATATTCAAGTTAGTCGTGACAGATAAATTTTCAATGATGCACTTCTTCACCCAGATTTGCTTCTTGGGTGAACCAGACCTGCACTTAGTCCCAACATACCGAGCGAAAACCTTACCATTCTGTTGTTTGAAGAATTTGTAGTTTGAGTCATCAGACTCGTCAGAAACAACAGAAATGGGAGTGTCATATCCATACAGAATTGCAGGTTCGAGAGTTTTACTTTTAGCAAGAACCCAACTCGTTCGAGGATATTGCTCAAGAGTCCAGTAGGTTCCATCAACGTTGAGTTTTCTTTCAAAACCCAATCCTTCATTTCAGGGTTTTTTGTGCAGTATTGACTTCCTGAGCACATCACATAGAGTTTGATGCCCTTTGATGCTCTTTAGCATTCCTGTCTCAAGCAAGTTTTTTAATATGCAATTTTCATCAGAGATAGCAACAAATTCCTCGGAAGAGGGGTTAGAAATACCATTCGTAGTTGTTGCAATATTCTCAATGACAACATTAGATATTTTAGCAAGAATCGGCATTGCTACGTTCTAGCCTTGTGAGCAAGGATGCACAAAATCATCAGAAAGTCGTTTAGATTGCTTGGCGAAGGGAGAAGCTTTTTCTTTTGCTAGCATGTTATGCGACTCTTTCAGTGACTCGAGTTCTTGATTCCTGTTAAGGAGTTCATCTGATAAACTCCCGTAGTCAACTGTAAGGGAATCATATCGGTTGGAAAGATCATCGACAGTTGAAGAAAAAGCATCATGCTCTTCAATCAACTTTTGATTCTTCTCCATCTCTTCGACCAGAAATCCTTCGGCTTTCCTAAGATTCTTCTCAAGTTTTTCAAGCTCGTCTTGTTGAGATTTTGCAATCTTAACCAGTTTATCATAGGCAATGTATTCAGGAGAATATTCAGCCATATATTTTTGGTGTTTTACTGATACCTGATCCTTAGATGTTTTTGCCATGAGACAGAATGCGATTGGTTCATCATCACTTGAAGCATTGTCATTAGTATCTGATTCAAGTGATTTCTCAGATGATTCATAAGCAACGAAAGCATTGCTTCTTCCTAACCTTCTGTGAAGCTCTTCATCTTTTGATTCTGATTCGGATGTCTCATCTTTAGATTCTACATTCATTTCAGCACATACTCTGTTCAGCTGCGATGTTTTCTTCATATTAGATTCGATGGTTGCTCTGGCTTTCATGTCAGTGACTGGTCTCGTCGAAGTGAGGAAGATTCATTTTTCTTCGAGAGCTTAGTGTGACGATCCATTCGATTGAATCCATTGCCGTGAAGATACATCCATCTATTTCTAGGTTTTCTATCCCAGCAAGGATAGTCTGCTATGAGGTGACTGAATTGTTTGCACTTGAAGCACTTTATTTCTTTTGGAGGTAACTTTCTTGAAGATTCAGGCAAGTCAAGTTCGCCATCATTTGTGAGACACAGATTCTATCTTCTGAGACCACTTAGCCTTTCTATGAGCATTTCTAGTTCCCTTGTGATAGTGTGTTGATTCTCGACATCTTCTTCTTGTGAGCTGCCATAGTGTGAACGAATTTCCCCTTCACTTTTCGAAGAAGATTCTTGAACTCCATTTTCAAGTTCCATCCTTTCTTCGTGAATAGACAACAGCGTCATGACCTCGACGTAGTGAAGTTCTCATAGTCTAGTCTTTGCTTGATTTCAGCTACGATTGGATCGAAGGTTGCATCAAGAGCACTCGGTAGCTTGTTGACCATAACGCTACCGTTGATATCTGTTACTCCTCGTTGATGAAGTCTTTCAACAATATTGGTCAACTGATCAGTGAGTTCCATAGTACTTTCCTTACGAAGACTTTTGAAACCAGCAAACATGTCACGAAGCATTTCAGTGTGAGGATCTGTTCTGGTAATGAATTCTTCATGAGCATTTTTTATGGCATCCCAGAGTTATTTTGCAGTGTCAAGCTTTCGGAACCGAATGAAAATGTCTTTCAAGATACTTTCACAGATAATATCTTTTCCTTGTGCATTCAACCGCAGTATAGCTTTGTCATCAGAATTTGGAGCATCAGGGTGCTGAATGGTGTATCCATTTTCCACAATCTGCCAAAGTTCTATGTTGATGGTTTGAAGTCTGATTCTCATTCTCTCTTTCTAGTAGACATAGTCATTTCCATCAAAGATAGGAAACCTTTCAAAGTGCGAGGATCTACCTGCATATGACATACTCAAAACTCCAAGGTTGTTAGACCTTTAATAAACAGAGACAGGGAGTACCTGCTCTTATACCAATTGTTAGAACCGAGAGTATATCGACCGGAGGGGGTGAATGGGAGATTCACAAATTCTTGTGAATGTTTATGAACTGATCCCAAACACAGCAGTGGAAATAAGGTTCAGTACAAATGAACTTAATCAAGTACGTTATTGAGAACAGATACGTCTCCAACGTATCTATAATTTTTTATTGTTCCATGCTTTTATATTATCTGTTTTGGATGTTTAATGGGCTTTAATATCCTCTTTTATATTATTTTTGGGACTAACCTATTAGCCGAAGGCCCAGTGCCAGTTTCTGTTTTTTTGCCTATTTCAGTGTTTTGCAGAAAAGGAATACCAAATGGAATGAAACCTTCGCGATGATCTTTCTTGGAACAAACGCAATCCAGAAGACTTGGAGTTTAAGTCTGGAACTCCGCGAGGCGGCCACGAGGCAGGAGGGCGCGCCCAGGGGGGTAGGCACACCCCCCACCCTCGTGGGCCCCACGGAGCTCCACCGACGTACTTCTTTCGCCTATATATACTTTTATACCCTATAAACAACAGGGGGAGCCACGAAGCCACTTTTCCACCGCCGCAACCTCTTGTACCCATGAGATCCCATCTTGGGGCCTTTTTCGGCGATCTGCCGGAGGGGGAATCGATCACGGAGGGCTTCTACATAAACACCATAGCCTCTCCGATGAAGCGTGAGTAGTTTACCACAGACCTTCGGGTCCATAGTTATTAGCTAGATGGCTTCTTCTCTCTCTCTGATTCTCAATAGAATGTTCTCCTCGATGTTCTTGGAGATCTATTCCATGTAATACTCTTTTGCGGTGTGTTTGCCGAGATCCGATGAATTGTGGATTTATGATCAAGATCATCTATGAATAATATTTGGTTCTTCTCTGAATTCTTATATGCATGATTTGATATCTTTGCAAGTCGCTTTGAATTATCGGTTTAGTTTCGCCTACTAGATTGATCTTTCTTGCAATGGGAGAAGTGCTTAGCTTTGGGTTCAATCTTGCGGTGTCCTTTCCCAGTGACAGTAGGGGCAGCAAGGCACGTATTGTATTGCTGCCATCGAGAATAAAAAGACGGGGTTTATATCATATTGCTTGAGTTTATCCCTCTACACCATGTCATCTTGCCTAATGCGTTACTCTGTTCGTATGAACTTAATACTCTAGATGCATGCTGGATAGCGGTCGATGTGTGGTGTAATAGTAGTAGATGCAGAATCGTTTCGGTCTACTTGACACGGACGTGATGCCTATATTCATGATCATTGCCTAGATATTCTCATAACTATGCGCTTTTCTATCAATTGCTCGGCAGTAATTTGTTCACCCACCATAATATATGCTATCTTGAGAGAAGCCACTAGTGAAACCTATGGCCCCCGGGTCTCTGTTTTATTATATTGCATCTCTTTTATTTACATCACATCTCATTTTACTATTTTGCAATATTTACTTTCCAATCTATACAACAAAAATACCAAAAATATTTATCCTACTATCTTTATTAGATCTCACTTTTGCGAGTGACCATGAAGGGATTGACAACCCCTTTATCGCGTTGGTTGCAAGGTTCTTGATTGTTTGTGCAGGTACTAGATGACTTGCATGTTATCTCCTACTGGATTGATACCATGGTTCTCAAAAACTGAGGGAAATACTTACGCTACTTTGCTGCATCACCCTTTCCTTTTCAAGGGGAAACCAACGCATGCTCAAGAGGTAGCAAGAAGGATTTCTGGCGCCGTTGCCGGGGAGATCTACGCTCAAGTCAAGACATACCAAGTACCCATCATAAACTCTTCTCCCTCGCATTACATTATTTGCCATTCGCCTCTCGTTTTCCTCTCCCCCACTTCTAAAACGATTTTCAAAAACCTTTGCCTTTTCTTCGCCTCTTTTCCGTTCGCCTCTTTTCGCTTGCCTCTTGTGTGTTTGTGTGTTGGATTGATTGTTTGTCACAATGGCTCAAGATAATACTATATTGTGTGACTTTTCCAATACCAACAACAATGATTTTATTAGCACTCCGATTGCTCCTATTACCGATGCTGAATCTTGTGAAATTAATGCCGCTTTGTTGAATCTTGTCATGAAAGATCAATTTACTGGCCTTCCTAGTGAATATGCCGCTACCCATCTAAACGACTTTGTTGATTTGTGTGATATGCAAAAGAAGAAAGATGTGGATAATGATATTGTTAAATTAAAGCTATTTCCGTTTTCTCTTAGAGATCGTGCTAAAACTTGGTTCTCTTCTTTGCCTGAAAATAGTATTGATTCATGGAATAAGTGCAAAGATGCTTTTATCTCTAAGTATTTTTCTCCCGCTAAGATCATCTCTCTTAGAAACGATATTATGAATTTTAAGCAACTTGATCATGAGCATGTTGTACAAGCTTGGGAGAGAATGAAATTAATGATACGTAATTGCCCAACACATGGTTTGAATTTATGGATGATTACACAAAATTTATGCTGGGTTGAATTTTGCTTCTAGAAATCTTTTAGATTCGGCCGCAGGAGGCACTTTTATGGAAATCACTTTAGGAGAAGCTACTAAACTCCTAGATAATATTATGGTTAATGATTCTCAATGGCACACCGAAAGATCCACTAGTAAAAAAGTTCATGCGATTGAAGAGATTAATGTTTTGAGTGGAAAGATGGATGAACTTATGAAATTGTTTGCTAATAAGAGTGTTTCTTCTGATCCTAATGATATGCCTTTGTCCACTTTGATTGAATATAATAATGAATCTATGGATGTGAATTTTGTTGGAAGGAACAATTTTGGTAACAACGCGTATAGAGGAAACTTTAACTCTAGGCCGTTTCCTAATAATTCCTCTAATAATCATGGTAATTCCTACAACAACTCTTATGGAAATTTTAATAATATTCCCTCTGATTTTGAGACTAGTGTTAAAGAATTTATGAGTTCGCAAAAGAATTTCAATGCTTTGGTTGAAGAAAAATTGCTTAAGATTGATGAGTTGGCTAGGAACGTGGATAGAATTTCTCTTGATGTTGATTCCTTGAAACTTAGATCTATTCCACCTAAGCATGATATCAATGAGTCTCTCAAAGCCATGAGAATCTCCATTGATGAGTGCAAAGAAAGAACCGCTAGGATGCGTGCTAAAAAAGATTGCTTTGTGAAAGCGTGTTCTTCTAGTTTTCATGATAATAAAGATGAAGATCTAAAAGTAATTGATGTGACTCCTATTAAATCTTTGTTTTCCAATATGAATCTTGATAAAGAAGGGACTGGAGATGAGTCAACTTTAGTTAAAAGGTGTCCCAATGATTCGGAGTTTTTAGATCTTGATGCTAAAATTAATAAAAGTGGGATTGAAGAGGTCAAAACTTTACATAGAAATGAACCCACTATTTTGGATTTCAAGGAATTTAATTATGATAATTGCTCTTTGATAGATTGTATTTCCTTGTTGCAATCCGTGTTGAATTCTCCTCATGCTTATAATCAGAATAAAGCTTTCACTAAACATATCGTTGATGCTTTAATGCAATCCTATGAAGAAAAGCTTGAGCTGGAAGTTTCTATCCCTAGAAAACTTTATGATGAGTGGGAACCTACTATTAAAATTAAGATTAAAGATTATGAATGCTATGCTTTGTGTGATTTGGGTGCTAGTGTTTCCACGATTCCAAAAACTTTGTGTGATGTGTTAGGTTTCCGTGAATTTCATGATTGTTCTTTAAATTTGAATCTTGCGGATTCCACCATTAAGAAACCTATGGGAAGGATTAATGATGTTCTTACGGTTGCAAATAGGAATTATATGCCCGTAGATTTCATTGTTCTTGATATAGATTGCAATCCTACATGTCCTATTATTCTTGGTAGACCTTTCCTTAGAATGATTGGTGCAATTACTGACATGAAAGAAGGAAATATTAGATTCCAATTGTTGGAAATATGCCCTAGAGGCAATAATAAAATGGTTATTATTATATTTCCTTGTTCATGATAATTGTCTATTGTTCATGCTATAATTGTGTTATCCGGAAATCGTAATACATGTGTGAATACATAGACCACAACATGTCCCTAGTGAGCCTCTAGTTGACTAGCTCGTTGATAAATAGATGGTTACGGTTTCCCGACCATGGACATTGGATGTCATTGATAACGGGATCACATCATTAGGAGAATGATGTGATGGACAAGACCCAATCCTAAGCATAGCACAAGATCGTGTAGTTCGTCTGCTAAAGCTTTTCTAATGTCAAGTATCATTTCCTTAGACCATGAGATTGTGCAACTCCCGGATACCGTAGGAATGCTTTGGGTGTGCCAAACGTCACAACATAACTGGGTGGCTATAAAGGTGCACTACGGGTATCTCCGAAAGTGTCTGTTGGGTTGGCACGAATCGAGACTGGGATTTGTCACTCCGTGTGACGGAGAGGTATCTCTGGGCCCACTCGGTAGGACATCATCATAATGAGCTGAATGTGATCAAGGAGTTGATCACGGGATGATGTGTTATAGACGAGTAAAGAGACTTGCCGGTAACGAGATTGAACAAGGTATAGGGATACCGACGATCGAATCTTGGGCAAGTATCATACCGGTAGACAAAGGGAATTGTGTACGGGATTGATTGAATCCCCGACATCGTGGTTCATCCGATGAGATCATCGTGGAGCATGTGGGAGCCAACATGGGTATCCAGATCCCGCTGTTGGTTATTGGCCGGAGAGATGTCTCGGTCATGTCTACATGCCTCCCGAACCCGTAGGGTCTACACACTTAAGGTTCGATGACGCTAGGGTTATAGGGAAAGTTTGTATGTGGTTATCAAATGTTGTTTGGAGTCCCGGATAAGATCCCGGACGTCACGAGGAGTTCCGGAATGGTCCAGAGGTGAAGATTTATATATGGGAAGTCATCATACAGTCACCGGAAGTATTTGGGGGTTTGCCGGTATTGTACCGGGACCACCGAAGGGGTTCCGGGGGTCCACCGGGAGGGTCCACCTGCCCCGGAGGGCCCTATGGGCTGTATGTGGAAGGGAACCAGCCCCTGAGTGGGCTGGGCGCCATCCCCCCTAGGGCCCATGCGCCTAGGGTTGGGGGGAACCCTAAAGGGGGCGCCCCCCTTGGCTTTGGGGGCAAGCCCCTCCCCTTGGCCGTCGCCCCCCCTCTAGATCTCATCTAGAGGGGCCGGACCCCTTCCCCCTTCGCCCTATAAATAGAGGGGTGGAGGGAGGGCAACCGCACCACATCCAAGGCGCAACCCTCCCCCTCTCCAACACCTCCTCCTCCTTTGGCGGTGCTTGGCGAAGCCCTGCCGGAGTACCACACTGCTCCAACACCACCACGCCGTCGTGCTGCTGCTGGAGTTGTTTTCCGCAACCTCTCCCTCTCTCCTTGCTGGATCAAGGCATGGGAGACGTCACCGGGCTGCAAGTGTGTTGAACGCGGAGGCGCCGTTGTTCGGCGCTTAGATCGGAATCAACCGCGATCTGAATCGCTACGAGTACGACTCCTTCATCTGCGTTCTTATAACGCTTCCGTATGGCGGTCTTCAAGGGTATGAAGATGCACTCCCCTCTCTCTCGTTGCTAGTCTCTCCATAGATTGATCTTGGTGATGCGTAGAAAAAATTTTAATTTTTGCAACGATCCCCAACAGTGGCATCATGAGCTAGGTCTATGTGTAGTTTCTATGCACGAGTAGAACACGAGTTGTTGTGGGCGTCGATTTTGTCAATTTACTTGTCGTTACTAGTCTTATCTTGATTCGGCGGCATCGTGGGATGAATTGGCCCGGACCGACCTTACACGTACGGTTACGTGAGACATGTTCCACCAACTGACATGCACTAGTTGCATAAGGTGGCTAGCGGGTGTCTGTCTCTCCCACTTTAGTCGGATCGGATTCGATGAAAAGGGTCCTTATGAAGGGTAAATAGAAATTGGCATATCACGTTGTGGTTTTGGCGTAGGTAAGAAACGTTCTTGCTAGAAACCTATAACAGCCACGTAAAAACTTGCAACAACAATTAGAGGACGTCTAACTTGTTCTTGCAGCATATGACGTGTGATGTGATATGGCCAAAAGGATGTGATGAATGATATATGTGATGTATGAGATTGATCATGTTCTTGTAATAGGAATCACGACTTGCATGTCGATGAGTATGACAACCGGCAGGAGCCATAGGAGTTGTCTTAATTTATTGTATGACCTACGTGTCAATGAAAACGCCATGTAATTACTTTACTTTATTGCTAACCGTTAGCCATAGTAGTAGAAGTAATAGTTGGCGAGACAACTTCATGAAGACACGATGATGGAGATCATGATGATGGAGATCATGGTGTCATGCCGGTGACGATGATGATCATGGCGCCCCAAAGATGGAGATCAAAAAGAGAAAAATGATATTGGCCATATCATGTCACTATTTGATTGCATGTGATGTTTATCATGTTTTTACATCTTATTTGCTTAGAACGACGGTAGCTTAAATAAGATGATCCCTCGTTAAAATTTCAAGAAAGTGTTCCCCCTAACTATGCACCATTGCGAAGGTTCGTTGTTTCGAAGCACCACGTGATGATCGGGTGTGATAGATTCTAACGTTCGAATACAACGGGTGTAAGCGAGATTTACACATGCAAAACACTTAGGTTGACTTGACAAACCTAGCATGTACAGACATGGCCTCGGAACACGGAAGACTGAAAGGTCGAACATGAGTCGTATAGAAGATACGATCAACATGGAGATGTTCACCGTTGATGACTAGTCCATCTCACGTGATGATCGGACACGGCCTAGTCGATTCGGATCATGTATCACTTAGATGACTAGAGGGATGTCTGTCTGAGTGGGAGTTCATTAAATAATTTGATTAGATGAACTTAATTATTATGAACTTAGTCTAAATATCTTTACAATATGTCTTGTAGATCAAATGGCCCATGCTAATGTTGCCCTCAACTTCAATGCGTCCCTAGAGAAAACCAAGCTGAAAGACGATGGTAGCAACTATACGGACTGGGTTCGTAACTTGAGGATCATCCTCATAGCTGCCAAGAAAGCATATGTCCCTGAAGCACCGCTAGGTGACGCACCCATTTTTCCAGCAACTCAAGACATTATGAACGCCTAGCAGTCGCGTATTGATGATTACTCCCTGGTTCAGTGCGGCATGCTTTACAGCTTAGAACCGGGGCTCCAAAAGCGTTTTGAGCAACACGGAGCATATGAGATGTTCCAAGAGCTGAAAATGGTTTTCCAAGCTCATGCCCGGGTCGAGATATATGAAGTCTCCGACAAGTTCTACAGTTGTAAGATGGAGGAGAATAGTTCCGTCTGTGAGCACATACTCAAAATGTGTGGGTTGCACAATCGCTTGTCTCAGCTGGGAGTTAATCTCCCGGATGACGCGGTCGTTGACAGAATCCTTCAGTCGCTCCCACCTAGCTACAAGAGCTTCGTGATGAATTTCAATATGCAGGGGATGGAGAAAACCATTCCTGAGGTATATTCAATGCTGAAATCAGCGGAGGTGGAGATCAAAAAGGAACATCAAGTGTTGATGGTCAATAAAACCACTAGTTTCAAGAAAGGCAAGGGTAAGAAGAACTTCAAGAAGGACGGCAAGGGAGTTGCCGGGAAGAAGCCAAAGCATGGACCCAAACCTGAGACTGAGTGCTTTCATTGCAAGGGAAATGGTCACTGGAAGTCGAACTGACCCAAGTACTTAGCGGATAAGAAGGCCGGCAATACCAAAGGTATATATGATATACATGTTATTGATGTGTACCTTACCAGCACTCGTAGTAGCTCCTGGGTATTTGATACCGGTGCGGTTGCTCATATTTGTAACTCAAAACAGGAGCTGCGGAATAAGTGGAGACTGGCGAAGGACGAGGTGACGATGCGCGTCGGGAATGGTTCCAAGGTCGATGTGATCGCCGTCGGCACGCTACCTCTACATTTACCTACGAGATTAGTTTTAAACCTCAATAATTGTTATTTAGTGCCAGCTTTGAGCATGAACATTGTATCTGGATCTCGTTTAATGCGAGATGGCTACTCATTTAAATCTGAGAATAATGGTTGTTCTATTTATATGAGAGATATGTTTTATGGTCATGCCCCGCTGGTCAATGGTTTATTCTTATTGAATCTCGAACGTGATGTTACACATATTCATAGTGTGAATGCCAAAAGATGTAAGGTTGATAATGATAGTCCCACATACTTGTGGCACTGCCGCCTTGGTCACATTGGTGTCAAACGCATGAAGAAACTCCATGCAGATGGACTTTTGGAGTCTCTTGATTATGAATCATTTGACACGTGCGAACCATGCCTCATGGGAAAAATGACCAAGACTCCGTTCTCCGGAACAATGGAGCGAGCAACCAACTTATTGGAAATCATACATACTGATGTGTGCGGTCCAATGAGCGTTGAGGCTCGCGGTGGTTATCGTTATGTTCTCACCCTCACTGATGACTTAAGTAGATATGGGTATGTCTACTTAATGAAACACAAGTCTGAGACCTTTGAAAAGTTCAAGGAATTTCAGAGTGAGGTTGAGAATCAACGTGACAGGAAAATAAAGTTCTTATGATCAGATCGTGGAGGGGAATATTTGAGTCACGAATTTGGCACGCACTTAAGGAAATGTGGAATTGTTTCACAACTCACGCCGCCTGGAACACCTCAGCGTAATGGTGTGTCCGAACGTTGTAATCGTACTCTGTTGGACATGGTGCGATCTATGATGTCTCTTACCGACCTACCGCTATCATTTTGGGGTTATGCTTTAGAGACTGCCGCATTCACTTTAAATAGGGCTCCGTCGAAGTCCGTTGAGACGACACCGTATGAATTATGGTTTGGGAAGAAACCTAAGCTATCGTTTCTGAAAGTTTGGGGATGCGATGCTTATGTCAAGAAACTTCAACCTGAAAAGCTCAAACCCAAATCGAAAAAATGCGTCTTCATATGATACCCTAAGGAAACTATTGGGTATACCTTCTACCTCAAATCTGAAGGCAAGATCTTTGTTGCCAAGAATGGATCCTTTCTAGAGAAAGAGTTTCTCTCGAAAGAAGTAAGTGGGAAGAAAGTGGAACTTGATGAAGTACTGCCTCTTGAACCAGAAAGTAGCGCAGCTCAAGAAAATGTTTTTGTGGTGCCTGCACCGACTAGAGAGGAAGTTAATGATGATGATCAAGGAACTACAGATCAAGTTACTACTGAACTTCGTAGGTCCACAAGGACACGTTCCGCACCAGAGTGGTACGGCAACCCTGTCCTGGAAATCATGTTGTTAGACAATGGTGAACCTTCGAACTATGAAGAAGCGATGGCGGGCCCGGATTCCAACAAATGGCTTGAAGCCATGAAATCCGAGATAGGATCCATGTATGAAAACGAAGTATGGACTTTGACAGACTTGCCCGATGATCGGCGAGCCATAGAAAATAAATGGATCTTTAAGAAGAAGACAAACGCGGATGGTAATGTGACCATCTATAAGGCTCGGCTTGTCGCTAAGGGTTATCGACAAGTTCAAGGGGTTGACTACGATGAGACATTCTCACCCGTAGCGAAGCTGAAGTCTGGCCGAATCATGTTAGCAATTGCCGCATTCTATGATTATGAGATATGGCAAATGGACGTCAAAACGGCATTCCTTAATGGTTTCCTTAAGGAAGAATTGTATATGATGCAGCCGGAAGGTTTTGTCGATCCTAAGAATGCTGACAAGGTATGCAAGCTCCAGCGCTCAATCTATGGGCTGGTGCAAGCATCTCGGAGTTGGAACATTCGCTTTGATGAGATGATCAAAGCGTTTGGGTTTACACAGACTTATGGAGAAGCCTGTGTTTACAAGAAAGTGAGTGGGAGCTCTGTAGCATTTCTCATATTATATGTGGATGACATACTATTGATGGGAAATGATATAGAATTCTTGGAAAGCATAAAGGCCTACTTGAATAAGTGTTTTTCAATGAAGGACCTTGGAGAAGCTGCTTACATATTAGGCATCAAGATCTATAGAGATAGATCGAGACGCCTCATTGGTCTTTCACAAAGCACATACCTTGACAAGATATTGAAGAAGTTCAATATGGATCAGTCCAAGAAGGGGTTCTTGCCTGTGTTGCAAGGTGTGAGATTGAGCATGGCTCAATGCCCGACCACGGCAGAAGATAGAGAAAAGATGAGTGTCATCCCCTATGCCTCGGGCATAGGGTCTATTATGTATGCCATGCTGTGTACCAGACCTGATGTGGACCTTGCCGTAAGTTTGGTAGGAAGGTACCAAAGTAATCCCGGCATGGAACACTGGACAGCGGTCAAGAATATCCTGAAGTACCTGAAAAGGACTAAGGATATGTTTCTCGTTTATGGAGGTGACGAAGAGCTCATCGTAAAGGGTTACGTCGATGCTAGCTTCGACACAGATCTGGATGACTCCAAGTCGCAAACCGGATACATGTATATTTTGAATGGAGGGGCAGTCAGTTGGTGCAGTTGCAAGCAAAGCGTCGTGGCAGGATCTACATGTGAAGCGGAGTACATGGCACCCTCGGGGGCAGCACATGAAGCAATCTAGATGAAGGAGTTCATTACCGACCTAGGAGTTATTCCCAATGTGTCAGGCCCGATGACTCTCTTCTGTGACAACACTGGAGCTATTTCCCTTGCCAAGGAGCCCAGGTTTCACAAGAAGACCAGGCATATCAAGCGTTGCTTCAACTCCATTCGTGAAAATGTTCAAGATGGAGACATAGATATTTGTAAAGTGCATACGGACCTGAATGTCATGGATCCATTGACTAAACCTCTTCCACGAGCAAAACATGATCAACACCAGAACTCTATGGGTGTTCGATTCATCACAATGTAACTAGATTATTGACTCTAGTGCAAGTGGGAGACTGTTGGAAATATGCCCTAGAGGCAATAATAAAATGGTTATTATTATATTTCCTTGTTCATGATAATTGTCTATTGTTCATGCTATAATTGTGTTATCCGGAAATCGTAATACATGTGTGAATACATAGACCACAACATGTCCCTAGTGAGCCTCTAGTTGACTAGCTCATTGATCAATAGATGGTTACGATTTCCTAACCATGGACATTGGATTTTATTGATAACGGGATCACATCATTAGGATAATGATGTGATGGACAAGACCCAATCCTAAGCATAGCAAAAGATCGTGTAGTTCGTCCGCTAAAGCTTTTCTAATGTCAAGTATCATTTCCTTAGACCATGAGATTGTGCAACTCCCGGATACCATAGGAATGCTTTCGGTGTGCCAAACGTCACAACGTAACTGGGTGGCTATAAAGGTGCACTACGGGTATCTCTGAAAGTGTCTGTTGGGTTGGCACGAATCGAGACTGGGATTTGTCACTCCATGTGACGGAGAGGTATCTCTGGGCCCACTCGGTAGGACATCATCATAATGAGCTCAATGTGATCAAGGAGTTGATCACGTGATGATGTGTTACAGACAAGTAAAGAGACTTGCCGGTAACTAGATTGAACAAGGTATAGGGATACCGACGATCGAATCTCGAGCAAGTATCATACCGATAGACAAAGGGAATTGTGTACGGGATTGATTGAATCCCCGACATCATGGTTCATCCGATGAGATCATCGTGGAGCATGTGGGAGCCAACATGGGTATCCAGATCCCGCTGTTGGTTATTGGCCGGAGAGATGTCTCGGTTATGTCTACATGCCTCCCGAACCCGTAGGGTCTACACACTTAAGGTTCGATGATGCTAGGGTTATAGGGAAAGTTTGTACGTGGTTACCGAATGTTGTTCGGAGTCCCGGATAAGATCCCGGATGTCATGAGGAGTTCCGGAATGGTCCGGAGGTGAAGATTTATATATGGGAAGTCATCATACGGTCACCGGAAGTATTCGGGGGTTTGCCGATATTGTACCGGGACCACCGAAGGGGTTCCGGGGGTCCACCGGGAGGGTCCACCTGCCCCGGAGGGCCCTATGGGCTGTATGTGGAAGGGAACCAGCCCCTAAGTGGGCTGGGCGTCATCCCCCCTAGGGCCCATGCGCCTAGGGTTGGGGGGAACCCTAAAGGGGGCGCCCCCCTTGGCTTGGGGGGCAAGCCCCCTGCCCTTGGCCGCCGCCCCCCTCTAGATCTCATCTAGAGGGGCCGGCCCCCTTCCCCCTTCGCCCTATAAATAGAGGGGGTGGAGGGAGGGCAGCCGCACCACATCCAAGGCACAACCCTCCCCCTCTCCAACACCTCCTCCTCCTTCCGCGGTGCTTGGCGAAGCCCTGCTGGAGTACCACGCTGCTCCAACACCACCACGCCGTCGTGCTGCTGCTGGAGTTGTCTTCCCCAACCTCTCCCTCTCTCCTTGCTGAATCAAGGCGTGGGAGACGTCACCGGGCTGCACGTGTGTTGAGCGCGGAGGCGCCGTTGTTCGGCGCTTAGATCAGAATCAACCGCGATTTGAATCGCTACGAGTACGAATCCTTCATCCGCGTTCTTGTAACGCTTCCACATCGCGATCTTCAAGGGTATGAAGATGCACTCCCCTCTCTCTCGTTGCTAGTCTCTCCATAGATTGATCTTGGTGATGCGTAGAATTTTTTTAAATTTCTGCAACAATCCCCAACACCAATTTCCGTTAAGGAAAGGCATGGAACACTTTCCTAGAAAGAAAATTAAATTGCCTTATGAATCAATTATGAGAGCCCCTTATGGATTGCATACCAAACATGACAATACTTAGATCTATTCTTGCTTTATGCCTAGCTAGGGGCGTTAAACGATAGCGCTTGTTGGGAGGCAACCCAATTTTATTTTAGTTCTTTGCTTTTTGTTCCTGTTTAGTAATAAATAATTCATCTAGCCTGATGTGGTTTTATGTTTTAATTAGTGTTTGTGCCAAATAGGATCTTTGGGAAGACATGGGTGAAGTCTTTGCAATCTTGCTGTAAAAAACAGAAACTTTTGCGCTCGCGAGATTAGATGCCATTTTTTACTGGAGAATGCTTTAGGTTGATTCTTTTTGCAGATGATTAATAGACAAATTAATCACGTCCACCAATTTATTTCAGAATTTTTGGAGTTCCAGAAGTATTCGTTTGATACAGATTGCTACAGACTGTTCTGTTTTGACAGATTCTGTTTTTCGTGTGTTGTTTGCTTATTTTAATGAATCTATGAGTAGTATCGGGGGGTATGAACCATAGGGAAGTTGGAATACAGTAGGTTTAACACCAATACAAATAAATAATGAGTTCATTACAGTACCTTAAAGTGGTGGTTTATTTTCTTATACTAACGGAGCTCATGAGATTTTCTGTTAAGTTTTGTGTTGTGAAGTTTTCAAGTTTTTGGGTAACGTTGATGGATTTTGGAATAAGGAGTGGCAAGAGCCTAAGCTTGGGGATGCCCAAGGCACCCAGGTTAAATTCAAGGACAACCAAAAGCCTAAGCTTGGGTATGCCCCGGAAGGCATCCCCTCTTTCGTCTTCGTCTATCGGTAACTTTACTTGAGGCTATATTTCTATTCACCACGTGATATATGTTTTTCTTGGAGCGTCTTGTATGATTTGAGTCTTTGATTTTTAGTTTACCACAATCATCCTTTCTGTACACACCTTTTGGAGAGACACGCATGAATCGGAATTTATTAGAATACTCTATGTGCTTCACTTATATCTTTTGAGCTAGATAATTTTGCTCTAGTGCTTCACTTATATCTTTTTAAGAGCACGGTGGTGGTTTTATTTTATAGAAATTATCGATCTCTCATGCTTCACTTATATTATTTTGAGAGTCTTTTAGAACAGCATGGTAATTTGCTTTGGCTATAAAATTAGTCCTAATATGATCAACATCCAAGATGGGTATAATAAAAACTATCACATAAAGTGCATTGAATACTATGAGAAGTTTGATTCCTTATGATTGTTTTGAGATATGAAGATGGTGATATTAGAGTCATGCTAGTTGAGTAGTTGTGAATTTGAGAGATAATTGTGTTAAAGTTTGTGATTCTCGTAGCATGCACGTATGGTGAACCGTTATGTGATGAAGTCGGAGCATGATTTATTTATTGATTGTCTTATGAGTGGCGGTCGGGGACGAGCGATGGTCTTTTCCTACCAATCTATCCCCCTAGGAGCATGCACGTAGTACTTCGTTTCGATAACTAATAGATTTTTGCAATAAGTATGTGAGTTCTTTATGACTAATGTTGAGTCCATGGATTATACGCACTCTCACCCTTCCACCATTGCTAGCCTCTCTAATACCGCGCACCTTTCGCCGGTATCATACACCCACCATATACCTTCCTCAAAACAGCCACCATACCTACCTATTATGGCATTTCCATAGCCATTCCGAGATATATTGCCATGCAACTTTCCACCGTTCCGTTTATTATGACACGCTCCATCATTGTCATATTACTTTGCATGATCATGTAGTTGACATCGTATTTGTGGCAAAGCCACCGTTCATGATTTTCATACATGTCACTCTTGATTCATTGCACATCCCGGTACACCGCCGGAGGCATTCACATAGAGTCATGTTTTATTCTAAGTATTGAGTTGTAATTCTTGAGTTGTAAGTAAATAAAAGTGTGATGATCATCATTATTAGAGCATTGTCCCAGTGAGGAAAGGATGATGGAGACTATGATTCCCCCACAAGTCGGGATGAGACTCCGGACGAAAAAAGAGGCCATAAAAAAAGAGAAAGGCCCAAGTAAAAAAATAAAAAATGAGAGAAAAAGAGAGAAGGGACAATGCTACTATCCTTTTACCACACTTGTGCTTCAAAGTAGCACCATGATCTTCATGATAGAGAGTCTCCTATGTTATCACTTTTATACTAGTGGGAATTTTGCATTATAGAACTTGGCTTGTATATTCCAATGATGGGATTCCTCAAATTTCCCTAGGTCTTCGTGAGCAAGGAAGTTGGATGCACACCCACTTAGTTTCTTTTGTTGAGCTTTCATACACTTATAGCTCTAGTGCATCCGTTGCATGGCAATCCCTACTCACTCACATTGATATCTATTGATGGGAATCTCCATAGCCCGTTGATACACATAGTTGATGTGAGACTATCTTCTCCTTTTTGTCTTCTCCACAACCACCATTCTATTCCACCTATAGTGCTATGTCCATGGCTCACGCTCATGTATTGCGTGAAGTTTGAAAAAGTTTGAGAACATCAAAAGTATGAAACAATTGCTTGGCCTGTCATCAGGGTTGTGCATGATTTTAAATATTTTGTGTGATGAAGATAGAGCATAGCTAGACTATATGATTTTGTAGGGATAACTTTCTTTGGCCATGTTATTTTGAGAAGACATGATTGCTTTATTAGTATGCTTGAAGTATTATTGTTTTTATGTCAATATTAAACTTTTGTCCTGAATCTTATGGATCTGAACATTCATGCCACAATAAAGAGAATTACATTGAAAATTATGTTAGGTAGCATTCCACATCAAAAATTCTGTTTGATCATTTACCTACTCGAGGACGAGCAGAAATTAAGCTTGGGGATGCCTGATAAGTCTCCAACGTATCTATAATTTTTTATTGTTCCATGCTATTATATTATCTGTTTTGGATGTTTAATGGGCTTTAATATGCTCTTTTATGTTATTTTTGGGACTAACCTATTAACCGAAGGCCCAGTGCCAGTTTCTGTTTTTTTGCCTATTTCAGTGTTTTGCAGAAAAGGAATACCAAACGGAATCCAAACGGAATGAAACCTTCGCGATGATCTTTCTTGGAACAAACGCAATCCAGAAGACTTGGAGTTTAAGTCTGGAACTCCGCGAGGCGGCTACAGGGCAGGAGGGCGCGCCCAGGGGGTAGGCGCGCCCCCACCCTCATGGGCCCCACGGAGCTCCACCGACGTACTTCTTTTGCCTATATATACTCTTATACCCTAAAAACATCAGGGGGAGCCACGAAACCACTTTTCCACCGCCACAACCTTCTGTACCCATGAGATCCCATCTTGGGGCCTTTTCCGGCGATCTGCCGAGGGGAATCGATCATGGAGGGCTTCTACATCAACACCATAGCCTCTCCCATGAGTAGTTTACCACAGACCTTCGGGTCCATAGTTATTAGCTAGATGGCTTCTTCTCTCTCTTTGATCCTCAATACAAAGTTCTCCTCGATGTTCTTGGAGATCTATTCGATGTAATACTCTTTTGTGATGTGTTTGCCGAGATCCGATGAATTGTGGATTTATGATCAAGATTATCTATGAATAATATTTGGTTCTTCTCTGAATTCTTATATGCATGATTTGATATCTTTGCAAGTCTGTTCGAATTATCGGTTTAGTTTGGCCTACTAGATTGATCTTTCTTGCAAGGGGAGAAGTGCTTAGCTTTGGGTTCAATCTTGCGGTGTCCTTTCCCAGTGACAGTAGGGGCAGCAAGGCACATATTGTATTGTTGCCATCGAGGATAAAATGATGGGTTTTTTATCACATTGCTTGAGTTTATCCCTCTACACCATGTCATCTTGCCTAATGCGTTACTCTGTTCATATGTACTTAATACTCTAGATGCATGCTGGATAGCGGTCGATGTGTGGAGTGATAGTAGTAGATGCAGAATCGTTTCGGTCTACTTGACACGGACGTGATGCCTATATTCATGATCATTGCCTAGATATTCTCATAACTATGCGCTTTTCTAGCAATTGCTCGGCAGTAATTTGTTCACCCACCGTAATATATGCTATCTTGAGAGAAGCCACTAGTGAAACCTATGGCCCCCGGGTCTCTTTTTTATTATATTGCATCTCTTTTATTTACATCACATCTCGTTTTACTATTTTGCAATATTTACTTTTCAATCTATACAACAAAAATACCAAAAATATTTATCTTACTATCTTTATTAGATCTCACTTTTGCGAGTGACCGTGAAGGGATTGACAACCCCTTTATCGCGTTGGTTACAAGGTTCTTGATTGTTTGTGCAGGTACTAAGTGGCTTGCGTGTTATCTCCTACTGGATTGATACCTTGGTTCTCAAAAACTAAGGGAAATACTTACGCTACTTTGTTGCATCACCCTTTCCTCTTCAAGGAAAAACCAACGCATGCTCAAGAGGTAGCGAGAGCTTGTCTATCGATGTAGGAAGCAATAATAGATCGTGCATAGGATATCACAGGTTTGACAATAATGATGGCAATGCAATATGCGAATAGATGCAGTAGCATGAGAGAAAACAAGGTTAGAACTACGAAGGAAAAGCACAAGACAATGGTGACGAGGTGAAAGAAAGCGACAGAGGGAAATCACGCCAGCCTAAAAAAGATAAGTGAGAAGAGAAATTTATACAACTTGGACGACTAAACTGAAGAATGAGAATGCAACAAGGTTAGCTATGAACTAAAATAGATAGGAACGACAGAGATGACATAAACGAATGATATGCAACAGTCAAATATTGATCAGATAAACTATCGTCACAGAGCACGAAAGTAAATTGCTGAAGGTAATACAGCAAGGTAAAGTGAACCAGTGGTGCTCGATGGCGACACATGGATTTGGTAGACCAGTTCGCCCTTCTGCCAAAGGACTACGTTTGGTTGGAGGGGTTGTGATTTAACACATAAGATAAACTCTCTTAGCCCTATTCTCCTTCAACTCAGAGCTGATCAAACTCCAGTTGATTTCACTCATGGTAGATACTCGTCGGTGACCTCCAAACCTTCGACAGACCTCTTCGCGAACCACAGTGACTCTTGGTTGCTGAAGATCTTGCTCGATGAAGACAATAACTCTTCAACACTCGAGCCGACACCTATCCATCTAGAGAGTGCACAACTCTCAAGAGTAATAGGTACAAGAACTCTAAACTCAAAACTACTATGATTCTCAACCACTGTCTAAGTTTCGGCTCTTGATTTTTCTCTCGGTAGATTTTAAACTCAAATCACTCGGAGAGGGATGCTCAATCAATCTTCTCAGGAATCTTAAGCGGAGCAGCCACCAGACAATGCCGGTGCAGGGTGGCTATATATAGCCGCAGCCTTCCCTGAAGGGAAAATGACCAAATTGGACATGTGGAGCAGCCAATGGACGAAAGACACGAGTCCAATGGTCGGAAATTGAGCACAACGGTAATATTCCTTGCGGAGCAAGTAATGTTAACTCCTCAGTTCGAAAGATAGATCCTGTAGCACGAAGAACAACGTCTACTGCTGGCAGGTAATCGTTCAAAACATGAAGAGATTTCTCTCACTCTTGCATAGGTTTTGGGCTAAGCATCACAACGAATCTAAGCTTTGAGAACCTATACCCCTCTTAATCGTACGGAGGTCCTATGACTCAAATGGATGAAAGAAGAACAACGAAATGAATACTACGTCTTCACTTGCATTCGCTGCAGTCAATTTTCTCGGGACAGAATCTCTGAACTAATTGCGTCACATCAGCAATAAATTCTCGAGGGGTTAACTCCTTCACATCAATATTCTCTTCTACATGTTTCCAATAGATGTAGCTCATTCTTCTCTGCAACGCAGATATTCTTCGGTGAAGCTCCTCGAACTTGGCACCAGAGACAACATTCTCTTTGGTTCTGCATGGATTATTTCTCTCTGTGTGCACTAGTAAACAAATCAGTTCATGCTTGTTTCTGTCAGCAATCTGCAAAATACAAGAGGGCAAATATTGCACCAACACGGTGTTTATGCGGTTGGACCAGGTGGTTAAAGAGGGTTTTCCGAACATGGATGGCATGATAACCTCTGGATTGATCTACCACTTCCTTCTGGTTAAGCCGGGTTTTTCCTTTAGTTACTTGGGTTAGAATAGTTGTGTTGGTTGTGTGCATCCTAGTTATGTAGAGGCCGGGTGCTGGTCATTATGTGTTATATTCGCTTGATGCTATATTTTAAGTTAATAAATGTGTCTTAGAAAAACAGATATAGCAGTTGCTCCAAAGTCCAAACTGATGAAGAGGCAGACGATATATTTCAACACTCCATGTCTAGACTATTTTAGTTCTTGGATGTGGGATCAATGTAGACCGCAAAATCTTTTATGTTTGATACTATGTCGGTAGGGCCTTGAACTTGAGACCTCTTAGCTCAGATACCATATTGAATTTATGCTCCAACCAGTTGCTCCAAAAGTTCGAACTGATGGAGAGAGGCGAACAATATATTTCAACATTTTGCTACTCTCTCCTATCCATAATATTTGTCTTAGATTCGCCTAGATATGGATGTATCCAGACACGTTTTAGTGTTAGATACATCTGTATCTAGACAAATCTAAGACAAGTAATATGGATCGAAAAGAGAGTGCGGCGTTTCTGCTCCCGAGCTCATCTGCACCCCCCCTAACAAAAAAATTCAAAACAAATACTACAAAAATTCAAAAAAAAACTATTTTTTTGTGTGGTAGATAAGTTTATGTGTGAGGTGCGCTCCAAGTTTCAACTCATTTGGACATTTGAACAACTATCAGCAAAAAAGACAAATTCAGGGTCTGTAAAAAAGTTTACTGTTCACACACTGTTCTGACCCAATTTTATTTTTTGCTGAGCTGCTCAAATGTCCAAATAAGTTCAAATTTGGAGCGAACCTCACGCATACAATTATCTATCACACAAAAAATGGATTTTTTTTGAATTTTTTAGTATTTGTTTTGATTTGTTTTCTGACCAAGTGCAGATGAGCCTGGGCACCGAATTGAGTTTTCCTCGAAGAGAGTACTTTTTGTTGGCGGAAATCATCATGGAGTTCTATCATATTAGGTTGTGCTCTTATGTCCATTGAAGAGAGTGAGACTTTTGTTTGGTTATTTAAACACTGGCTATGTTGTATGTCAAGCAAACGACCAAATGCTATAATCATCGACTAGTGCAGATCAATGGAGAATGGTATTGAAGAAGTCTTCCCTCAAACTCATCATAGATGGTTATGTAGCCCCTTATGAAATTTCCGCATCCTAGGACAAGAGAACTATGGTGTTTCTTGTGAAATTTCTGAGGTCCAAACATGCCAAGTAGAGCAGTACATGTTAGGTTGATCTCTCTCCCGTTCGAACCCAACGGGTCGAACGGGCCCCTGACTCGCGCCCTGATCGGGGGCGCCCAACCAAACCATGGTTGGTGGGCCCCTGTGACCCGCGCTATATAAACAGAGGTGGGGGCCGGGGCATGACTTACGAGGTCAATCGCTGCCACAATCCCTACCTACAATCCCTACCGATCTAGGGTTAGCGCGGTGCTCACGGGAAGCTCCACCACCGCCGCCATCCACTCTCTGCCATCACCGGCTACCGTCACCGTGGTCGGCACCGGGAGTTCCTCGTCTGGACATGCAGAAGGTAGGTTCACCGGATCTAATCCTACCCTACACGATCCCATGGATCTATCAATGGTATCAGACAGGTTGGGTATAGGATTTTTTCGGTTGAAATAGATCACAAAGAAAAAAGTTCCCCTCCCCAAAGAACCCTAACAGCAAAACGAGGGCAAAGAAATCTCAAAGAATGAATCCTTAAGGGAAAAAGTAGCACCGCCGCAATGGCCGCGCCGTTCCTCTCGATCCCCACACGCATCGGCAAGCAGAGGTGCGGGGAAGAAGAACACAGCCTCTCCAAGGGGGCAAAAGGGCACCACCACCGCACCGCTTGACGGCGGCGCGCTCTCCTTCGGGAGCTCGCGCGCACCGGCAAGGGGACGGGGGAGGCACCGCTGCATCGGATGCCGTCGACACAAGGGGAATAGAGGAGGGCTCGACCTCGGATCTCTCTTTCTCTCTGTCTAAAGAACAAGATGGACGGAGGAAAGGAGAAAGAAAAGCGCGTCGCGGCGTGGCGCGGTGGTCACCGGCGCCCTGGTCGCGGTGCGGTCCCACGGCGAGCGGGACAGAGACAGAGAGGCGGGGGAGCAGAGGATGCGCAGCCGTCGCTCTCTCTCTCTCTCTCTCAAAAAGGGGAAGGGAAAGGAGGCGCACGCGGCGCGGTGGCTTCCGCCGCCGGCGGCCGGACCGGGCGACCGGGGCGAAGCCCGTCTCTCCGCCGTCAGCGGAGTGCGCGAGAAAGGCGCGGGGGCTGGGGAGGAATGGCGCTAGGTTTTCGGTCGATGGGGATCGACCCCTGTTTTGTTCGGGCGAGATCGGCGTTGGACCGTCGGATCGCGACGGACGGCCCCGATCGAAAACCTAAAGCGGATGCGGGCCATTGGGCCGAAAGAGAAGGCGCAAGCTGGGCCGAGGCCGCCAGCTGCGGGCGCCGCCGCGCGCGCTGGGCCAAGGCGAGCAGCCACGCGAGCTGGGCCGAGGCCGGCTGTGCAGCAGTTTTCCTTTTTTCGTTTTTTAATAGTTCTAGTCCAGTTTCTGGGCAGATTTTAAATAGCTTCCCTATGCAATTTTTTCCAACGAAATTTTTGCCTAGAAAATAGAAAAGTGATAGAAAAAGTTTCTAAAAATGCAAACAGGAAATTTTCAGAAAAGAAATGTTCATGAATTTTATAAAGAAAATTAAAAAAAGTTCATGATTTCTTATTCGGTCAAAGAAAAGTTTCTGTAAAGCTTAAAAAGTTCATGAATTTTTATTCATGTTTTTCCGCTGCGTAAATAATTATTAGTGCTCTTTTACAAAGAAAATAAAAGTTTAGAAACAATTATGTTTTTAAGAGCATGTTAAAGTGATTATTAAAATGAATATGATTATGTTATTTTTTATGACCAACGTTGTTAATAACATGATCATGTTTTGTTATTGAAATTTAAAGGTGCATTTATTTCTAATTTTTGCCCAACGGTAATATAGATTTAATTGCATAGACAATTATATGTTTAATTTGACCTACGTTAGATTAATGCATATGATTGTTATATTGATGTCACTTAAATTGTGATTTCAGGAGGCTTTCACTTGATGAGTTGCCTAAAAGATGTTCCGACACTCAAAGGTGACAATCACACTGAGTGGAGGAAGAAAGTTGAACTGGCATTTGTCTGTGCTGATCTGGACTGGGTTCTGGATGAACCACAGCCGGTCAGACCTACAGAGCCAGTAAGAGAGGCCACTGATGATGATGCTGCGTGGACTAAAAAGAGGGGGATTATGCTCCTTTGGAGGTGTCCTACATCATAGAAAACCAAAAGTGGGTCAATGCAAACAAAAAGTGCAAGGCCTTTATAAAGAATACAATTGAGAGCGCCATTGTGGGCTCCACTGCAGAGTGCACTTCCGCAGGGGAGTTGCTTTCAAAGATAAAGAGCCAGTTCACTGGCTCTTCAAAGATATATGCCACCTAGGTGTTAGAGCAACTGGTGACAGAACGCTACACAGTGGTAGTCATGGAATAAGAGAGCACATCCTCAGGATGAGCAATATGGCAGCAAAGCTCAATCCCATGGATGCGGATCTGGAGATCAAACCAGCGCTCCTGGTCCACCTTGTCATGGCTTCACTGCCGAAGGAGTTTGAAGCTTTTGTTGTGAACTACAATATGTCACCTGGAATATGGGACATTGAAAAGACAATAGCAATGTGTGTCCAAGAAGAGGAAAGACTCAAAGCCTCACATGGTGGTACACTCAACTATGTGAAGGGTCACAAGAAAAAGAATTACAATCAAAACAACAAAAGTTCTCCTTCAAAGCCACAAGGAAAAGTTTCCTATCAGCATCAGCGTCAGCAACAGCCTTTCCCAGTGGACAAAGACACTTTTCTCCACTGTAAGAAGACCGGGCATTACAAGAAAGACTGTCCTGATTGGCTAAAGTCAATCATGGCAAAAAGAGGTAACAATATAGTTTCATTTGTAAATGAATCCCTGTATGCACAGTTTTCTAAATCCACTTGGTGGATTGACTCAGGAGCAACTGTTCATGTTGCAAATTCCTTACAGGGATTCCATTCGACGCGGACTACTCTAAGAAGCGAAAGACACATTGAAGTGGCGAACGGAGTTGAAGCAGAAGTTGAAGTTGTCGGTGATATCTTCTTGGAGTTAGCTGATGGATTCAATCTTCTACTTAGAGATGTTTTATTTGTTCCATCATGTCATAGAAACTTAATAAGTGTTTCTTGTTTGGACAAAGATAATTATGAATGTTATTTTGGACATGGCAAGTGTGCCATTTGGTTAAATAATGCTTATGTGGGTGATGCTTTACTACATGATGAGCTTTATTTGTTATCACTTCGTGAAAAAGTTTACTCCGTTTGCAATGTGAAAGAACATGTTTCCGCGTCGAATAAAGAACAAAAGAAAAGAAAAAGAACATTCGACTCATCAAAATTATGGCACTGTCGCTGTAGGAGATATGCCCTAGAGGCAATAATAAATGATATTATTTATCTCCGAGTTCATAATTATGTTTATGTTCCATGCTATAACTGCAATGATTCTCGAGTCTGCAATATCCACGAGGCTTGGAGGAAGAATCATATGCATGTGTGGAATAATAAACGGTAAGAAGTATTCCTAGTCTGGCCTCTAAGACTAGCTCAAGTGTTGCATGATGGTTCTGTTTTCCTGATCATGGGCATGTCTATGCCAGCAATTTTGAGGGCACAATGTTAAGAGAACATTTGTGTTGAATCGACCCGGATTGATGTTATGCTATGAGATACATTCGTCACAAGTTAATGGTTTATAACACAGAGATAGTTAATGTTTGCATAATTCCTTAGACCATGAGAGTATCAAGTTTCTTCATGCTTGCTTCATGAACTTTGGGGTTTGTTAAACGTCATCCGTAACTGGATGGCTATTACGGCGGCTTACGGGTTCATGGGAAAGTATGTGAAGTAACTTGATAGCTCGAGATTGGGATTTGCTCCTCCGACGATGGAGAGATATACTCGGGCCCTCTCGGTGTTATGGTGTCCATCATCGTCTGGCCAGACACTTTGTGATTTGATCACAGCGATGCCGGAACACGAAACGAGAAAAGAGAACAAAACAGGTAACGAGGTAACTAGCATAGTGGACAAGTTGTTGATCCATGGGAATGCCAACATGTCTCACCTTGGGTATTTGTAACATATCGCGAAGCAACAGGAATAGCACACGGCAACTGGAGGTTCACTCGAATATTTATTCGTGTGGGTATAGGGGTCAATATGGGTGTCCACAGCTCCGATGTTGATCATTGATCGGAAGGGGTTCCGGGTCATGTCTATACTTCACCGAACCTATAGGGTCACACGCTTAAGGGTCATCTATCTGCTGAATACTAGACAGGGAGTCTGAGAGAAAATCACCGAAAAAGTTTCGGACAGCGGAAAAGTTCCGCAGAGAGAGGTCACCGGATGAGTTTCGGTGAAACCAAAAAAGTTGTTTCGGGGTATGCCATTAAGTCAAAATGGTTTCGGCACATGCCTGATAATTCTTGGAGGGTGCGAGAATCATTCTGGAAACTTTTTGGAATTTTCAGAAATAAAAACCGAAAATGTTTCGGAGCTGCGGGTACCGCTTTGGCTGTTTTTCGCAGATGAAATTCACTAATCTGAAATTGTTTCAAACGAATCCAAAATCATTTTAGTGGGTACTGGAATTATTCTAAGACCCACAAAAATATTTTCGGAATTAGTGGACGCGAAAAATTGTCTTCATGAATAGTGAAAACGCATTCTTGTTTGCTTTTCGCAGATGAAAATCACTAAACCGAAATTGTTTCGGAACGCGTTGAAAATTATTTTAGTGGGTACTGGAAATGTTCTGGGCCCACATAAATATTTTTAGTTCGAACGGACGCTGAAAAATGTCGTCATGAATAGTGAAAGTGCTTTTTGCTTGGCTTCTTGGAGAAGCCACCTTGAGGGCCTTTTTGGTATTTCCCCCCTTGGCTTCTTGGAGAAGCCACCCTTGGGCTTGGCCTATAAATAGGGGTGGAGGGGGCTGCCTAAAGGATCATCCCTTCTCACATACAAGTGCCATGCATGATCTGGCTTCTCTCTCCCTCCCAGCGAAATAGTTTCGTAGAGCCGAAAGGCTGTCTGGGTTCCGGTGGGAACTAGTTCTGGACGGCGAAGCCCTGCCGGATAGATGACACCGTATGTGTGCAACTCTGTAGAGAGATCGTAGTTTCGGTCTTAGTTCGTGAGTGCCTCCCGAAGGGCTGTCCGTGTGACCGTCCGAGTTTCGAAGGTCCTCCTAAAGGGCTGTCCGAGTGACCGTTCGAGTTTCGAAGGTCCTCCCGAAGGGCTGTCCGCGACACCGTCCGGGGGGCTGTTCGACCGCCTCCCGGAGGGTGTCTGAGGAGCAGATGAGGGTATACATCCTCGCGGTTGGGAGGTTGTAAATCCTAGCTGCGGGGATCTGCACCGCCGATCGTCATCGACTCTACTTCCCGCTGCGCTACGAGTCGGTAACGAAAAAGATCAAACCTTGTATGCAGTCTCCATAGTGGTCCTGGGTTGGTGCGTAGGTCGGAATTTTTTTTTTCTGCTGCGTTCCCCTACAGTCGCTTGGGCCATATTTCGAAGGGGAGAATAGAAAGATTAGTCAAAAGTGAAATTCTTCCTCCGTTAGAATTTTCAGACTTGGAACAATGCATAGATTGTGTTAAAGGAAAGTACGTAAGACAAATCAAAAAAGGTGCAATCCATAGCACAGGCACACTAGAAATCATTCACTGTGGACCATTTCCGGTGAAAAGTGTGGATGGATATGACTCGTTCATAACATTCACAGATGATTACTCTCGCTATGGTTATATTTATCCAATCAAAGAAAGATCGGAAGCGTTGGATAAATTAAAAATATTCAAAGCTGAAGTTGAAAATCAGCACGATAAAAGAATAAATATAGTAAGGTCCGACCGTGGGGGAGAGTACTACGGTCGACACACTCCATATGGCCAAGTCCCTGGACCTTTTGCGAAGTTCTTGCAGGAGACTGGCATAGTAGCCCAGTATTCAATGCCGGGCGAGCCTCAGCAAAATGGAGTAGCTGAAAGGCGCAACCGCACCCTTATGGATATGGTGCGCAGCATGATGAGTTATTCCAACTTGCCATTGGGATTATGGATGGAGGCGCTTAAAACCGCCATTCACATTCTCAATAGAGTACCAAGCAAGTCGGTGCCCAAAACACCGTACGAGCTATGGACAGGAAGGATGCCCTCCCTACAACACTTCAGGGTGTGGGGGTGCCCTGCTGAGGCCAAAATGTTTAATCCAAACATTGCAAAGTTAGATCCCAAAACAATAAGTTGCCACTTCATTGGCTATCCAGACAGATCAAAAGGTTTTCGTTTTTACTGCCCTGACAGATATACAAAGTTTGTAGAAACGAGACATGCAGTCCTCTTAGAGAACGAAATGATGAGGGGGAGCTTGGTAGCTCGGAAAATTGATCTTGAGGAGAAGAGGGTGCATGCACCTAATCCGATGATTCAGGAGCCATTTTTCTCCCTACCAGTTGCAACTCGACCCATGACAGCTATTGGGGAAGACCCGGAACCTGTCCGTCAGGAGCCGACTGAACCCGATGTTGAGTATGAAAGGGATGTAACGCCCACGATGCGGCTATATCTCCCACGTGTCGAGGCACGACTTAGAGGCATAACCGCATAGTGGTTTTGTCGCAAGAAGGATCATCTTCACACAATCCCATGTAATGAACAGGAATGGGATAAAGAGTTGGCTTACAATCGCCACTTCACACAATACATAAATATAATCCATACATCATCCAAAATACAAACATATAGACCGACTACGGTCAAAATCCAAATGAAAAATAAGATAACCCCAAATGCTAGATTCCCGATCGTCCCAACTGGGCTCCACTACTGATCATCAGGAAAAGACACATAGTAACGACCACGTTTCTCGTCGAACTCCCACTTGAGATCGACCCCATCATCTGCACTGGCATCGTCGGCACCTGCAACTGTTTTGGTAGAATCTGTGAGTCACGAGGACTCAGCAATCTCACACCCGCGAGATCAAGACTATTTAAGCTTATAGGAAAGGATGGTGTAATGAGGTGGAGCTGCAGCGGCAATAAGCATATATGGTGGCTAACATACGCAAGAAAGAGCGAGAAGAGAAGCAACGGAACGGTCGTCTTCTAGAAATGATCAAGAAGTGATCCTGAACTCCTACTTACGTCATACATAACACAGACCGTGTTCACTTCCCGGACTCCGCCGAGAAGAGACCATCACGGCTACACACGCAGTTGATGTATTTTAATTGGGTCAAGTGACAAGTTCTCTACAACCGGACATTAACAAATTCCCATCTGCCTCATAACCGCGGGCATGGCTTTCGAAAGATAATACCCTGCAGGGGTGTCCCAACTTAGCCCATCATAAGCTCTCACGGTCAACGAAGGATAAACCTTCTCCCGGAAAAACCCGATCAGTCTCGGAATCCCGGTTTACAAGACATTTCGACAATGGTAAAACAAGACCAGCAAAGCCGCCCGAATGTGCCGACAAATCCTGATAGGAGCTGCACATATCTCGTTCTCAGCGCACACCGGATGAACACTACGTACAGCTAAAACCAATCCTTGGGGACAGCTAAAACCAATCCTCGGGTTTCCCCAAGGTGGCGCTGCAAGTGGCTCTAGTTTGGACCAGCACTCAGAGGAACACTGGCCCGGGGGTTTAAATAAAGATGACCCTCGGGCTCGCGAAAACCCAGGGGAAAAGGCTTAGGCGGCAAATGGTAAAACCAAAGTTGGGCCTTGCTGGAGGAGTTTTATTCAAGGCGAACTGTCAAGGGGGCCCATAAATCACCCGACCGTGTAAGGAATGCGAACTCAAGGAACATAATCCCGGTATCTCAGTAACTAGGGCGGCAAGAGTGGAACAAAACACCAGGCATAAGGCCGAGCCTTCCACCCTTTACCAAAATATATAGATGCATTAATTAAATAAGAGATATTGTGATATCCCAACATATCCATGTTCCAACATGGAACAAACTTCAACTTCACCTGCAACTAGCAACGCTATAAGAGGGGCTGAGCAAAAGCGGTAACATAGCCAAACAACGGTTTGCTAGGAAAGGATGGTTAGAGGCTGACATGGCAATATGGGAGACATGATATAGCAAGTGATAGGTAGCGTAGCATGGCAATAGAGCGAACAACTAGCAAAGCAAAGATAGAAGTGATTTCGAGGGGTGGTCATCTTGCCTGCAAGGTTCTCAGAGTTGTCGAAAGCTTGATCCTCGTAAGCGTACTCGACAGGTCCCTCGTTCATGAACTCGTCTCCCGGCTCTACCCAAGACAAGAACACAAGCAAACGGAACCACAATCAACCACGAGAAATGCACAGACAACATGATGCAAAACATGTATGATATGCAAGATATGATATGCGATGCATATGCGTGCTCCGGAAGGAAAATGATGAACAAGGCAGTAACTTGGCAAACCAAGCATGCCACTGAAAAGATGAGATGATTTCGGTCGAAATCGATATAAATTTCACCGGAAACGGATGCACGGTTTGCAAATGGCAAGCAAAACAAGAATGACATGAATCTGCGATAAACAGCATGATAGCACTTAAAATACAATAAGTAACAATGCTACAGCACTCCAACATAGCAACAAAGCACATGGCAGTAATCTATAGGAGATGCTTGACAAAATATGAACACTGTGCTACGGCTAGATCACAACATATCAAGCTCAAACAAGCATGGCAAAAGTGCAAAAGATAACAGGGTCACAGACTTGGTGAAAATCTGGACATGGCAGAAAACAGCATCAGGTAGAAATATTCAGAGCACGAAAACAACATGCTATAGGAACTTAACATAGAAAAACAAGGCATGGCAGTGTTCTACTAAATGCATATGACAGAAGTCCCTTACTGACCATAAGCCAAAAAGGACCAGAAGATATGATGGCAAGCATGTAAACATAGCAAGTTTCGTTATCAGGTTTCAGACTTAGCAGAAAACAGAGCATGGCAGAAATAATAATATGTAGGCCTCTTTGTGAGCTTGATGCACTCACTACAGAGCAATGCCTGACAAACCAAGCATACCTACAGCAAGATGGCATGTTTAAGAAGCTATACATGGCAAGAACAAATGCATAGCATGTATGTATCAACTACAATAAGCTTGGCAAAATTGCATATCATGTTAAGAATCTGCCAGAAATATTTTATAGCAAAAGTAGAGCAAGATTGAGTCATGCTATGCACTCCATAATTGCAAACAAGGGCAGGAATGGATCAATTACAACTATAGCTACAAAACATCCTTACTGAACATCTCCAAAATATGCATGGATCTCTCTGTAGCATCAAGTTAACATGGCAACAAAATAACAGCAGGCAAGAAATTACTGTCTACGGAGCCTACTTTGCATGCTTGTGCTAGTCACCACAGAGATCACAAAAATACATGGCATACACCCTTGGAAAGATGGCATGGCATACAACAAAACACATATAGAGCTCATGCTCATAAGATGCACAGCTTAAATGATACAAAAATGAGAAATCTCCAAGTTCTGATAAGAACCAGCAGATAACAGCAACTAGCCCTCTTGCAACAGAGATTTGGGCATCAAGATGACCTCTAATGAACATGGTGCAATTGAACAAAATGTAGAACATCACGAGAAGAACAATTTGACATATTACACGCGCAAATCGGAGCTACATGCAAGGAGTTATGGAGCTATGAACAGGAGCATATGCTGTAGAAAATTAATGACGGTGAAAAATTTAGGGGGTCGAGGGAAAGTCAACGCTACAGTGTTCACCAGATCGGATCGAGGCCGAGCCGAGGAAGCTCACCGGGGCAGCGGCGCGGCTCGCCGGCGGGAGGAGAGGAGAGGAAGGAGGCGGTGGCCGGAGGGGGAAGAAGAGGCCGGAGGGGACGCCGCGGGCACGGGCGGCGACGGGTGGCCGGGGCGGCGACCGGAGTGCGGCGGCGGAGCTGCGGAGGTTCGACCGGCGGCGAGGACGGCGGGGCCGGCCGGGGGTGGCGAGGACGGCCGGCGGCGGCAGGGCGAGGCGCCGGCGCGGAGGAGAGTGCGGGCCCGTGGGGGCCGGCTGCGGGCTCCCCGGGCCGCGGGCGGGCCGGCGGCGACGGCGAGTGGTGGCGCGACACGTGGCGGCGGCGGTGAAGTCGGACGTGTCCGTCGGTGGCAATTTTGTCCGGCGGCGCGCGGTGGAGAAATTTTAGGGTTCGTCTGCGATTCGTATACAAGAGGGGATGCTCTTTTATAGCTAGAGGGAGCTAGGAGGCTCCAAATGAGGTGCGGTTTTCGCCCACACGATCGTGATCGAACAACCTAGAGTATGGAAGAGAGTTTGGTGGGTTTTGGGCTGGTTTTTAGGGGGGGTTTTGCTGGACACTCAAATGGACTTTGCGGATGCCCGGTTAACCGTTGGAGTACCAAACGACCTTCAAATGGAACGAAACTTGACCGGTGGTCTCCGGGTAGTGTAATAAGGCCACTTGACAAGCCTCTGTCCATTCCGAGAAAGTTTGACACCCGCACACGAAAGAAAACAAGAGGGGTGCACTGGAGGAGATAGGAGCGCCGGATTGCAAAACGGACAACGATGAAAATGTTCGGATGCATGAGACGAACACGTATGCAAATGCAATGCACATGATGACATGATATGAAAATGCATGACATGACAAAATGCAAAACGAAAGACAAAACCCGACCACGGAGGGAATATCATAACACATAGCCGGAAATGGCAAGAGTCGGAGTTACAAATATGGCAAGTTACATGCGGGGTGTTACAAGGGAGATGCAACAGCAAATTTTAGAAGAAGTGCCAGAAGTTGAGGCACAAAATGTGCCAGAAACTGAGGCCCTTAGAAGGTCTACAAGATCAAGAAAGTCAGCTATTTCTACTGACTTTAAAGTTTATAACACAGAAATGGTTCATATGGAAAAAGATCCCACCTCATATGAAGAAGCCATGAGAAGCCCTCATTCATCGAAGTGGATGAAGGCAATGGAAGATGAGATGAAATCGATGAGTTCCAAAGATGTTTGGGACTTAGAGGAAATTCCTAAAGGAGCCAAAATAGTAGGCTGTAAATGGGTCTACAAAATTAAGTATGACTTTAAAGGGAATATAGAAAAGTATAAAGCACGACTCGTGGCAAAAGGATTTACACAAAGAGAAGGGATAGATTACAATGAGACATTTTCTCCAATCTCATGTAAGGATTCCTTCAGAATCATAATGACATTAGTTGCTCATTTTGATTTAGAGTTACATCAAATGGATGTTAAGACGGCATTTCTGAATGGTGATTTAAAAGAAAAGGTCTACATGAAACAACCCAAGGATTTTATCATGGAAGGCAAGGAAAATATGGGATGCCGCCTGAAGAAATCCATTTATGGATTAAGACAAGCCTCTCGGCAGTGGTATCTAAAGTTTAATCAAACGATTAAAAGTTTTGGATTTAAAGAAAATATTGAGGATAATTGCATTTATGCAATGTTTAAAAATGGGAAATATATTTTCCTAATCTTGTATGTGGATGATATCCTGCTTGCTAGTAGTGATGTTAGTCTACTACAAGAAACAAAGAAATACTTATCCTCAAATTTCGACATAACAGATCTTGGTGAAGCATCATATGTTTTGGGCATAGAAATTCACCGAGATAGGAACAATGGAGTCTTAGGACTATCTCAGAAAGCATATTTAGAAAAGGTTCTTAAAAGGTATAATATGCATGCGAGTAAAGCCACACCTGCTCCAATAGTCAAGGGCGATAGTTTTGGGAAATTTCAATGTCCCAAGAACCAGTATGAGATCGATCAAATGAAAGCAGTACCATATGCTTCGGCAGTTGGCAGCTTACAGTATGCACAAGTGTGCACTCGCCCTGACTTAGCTTTTATCACCGGGGTACTCGGTAGATATCAAGAGAATCCAGGCCTAGAGCACTGGAAGATGGTAAAGAAAGCATTGCATTATGCGCAAGGCACGAAGGACTACATGCTAATATACAGGAGAAGTGATTCCCTAGAGATAAAAGGGTATTCAGATGCAGATTTTGCGGGGGACAGAGATGATAGAAAATCCACGTCAGGATACGTCTTCACTCTCGCTGGGGGAGCTATTTCGTGGAAAAGCTCCAAGCAGTCGATAGTTGCATCATCCACGATGTATGCAGAATTTATAGCATGCTTCGAAGCCACGGGGCAGGCGATATGGCTAAAGAAATTTGTACCCGACTTGAAAGTGGTAGATTGCATTCACAAACCACTAAAGATGTACTGTGATAACCAGCCCGCAGTATTCTATGCTCACAACAACAAGTCGAGTAATGTTGCCAAAACAATAGAGATAAGGTATTATGTTGTGAAAGATAAAATCCAGGATCAAACTATAAGTCTCGAGCATATAAGGACAAAGGATATGCTTGCGGATCCGCTAACAAAAGGCTTACCACCCCGTGTGTTCAAGGAACACTTAGCCGGCATGGGTTTTGTTGAGGATATAGACCTTAGAGTCACCCGCCAGGAGTGGCCGGGTTACTCGTATGGTCATTGCCAGAAGCCCGGAGCCAAGCTTGAAGACGATGGGCCAGAGATAGGCTAAGACCCGGATATGGCTTAAAGCCCGTAGTTACAATTAGTATTATGGTAGAACTTGTAGTGTAAGGCAAGTATAGTTGAGAGTCCGAGCCGGTCACTCTTATGAACCGGCCGGGACTCTAAGGGCTGCTGGGCGTCGGCCTCCCTATATAAAGGGACGACCCGGCAGCGGTTTCAGGGCGACAACAAGATCATCGAGAGCCGGGCATAGCTGTTTAGCTCCCTGGCGATCGTAACCCTAATCAATATCACCTCAAACTAGACGTGGGCTTTTACCTTCACCGCAAGGGGCCGAACCAGTATAAACCCTCGTGTTCCTTGTCCCGCATAACCCCTTCAAGCTTCCTAGTTGCGATGGCTCCACGACTAAGTCCTAACCCTAGGACAACTGCCGTGACAATTCCACGACAGTTGGCGCCCACCGTGGGGCCAGCGCACGGCGGATTTGAGTTCTTGAAGGGCAGCTTCGAAGGGCTCAAGGGATACGCTGTGGGCCGGATGACCAAGAGTCGTCGCGGCAAGCTCTACATCGACGATGCGGACTGGGGCCCCAACGCCGGCTCAATTGAGTACGAGCACCGGGTCCCCTTTGGCGGAATTCATGTCTTCATTGGCAAGATTGGTGAGCCGGGCCCCGAGCCGGATCTCTGCGCCGACCTCATCGAAACGGCTCAGCGTGCATGACCCGCCCGGGCCCGGCCTGCCTTAAGGCGCGCCTTTGTGGGGTGCATCCATGGAGGGCCCTCTGATCCATCTGGGTCTGGTGATGAGGCGGCCGCCGGCTCTGACGGCGGGTCGGCCACCGATGAATCAAACTCGTTGTAACAACTTCAAGATGGCAGGCTCATGGGTGGTTCCGATGGTGACAGTATTCCGGACCTTTTTGAGCCGCCAAGTCAGGTTGGAGTTTTTATGGCTGGTGTGCAGCCTGTTCAAAACCCCGCTGCTGGATCGGGAAACCCGGTGCTTTCTCCGGCTCAGGTGCTGATGGATCTCACGGACAAGATGACGGCCCTGTTAACCGCCACGGTTGACCCGGCGAATCAAGCTCAGCACGATGCGGAGGTGGCACAGTTAAAATTGGATTTGATAAAAGCTAAAGAGGATCTTGCAGCGGAAGGGATCAGGCTGGCTGCGGAGCGGGCGGCTCTCGACGCCCGGACTCAGCTGATTCAGGCGCAGTCCTTCCAACTCACGATGGATCAGAACGCGGCCAACGAGGTCATGAGAAGGAGGAATCAGAAGGCCCAGTCTCTACTCCCGCCGGTTTACGATCCACGCAATCTCTTCAACACGCCAGGTGCAGGGTCCAGTAACCCGCCCGGGGTCATTGCGCCCGGGTCTGGACCCCTCATTCAGCCACGAGTAATGGGGCCTCCCCAGGTGCCCCCTGCCCCGCCTCAATACGTGCCAATACCCCCGGGTCATTATGATAACCCACTGGAGAACATGGTAGCTGCGGCAGCACGACTGGCGGCTCTCCCCGTTGACGGCGACTCTCCGGCGGCCATCAAAACCCGCCGGGTCAGGGAGCTCCTGCAGACGGCACTGGCACAGCAAGAGGCGTACTCCTACAGCCGGGACAGGATCCACTCGACCCCTCGTCCAGGCCAGAGCCCGAGTTACAGCCGGCACATGGTCTCGGCAACCGGCTCAAGTAATGTCCGACGCCATGACCCGCCCCCTGGCCATGGCCCGGCTCATAATGGAGCCTTTTACGCAGCAGACCAAGCACGGCAAGAGGCGGAGCAGGTGCCTCAATTGACGGTTCACCAGACCCCCCCCCCCGGCTTATCCGACGACTTCCGTTGATGTGGGTATCCCTACCAGGACCGGGGGTGTCCCTTGTTTGGTGCCAGCTATCCGTAATGAACGTCTACCTAAGGACTTCAAGGGCCCTAGGAAGGTACCTAACTATACAGCTGACTTACAGCCTGCAGCCTGGATTGAGAGTTATGAGATGGCTATGGAATTGCTGGAGGTCAGTGAGGCGGCCATGGCCAAATATTTCACCATGATGTTAGATGGAACTGCCCGCATGTGGTTGAAAGGGCTACCACCGAACTCCATTGGTTCTTGGGCTGAGCTGAAAGCCCGGTTCATTCAAAACTTCAAAGATACCTATAGGCAATCTATGTCAATTGTGGATCTGACTAACTGTAAGCAGCAGGAGGGTGAATCCACGACCCATTGGGTTCGCCGGGTCAAGGAGATCATACATTCATCGGATAAGATGGATGCCGGCTCTGCAGTCTTAATGTTGGAGCAAAACTGTCGCTTTGTGCCCCTAAAGATGAAACTCGGGCGGCTTAAACGTGACTGCACTGATATGGGTACACTAATGGCGGCTCTTGTCAAGTACGCCGATTCCGATGGTACCAAGGATCCCCCTTCAGACGATGAAAGGACAGGGAAGGGAAAGAAGAACGGCAATGGAAAGGGTCCTCAGTTTAACCCGGGGAACCAAGGAGGAGGCAAGCGTAAGGCCGATGGCAGCCTAGAGTTTGTAGCCAACACCAACTCCCAAGGTAATAACCAGCGACGCAAGGGGAGGCCCCCTCCCCGAGGCGGCGGGTCAGGTCCAACGCTGGAGCAGCTGTTGAATGAACCCTGTCCAAGGCATGGCTCTAAGAGAAGCCGGCGACTCATCTGTGGAAGGATTGCGCGATCATGAAGGCCTTTAAGAGCTACAATGGCCCGGGCGGCGGCTCAGGCGCCGGCGGCTTTCATGGCCCGGGCGGCGGCTCAAATTCCGGTCCTCAGAATGGTCAAGGGGGCTTTAATCAACAGTCTGGCCAGGGTCATCAACAACAGCAGGGGGGTTATCAGAACAATCCAAAGCAGCTTAGCGGTGGACAGTATCATGCGTTTACCACTAGTTTGTGCAAACGAGATCAGAAGCTTCACAAGAGGGCTGTGAATGCTATTGAGCCGGCAGTTCCACGCTACTTGCGGTGGTCTGAGCAGCCTATAGTATGGAGTAGGGAGGATCACCCTCCCCGGGTGGATAACCCGGGCCACTTGGCCTTAGTGGTAGCTCCTCAGGTGGGAGGTTACAAGTTCACAAAGGTACTCATGGATGGAGGCAGCAGCATCAACATCCTTTATTATGAGACTTTTCGCCGTATGGGGCTGGTTGATAAGAACCTCAGCCAGTCAAACACTATCTTCCATGGTGTGGTACCTGGTAAGTCGGCTTATCCAGTTGGCAAGATCGAGTTGGAAGTGGCTTTTGGTGATGAGAACAACTACAGGGTGGAAAAATTGACCTTTGAGGTGGTCAAGATAAGAAGTCCATACCATGCTATATTTGGACGGCCGGCTTACGCCAAGTTCATGGCACGGCCGTGTTATGTGTACTTACAGCTCAAGATGCCGGGTCACAATGGGACCATTACGGTTCACGGCAGCCGGAAGGTGGCTCTGGAGTGTGAGGGAGGTGATGCAGCTTATGCAGAGTCTGTTTGTGCTACAGAGGAGCTGAAGTTTTACAAAGACAATGTTGACCCAATAGACATGACCTCTCTGAAGAAGCCGACTACGGAGACCGAGCCGGCGATGAAATTTAAGTCGGCTGATGAAACTAAGCTTGTTGATTTTGTTCCAGGAGATTCATCTCAGCAGTTTAGCATCAGTGCCAATCTGGATCCAAAATAGGAAAGCGCGCTCATCGAGTTCATCCATGAGAATAGGGACATCTTCGCATGGAAACCTTCTGACATGCCAGGTGTACCTAGAGAACTCGCTGAGCATACTCTCAATGTTGATCCAAAATTTAAGCCGGTCAGACAGTTCCTTCGACGGTTTAATGAGGAGAGGCGGAAAGCCATTGGTGAAGAAGTGGCCCGGCTCTTAGCGGCCGGGTTTATTGTTGAAGTTTTTCACCCAGAATGGTTGGCTAACCCGGTGCTCGTACTCAAGAAGAACGGCACCTGGCGGATGTGTGTGGACTACACGGATTTGAACAAGGCGTGTCCGGCTGATCCTTTTGCCCTCCCCCATATTGATCAAATCATTGATGCTACGGCAGATTGCGCACGCTTAAGTTTCTTGGATGCTTATTCTGGGTATCATCAGATTAAGATGGCAGTTAAGGACTAGGAGAAGACGGCGTTCATCACTCCCTTTGGAGCCTTCTGCTATGTGTCTATGCCCTTCGGACTCAAGTGTGCACAGGCGACTTACCAACGTTGTGTACAGAATTGTCTTCATAAACAGATCGGGCGCAATGTTCACGCTTACGTGGACGATATTGTGGTTAAATCCATCAAGGAAGAAACCCTGATAGATGACTTAAGGGAAACCTTTGATAATCTCCGGGTCTATAAGATGATGCTTAACCCGGCCAAGTGTGTTTTTGGTGTTCCGGCAGGCAAACTGTTGGGCTTCTTGGTTTCTGACAGAGGCATTGAGGCTAACCCGGAGAAGATCAAGGCCATCACCTCCCTAGCTAAGCCGGCGTGTATAAATGATGTTCAGCGTTTGGCGGGTCGCATCGCTGCTTTAAGCCGGTTTATAAGCCGTTTGGGTGAGAAGGCTATGCCCTTATATCAGTTGATGAAGAAAACTGATAACTTTGTCTGGAATGATGCAGCTAATACCGCTTTTGAGGATTTGAAAAAGCAGCTGGCAGAGCCCCCGGTCCTTGCTGCTCCGGTTGACAAGGAGCCCTTGCTACTATATGTGGCGGCAAACGCGCGGGCCGTCAGCGTGGCTATTGTGGTGAAGCGCAAGGAGGCGGGTAAGGAGCATCCGGTTCAGCGGCCGGTTTCTTATGTCAGCGAGGTACTCATTGAGTCCAAGCAACGGTACCCGCATTGGCAGAAGCTTGTATATGGTGTGTTCATGGCGAGCCGGAAGCTTAAGCATTATTTTCAGGGTCATCCCATCACTGTGGTCAGTTCTGCCCCTCTTGGCGATATTATTCAAAACAGAGAGGCCACAGGGAGAATTGCTAAGTGGGCTATAGAGCTTGGACCGCATGGCCTCAAATATGTGCCGCGCACTGCTGTTAAATCTCAGGCTTTGGTGGATTTCATCAATGATTGGACAGAGTCACAAGTACCCGAGCAAAAGCCGGATAACACATATTGGACCATTCACTTTGATGGGTCCAGGCAGTTGGAGGGCTCGGGGGCTAGCGTTGTATTGGCTTCCCCTAAGGGTGATAAGTTTCAGTATGTGCTACAGTTGATGTTTCCTTGCACTAACAATGCGGCTGAATACGAGGCTTTGCTCCACGGTCTTCGGGTGGCTAAGGAGATGAGCTTAAGCCGGGTAAGGTGCTTCGGTGACTCCGACTTGGTGGCTCAACAAGTGTCAGGCACGTGGGATTCTAAGGACCCTCTCATGGCGGCTTACCGCCGCGAGGTTGATGCCATTGCTGGGCATTTTCAGGGATACCAAGTGGAGCACATTGATCGCAGGAAGAACGAGGCGGCTGATGCCTTAAGCCGGTTAGGCTCTCAACGAAAGCCGGTGCCGCCTAACACTTTCTTGGATGTCCTGTATAACCCTTCGGTTAAGTTGCCTACGGAGGAGGACTTGGCTATCCCTGACCCAGAGGCACGACTGGTGGCGGCTCTTCATGTCATACCAGATTGGACAATGCCATATCTGGCTTATATAACCCGGGGAGAGTTGCCTGAGGATGAAACTTTGGCCAGGCAAATAACCCGGCGGGCTAAGTCAATGATCGTCATCGATGGCGAGTTATATCATCGCAGTGTTTCAGGGGCATTTCAACGTTGTATCTCCCCTGAGGAAGGCCAAGAGATCTTGCGGGAGATTCATGAAGGGGATTGTGGCCATCATGCCGGCTCAAAATCCCTTGTAGCTAAAGCTTTCCGTCATGGTTTTTATTGGCTGACGGCTCATGCTGATGCAGAGGACTTGGTCAGTAAATGTGATGGTTGCCAAAGGTTCTCACGACGAGCTCATGTGCCGGCTCAGGAGTTGAGGATGATCCCAATTACTTGGCCCTTTGCGGTCTGGGGGCTTGATATGGTTGGGCCTTTTAAACGGTCCAAGGATAAGAAGACCCACCTCTTGGTGGCAGTTGACAAATTCACAAAGTGGGTGGAAGCTGAGCCAGTTAGCAAGTGCGATGCAGCCACGGCGGTTCAATTTATGAAAAAGGTGATTTTCCGCTTTGGTTTTCCGCACAGCATTATAACTGACAATGGCACCAATCTCTCCAAAGGCGCCATGGAAGAGTTTTATCAGCGAGAGCATATCCGGCTTGATGTTTCTTCAGTGGCTCATCCTCAATCCAATGGTCAAGCTGAGAGAGCTAACCAGGAAATTCTGAAGGGCATCAAGCCCCGGCTTTTGGTCCCTTTGCAACGGACGCCGGGTTGTTGGGTGGAGGAGTTGCCCTCCGTCTTATGGAGCATCAACACTACTCCTAACAAGTCTACAGGCTTCACGCCTTTCTTCATGGTTTATGGAGCAGAAGCAGTCCTACCCAGCGACATCCGTCACGATTCACCTCGCGTGGCGGCTTATGTTGAGACGGGTAATGAACAGGCGCGCCAAGATGCTCTGGACTTGTTTGACAAACAGCGTGATGTGGCAGCAGCCCGTTCAGCGATTTACCAACAAGACATGCGCCGTTATCATAGCCGTCGGGTCAAATCCCGGGTCTTCCAGGAAGGCGACCTTGTGCTCCGGCTCATCCAGGATCAAACAGATGCACATAAGTTATCCCCACCTTGGGAAGGGCCCTTTGTGGTCAGCAAGAACTTGCACAACGGGTCATATTACCTCATTGATATTCGGGAGCACAAAGATTCGCGTAAGTCTGAGGAAGAGACCCATCGGCCGTGGAACATAGCTCAGCTTCGGCCTTACTACACTTGAGCTACCGGCTCTCGTGGTGTACATATCTATCTCAACCATGTATATATTACGATAAGCAATAAAGCAGGACCTCTGTCCTTTTTTCTCCTCCAAATATGCGTGTGTTGTTTTTTACAAGATTACATGCTAACTTAAAGGAGGATCCGGCTTATGATCGTATTCGAATCTAGCCGTAAGCAGTAAAGTCACTTGGGGGCTTCCTGTTCAAACATGGGTCGTATTCGAACCAAAGAGAACATAGCTGTCGATACCCATTTGATTGGCAAAGTGCCGAGCTCATTGGGCGGTTGCCTTTGGTCATATTTGAATCATAGTTTAACCCCTTTGAGAACCGACGTGGATCGTATTCGAATCAGCGTCGTTAAACAATTTTAAGAATCACTTGGGGGCTTCCTGTTCAAACATGGGTCGTATTCGAACCAAAGAGAACATAGCTGTCGGTACCCTCTTGATTGGCATCGCCACACCCACTGGGGGCTATATGGTCGTATCCGAATCTTAGCTTAACCCCTTGGGGCCGGGTCTCTGGTCGTATTCGAACCGGAAGCCCCTAAGTTCTTCTGCTTCTTCACAAGTTTGCTCTGAGGTATGCAAGGCCGGGTTTCACGTGCCGGCTTAATTTTGGTATCAACTTACTGCACCGGGTTATTTAAACCGGAAGTATACTTACAGGCTGTTAAGTGTGATTGTTACAGCTATGTTCAGAGTATAATTCAGGACCAGTGTTTTTTGATTCATATCCCGGGTTATTTATCTCAAACACCTGAATCTCAGGGCGGTAAGCCATCTCGAGACTTGTGATTTGCCTTTATACACAGATACTTAAAGGCACCTTTTGAGGATAAGAAAATCAATGGAATAATTATGACCCGGAGAAACATCAAAGAGACAAATTCAAAGGGCTTTCGCATTCAAAACGTGCACGATGGCACGGCAGAGATAAATTGTTGCACCTACTCTATTACAATAACTCTTCAAGTCTAAAAGGTGGAACAATGTTTGGTAACCCGCCAGCTAAACTATGATGCCTGCTGGGTTGAAGTCCCCGGCTCATTCCTGTCTTCTCCGCCGGCTGATCCCAAGACCTCGAAGGTGGATGATTTCCAGTCGATGCCGCTGAGAGCTTCGAACTGGGCTTCTTCGTCAATTAACCCGGCCGGGTCAATCTCCGGGGCGAAGGTGTGCTGACGAGCCGGAGGAATCAGGTTGAGAGCTTCATAGCGAGGGGTTGGAATCCTCTGATTCTCCGCATTGTAACCCGGCTGGTACTTGGTTAAATCGGTGTCGTTCCCGATGATGGTGGCCACCGGGCGTACAGCTTTCACACACGCCGCGAAGTCCCTCTGGTCGAAAGCTGAACCGTCTTCTTTCAGGCTTGGGTAACCCAGGGCGATGTCTGCCGGGTCTAGCTCCGGCAGGAATGCTTTGGCCCGGCTCAGCGCGGCGATTGCTCCGGCTCTCGCGGAGGCTCGTCGTAGCTCCTGGATCCGCTGCGGCAGAACAGCGAGCCGGCGCAGGACTTCGGCCAGATGAGTTGGCACCTCGTTGGATAAGGCCACCACAGCTAAGGCACGCTGTGACCCGGTGTAGAGCTGTTCCACCAGGGTGTACACGGCCTTTAACTTGGTGACCACGCTCTGGTTGAGATTGGCGCTCCTGGGACCTATTTAACAGAGTCAGATAAGCCGGGAACAAGGATGAATCATGATATATATAGACTTGATGAAAGCCGGTAAGGCGACTTACCGAAGATAGCAGCCACCATTTGGGAAACCTGGCGCTTTAGGCCGGAGAGCTCGGCGGTCTTCTCAGCGAGAGCCTTCTCCGCCTGTTCCGCCCGGGTCACCAGTGCGGCCTTCTCTTTGACCCAGGCTTCCCTCTCAGCATCAAACTCGGTCTTCAATTTTTCGTGAGTGGCGATGCTGGAGACAAACTTGGCGTTTGCCTTCCGGGTCTCCATCTCCTGCATTTTCAGTCGGCTCTTGAGATCCGCAAGATCCGCTTCTAATTTCTTGCCAACAGCCTGCATATATTTCCGGGTTATTACAGTCATTATATAAGTCCCAAGCGCTTTCCAAGTAAAGACACTTGGCACTTGGGGGCTAATGCATATTGAACGTATCTATCTACATATTGCCGGCTCAGTTGAGTAAGCCGGAACCTAAGTCTACAACATATTCAGGCATAAGTCGTCGACTTGGGGGCTAACATGGCAAAGGTAACTATGCAGTAAGGTAAGAAGACAGCAGAAGGGTACCTCGGATTTTTGTTGGATCTGGTTGACCATGGCAACCTCGGCGTCCCGGCTCTTGTGGACTTGGCTAATGTAGCCAGAGACGAGCTCTCCAATGCTCAAGTCGGTATAGCCGGAGAGGTCCAGGTTCACCCGGTGGGGCTGCAGTAACTCCCCCTTCGCGGAGCATTTGGCCAACGCGGTCGGTCTCCCCGGCTCAACGAATTCCGTCCGGGTGATTACCACGTCCGGGTCGTCTGCTGGTGGAGCTGAGCCGGAGGCCTCCGGGTTAACCGAAGCTTCGGTCGTTGTCTTGGTAGTCGGGGCAGGGGCCTCAGGCGCCGTGTCCATTGGAGTGGTGGCTTCGGGGGCGGAGGTAGCTGGCGGCTCTTGAGCCGTCACCTCCGGGTCAGGTAAGTCTGGCACTCCGGCTGACCTGGTCTTCTTCGCTCTTTTGGTGAGCTTTGCCTGGGCACTGAAAAGACAGAAGTGTTAGGCACACAAAGAGTAAGTACAGACAAGATAATGTAAGGAGATTGTTATTACCCGGGTGCAGTCTTGAAGGCCGGCAGACTTGACTGCATGGAATCACCCGAAGAGGGGGAGGTCTCCTGATAATTGGAGTCAGAAGAGTTGAGTGGCTGACGGATAACACCCGCCAACGGATGAAAAGGGTACAAGTGAGAAAAAACCTCAGTCGACGCTTCCTTGTTGCGTCGGGTAACCCGGCGGAGAGGTCGGTGTCCTTGCGGGCCCGGGTGTGACGCCGGCTTTCGTGAACCTGCTGCTTCAAAAGAAATTGAGGGTCTTGATGAGCTAAAGGATGTGAAAAGCTTACTTTCCGGGTTACCCTTCGGACTTTCAGCTGTGGCAAGGGCTCCGAGCCGGAGGAAAGTGATGTTACCTCTTCAACCACCGGGTTACTGGCGCCGGTGTCATCCTGTCAATGAGCAAGGTGTTGATAAGGAGGACAGCAACAAACAACAAATATAACAAAAATTTAAAGGTTTAAGATTTACCTCTGACTCGGAGCTGTCGCTTAATTGCATTAGCTCCGAAGCAGTGGGTCTGCTTCCCTTTTTGCGAGGGGCGGCTTTCTTCGCCTTCCTGGCCTTCTTGGCCGCTTCATGGTCATATTTGACCCGCCAGAATTTGTCATCAGCCTAAAAGATACAATGATCGATTCTTAAAACAGTTCAGATCAAGGTTACATGTAGAAGAAATTGAAAGGTTAAAGTCAGCGGCTTACCGCTGGGGCTGGATTGGTCTTACAGAAGGGCGCTAGCCCGGTCCTTCCACAGTCTGCCAGACTCTCGTTTAATAGAGCCTTGGTCTCTTCCTCAGCAACGTCTTCTGGAAGATCATTGCGACTGTGCCTCTGCGGGTCATCTTTTCGCCCGGTGTACTCACACATTAAGCCGGGGCGGCGGCTCAATGGGATCACCCGCCATGAGATCCAGACCCGGACCAGGTCAATCCCGTTCAGACCGTTGCCTAGCAGGGCCTTGATCTTATTGATGGTTGGAAGCAGAGGCTGGCGTTCTGCTGCAGTCAGTTTGTCCGACAGCGGATGAGTCGGCTCTAGACGTGTTGGGCGAAAGCCGGGCAGCGGATTCTCGTCAGCCGGGGACGTATCTTGGCAGTAGAACCAAGTCATATTCCAGTCCTTAGGGTGGCTTGGCGGCTCTACGTAAGGGAACAGACAGTCCCTACGCCGCTGGATGGAGATGCCGCCTAACTCCAGACTTGGCCCATTGGCGCACTCATTTTGGCGGTTTAAGTAGAACAGTTCTCTGAACAGCAGCAAACTGGGCTTTTCTCCAAGGTACACTTCGCAAAAGACTTGGAAGTTGCAGATGTTGGATACGGAGTTGGGTCCTATGTCCTGAGGCCGTAGGTCAAAGAAGTTGAGCACGTCCCTGAAAAACTTTGAGCCGGGCGGTGCGAAGCCCCGGCTCATATGGTCTGCGAAGATCACTACCTCCCCGTCCCTTGGCTGTGGTCTCTCTTCCGACGGGTCAGGGGCACGGTAGGACATGATTTCTTTCTTAGGCAGATATCCGGACTTAACGAAATTGGCCAGGGTCTCGTCAGTGACGTTGGATCTCATCCAGTTGCAAGTGATGGGGGCCTTGGGAGGCATGGTGAAGGTTGGTGGTCTATGATAAAGAGAAAAGTGTCCGGGTTAATTATAAGCCGGAGATCTATCTTTCAAGCTAAGATGGCGGCTTATGAAGGGGACTAATGATATATATTCAGGTACGGTTGATTGTTTAAGCCGCAGGGGGATTCAGAGTAAATTGGTTATTTACTACAGTTAAGCCGGAGGATTCTACAGAGCATGGTTTTCTTTAAACCGGAAAGTTCTACGGCGTGTGTTTTCTTTAAGCCGGAAATGTAAGCCGCCAAGATTCAATAGTTGCAGTTTTTACTAAGTGTGGTAAAACAGGTTTCACATATGGCAGTAATTTTTTTGGATCAAAATGGTCGGGTGAAATGAAAACTTTCTAGACCTAGAAACAGAGGAGCGGATATTCTTGAGTTCGAACGAAGCATCTATACAGTGGAAGGAGATCTACTGGTACTTGAAATGAGGCCTAAACAACTACCGCACTAGTTCTATGCAAGGCTAAAGATCAACCGAGTGCAGTGACTACGAGAACTACCGAGGCTTGTGGCAATGGCGATGAACGCGAAGAACACAGATGAACCCTACGGTAGATCTATCTGACAGGGCAAAGGAGACTCACCGGAGTTGAAGAAGAGCGGAAGTCGCCGCCGTTTATCTGGTCCGAGTCAGGGTGATGCAGCGGCCGGGTTGATGAAGACCAGGGGCGCGACGGCGGCGGCAGTGGCAGAGCTCGGGCAGAGGAGCGACGGCGCGAGGAGGAAGAAGAGAGCGTGAGAAGAACCTGTTGGGCCGGCCTATTTATAAGGCAAGGTCATAAGTGGGCGCGAGATTCAAGGAGACCACGGCGTGGTTATCCCCCCCCCCCCCCCCACGACGCCTAGATTTTCGGAATGGCAGTAAAAGCAAAGATCCGTTGCGGATCTGGCGGAGTAAAAAACGGACTTAATGGAGGATGACGTCACGGCGGATTATCCGGAGTCCAGAGGATGACGTCACTCCGGGTTATGGCCTTCACATGAATGGTAAGCCGGAGATCTTTCCTGTCGGCAGAGTTGAAGATTGACATGAGCCGGCTCAAATCAATCTGGGGCCCAATGTTGAGGATATAGACCTTAGAGTCACCCGCCAGGAGTGGCCGGGTTACTCGTATGGTCATTGCCAGAAGCCCGGAGCCAAGCTTGAAGACGATGGGCCAAAGATGGGCTAAGACCCGGATATGGCTTAAAGCCCGTAGTTACAATTAGTATTATGGTAGAACTTGTAGTGTAAGGCAAGTATAGTTGAGAGTCCGAGCCGGACACTCTTATGAACCGGCTGGGACTCTAAGGACTGCTGGGCGTCGGCCTCCCTATATAAAGGGACGACCCGGCAGCGGTTTCAGGGCGACAACAAGATCATCGAGAGCCGGGCATAGCTGTTTAGCTCCCTGGCGATCGTAACCCTAATCAATATCACCTCAAACTGGACGTGGGCTTTTACCTTCACCGCAAGGGGCCGAACCAGTATAAACCCTCGTGTTCCTTGTCCCGCATAACCCCTTCAAGCTTCCTAGTTGCGATGGCTCCACGACTAAGTCCTAACCCTAGGACAACTGCCGTGACAATTCCACGACATGTTTAAGGGAAAGCCTTATGATTCCTGAATAGGCCCAAAAGGAACAGAATTTGTTTCTGAACATAACGTATGTTGTAGCTGTATGATTCTAACGGCAATTAAGCCGTGACGATGAAACATGCTCTATGTACCAATATGTGATGAAACAGATAAACTAGAAAGTATAAAGTTAAAAGTAAAGTTGAGATCTAGGGGGAGAATGTTAGGTTGATCTCTCTCCCGTTCAAACCCAACGGGTCAAACGGGCCCCTGACTCGCGCCCTGATCGAGGGCGCCAACCAAACCATGGTTGGTGGGCCCCTGTGACCCGCGCTATATAAACAGAGGTGGGAGCCGGGGCACGACTTACGAGGTTAATCGCTGCCACAATCCCCACCTACAATCCCTACCGATCTAGGGTTAGCGCGGTGCTCACGGGAAGCTCCACCACAGCCGCCATCCACTCTCTGCCATCACCGGCCACCGTCACCATGGCCGGCACCGGGAGTTCCTCGTCTAGACAAGCAGAAGGTAGGTTCACCGGATCTAATCCTACCCTACACAATCCCATGGATCTATCAGTACACACTAACAAGAATGTGTTAGGAAAAGGAAAGCACATTTTGTTTCCTCTATTGAAACTGTCTGTCATCTTTAGATACATCGTACAACACACGGTGACTAGACCAAAGTTGACACGGACGGGGGATCAAGCAACGCAAAAGCGTTCGCTGAGCTTTCCTCCATCTGCACATGCAGCAACTCCCTTGTCGCCATCAAAATTTCACGAGGCAAGCTCAGGCCTATCAATGGTATGGAGCTGAGTGATTTCCGTGTAATAGATCAGATCGCCAGATCACGGCTGCAGAGGGCTCCCGAGTTCAAACTCAAAACAGGGCTGCTACTCGGCTGGTGGTTGGAGCGCAGAGTTCCCGTTCCCGATTTGTTTGGCTGCAAGAACCCTGTCCAAGGTCTCATCCAGGACCTTAATTCCATTTGTCTCCATTTCTGCGACCACGGCGATGGCCGCATCCATCTCCTCCAGATCAAGGCACAGCAAGATTACCTCGTCGTACAACGGGCTGATTCCAGTACAAAAAAAGTAACGGAAGTTATATTAGTACACCTTGCCACATATACACAAAATATTTCAGAGCTGCAGTTCACTGGATTATGTGTGTTTTGCAGTCCATGAGATAGTAATGTCCTTGAAATGAAAATACTCCCTCCGTCCCATAATATAAGAGCGTTTTTTACACTACAGTGTAAAAAACGCTCTTATATTATGGAACGGAGGGAGTATTAAACTACATGCACGGTGCAAAGGTGCAGTGGCCTATACACTTATTTCTGGACGGCGAGAAAAAAAGCTGTAATGCTCGTCGGACAGATACAGAGCTAAAATTCCAACATGAAATGGGCAAGAAAATCATGGATGTAACCTGTTTAATGCAGCAATAGCCATAACAATTTAACATTTACCTTCCAAATTTATGGCCCAGGCTATGTGTTGTTTGCAATATTGTAATAAAAGCAGAGGGGACTGGAGCTCTCATTGCTGCGCGCAGTATAATGGCACAATCTCCAATAGTCGGACTACCACCCAGCTCTATTACCTGAAATTCAACAAAACAGTAATATGGCACAGTTTGAATGTCAGGCCTCTTTAACTTTTGTGCAAGCCCAAAGCACCAACACAACGCCACATCACTAATCAGGCTAACCTAGAAACCAACAAAAGCAATGTATAATTAAAAGGAAACTATGTATCCAACTGGAAAATATTCAAGTAAAACAAAGCATATGTGTTTGGCGTCTTTTAGTCTGCAAAACAGTGGAGATCCACAGCTTTGTGAGAGAAAATGGTTAACCAAAGAAAGCAATAGTCAACGAGACAACATCATACCAGGAAAACAACTCTTAAGAATTTGGCTAGAGAACTAAGAATACCTTATTCATTATCTTGATAGCTAACTCAACCTCCCATTCCTGTGACCATCTGCGTGGCATCTTTTTCTTTAGCTCTCTCTCCCATGTCCATCCCCAGGCATCCGCGGTAGTATACATATCTGCCACGTTAAACATTCTTGTCTCGCGCATAACCTTGAAAGCTTCAATTGGATCTTCAGGAAACCAATCTTCGTCATCATCAATCTGCAGATACAGCAAGAAATATGCTTCAAAATCTGTAAGAATCTTACAAACTTAGCTCTTATCGCTATATCCACCTGACATAACGACTGGACACAATTTATATCTAACAAAGGTCACTAACATGAATTTTCAAATTAGAGGAAACAACGAACATAGTTTTGCTACGATCTGCTAACTAAAGCCTACAGATTCCTCAAGAATATATTCCAAACCTTATCTTAATTCTCGACAATTTAAACAAGAATACAGATACAAAATTTAACACCTATGCAATTTGTTGCCATGGTAGTCATTTGATGCTATTTAGATGATTGGAAAGTTTCAATTCACTAGCCAACAAAAAATAATTAATTGCGTTGGAAGGTCCAGGAAAGTCTTAAATTTCCTAGAATGAAAGCATATGCTCTATATAGATAGACAAAGATATCAAAAGCTTTAACGGACTTATAGTGAAAACAAGTTAAGCATCTCTTAGAGCACACCGTCAGATTAGTTCCATACCTCAGGTATTTTTTTTAATTTCTTTGTTGAACCAGATGTCTTCTCTAGATCCTTCAATAACTGGACTCCTATCATTTGAAGATGCTGATTGGGTCCTTTCGCTGGTTTGTCCTTGGTCTCGTCATCACCAGCTTGATTTTCCGTTCGGTCAATGACCTCATCATCTATCTCATCTTCATCTGCTTCTTTGGCGGAATCGTCGTCATCATCATCGTCGTCGTCATCATCTAACTCATCATCAAAATCTGGGTCTTCTTTGCTATCTTCTTCACAAAGATGGTTTCGAGTTTCTCCCAGAAAACGCCGTTTCCAGAACTCTGTATTTCCATCTTCTAGCTTGATTCGTGAGATCATTTCATCTAACTCTTCGTCGACCTATCAAGAGTGTTGTGTGTGATATTAAGGAACTGTATATAAAAAGTAACACAATTTACTGATAACATTGTTACCTGTCACATGGTAAAGTAACAGATGAAAAACAATTATAGGAAGTATTGTCACATTGCATACCACTTCGTCATCTTCCACAGGAGGAACCCAAAGCGGTATACCACGTGAGCGATTAATTCGCCTGGCCTTTTGAACTCGCTGGTAAAGTACTTGTCTAGTTCCATCTGTAGGTAACCCTTGCGCCTCCAGCTCGATTTTCAATTCAGCTACTACCATTTTGCTCGCTGCCTTGGGCTTAACAACATTCTTCTTTGGCCCTACAACTAATTTCTTTAATCTTTCGACTACTCTTCGTACATCATCTTCAGATACATCACCTAAAATACCAGGGCCTTCATTCCGCAGTGTAATTAAGAGTCTTCGGTGATATAACTTCAATTCCTCAAAACACCGCAGTTTAAAAGATGTCTCTATTGGATTTGAATAGGCAAAACCAAATTCATCTGGATCTAGAGGAGTTTTCCCTCTACGAGGCACCCAACGTTTGCGCTCACCTGTAAGACCTCCTTCTTCAATATACCTGCAAAACCAACACAGGTGGAACAAATATTGTAAACAATAATACTATGGAGGAACAAAACTTGCAGTTGCATGTACGAGATCTCTCTAGAGTTGCAATACTTATTATTAAAGTTTTGAACCGCTATTCGATCATCTTGTGTTCTCACTCATTGGCCCAAGGCTTAGTTTTCCATCAACATGGGGCTGTTTGGTTGCTACCCTGAGCGAAATTTGCCTGGCCAGGAGCAAGCCGGGCATGCACATGCGTCTTGTTTGGTTGGTGCCTGAGTGCTATTTGGACCAGTCTGACCAGAGCTGTCCGGCAAGTAATTAGCCTGACTCAGGCCACCGAATTTGCAGGCCTGACTCAGGCAGAAGCAATCAGGTGCGTCCATGCATGTACTCTATGATGCTTGATATTATTTTAATATTTCTCAGGCACAGGGAAAGCTCAAGGACTGAACCAAACAACACCTATCTAGGCTGCCTGAGCAGGCCAAAGTCATGCGAGCCGCGGCGGCCTGTCAGGCGCCCATTTTTTTCAGGCAGAGTGCTCAGGGCACCATCCAAACAGCCCCATACTTTGTTACTCATGCAGAGTGAACTTTGGAACCGTTAGAACACGAAGGCACACTCCATGGGTACACTTGGACTTGACATTCTGGCGTCAAGCAAGTATTCAGTATGGGCAAATTTAGAGTCTCATATTGCTTTATGAGACCACAGTGAATGGTTTTTTAACCGAAGACTGTAGGGCGGGCCCTGACAACAAATTTATTAGAAGAGAACAATTCGTGCTGTCAATACCAGTGTAGTTTCTTCTGATTAGCAATGTCACTGGTGTTGAGACGATCCTGTAGCATCAGCCAGATGAAAGTTTAAGCTTGCTTGGGTATGCTTTTGCATTTCCAGATAATTTAAGGCGATTAGGGGCATATGTTACTCTTTTTTCGAACCATGCAGGAGAACTGCATGTAGATTAAAAAGAGAAAAGAGGAGGACAAAGAGCCCATACAAGGTCCTAGTACACAACATCAAGTGTCGAATCTTTTGGCATGGTATGTATTGCTGCCTCAGGTGTAACTCCAGATATCAATGTTATTCTCATCACACTGGAAGTTCTAGAGGCTGTATCAGATCTTGAAGCTCGCGGAAAGCTTGTCATCCCACAGTGAATGGTATATGTATTTTATATACCAATAGGGTACGAAAATATATCAATAAGGTTTTTGTATTTTCTATATATCAACAGAACACGATAGTCAACCAGCAAAATGCGAGCATTCAGCCATTGATCTGGCAGATCCTCTTGTAATTAACGGACCACAACTGATAAATCTTGATAAGGGGGCTAGGCTGGAAAAAAATAATAAGAACCAAAATACTAGCCCACGAGTTTGGCACATAAATAAACTAATGTTGCATGTTAGGACCCGAAGCCGCAATGTCACTATGTGCACCAAACCCTTCACAACCCAAACCCTTCACAAAAACTATGTACAAGCCCATCACCAAAAAAGAAGAAAATAGTTGACAATTAGGCATATCATGACTGGTTAATCATCCTGAATTGTAAGAACCTAAGACCACTTAATGTTTTCCTCAAAACAAAAACTTTTCAAGGTCATACCTGGCTACATAATCAATGTCGAAGCCAACATCAGCTTCTTCTTGTAATGGTTCTATCCAGGAGCTCACCAATGTGCGGTATTTTCGGTTTAAAATCATTGCTCGAGGTGCAATAGTCTGGTTATCGTCAGCCATTGCTTCTAAGGCCTCAAGCAACTCATCAGCTCTTCCTGGTTATAAAAATAAGTTACCTGCTCAGGAAAGTACTAAATGTTCACAATAATGCAAAAGCTCCTAAAAGTATAAAAGACAAATGCTAGTTGATATTTTGAGCACAGAATACATAGGGGTGAAACAATGTTGTGTAAAACTAATCAACAGAAGGGTGAAAGCTCACCGTCGAGGCACAGTGAACGTAGATAGAGAGAAAGTGGATCGCCGCAATTCCCTGCATTGTACAGAACTTTTGTTCCTCCAGGAATTCTCCGTAAAGCACGAAAATGCCTGATTGCTTCATTGACCATACAGTACTTTGTAAAGCATTCCACTAACAACCTGGGAACAGTAGCTGGGTCATCCATCGTTGCTTTAGAAAAACACATATTACAAGAAAAATGAGAGTTGGCAAACTAGAAACAAGAACATTTCTATTGATTTTCAGAAATCAAACATAGACACAGCATACTCGATCCCTTTGAGAATCATAAGCTCTTCAAATAGTGACTACTCTACAAGGGAAGTTCTTACGCATAAGTTCTTGCATTAGGCTGAACACGTTTGTAGTCTTCCACCATCATCCCGAGTAGCTCTGCCACATCTGGTGCCCTGCAGACAATAAAACACCATAAATGAAGACAAGATATAACTCAAACATGGATCATAGTGTAACATGTTCTCACACAAAAAAAAAAGAGTTATTATTTCCAGGTTCCATTCTCAAAAAGGAAACATGGAAAATTAATTGAAGAACTAGGTGAAAAATCCACAAAAGCAGCAGACGCAAAGGCCGCAAAAACATTTTTTTTGTCAAGAATACGAAGGAGACTTGCATATATTTTCATTGAAAAGAAGAGAATACAAACTGCCTCTCGCCGCTACAACGGCAGCCAGAACATGAAACATTTTTTTCGATAAAGGGCGCTTTTATTAACTCAAAATGTAGCATCAAGGCCAGAACATGAAGCATGGAAGCAGAATCCTATATTTACACTACTATTGATGGCAGCGAAGTTAGATGTTCCCTCAGTTCTCCAGTCAACATAGCATGCTTCTTTCCAATGTTTTTCCATGTTTAAGAAACAGTAGCTATCACAGAGCAAGGTGAGATGCCGTTCCAAAATTTTGAGCTTTCCCTACATATGCCATGGAGCTACAACTACCATTTGTTCTTTTACATCGAACTGTTCCAAACATTCAGGTTTGATACAAATACACATGCTTGTGTTAACAAGCTAACTATGATAAATATGAAAAATAGAACAAAGTAACACATATGGCAGAAAATCTGGAAGTAAATATTAGGCATACCTATCATGGGACGTAGCTCTAGTAAATGCCTGTATAACCCAATTATAAGACTCGGTATCAGGTTTCATGTAATCTACAATGAGAGGGAAAGGAAGTCAGCATCAAATTTAATTCAATTTCAAAATTAGGGGAGAATCAGTATCTAGATTACATGAAAACATCATGATTGCACATGTGATATAAGTTAGCCAGATATTTCTGTTTTCCTTGTACAAGAAAGCTAGTATTACTACTGCTGAGATACATTAAATATTGTAGTAACAGGGGGAGAATTCTGTTGGAAAACCAGTGAACTAAAGGTCAACAATCCAAAAAGAACATTTGGTGCATTTGTTTGCACATAAGCTACATTGGCTATAAAGTTGAACACTCAGACCTTGATGTCACCTTGTATAATTGTAACTTTCTTACAGATTCGTATTGAGGTCAATAATATTTATACTTCATAGGAAGCGGAGCAGCGAGGCTCAAGGACGGCACAGGTACATAACAATGTATGCAGTTGGAGGATTATCTTTTGGTTGGTGTTGGAGGAGTGAGGAATCGAGTTAGTATATTGAGTCATTGTCTTAGGAGCCAAGTCATGTTAGTTCTGTAAAAGGGAGTCCACTGGGATATAAAAAAGGCTCTTAGGCAAGAATAACAAACTTCTTCCTAAAACGTATTCCAATCCTCTGTGCTTTCCAGCACAGCACCAACGGCCTCAGTCACAGGTGAACCACCTGGGGAATTTCCACCACCACTAAGCCTACGTCGACCTTACAATCCATAATCCGATTTCAGTAACTACTAACTACAGACTAGTTCAAGTAGACAAATACTCCCTCCGGTCCTTTGTAGTCTGCATATAAATTTTGTCTGAAGTCAAAGTATCACTACTTTGACCAAATTTATAGAAATAAGTATCAACATTCACAATGTCAAATCTACATTGTTAGATTCATTATGAAATGTAGTTTCATAGTATATATATTTGGTATTGTATATGTTGATATTTTTTTATATAAATTTGGTCAAACTTTGTAAAGTTTGACTTGACACAAATCTAATACGCGGAGTAAAAAGGACCAGAGGGAGTAACAACTAGTTCAAGTAGACAAATAACAAAATAGCAAAACACTACCTGCAATAAATGGAGAATATAGACATAATGTCCTAGCAATGGTTAAACATGCACACCGAATGCTAAACGAACCGCCTACCCGAATGATGCTTATCAATACCACTCATGTAACACCCCAGCCTCTCGCCCAGACCGGCAGTCGTTACTCCTGGTGGGATCTAGACAGGCCCCACAAACCAACATCGGTCACACTTTGTCCTCACTCGTGCGCACCTGAGAAGAACTTCCCGGTCGGTCAACCATCCCCAAATTGCACCAAGCCAACCCCACTTAACCCAGAGGTTCTTCGGAGACGAGCTTTCGGAAAAGAAGGTGCACCTTGTTGATACGAGTAGTCTATCATTCCTTTTTAGCTAGGATGGCGAGTTGTACGGACTATACATGTGAACACAATATTTTGACGTCTTAAGTTTAAATTGTTAGCATAAAACCATTAATTATATGAACAAACAATATTTGGTAAAACAAATATGGTTAAGACTTCCCAAATGTCTGGCAAGAAAACAGGAACAACGATAAAATGAAAGCAAAAGGCATAGCAGATTCGGTGGACGTGTTGGGCATACCTTCACCTCCATATTCCATGTTTTCATAAGTTGAAAATGCAATTTCAGGAATTCCACACGTAGCCTGAACAAAAGGAATTTTTATTTTAAAACATTGAACATATTCGTATAGAATCTAAAACATAAACACCCATGCAATGAACCATGTTCCTAAAGCAGATGATATATTGTCTGAAAAATTTCTAATCTAATGGTAGCTTAAACAGCTGATGCATCAGGATTAGTTCACAACACCTAAGACTAACCAAACCCAGCTCACTTACAATTTATGAACTGCACATATGCTACTACCACCATGTGATGTGTTAGAGATACATCCATGTAAAAACAAGATACATCCATGTAAAAACAAATCCAGCTAGAATCAACTAATGTGTAAACAGTTCATAAATCCACTTGATAGTTAATATACATGGATACTAAATGACTGCCAATGTCACAGTGTCCGGCAGTTAGATAGACAGACCTAGAACACCATTGGTGTAGGTAAAGTAAAACTCACACCTGTAGTGGAAATTTAGAAAACAGTCCAAGCATTAGCATTAACCCCTATATCATGAATCACATTACTATGCTGCATAAGCTGCTTGCTGTTCTGGGAGCAGAAGTCATATTATTTTCACAAATTAATCCCGATAGGATTTTTTTTACCTGGATGAAGTATTGGTAGAAAATAATCCCTATATATATTCCTCTACTAGGCCAACTGAACAAATAGATGGCAGAAGGAAATAGCAAACTATGGTGTAAATCAAGGTCACACCTGCACACTGAGAAGGCAATTAAAATGGAATGTGGTTGCCATTCTTCCAGCAGCCTCCATTTGGTATGCAACTGTTAGCGCATTGGAGTGGTCTCCAGCTTTACAATCTTCTTCAATCAAAAGATCGTAAAGATCATCAGTTCCTTGTAAACCACCTTTTGCTCCTTTCAGAAATACTGTATTGGCGTCCTCCAGATAATGGTTCCTGACTAGCTCCTCTGTTCACAGAAGGAAGACTACAATAACCATTCAATGAACAAATCAAACATTCAAGGCAAGCCAATTTCCATACCTACAAGAACTAGCCAAGCCTTGCGAATATCATACTTATATCTCTCCATAGCAGCAAGAATCTCCATCGCCCTGGTAGAAAGACCCTTCTTGGCAAAGACACGGACTAGAGCCACAAAAGTTTCATGTAAAGGACGCACACCGGAACTTAGCTCCCTCCTAAGAGTTTGCATCTGCATACAAAATGTAACATTGCATTCTGTAAATTCAACACATGTGATTATTTGAAAAAAAAACATGTAAGTTTTTACATTCAAAATACATTCATCAAAGCAATGTGCAAGCGTCCCACAAAAATAATTAAGCATCATAAACATAATTAGGACACAAGTCCAGAATAACCTGATTATCACTGAAATAAACTTAGGATCACAGAATCAACATATCTATGCATGTATAATTACTCTGAAGCCTCCATAGAGAAGCCAGAGGCAGAGGTGACAACCTCTGGCCTTAAAAATCTTAAGAGGTTCTACCCTCGAATATATTTGAGAACTGACCTTGCGCTGATAACTCATTTAAGTTTGATGTTGATCAAATCAATTTACATGGTGTTCAATTTGTTGACAGAGATCTTAGGTCAGTAAGGCACGGGCACGCGCACACACAACACAACTTTTTCTTTTCGCAGAAAATGAGATGCCGTGCCTGCATATATATCTTACTCCTCACCAGAATTCCAAAACACCATTGGTCAGCCCCGCAGCATCTAAATACCTCCACACCTTTCATCTACTTTTATATACATCATGGCTGACTACTGCAGACTGGATTGTCCCTGAAGAAGAAGCCCGACATGTATTTTGTTCGCTGGAGATATAATGCTTTTCTAAACAATATATGGTTGGGTTACTACTTGTTTGACAGTTACCCTACTTGCCTTCTTGGGTTTTGATGTCATAATTCATATGTTACCATCAGATTCCTGTGTGGCACCGCTGCTTTTCGTTTTCCATTTAGCTTGCAGGATCAACAGAATTTTAAATCCACTTATGGTGCACCAAACAACAAATCACCAGAGCACTACATACCGCCTGAAAGTCTTCAAGGCGGTAAGGACAAAGCTACCAAACCTTGAGCTTTGCCTCCGAGAACCTCCTGTTCACTCGACAATTGCACATTTACGACCACAGAAACCCAACCAAAGCAAACGCTCATGCACTCATAACTTGGTGAAACAACTCCAGCCAAGCACCCAGCCGCCTTAATTACCTACCAAGCACAGACACCCCAAAGGGGCGCGCGCATTTCATCAAACACCTCACGCGAACTTCTGTGGTCTCACACCGGTGCAATAGACGAAGCTAGAAAAAATTTCCTATGGGGTCATCATTATATTATCTCTGCTACATTGGTGTCATCTTCTACAAATACACATTAGTTTGTGCTAACTAATGAAGTGTTTTCAAACATTCATTGGGGTCAGTTGACCCCAATGCCACTACACCAGCTCCGTCAAATCAAAACTTAACATCTGTGTACACTTACAGCGCCTTCGGCGTCGCCAGCGAGGGCGTGTGCGGCGACGAGCCCGTGGAAGGAACGGGGCCCGGGCGAGAGGCCTGCGGCGACCATGTCGTAGATGGTGTCCGCGACGCCGAGGGCGTCGGCGGCGCGGGCGCGCTCTGCGAGCTGCTCCAAGAAGGCCAGGCGCAGGCCCTTCTCCACTGCCCCCGCGGCCGCCGAGCGGTCGCCGCCGCTCCCTTCGGGTAGTCGCCGCCGCCGCGTACGGCGCCGCTCAGCGAGGGCGGGGATGCGGGTGCCGGAGGTGGAGGCGCGAGGGAAGCGCGCAGCAGTAGTGAGGGGGAATGCGGAGGAGGCGGCCGTGGAGGCGGAGGTGGAAGGGGTGGCCATCGTGGCCGGGGTTTAGTGGAGAAGACGAGAGTGAGGGTTTTGGATAAGATAGGCAGGTTTTCAAGTTTTGGAGGGAGAGGGAGAGGGCCGGCGCAGCCGTTCGCCCTTTTTCTTTTTTCTTTCGACAGTTGCTACACCATGTTTTCAAATAATAAGTGTCACACTATGGCATGAAACAACATGGTTGAAATGCCTTCATTATCATCTGTTTTGACACATCTAACAGATGACGTCAACGATTTTTTTTTGGTTTTTCGGACTTCAAAATGTGTTATCTCTTAAATAAAAAATCCGATTAAAAATCCATTTTCATTATTAAATCTATCTCAGAGAGATCTTTAAAAGTAGATCATGTATTGATATGTATCGACGATTTTTTCGGCCAAAAGTTGTCATGATGTTACACAAAAGTTGTCATAGTGTTTAGACTAAAGTTGCCATTGAAGCAAATATGTCATAGAGGCAATAATAAAGTTATTATTATTTTATTTCCTTATATCATGATAAATGTTTATTATTCATGCTAGAATTGTATTAACCGGAAACTTAGTACATGTGTGAATACATAGACAAAACAAAGTGTCCCTAGTATGCCTCTACTAGACTAGCTCGTTAATCAAAGATGGTTAAGTTTCCTGACCATAGACATGTGTTGTCATTTGATGAACGGGATCACATCATTAGAGAATGATGTGATTGACTTGACCCATCCGTTAGCTTAGCATTATGATCGTTAAGTTTTATTGCTATTGCTTTCTTCATGACTTATACATGTTCCTTTGACTATGAGATTATGCAACTCCCGAATACCGGAGGAACACCTTGTGTGCTATCAAACGTCACAATGTAACTGGGTGATTATAAAGATGCTCTACAGGTGTCTCCAAAGGTGTTTATTGGGTTGGCATAGATCGAGATTAGGATTTGTCACTCCGTGTATCGGAGAGGTATCTCTGGGCCCTCTCGGTAATGAACATCACTATAAGCCTTGCAAGCAATGTGAATAATGAGTTAGTTGCGAGATGATGCATTACGGAACGAGTAAAGAGACTTGCCGATAACGGGATCGAACTAGGTATGATGATACCGACGATGGAATCTCGGGAAAGTAACATACCGATGACAAAAGGAATAACGTATGTTGTTATGCGGTTTGACCGATAAAGATCTTCGTAGAATATGTAGGAGCCAGTATGAGCATCCAGGTTCTGCTATTGGTTATTGACCGGAGATGTCTCGGTCATGTCTACATAGTTCTCGAACCCGTAGGGTCCGCACGCTTAACGTTCGATGCCGATTTGTATTATGAGTTATGTGATTTGATTACCGAAGTTTGTTCGGAGTCCCGGATGAGATCACGGACATGACGAGGAGTCTCGAAATGGTCGAGAGGTAAAGACTCATATATTGGAAGGTTACATTCGAACACCGGAATGGTTCGGGTTGTTTCGGATGAGTTTCGGAGTACCGGGGTTACCGGAACCCCCCCCCCCCTGAAAGTTCATGGGCCTTAGTGGAAAGGAGAGGAGGGCCACAAGGGAGGCCGCCCCCCATGGCCAGTCCGAATTGGACTAGGGGGGGCGGCGCCCCCTCTTTCCTTCTCCCCTCTTCCTCCTTCCCTCTCTCTCCCTCTCCTGGAAGGAAGGGGACTCCAACTAGGATTGGGAATACTAGTTGGACTCCCCATGGCGGGCGCCCCCTTGGCCGGCCTCCTCCTCCTCCCCTCCTTTACATACGTGGGAGGGGGCACCCCAAAGAGACACCAAGTCTTCTCTTAGCCGTGTGCGGTGCCCCTGATACGTCTCCAACGTATCTATAATTTTTTATTGTTCCATGCTATATTATATTCTGTTTTGGATGTTTAATGGGCTTTATTATACACTTCTATATTATTTTTGGGACTAACCTATTAACCGGAGGCCCAGTCCGAATTGCTGTTTTTTGCCTATTTTAGTGTTTCGAAGGAAAAGGATATCAAACGGAGTCCAAACGAAATGAAACCTTCGGGAACGTGATTTTTGGAACAAACGTGATCCAGAGGACTTGGAGTCTACGTAAAGCAATCAACGAGGAGAGCATGAGGCAGGGGCGCGCCTACCCCCCCCCCCAGGCGCGCCCTCCACCCTCGTGGGGCCCACGTTGCTCCATCGACATACTTCTTCCTCCTATATATACCTACGTACCCCGAAAACATCATATACAGAGCCAAAACCCTATTTCCACCGCCGCAACCTTCCGTACCCGTGAGATCCCATCTTGGGGCCTTTTCCGGCGCTCCGCCGGAGTGGGCATTGATCACGGAGGGCTTCTACATCAACACCATAGCCTCCCTGATGATGTGTGAGTAGTTTACCTCAGACCTTCGGGTCCATAGTTATTAGCTAGATGGCTTCTTCTCTCTCTTTGGATCTCAATACAAAGTTCTCCTCGATCTTCTTGGAGATCTATTCGATGTAATCTTCTTTTGCGGTGTGTTTGTCGAGATCCGATGAATTGTGGGTTTATGATCAAGATTATCTATGAACAATATTTGAATCTCCTCTGAATTCTTTTATGTATGATTGGTTATCTTTGCAAGTCTCTTCGAATTGTCAGTTTGGTTTGGCCTACTAGATTGATCTTTCTTGCAATGGGAGAAGTGCTTAGCTTTGGGTTCAATCTTGCGGTGCTCGATCCCAGTGACAGAAAGGGAAATGACACGTATTGTATTATTGCCATCGAGGATAAAAAGATGGGGTTTATATCATATTGCATGAGTTTATCCCTCTACATCATGTCATCTTACTTAAAGCATTACTCTGTTCTTATGAACTTAATACTCTAGATGCATGCTGGATAGCGGTCGATGTGTGGAGTAATAGTAGTAGATGCAGAATCGTTTCGGTCTACTTGTCGCGGACGTGATGCCTATATACATGATCATACCTAGATATTCTCATAACTATGCTCAATTCTATCAATTGCTCGACAGTAATTCGTTTACCCACCGTAATATTTATGCTCTTGAGAGAAGCCAGTAGTGAAACCTATGGCCCCGGGTCTATTTTCCATCATATTAATCTCCCAACAACTAGCTATTTCTGGCGCCGTTTATTTTACTTTGCATCTTTATTTACTCTTTATCATAAAATTACCAAAAATATTATCTTATCATCTCTATCAGATCTCACTCTCGTAAGTGACCGTGAAGGGATTGACAATCCCTTTATCGCGTTGGTTGCGAGGTTCTTATTTGTTTGTGTAGGTGCGTGGGACTCGAGCGTGGTCTCCTACTGGATTGATACCTTGGTTCTCAAAAACTGAGGGAAATACTTACGCTACTTTACTGCATCACCCTTTCCTCTTCAAGGGAAAACCAACGCAGTGCTCAAGAGGTAGCAAGAAGGATTTCTGGCGCCGTTACCGGGGAGTCTACGCACAAGTCAAGACATACCAAGTACCCATCACAAACTCTTATCCCTCGCATTACATTATTTGCCATTTGCCTCTCGTTTTCCTCTCCCCCACTCCACCCTTGCCATTTTATTTGCCCTCTCTTTTCTGTTCGCCTCCCTCTTTCTTTTGCTCCTCGCACTTTCTGCCGTTATGTCTGAAATTGGGGAAATTATTGTCGATATGGGCAATAATAATAACATGGAAAATTCTGATGCTCTTGCTGAAGAACCCCCTACCTTACATACAAAAAAATTCCGAATTGGTGGTGGTAATATTATTGGAAAAGGAGTTATCCAAGATTTCTTTACTTGTGCCGGTGCTTTGCCTTCTATGGGTAGTTCTATTCTTCATAGAACTAGTAATCTTGCGGACTCTATCGCCATACTTGTAGTTGAACTTGAAAGGCAATTTATGCACATGCATCCTTGCATACAAAGGATTTTCCTAGAATTTTCTAATATTGAGCATTCTTCTGTTAAGCGTGCCGCTACTATCTTTTTGGCTCATGAGTTCAGATTTATAATAAAAGAGGCCAAAGAAATCTTTGCACACTATAGGGTGGACGCTGGCCGTCCTCCCATAGAGGCTATCCTCTTTGATCAAGAGGAAATAATGCGTTTTCAATCTCTAGACTATGTTGCTTTTAATGAAAACCTTAGAAAAAGGGTTCCTACCAATGTTCTAGTTGATAGAATTTCTGAACTTAATAATGATTTTGCTATTCGAAATAATGAGCTAGGATATTCTCTCGAGTTTAGGCTCACGAAGTTCTGTCAGAAGAATGCTCATAATGATGAATTGGTTGTGCAATACGAAGGGCCGAAGGAGGAACCTATACCTCCCAAAGTTGGTCTTGGGGACTTCTGTCCCATTAAATTTAGCCCTTTTGATTACTTTTGCTTGCCTCAAAGAAAACTTGCTGCTGAACGTAGAGAATATGAAATGAGTTTTCGTGATCTATCCTATTATTATGGCAATACCTAGATCTATCTTTGCTTTTATGCCTAGCTAGGGGCGTTAAACGATAGCGCTTGTTGGGAGGCAACCCAATTTTATTTTAGTTTTTTTTCTTTTTGCTTCTGTTTAGGAATAAATATTTGATCTAGCCTCTGGTTAGGTTTTTTTTATGTTTTAATTAGTGTTTGTGCCAAGTTAAACCTATAGGATCTTCTTGGATGATAGTTATTTGATCTTGCTGAAAATTCCAGAAACTTTCTGTTCACGAAAACAATTGTTAAAAATCACCAGAACGTGATAAAATACTGATTCCAATTGTCTAGGTCGTCCTATTTTGGTAGATTTTTTTGAGTTCCAGAAGTTTGCGTTAGTTACAGATTACTACAGACTGTTCTGTTTTTCATAGATTCTGTTTTTCGTGTGTTGTTTGCTTATTTTGATAAATCTATGGCTAGTAAAAGAGTTTATAAACCATAGATAAGTTGGAATACAGTAGGTTTAACACCAATATAAATAAAGAATGAGTTCAATACAGTACCTTGAAGTGGTGTTTTGTTTTCTTTCGCTAACGGAGCTCACGAGATTTTCTGTTAAGTTTTGTGTTGTGAAGTTTTCAAGTTTTGGGTAAAAGATTTGATGGATTATGGAACAAGGAGTGGCAAGAGCCTAAGCTTGGGGATGCCCATGTCACCCCAAGATAATCTAAGGACACCAAAAAGCCAAAGCTTGGGGATGCCCCGGAAGGCATCCCCTCTTTCGTCTTCGTCCATCGGTAACTTTACTTGGAGCTATATTTTTATTCACCACATGATATGTGTTTTGCTTGGAGCGTCTTGTATGATTTGAGTCTTTGCTTTTAGTTTACCACAATCATCCTTGCTGTACACACCTTTTGAGAGAGACACACATGATTCGGAATTTATTAGAATACTCTATGTGCTTCACTTATATCTTTTGAGTTATATAGTTTTTGCTCTAGTGCTTCACTTATATCTTTTAGAGCACGGTGGTGGATTTGTTTTATAGAAACTATTGTTCTCTCATGCTTCACTTATATTATTTTGAGAGTCCTACAAAACAGCATGGTAATTTGCTTTAATTATGATAGGCATCCAAGATTAGTAAAAAAATCTTATAAGTGTGTTGAATACTATAGAAGTTTGATGCTTGATAATTGTTTTGAGATATGAAGATGGTGATATTAGAGTCATGCTAGTTGAGTAGTTGTGAATTTGAGGAATACTTGTGTTAAAGTTTGTGATTCCCGTAGCATGCACGTATGGTGAACCGTTATGTGATGAAGTCGGAGCATGATTTATTTATTGATTGTCTTCCTTATGAGTGGCGGTCGGGGACGAGCGATGGTCTTTTCCTACCAATCTATCCCCCTAGGAGCATGCGCGTAATACTTTGCTTTGATAACTTGTAGATTTTTGCAACAAGTATATGAGTTCTTTATGACTAATGTTGAGTCCATGGATTATACGCACTCTCTTCCTTCCACCATTGCTAGCCTCTCTAATACCGCGCACTTTTCGCCGGTATCATACACCCACCATATACCTTCCTCAAAACAGCCACCATACCTACCTATCATGGCATTTCCATAGCCATTCCGAGATATATTGCCATGCAACTTACCACCGTTCCGTTTACTATGACACGCTTCATCATTGTCATATTGCTTTGCATGATCATGTAGTTGACATCGTATTTGTGGCAAAGCCACCGTCTTTCATACATGTCACTCTTGATTCATTGCATATCCCGGTACACCGCCGGAGGCATTCACATAGAGTCATATTTTGTTCTAAGTATTGAGTTGTAATTCTTGAGTTGTAAGTAAATAAAAGTGTGATGATCATCATTATTAGAGCATTGTCCCAAGTGAGGAAAGGATGATGGAGACTATGATTCCCCCACAAGTCGGGATGAGACTCCGGACGAAAAAAGAAAAAAAAGAGGCCATAAAAAAGAGAAAAGGCCCAAAGAAAAAAATGAGAGAAAAAGAGAGAAGGGACAATGCTACTATCCTTTTCCACACTTGTGCTTCAAAGTAGCACCATGATCTTCATGATAGAGAGTCTCCTATGATATCACTTTCATATACTAGTGGGAATTTTTCATTATAGAACTTGGCTTGTATATTCCAATGATGGGCTTCCTCAAAATGCCCTAGGTCTTCGTGAGCAAGCGAGTTGGATGCACACCCACTTAGTTTCTTTTGTTGAGCTTTCATATACTTATAGCTCTAGTGCATCCGTTGCATGGCAATCCCTACTCACTCACATTGATATCTATTGATGGGCATCTCCATAGCCCGTTGATACGCCTAGTTGATGTGAGACTATCTTCTCCTTTTTTGTCTTCTCCACAACCACCATTCTATTCCACATATAGTGCTATGTCCATGGCTCACGCTCATGTATTTCGTAAAGATTGAAAAAGTTTGAGAACACCAAAAGTATGAAACAATTGCTTGGCTTGTCATCGGAGTTGTGCATGACTAAATACTTTGTGTGATGAAGATAGAGCATAGCCAGACTATATGATTTTGTAGGGATAACTTTCTTTGGCCATGTTATTTTGAGAAGACATAATTGCTTAGTTAGTATGCTTGAAGTATTATTATTTTTATGTCAATATTAAACTATATATTATCTTGAATCTTTCGGATCTGAATATTCATACCACAAATAAGAGAATTACATTGAAAATTATGCTAAGTAGCATTCTAATCAAAAATTCTATTTTTATCATTTACCTACTCGAGGACGAGCAGGAATTAAGCTTGGGGATGCTTGATACTTCTCCAACGTATCTATAATTTTTTATTGTTCCATTCTATATTATATTCTGTTTTGGATGTTTAATGGGATTTATTATACACTTTCATATTATTTTTGGGACTAACCTATTAACCTGAGGCCCAGCCCGAATTGCTGTTTTTTGCCTATTTAAGTGTTTCGAAGGAAAAGGATATCAAACGGAGTCCAAATGGAATGAAACCTTCGGGAACGTGATTTTCGGAACAAACGTGATCCAGAGGACTTGGATTGTACGTAAAGCAATCAACGAGGAGAGCACGAGGCAGGGGCGCGCCTACCCCCCCCCCCCCCAGGCGCGCCCTCCACCCTCGTGGGGCCCACATTGCTCCACCGACGCACCTCTTCCTCCTATATATACCTACGTACCCCAAAAACATCATATACAGAGCCAAAACCCTATTTCCACCGCCGCAACCTTCTGTACCCATGAGATCCCATCTCGGGGCCTTTTTCGGCGCTCCGCCTGAGGGGGCATTGATCACGGAGGGCTTCTACATCAACACCATAGCCTCTCTGATGATGTGTGGGTAGTTTACCTCAGACCTTCAGGTCCATAGTTATTAGCTAGATGGCTTCTTCTCTCTCTTTGGATCTCAATACAAAGTTCTCCTCGATCTTCTTGGAGATCTATTCGATGTAATCTTCTTTTGCGGTGTGTTTGTCGAGATCCGATGAATTGTGGGTTTATGATCAAGATTATCTATGAACAATATTTGAATCTCCTCTGAATTCTTTTATGTATGATTGGTTATCTTTGCAAGTCTCTTCGAATTGTCAGTTTGGTTTGGCCTACTAGATTGATCTTTCTTGCAATGGGAGAAGTGCTTAGCTTTGGGTTCAATCTTGCGGTGCTCGATTCCCAGTGACAGAAGGGCAGCAAGGCACGTATTGTATTGTTGCCATCGAGGATAAAAAGATGGGGTTTATATCATATTGCATGAGTTTATCCCTCTACATCATGTCATCTTACTTAAAGCATTACTCTGTTCTTATGAACTTAATACTCTAGATGCATGCTGGATAGCGGTCGATGTGTGGAGTAATAGTAGTAGATGCAGAATCGTTTCGGTCTACTTGTCGCGGACGTGATGCCTATATACATGATCATACCTAGATATTCTCATAACTATGCTCAATTCTATCAATTGCTCGACAGTAATTCGTTTACCCACCGTAATACTTATGCTCTTGAGAGAAGCCACTAGTGAAACCTATGGCCCCCGGGTCTATTTTCCATCATATTAATCTCCCAACACTTAGCTATTTCTGGCGCCGTTTATTTTACTTTGCATCTTTATTTACTCTTTATCATAAAATACCAAAAATATTATCTTATCATATCTATCAGATCTCACTCTCGTAAGTGACCGTGAAGGGATTGACAACCCCTTTATCGCGTTGGTTGCGAGGTTCTTATTTGTTTGTGTAGGTGCGTGGGACTCGAGCGTGGTCTCCTACTGGATTGATACCTTGGTTCTCAAAAACTGAGGGAAATACTTATGCTACTTTACTGCATCACCCTTTCCTCTTCACGGGAAAACCAACGCAGTGCTCAAGAGGTAGCAGCCCCCCTCCACAGTTACACACCTCGGTCATATTGTCGTAGTGCTTAGGCGAAGCCCTGCGCCGGTAACTTCATCATCAGCGTCGCCACGCCGTCGTACTGACGGAACTCTCCCTCGGCCTCAACTGGATCAAGAGCTCAAGGGACGTCATCGAGCTCAACATGTGCTGAACGTGGAGGTATCGTACGTTCGGTGCTTGTATCGGTTGGATCGCGAAGACGTTCGACTACATCAACCGTGTTACTAAGCGCTTCCGCTTTCGGTCTACGAGGGTACGTGGACACACTCTCCCCACTCGTTGCTATGCTTCTCCTAGATAGATCTTGCGTGATTGTAGGAATTTTTTTGAAATACTACATTCCCTAACAGCCATGATATGTTTCATCTATTTTTTCTTCTAAATTTAAAGCTATCATTGTATTTCAACTAATTTTCACGGCAAAATTTATTAATGGACCATGGCAATTTTTAGTAATTAACCACGGCAAATTTAATTCATGGATCATGGCAATTTTTAGTAATTCATCATGGCAAATTTAGTTTATATATCATGGCAATCCACATGTACAATTCAACAAGAATGTCCCAAACTAAGTGGATCGAAACTTGAACTCAAGATCTTAAGCTCTTATACCATGTTAAACTTCATGCACAAGTCAATGCAATCGAAAGTTTGAACTGGTGAAAAGAGTTAGGTAATCCACATATACACTTCAACAAGAATGTCCCAAACTAAGTGGATGGATATCACCTTTGTAAGCAAGATAAAACTTGGTGTGAATATCAACATAGATCTTTTTGCTTCTTAGTTATGTAAAACTAAATTATTGTCAAGGCAAACTTGTAAACCTAGAATTCAAATAAAATCACCTAAGTGAAATCTTGGACCATATAATATTTCTTTCCAAGATTATCCATGGCCCAAGACTAGCCCTTAAAATTAGTGGCACCTAAACCCTAAAACAAGAGTTTAGCCTAAGTGCAAAAGCTTATGAAGTAAAATTTCTTGAAAGTCAAACTAAGACTTTACAACACCCTATGGCCTCACTTGCAGCAATTGTTTTCTGAAGTGGTCCCAAGTTTTTCTTTTCGTGCCATTTTAAAAATCAGCATTTTAGCATTTAATTAGTAAAAATAAGTTCTGGTTTTCGCAAAATCCATAGAAGTTCAACTTAGTTTTTTTGGACTTTCCAAGCGCGTCTAGGTCAAAAACCTATCTAGCCCCTTTTCAAAAAGTTTGAAATATGGTTAAACCCGATTTGGTTCAAACTTTGGTCAAGATAAGATTTGGAGCAAACCACTTCAAAAAATGTGAGGAAAACCATTGAGGTGACCTATTCCACCCCAACCCTCTAGACACCGGATTTATTCCATGGACTTGTAACATTGAACTCTAGCTCAATTCAAACTTATGTTTTGAATTTGAATTCAAACACATTATGTCCGAATCTTCACCAAAACTTCTAGAAGCCCAAGCCTGGCATGTGGGACCCCAAGGGTCAGTACGACCCATGGGAGCCACCAAATCCTCCTCGATCAACGAGCCAACAACCCATCAAGGAATAAGACACAAAAAGTCCAAGAGTATCTACATCAACCATACTCATGAACCAAGCTCCATTATGGGTACTGATGGGTGGCTTGCCGATGATAAGGCAAATTATCTGTGACATGCCTTCATTGTCACTCCAATGGTCCTCGCTACAGAATGTAGGTTATTTTGTGACGACCCACTTATGTCACGTAAAACTGATTTTTGTCGTCGGAAATGGTCTAGTGATGGCTTACGCCCGTCACCCCCACCGCCAGCTAAGCACTGTTACAAAAACAAAACCTTGATAGTACCACTTCTTTTACCACGTAAGATCGTGTCTTAGTTGATGAACCCATTTTTGTCATGAATCGTCATCTTCGGTGACGGCTCAAACAGTCACCTATGATATGTCGATTTGTCACCTAAGTTGTTTTTTGTGATGATAATCTGTCACCAGTAATCGGGTCGTCAGTTTGACCGGTCATAGATTCTGACATATGGGCACAATAGTTGCTGACGTGGTTGCTTCCATGTGGGTCCGACTATGGTTTTTTCACCGACGGGGCCCGTCGGTGATAAGTCGGGCACTAGTTTTGACCGGTCAATGGTGCAAACATATGAGCCCATAAGGCTTTGACATGGCTGTTGCAAAGTGGGTCAAAACGTTGAGTCATGTGGCTTCTTACATGTGGGTCCATACGCCGGTGACAGCATGCATAGACTACATAGTTTTTAGACGTGATGAATTTGTTTTATATTGCAGTTAGCGGGCAATTTTGAACAAAATTCATAATTTTGAAAATCTAATATGAATTTGTGCAAAATTTGAATTTGAATGCAAATTCAGCTCTCACTGTTGTGATTAAATCGCAAACTTGAGAATTGGCACACATACTAAGACATTATAATAACCAACCATGGAAAAGAGTCACAAAATAAAAGTAGGCACATGAAACGGTTTCATGACCAGCAAAGAACGCAGCAGTATGAATGGGGTGTTTGTTCAGCTGCATCAATGGGATGGTGGCGACGCAATCCTGGCGATTAACTTAAACATTCAATCAAGATCATTAAGGCTCTTTTCAAAATCCAAAGTTTTCTCTTCCTTGGCATGTTTTTTCCTGCTAGTCTACAAGGGTAGTGTTGATAGATTCAAGACGATTGTGCAGGTCTAATGGTACCATTTTTTGACCTTCAATTTCATCATGTTATTCTGGCAGGGCCTTCTTGAAACCTTCAAGTACTTTTTGCTGCTCTACAAGGGTGATCTTCACACAATGAAGATCATGCTTCGCATATGGAAGGACATGCTTCATAGCTTCATATTGTTGTTGTTGCTCTGTCAGGGCCTTCTTGACAGCTTCAATTTCTATTTGTTGCTTCGCTAGGGCCTTCTTCGTAGTTCGTCCTGCTGCTTTGCCAGGGCATGCTCGATAGTTTCTAGTTCTTCCTGCTGCACTACCGAGCATTTTTTATTGCATCTGTTTGTTTTTTCTTGGGCCCCAAGACTTGTAGTAAGGTCATCATTTGAGAGCCCTAACTTTCCCTACACAAAAAAATATACCCAGGTTACAACATGTGGAAGAATTCCAAAATGTAGATGCATTTGCCGCAATATACGGTGGTAGGGTACAGGGACAATCATACAATTTAAAGAAGTGTTTACAGAAAATAGTACGCCGACTCACCACTTGAATCCTCTTTCTCTTTGATGTACTTGAGATTGGCAGTACATCTAAATTAAGAGACATGAGTCGTTTGAACTCTTGATGTACCATCTGTATATCCTTAGTGCGTACTTGAAGTTGATGATGATAAGATTCCTACCATAATGTAGTTGAAGATATTAGATTTTAGTTTACAATTTATATTACATGTGCATGTTAGAGAGAGTAAACATATTCTAACTATAGATGAAGAGTTGCAATAACACTGTCCTATACATCTTTAGACATGGCCAAATTTGCATTATTTGGTTCACTTTCAGTGTCACGGTCTATCAAGTCTTCTTGATGGTGTGTGCCGTTTATGTTAAGGAACATGAGTTCCTATATCTGAACCAATGTTCAAAATATCATCCGATTCACCAATTTATCGGCCCATTTATCGCTTATCAGTGGGTGGCCACTAAGGTTATACCTTATCTTTGCTATTTATTAGTTGGGTTGATTTATCGCTCTGACAAGCTATTAATCAGGAATCTAGTGATTAACCCTTGTAGCCAGAAACCCGAAAATAGGGCCTCCCCTTAAATAGCATTCCGCACATCACCTAAAACTCTAAGCTCCCTTGTCAGGAGCTCTCCTGGTGAATCGTGGGGTGTGGAAAGTGTGTGGAACCCCAGTGATAGTGGGATGGACGTTTTGTGAGGGCAGCTGGTTCCTTGCCTGTTCATTTTTTCTTTGGTACGTCTGCTCCATGTAGTGTGGAAGATAGCTGGGCTCCAGGAGAGGTCACATGTCGAAGCGGCAGGTCGATTTAAAAATGTTGTGAATTAAATCGCTGAGAGTTACTTGTGAACCTTTTAAAATATTTGAAATTTATTTTAAATTTGAATTTTTAAATCCATGAATATTTTCTAAATTCCTGTGCATTTAATAAAGTCATGGTTTAGAAAAATCTTTTGATTAACAAAAAAATAAAAAAATTAGCGGCTTTTTATAAGATTGAAGTAGAGTGGGCGCTAAAATATATTACTAAGCGAGCAAGTCGAGCTGAGCGAGTGGGAGATTTGTGGACTGACCCACGTGAACATTGTATCAGCAATTATACAATTTCATCGTGGAATATAAGCTCCCAAGGGGCTCACACAATGACCACCTGCTAACATCAAGATCAAAATATGTAAGGATATCACAATCATGCACCAAACAACTCCAGTTTCCTCACAAAACAAATATCATCTTTATGGGCACCCTGGCACGATATACAGATTAAAAAACCATTAGAACATAATTAAATCCAAGCCAATGCAGTAAAAAAATCAACCACAATAATCATCTCCTCCTTTGGTCCAAGTTTGCCAAGTTTCCTCACGAGGAGGAGGGACGCGCGCTGCGCCACCGGCACCTTGGATGCCGTTGCGGTCTGCCGCACACTCTGGAGACGGGGGGTTGAGGACGCTCTGGTCTTGGGAGGTGCAGAGGGCCTGCACGATGGAGCACTGACGATGAGGGGAGCCTGGACGTCCTGGAAGAGATGGCGCGGTCCTCCGATCTGCAACTGTTGCACCTGCTGGGTCACCGCACCCAGCTGCAGGCCCATGGCCACCGCGGGCGCGGGAGTGTGGCAGGCCAGGATCAGGTCGGGCTGCATGCAGCTAGATAGTGTCTCGTCGATGGTGCCATGCGAGTCGGTGTGGACCCCACTGGCCTGGCCTTTAGCATCCTTGAAGGATAGCGGGGCGGCCAGGACATCGGCGATGGAAGACTCCGGCGCGATTTGCAGGCGATCCGGAGGTGGCGGTGGAGGCAGGGCCGCGCCCTCCGCGTCGAAGAAGCCGTCGAACCCATCAGCAGTTGCCGCCGTAGGGGGAGGCGGCGGTGGTGGGAGCGCGATCGCCGCCGGGGAAGGCATGGACGGCTGGAGCAGCGGAAGCGGAGGAGTGGCCTTGAGTGCGCCTCCCCTGGGGTGGTCGCGCCCGGCTCCGTTGCGACGGCTCACCGGGGTACGGCTTCGCCATCTAGAGGGGGGGTTTCCTTCCGAGGCTGCTGCGTGCCAGACTGGCCATGGCGGAGAGAGTGTCTTTCCAAGAGCGGTGGCCGTCCCGCCACCGTCACGGTTGTCGTCGTCGCGGCGCACCCCCAGCTGCAGCCCTCCACAACCTGAAGGGTCCACAACCGCGGGGCAGTGCCGGGGCTGGCCCTACCCGTTCTCGACATGCATGACCCACGTGTCGGTCCAGACAGCGGGCACGAGCCGGCCCTAGTCGGAGTCGGAGGAAGGCAGACCGCTCTGCACGGAGCGAGAGGAACGCGGCGAGGGCGGCGACCAGTCCTTGACTTGGTCCACGTGGATCAGCATGTCGTGTCGCCAGACGCGCGGCCGCGGCGCCACCTCGCGGCTCGGCGGCGAGAAGCCGAGCATGGCATCGACGCGCCTGGCACCACGAGGCGCCCTCCAGAACGTGTGCCTGATCGGGATGTGGGCGGCTGAAGGAAATATGCCTAGAGGCAATAATAAAGTTGTTATTTATATTTCCTTATATCATGATAAATGTTTATTATTCATGCTAGAATTGTATTAACCGGAAACTTAGTACATGTGTGAATACATAGACAAACAAAGTGTCACTAGTATGCCTCTACTTGACTAGCTCGTTAATCAAAGATGGTTAAGTTTCCTAGCCATGGACAAAGAGTTGTCATTTGATAAGCGGGATCACATCATTAAATAATGATGTGATTGACTTGACCCATCCGTTAGCTTAGCACGATGATCGTTTAGTTTGTTGCTATTGCTTTCTTCATAACTTATACATGTTCCTATGACTATGAGATTATGCAACTCCCGAATACCAGAGGAACACTTAGTGTGCTATCAAACGTCACAACGTAACTGGGTGATTATAAAGATGCTCTACAGGTGTCTCCCATGGTGTTTGTTGAGTTGGCATGGATCAAGATTAGGATTTGTCACTCCGAGTATCGGAGAGGTATCTCTGGGCCCTCTCGGTAATGCACATCACTATAAGCCTTGCAAGCATTGTGACTAATGAGTTAGTTGCAGGATGATGCATTACGGAACGAGTAAAGAGACTTGCCGGTAACGAGATTGAACTAGGTATTGAGATACCGACGATCGAATCTCGGGCAAGTAACATACCGATGACAAAGCGAACTACTTATTTTGTTGTGCGGTTTGACCAATAAAGATCTTCGTAGAATATGTAGGAACCAATATGAGCATCCAGGTTCCGCTATTGGTTATTGACCGGAGAGGAGTCTCGGTCATGTCTACATAGTTCTTGAACCCGTAGGGTCCGCACGCTTAACATTCGGTGACGATCAGTATTATGAGTTTATGTGCTTTGATGTACCGAAGGTTGTTCCGAGTCCCGGATATGATCACGGACATGACGAGGAGTCTCGAAATGGTCGAGATATAAAGATCGATATATTGGATGACTATGTTTGGACATCGGAATGGTTCCGGGTGGGTTCGGGCATTTACCGGAGTATCGGGAGGTTATCGGAACCCCCCGGGAAGTATATGGGCCTTATTGGGCCATAGTGGGAGAGAGGAGAAGGGAGCCTAGGAGGGCCCCCCCAAGCCCAATCCGAATTGGGCGGGGGGCCGGCCCCCCTTTCCTTCCTCCTTCCTTCTTCTCCTAGTCCAACTAGGGAAGGGGGGGGAATCCTACTCCTGGTGGGAGTAGGACTCCTCCAGGGCGCGCCATAGAGGGCCGGCCCTCCCCCCTCCTCCACTCCTTTATGTACAGGGGAGGGGGCACCCCATAGACACACAAGTTGATCATTGTCTTAGCCGTGTGCGGTGCCCCCCTCCACCATAATCCACCTCGGTCATATCGTCGTAGTGCTTAGGCGAAGCTCTGCACCGGTAGCTTCATCATCACCGTCATCACGCCGTCGTGCTGACGAAGCTCTCCCTCGACACTCAGCTGGATCAAGAGTTCGTGGGACGTCACCGAGCCGAACGTGTGCAGATCGCGGAAGTGTCGTACTTTCGGTGCTAGGATCGGTCGTATCGTGAAGACGTACGACTACATCAACCGCGTTGTCATAACGCTTCCGCTTACGGTCTATGAGGGTACGTGGACTACACTCTCCCCTCTCGTTGCTATGTGATACGTCTCTGTCGTATCTATAATTTTTTATTGTTCCATGCCAATATTATACAACTTCCATATACTTTTGGCAACTTTTTATACTATTTTTGGGACTAACATATTGATCCAGTGCCTAGTGCCAGTTCCTGTTTGTTGCATGCTTTATGTTTCGCAGAAACCCCATATCAAACAGAATGCAAACGGGATAAAAACGGATGGACAATATTTTTGGAATATTTGGAAAATTCGGGAAGAAGAATCAACGCGAGACGGTGCCCGAGGGGGGCACGAGGCAGGGGCGCGCCTGCCCCCCTCGTGGGCCCCCCGTAAGGCGGTTGCTACTCTTATTTGGCCGCAAGAAAGCTAATTTTCGGAGAAAAATCTGGGCGAAGGTTTCAATCCAATCGGAGTTACGGATCTCCATGTATATACGAAACGGTGAAAGGGCAGAAGACAGGAACGCGGAAACAGAGAGAGGCAGAGAGAGAGATCCAATCTCGGAGGGGCTCTCGCCCCTCCCATGCCATGGAGGCCAAGGACCAGAGGGGAAACCCTTCTCCCATCTAGGGAGGAGGTCAAGGAAGAATAAGAAGAAGAAGGGCCCCCTCTCCCCTTCTCTTCCGGTGGCGCCGGAACGCTGTCGTGGCCACCATCATCATCACCGCAATCTTCACCAACACCTCCGCCATCTTCACCAACATCTCCATCACCTGCCCCCCTCTATCTACAGTGGTCCACTCTCCCGCAACCCGTTGTACCCTCTACTTGAACATGGTGCTTTATGCTTCATATTATTATCCAATGATGTGTCGCCATCCTATGATGTCTGAGTAGATTTTCATTGTCCTATCGGCGGTTGATGAATTGCTATGATTGATTTAATTTGCTTGTGGTTATGTTGCTGTCCTTTGGTGCCCATCATATGAGCGCGCGCGTGGATCACACCATAGGGTTAGTTGTATGTTGATAGGACTACATATTGGAGGGCAAGAGTGACAGAAGCTTCTACCTAGCATAGAAATTGATGCATACGGGATTGAAGGGGGACCAATATATCTTAATGCTATGGTTGGGTTTTACCTTAATGAACGTTAGTAGTTGCGGATGCTTGCTAATAGTTCCAATCATAAGTGCATAGAATTCCAAGTCAGGGATGACATGCTAGCAGTGGCCTCTCCCACATAAAACTTGCTATCGGTCTAGTAAAGTAGTCAATTGCTTAGGGACAATTTCGCAACTCCTAACACCACTTTTCCACACTCGCTATACTAACTTTATTTCTTCTTTATCTAAACAGCCCCTAGTTTATATTTACGTGCTCTTTATATTCTTGCAAACCTATCCAACAACACCTATAAAGTACTTCTAGTTTCATACTTGTCCTAGGTAAAGCGAACGTCAAGTGTGCGTAGAGTTGTATCGGTGGTCGTTAGAACTTGAGGGAATATTTGTTCTACCTTTAGCTCCTCGTTGGGTTTGACACTCTTACTTATCGAAAGAGGCTACAATTGATCCCTGATACGTCTCCGTCGTATCTACTTTTCCAAACACTTTTGCCCTTGTTTTGGACTCTAGCTTGCATGATTTGAATGGAACTAACCCGGACTGATGCTGTTTTCAGCAGAATTGCCATGGTGTTATTTATGTGCAGAAACAAAAGTTCTCGGAATGACCTGAAACTCCACGGAACGTATTTTTGGAAAATATTAAAAATACTGGAAGAAGAATCCACGTCAGGGGGCCCACACCCTGTCCACGAGGGTGGGGGGCGCGCCCCCCTGCCTCGTGGGCCCCCTGACGCTCCACCGACCTCAATTCCAACTCCATATATTCGTGTTCGGGGAGAAAACAATCAGAGAGAAGGATTCATTGCGTTTTACGATACGAAGCCGCCGCCAAACCCTAAAACCTCTCGGGAGGGCTGATCTGGAGTCCGTTCGGGGCTCCAGAGAGGGGGATTCGTCGCCATCGTCATCATCAACCATCCTCCATCACCAATTTCATGATGCTCACCGCCGTGCGTGAGTAATTCCATCGTAGGCTTGCTGGACGGTGATGGGTTGGATGAGATTTATCATGTAATCAAGTTAGTTTTGTTAGGGTTTGATCCCTAGTATCCACTATGTTCTGAGATTGATGTTGCTATGACTTTGCTATGCTTAATGCTTGTCACTAGGGCCCGAGTGCCATGATTTCAGATCTGAACCTATTATGTTTTCATGAATATATGTGAGTTCTTGATTCTATCTTGCAAGTCTATAGTCACCTACTATGTGTTATGATCCGGCAACCCCGAAGTGACAATAATCGGGACCACTCCCGGTGATGACCGTAGTTTGAGGAATTCATGTATTCACTATGTGTTAATGCTTTGTTCCGGTACTCTATTAAATGGAGGCCTTAATATCCCTTAGTTTCCATTAGGATCCCGCTGCCACGGGAGGGTAGGACAAAAGATGTCATGCAAGTTCTTCTCCATAAGCACGTATGACTATATTCGGAATACATGCCTACATTACATTGATGAATTGGAGCTAGTTCTGTGTCACCCTATGTTATGATTGTTACATGATGAACCGCATCTGGCATAATTCTCCATCACTGATCCAATGCCTACGAGCTTTTCACATATTGTTCTTCACTTATTTACTTTTCCGTTGCTACTGTTACAATCACTACAAAACCCAAAAATATTACTTTTGCTACCGTTACCATTACTTCCATACTACTTTGCTACTAAATAATTTGCTGCAGATACTAAGTTATCCAGGTGTGGTTGAATTGACAACTCAACTGCTAATACTTGAGAATATTCTTTGGCTCCCCTTGTGTCGAATCAATAAATTTGGGTTGAATACTCTACCCTCGAAAATTGTTGCGATCCCCTATACTTGTGGGTTATCAAGACTATTTTCTGGCGCCGTTGCCGAGGAGCATAGCTCTATTCTTTGAGTCACTTGGGATTTATATCTGCTGGTCACTATGAAGAACTTGAAAGACGAGAAAACAAAAATTTATCCCTCAACTACGAGGGGGGGGGGGTAAGGAACTGCCATCTAGCTCTGCACTTGATTCACCTTCTGTTTTGAGTAAGCTTGCGACACCTAAACCTGCTTCTGCTATTCATTCTGATATGTCGCATGTTATTGATGATGCCACTTCTGCTATGCATGATACTTATGATGAAACTACTTCTATGCTTGATACTACTGTGCAACTTGGTGAATTTCTTGATGAACAACTTGCTAGGGCTAGAGAGAATGAAATTATTGAAACTGATAATATTGAAGATAGTGATGATGAAGACTCTCCCCCTAATAAATATGAATTACCTGTTGTTCCTGAGGGTTATGTTATGGATGAAAAAGCTGCTAGAGCTATTTTAGCTTGCAATGATAGATATGATCTAAAGAGCTTATTAGCTAAATGGAAGCAGCAATCTCTTAATGCTAGAATGAAACCTGACCCTGCTTTTGCTACTTCACCTATCTGTGTTACTGATAAGGATTATGAATTCTCTGTTGATCCTGATATAATTACTTTGGTTGAATCCGATCCTTTTTATGGCTATGAATCTGAAACTGTTGTGGCACATCTTACTAAATTAAATGATATAGCCACCCTGTTCACTAATGATGAGAGAACTCGCTACTTTTATATCCTTAAAATATTTCCGTTCTCATTAAAGGGTGATGCTAAGATATGGTTTAATTCTCTTGATCCTGGCTGTGTGCGTAGTCCCCAGGATATGATTTATTACTTCTCTGCTAAATATTTCCCTGCTCATAAGAAACAAGCTGCTTTGAGGGATATATATAATTTTGTGCAAATTGAAGAAGAGAGTCTCCCACAAGCTTGGGGGAGGCTTCTCCAATTACTTAATGCTTTGCCTGATCATCCTCTTAAGAAAAATGAAATACTCGATATCTTTAATAACGGACTAACCGATGCTTCCAAAGATTACCTGGATAGTTGTGCTGGTTCTGTTTTCAGGGAAAGAACACCAGATGAAGCTGAAATTCTATTGAATAATATGTTGACAAATGAAAATAATTGGACACTTCCTGAGCCAGCTCCTGAGCCGATTCCTGAGCCTATTCCTAAACCAACTCCGAAGAAAAGGGGTGTTCTATTTCTCAGTCCTGAAGATATGCAAGAGGCAAAGAAATCTATGAAAGAAAAAGGTATTAAAGCGGAAGATGTTAAGAATTTACCTCCTATTGAAGAAATACATGGTCTTAATTTACCGCCTATTGAAGAAATATATGATCCTAATCCATTACCTATTGAAGAAACTCATGGTCTTGATAACCCGACACAGGTAGTAAAGGTAAATTCTCTCTATAGATTTGATGAAGGTGATATTCCCCACTATAAGTTTGCTAGACAATGCTTAGAAGAGTTTGATAATTTTATTATCAAACAAGAAAACTTCAATGCTTATTTTGGTAGACAATTGAAATACAATTCCGATATGCTTGAACACTTGGGTGATTATATGTCTAGAGTTAAAGGTGAACTTAAACTCATTAGTAAACATGCTTCTATGGTTACCACTCAAGTAGAACAAGTACTCAAAGCTCAGAATGATTTGCTCAATGAATTGAATAGTAAGAATAATGACTATGCTGTTAGAGTGGCTACTAGAACTGGTAAAATGACTCAGGAACCTTTGTATCCTGAAGGCCACCCTAAGAGAATTGAACAAGATTATCAGAGAAATAATATTGATACACATAGTCCTTCAAAAAAGAAGAAAAAGAAAAATGATAGGACTTTGCATGCTTCTAGTGAACCTATTACTGAACCACCTGAGAATCCAAATGATATTTCTATCTCTGATGCTGAAACACAATCTGGTAATGAACATGAACCTAGTGATAATGTTAATGATAATGTTCATGTTGATGCTCAACCTAGCAATGATAATGATGTAGAAATTGAACATGTTGTTGATCTTGATAACCCACAATCAAAGAATCAACGTTATGATAAGAGAGACTTTGTTGCTAGGAAACACGGTAAAGAAAGAGAACCTTGGGTTCAGAAACCCATGCCTTTTCCTCCCAAACCATCCAAGAAAAAGGATGATGAGGATTTTGAGCGCTTTGCTGAAATGATTAGACCTATCTTTTTGCGTATGCGATTAACTGATATGCTCAAAGTGAATCCTTATGCCAAGTATATGAAAGAAATTGTCACTAATAAAAGAAAGATACCGGAAGCTGAAATTTCCACCATGCTTGCTAATTACACTTTTAAGGGTGGAATACCAAAGAAACTTGGAGATCCAGGAGTACCCACTATACCATGCTCCATTAAAAGAAACCATGTTAAAACTGCTTTATGTGATCTTGGAGCCGGTGTTAGTGTTATGCCTCTCTCTTTATATCGCAGACTTGATTTGAATAAGTTGACACCTACTGAAATATCCTTGCAAATGGCTGATAAATCAACTGCTATACCTGTCGGTATTTGTGAGGATGCGCCTGTTGTAGTTGCAAACGTTACTATTTTAACGGACTTTGTTATTCTTGATATTCCCGAGGACGATAGTATGTCTATTATTCTTGGAAGACCCTTTTTGAATACTGCAGGGGCTGTTATTGATTGCAACAAAGGCAATGTCACTTTTCATGTTAATGGTAATGAGCATACGGTACACTTTCCGAGGAAACAACCTCAAGTTCATAGCATCAACTCTATTGAAAAAATTCCATCGATTATTTTTGGAGGTTTTGAATTTCCTCTTCCTACTGTCAAGAAGAAATATGATATTCTTATTATTGGGGATGTGCATATCCCCGTTGAGGTAACATAGTGTTATTCGAAATTTCTCCGGTTCCATGTTATTCGGAATGAGTTTGTTAACAAGACTTGATCACCTTGTTAGTGGATTCCTTTTGATGAGCATGATATGGATGAAACTAGAAGGCACAACCTTCTGTACCCTCGTTTTACTTTCTGTTATTTAGTTGAAATAAAGTAAAAAATAGTATTTTTCTGTCTGTTTTCTGATTTATCCGTGCAATATAAAAGTACCTCGAAAATAAAAGTTCTCCAAATGCCCTGCCAATTTAATATGATTTTTTCTGGAATATTTGAGAATATCTGGAACTGAGAACACAGCAGGGGGAGCAAGCACCTGGCCACGAGGGTCCAGGGTGCGCCCACCCCTACAAGGCGCGCCCCCTGCCTCGTGGGCCCATGCTGGTGAAGGAAATATGCCCTAGAGGCAATAATAAAGTATTATTTATTTCCTTGTATCATGATAAATGTTTATTATTCATGCTAGAATTGTATTAACCGGAAACATAATACATGTGTGAATATATAGACAAACAGAGTGTCACTAGTATGCCTCTACTTGACTAGCTCGTTAATCAAAGATGGTTATGTTTCCTAGCCATAGACATAAGTTGTCATTTGATTAACGAGATCACCTCATTAGGAGAATGACGTGATTGACTTGACCCATTCCGTTAGCTTAGCACTCGATCGTTTAGTATGTTGCTATTGCTTTCTTCATGACTTATACATGTTCCTATGACTATGAGATTATGCAACTCCCGTTTACCGGAGGAACACTTTGTGTGCTACCAAACGTCACAACGTAAATGGGTGATTATAAAGGTGCTCTACAGGTGTCTCCAAAGGTACTTGTTGGGTTGGCGTATTTCGAGATTAGGATTTGTCACTCCGATTGTCGGAGAGGTATCTCTGGGCCCACTCGGTAATGCACATCACTATAAGCCTTGCAAGCATTGTGACTAATGAGTTAGTTGCGGGATGATGTGTTACGGAACGAGTAAAGAGACTTGCCGGTAACGAGATTGAACTAGGTATCGAGATACCGACGATCAAATCTCGGGCAAGTAACATACCGGTGACAAAGGGAACAACGTATGTTGTTATGCGGTCTGACCGATAAAGATCTTCGTAGAATATGTGGGAGCCAATATGGGCATCCAGGTCCCGCTATTGGTTATTGACCGGAGACGTGTCTCGGTCATGTCTACATAGTTCTCGAACCCGTAGGGTCCGCACGCTTAACGTTACGATGACAGTTTTATTGAGTTTTGATGTACCGAAGGAGTTCGGAGTCCCGGATGAGATCGGGGATATGACGAGGAGTCTCGAAATGGTCGAGACGTCAAAATCGATATATTGGACGACTATATTCGGACTTCGGAAAGGTTCCGAGTGATTCGGGTATTTTTCGGAGTACCGGAGAGTTACGGGAATTCGTATTGGGCCTTAATGGCCATACGGGAAAGGAGAGAAAGGCCTCAAAAGGTGGCCGCACCCCTCCCCATGGTCTGGTCCGAATTGGACTAGGGAAGGGGGCGCACCCTTCCTTCTTTCTCCTTCCCCCTTCCCTTCTCCTACTCCCACAAGGAAAGGAGGAGTCCTCCCCCCTATGGCGCGCCTCTCCCCTTGGCCGGCTGCCTCCCCCTTGCTCCTTTATATACGGGGGCAGGGGGGCACCCCAGAGACACAACAATTGATCCTTGAGATCTCTTAGCCGTGTGCGGTGCCCCCCTCCACCATATTACACCTCGATAATACCGTTGCGGAGCTTAGGCGAAGCCCTGCGTCGATGGAACATCATCATCGTCACCACGCCGTCGTGCTGACGAAACTCTCCCTCAACACTCGGCTGGATCGGAGTTCGAGGGACGTCATCGAGCTGAACGTGTGTAGAACTCGGAGGTGCCGTACGTTCGGTACTTGATCGGTCGGATCGTGAAGACGTACGACTACATCAACCGCGTTGTAATAACGCTTCCGCTGTCGGTCTACGAGGGTACGTGGACAACACTCTCCCCTCTCGTTGCTATGCATCACCATGATCTTGCGTGTGCGTAGGAATTTTTTTGAAATTACTACGTTCCCCAACAGTGGCATCCGAGCCTGGTTTTATGCGTTGATGCTATGCACGAGTAGAACACAAGTGAGTTATGGGCGATATAAGTCATACTGCTTACCAGCATGTCATACTTTGGTTCAGCGGTATTGTGAGATGAAGCGGCCCGGACCGACATTACGCGTACGCTTACGCGAGACTGGTTTCACCGTTGCGAGCACTCGTTGCTTAAAGTTGACCGACGGGTGTCTGTCTCTCTCACTTTAGTTGAACCGAGTGTGGCTACGCCCGGTCCTTGCGAAGGCTAAAACATCACCAACTTGACAAACTATCGTTGTGGTTTTGATGCGTAGGTAAGAAAGGTTCTTGCTAAGCCCGTAGCAGCCACGTAAAATATGCAACAACAAAGTAGAGGACGTCTAACTTGTTTTTGCAGGGCATGTTGTGATGTGATATGGTCAAGACATGATGTGATATAATGTGTTGTGTGAGCTGATCATGTTTTGTAACCGAGTGATCGGCAACTGGCAGGAGCCATATGGTTGTCGCTTTATTGTATGAGATGCAATCGCCATGTAATAGTTTTACTTTATCACTAAGCGGTAGCGATAGTCGTAAAAGCAATAAGTTGGCGAGACGACAACAATGCTACGATGGAGATCAAGGTGTCGCGCCGGTGACGATGGTGATCATGACGGTGCTTCGGAGATGGAGATCACAAGCACGGTGCTTCGGAGATGGAGATCACAAGCACAAGATGATGATGGCCATATCATATCACTTATATTGATTGCATGTGATGTTAATCCTTTATGCATCTTATCTTGCTTTGTTTGACGGTAGCATTATAAGATGATCCTTCACTATATTATCAAAGTATAAGTGTTCTCCCTGAGTATGCACCGTTGCGAAAGTTCTTCGTGCTGAGGCACCACGTGATGATCGGGTGTGATAGGCTCTACGTTCAAATACAACTGGTGCAAAACAGTTGCACACGCGGAATACTCAGGTTAAACTTGACGAGCCTAGCATATAACAGATATGGCCTCGGAACACGGAGACCGAAAGGTCGAGCGTGAATCATATAGTAGATATGATCAACATAGTGATGTTCACCATTGAAACTACTCCATCTCACGTGATGATCGGACATGGTTTAGTTGATATGGATCATGCGATCACTTAGAGGATTAGAGGGATGTCTATCTAAGTGGGAGTTCTTAAGTAATATGATTAATTGAACTTGAATTTATCATGAACTTAGTACCTGATAGTATTTTGCTTGTCTATGTTAATTGTAGATAGATGGCCCGTGCTGTTGTTCCGTTGAATTTTAATGCGTTTCTTGAGAAAGCAAAGTTGAAAGATGATGGTAGAAATTACACGGACTGGGTCCGTAACTTGAGGATTATCCTCATTGCTGCACAGAAGAATTATGTCCTGGAAGCACCGCTGGGTGCCAGGCCTGCTGCAGGAGCAACACCAGATGTTATGAACGTCTGGCAGAGCAAAGCTGATGACTACTCGATAGTTCAGTGTGCCATGCTTTACGGCTTAGAACCAGGTCTTCAACGACGTTTTGAACGTCATGGAGCATATGAGATGTTCCAGGAGTTGAAGTTAATATTTCAAGCAAATGCCCGAATTGAGAGACATGAAGTCTCCAATAAGTTCTTCAGCTGCAAGATGGAAGAGAATAGTTCTGTCAGTGAGCATATACTCAAAATGTCTGGGTATAACAATCACTTAATTCAACTGGGAGTTAATCTTCCGGATGATAGCGTTATTGACAGAATTCTTCAATCACTGCCACCAAGCTACAAGAGCTTCGTGATGAACTATAATATGCAAGGGATGAGTAAGACAATTCCCGATCTCTTCGCAATGCTAAAGGCTGCGGAGGTAGAAATCAAAAAGGAGCATCAAGTGTTGATGGTCAATAAGACCACCAGTTTCAAGAAAAAGGGTAAAGGGAAGAAGAAAGGGAACTTCAAGAAGAACAACAAACAAGTTGCTGCTCAGGAGAAGAAACCCAAGTCTGGACCTAAGCCTGAAACTGAGTGCTTCTACTGCAAGCAAACTGGTCACTGGAAGCGGAACTGCCCAAAGTATTTGGCGGATAAGAAGGATGGCAAGGTGAACAAAGGTATATGTGATATACATGTTATTGATGTGTACCTTACTAATGCTCGCAGTAGCAACTGGGTATTTGATACTGGTTCTGTTGCTAATATTTGCAACTCGAAACAGGGGCTACGGATTAAGCGAAGATTGGCCAAGGACGAGGTGACGATGCGCGTGGGAAATGGTTCCAAAGTCGATGTGATCGCGGTCGGCACGCTACCTCTACATCTACCTTCAGGATTAGTTTTAGACCTAAATAATTGTTATTTGGTGCCAGCGTTGAGCATGAACATTATATCTGTTGGGGAACGTAGTAATTACAAAAAAATTCCTACGCACACGCAAGATCATGGTGATGCATAGCAACGAGAGGGGAGAGTGTTGTCCATGTACCCTCGTAGACCGAAAGAGGAAGCGTTAACACAACGCGGTTGATGTAGTCGTACGTCTTCACGATCCGACCGATCAAGTACCGAACGTATGGCACCTCCGAGTTCAGCACACGTTCAGCTCGATGACGTCCCTCGAACTCCGATCCAGCCGAGTGTTGAGGGAGAGTTTCGTCAGCACGACGGCGTGGTGACGATGATGATGTTCTACCGACGCAGGGCTTCGCCTAAGCACTGCTACGATATTATCGAGGTGTAATATGGTGGAGGGGGGCACCGCACACGGCTAAGAGATCAATAGATCAATTGTTGTGTCCATGGGGTGCCCCCTGCCCCCGTATATAAAGGAGCAAGGGGGGAGGCGGCCGGCCTAGGAGGAGGGCGCGCCAAGGGGGAGTCCTACTCCCACCGGGAGTAGGACTCCTCCTTTCCTTGTTGGAGTAGGAAAAGGGAAGGGAGAAGGAGAAGGAAGGAAGGGGGCGCCCTCCCTCCCTAGTCCAATTCGGACTAGTCCATGGGGAGGGGTGCGGCCACCCTTTGGGGCCTTTCTCTCCTTTCCCGTATGGCCCATTAAGGCCCAATACGAATTCCCGTAACTCTCCGGTACTCCGAAAAATACCCGAATCACTCGGAACCTTTCCGATGTCCGAATATAGTCGTCCAATATATCGATCTTTACGTCTCGACCATTTAGAGACTCCTCGTCATGTCCCCGATTCATCCGGGACTCCGAACTCCTTTGGTACATCAAAACTCATAAACTCATAATAAAACTGTCATCGTAACGTTAAGCGTGCGGACCCTTTGGGTTCGAGAACTATGTAGGCATGACCGAGAGACCTCTCCGGTCAATAACCAATAGCGGGACCTGGATGCCCATATTGGCTCCCACATATTCTACAAAGATCTTTATCGGTCAGACCGCATAACAACATACGTTGTTCCCTCATGTTTTTTAACATCAATAATTCACATCACCATGTGATTAACACCCATAGTTCACATCTCTATGTGACCAACACTCAAAGGGTTTACTAGAGTCAATAATCTAGTTCACATCTCTATGTGATTAACACCCAAAGAGTACTAAGGTGTGATCATGTTTTGATTGTGAGATAATTTTAGTCAACGGGTCTGTCACATTCAGATCCGTAAGTATTTTGTAAATTTCTATGTCTACAATGCTCTGCACGGAGCTACTCTAGCTAATTGCTCCCACTTTCGATATGTATCTAGACCGAGACTTAGAGTCATCTAGATTTAGTGTCAAAACTTGCATCGACGTAACCCTTTACGACGAACCTTTTGTCACTTCCATAATCGAGAAACATATCCTTATTCCACTAAGGATAATTTTGACCGCTGTTCAGTGATCTACTCCTAGATCACTATTGTACTCCCTTGCCAAAATCAGTGTAGGGTATACAATAGATCTGGTACACAGCATGGCATACTTTATAGAACCTATGGCCAAGGCATAGGGAATGACTTTCATTCTCTTTCTATCTTTTGCCGTGGTCGGGCTTTGAGTCTTTACTCAATTTCACACCTTGTAACACAGGCAAGAACTCTTTCTTTGACTGTTCCATTTTGAACTATTTCAAAATCTTGTTAAGGTATGTACTCATTGAAAAAACTTATCAAGCGTCTTGATCTATCTCTATAGATCTTGATGCTCAATATGTAAGCAGCTTCACCGAGGTCTTTCTTTGAAAAACTCTTTTCAAACACTCCTTTATGCTTTGCAGAATAATTCTACATTATTTTCGATCAACAATATGTCATTCACATATACTTATCAGAAATGTTGCAGTGCTCCCACTCACTTTCTTGTAAATACAGGCTTCATCGCAAGTCTGTATAAAACTATATCCTTTGATCAACTTATCAAAGCGTATATTCCAACTCCGAGATGCTTGCACCAGTCCACAGATGGATCGCTGGAGCTTGCATATTTTGTTAGCACCTTTAGGATTGACAAAACATTCTGGTTGCATCATATACAACTCTTCTTTAATAAATCCTTTAAGGAATGCAGTTTTGTTTATCCATTTGCCATATTTTATAAAATGCGGCAATTGCTAACATGATTCGGACAGACTTAAGCATAGATACAAGTGAGAAACTTTCATCGTAGTCAACACTTTTAACTTGTCGAAAACCTTTTTGCGACAATTCTAGCTTTGTAGATAGTAACATTACTATCAGCGTCCGTCTTCCTCTTGAAGATCCATTTATTCTCAATTGCTTGCCGATCATCAGGCAAGTCAACCAAAGTCCACACTTTGTTCTCATACATGGATCTCATCTCAGATTTCATGGCCTCAAGCCATTTTGCGGAATCTGGGCTCACCATCGCTTCTTCATAGTTCGTAGGTTCGTCATGGTCTAGTAACATAACCTCCAGAACAGGATTACCGTACCACTCTGGTGCGGATCTTACTCTGGTTTACCTACGAGGTTTGGTAGTAACTTGATCTGAAGTTACATGATCATCATCATTAACTTCCTCACTAATTGGTGTAGAAGTCACAGGAACAGATTTCTGTGATGAACTACTTTCCAATAAGGGAGCAGGTACAGTTACCTCATCAAGTTCTACTTTCCTCCCACTCACTTCTTTCGAGAAAAACTCCTTCTCTAGAAAGGATCCATACTAAGCAACGAATGTCTTGTCTTCGGATCTGTGATAGAAGGTGTACCCAATTGTCTCCTTTGGGTATCCTATGAAGACACATTTCTCCGATTTGGGTTTGAGCTTATCAGGATGAAACCTTTTCACATAAGCATCGCAACCCCAAACTTTAAGAAACGACAACTTTGGTTTCTTGCCAAACCACAGTTCATAAGGCGTCGTCTCAACGGATTTTGATGGTGCCCTATTTAACGTGAATGTAGCTGCCTCTAATGCATAACCCCAAAACGATAGTGGTAGATCGGTAAGAGACATCATATATTGCACCATATCTAATAAAGTACGGTTACGATGTTCGGACACACCATTACACTGTGGTGTTCCAGGTGGCGTGAGTAGTGAAACAATTTCACATTGTTTTAACTGAAGGCCAAACTCGTAACTCAAATACTCTTCTCCACGATCAGATCGTAGAAACTTTATTTTCTTGTTACAATGATTTTCCGCTTCACTCTGAAATTATATGAACTTTTCAAATGTTTCAGACTTCTGTTTCATTAAGTAGATATACCCATATCTGCTCAAATCATCTGTGAAGGTCAGAAAATAATGATACCTGCTACGAGCCTCAATATTCATTGGACCACATACATCTGTATGTATGATTTCCAACAAATTTGTTGCTCTCTCCATAGTTCCGGAGAACGGCGTTTTAGTCCTCTTGCCCATGAGGCACGGTTCGCAAGCATCAAGTGATTCATAATCAAGTGATTCCAAAATCCCATCAGTATGGAGTTTCTTCATGAGCTTTACACCAATATGACCTAAACGGCAGTGCCACAAATAAGTTGCACTATCATTATTAACTTTGCATCTTTTGGCTTCAATATTATGAATATGTGTGTCACTACGATCGAGATCCAACAAACCATTTTCGTTGGTGTGTATGACCATAAAAGGTTTTTATTCATGTAAACAGAACAACAATTGTTCTCTAACTTAAATGAATAACCGTATTGCAATAAATATGATCAAATCATATTCATGCTCAATGCAAACACCAAATAACACTTATTTAGTTTCAACACTAATCCCGAAAGTATAGGGAGTGTGCGATGATGATCATATCAATCTTGGAACTACTTCCAACACACATCGTCACCTTGCCTTTTTACTAGTCTCTATTTATTATGCAACTCCCGTTTCGAGTTACTACTCTTAGCAACTGAACCAGTATCAAATACCGAGGGCTTGCTATAAACACTAGTAAAGTACACATCAATAACATGTATATCCAATATACCTTTGTCCACTTTGCCATCCTTCTTATCCACCAAATACTTGGGGTAGTTCCGCTTCCAGTGACCAGTCCCTTTGCAGTAGAAGCACTTAGTCTCAGGCTTAGGACCAGATTTAGGCTTCTTCACTTGAGCAGCAACTTGCTTGCCGTTCTTCTTGAAGTTCCCCTTCTTCCCTTTGCCCTTTTCTTGAAACTAGTGGTCTCGTCAACCATCAACACTTGATGTTTTTCTTGATTTCTACCTTCGTCGATTTCAGCATCACGAAGAGCTCGGGAATTACCTTCGTCATCCCTTGCATACTATAGTTCATCACGAAGTTCTACTAACTTGGTGATGGTGACTAGAGAATTCTGTCAATCACTATTTTATCTGGAAGATTAACTCCCACTTGATTCAAGCGATTGTAGTACCTAGACAATCTGAGCACATGCTCACTGCTTGAGCTATTCTCCTCCATCTTTTAGCTATAGAACTTGTTGGAGACTTCATATCTCTCAACTCGGGTATTTGCTTGAAATATTAACTTCAACTCCTGGAACATCTCATATGGTCCATGACGTTCAAAACGTCTTTGAAGTCCCGATTCTAAGCCGTTAAGCATGGTGCACTAAACTATCAAGTAGTCATCATATTGAGCTAGCCAAACGTTCATAACGTCTGCATCTGCTCCTGCAATAGGTCTGTCACCTAGCGGTGCATCAAGGACATAATTCTTCTGTGCAGCAATGAGGATAATCCTCAGATCATGGATCCAATCCACATCATTGCTACTAACATCTTTCAACATAATTTTTCTCTAGGAACATATCAAAATAAACATAGGGAAGCAACAACGCGAGCTATTGATCTACAACATAATTTGCAAAATACTATCAGGACTAAGTTCATGATAAATTTAAGTTCAATTAATCAAATTACTTAAGAACTCCCACTTAGATAGACATCCCTCTAATCCTCTAAGTGATCGCGTGATCCATATCAACTAAACCATGTCCGATCATCACGTGAGATGGAGTAGTTTCAACGGTGAACATCACTATGTTGATCATATCTACTATATGATTCACGCTCGACCTTTCGGTCTCCGTGTTCCGAGGCCATATCTGTTATATGCTAGGCTCGTCAAGCTTAACCTGAGTATTCCGCGTGTGCAACTGTTTTGCACCCGTTGTATTTGACCGTAGAGCCTATCACACCCGATCATCACGTGGTGTCTCAGCACGAAGAACTTTCGCAACGGTGCATACCCAGGGAGAACACTTATACTTTGATAATTTAGTGAGGGATCATCTTATAATGCTACCGTCAATCAAAGCAAGATAAGATGCATAAAAGATAAACATCACATGCAATCAATATAAGTGATATGATATGGCCATCATCATCTTGTGCTTGTGATCTCCATCTCCGAAGCACCGTCATGATCACCATCGTCACCGGCGCGGCACATTGATCTCCATCGTAGCATCGTTGTCGTCTCGCCAATCTTATGCTTCTACGACTATCGCTACCGCTTAGTGATAAAGTAAAGCATTACAGGGCGATTGCATTGCATACAATAAAGCGACAAGCATATGGCTCCTGCCAGTTGCCGATAACTCGGTTACAAAACATGATCATCTCATACAATAAATTTAGCATCATGCTTTGACCATATCACATCACAACATGTCCTGCAAAAACAAGTTAGACGTCCTCTACTTTGTTGTTGCAAGTTTTACGTGGCTACTACGGGCTTAGCAAGAACCGTTCTTACCTACGCATCAAAACCACAACGATAGTTTGTCAAGTTGGTGCTGTTTTAACCTTCGCAAGGACCGGGCGTAGCCACACTCGGTTCAACTAAAATTGGAGAAACTGACACCCGCCAGCCACCTATGTGCAAAGCACGTCGGTAGAACCAGTCTCGCGTAAGCGTACGCCTAATGTCGGTCCGGGCCGCTTCATCCAACAATACCGCCAAACCAAAGTATGACATGCTGGTAAGCAGTATGACTTATATCGCCCACAACTCACTTGTGTTCTACTCGTGCATATGACATCTACGCATAAAACCTGGCTCGGATGCCACTGTTGGGGAACGTAGTAATTTCAAAAAAATTCCTACGCACACGCAAGATCATGGTGATGCATAGCAACGAGAGGGGAGAGTGTTGTCCATGTACCCTCGTAGACCGAAAGAGGAAGCGTTAACACAACGCGGTTGATGTAGTCGTACGTCTTCACGATCCGACCGATCAAGTATCGAACGTACGGCACCTCCGAGTTCAGCACACGTTCAGCTCGATGATGTCCCTCGAACTCCGATCCAGCCGAGTGTTGAGGGAGAGTTTCGTCAGCACGACGGCGTGGTGACGATGATGATGTTCTACCGACGCAGGGCTTCGCCTAAGCACCGCTACGATATTATCGAGGTGTAATATGGTGGAGGGGGGCACCGCACACGGCTAAGAGATCAATAGATCAATTGTTGTGTCCATGGGGTGCCCCCTGTCCCCGTATATAAAGGAGCAAGGGGGGAGGCGGCCGGCCTAGGAGGAGGGCGCGCCAAGGGGGAGTCCTACTCCCATCGGGAGTAGGACTCCTCCTTTCCTTGTTGGAGTAGGAAAAGGGAAGGGAGAAGGAGAAGGAAGGAAGGGGGCGCCCTCCCTCCCTAGTCCAATTCGGACTAGTCCATGGGGAGGGGTGCGGCCACCCTTTGGGGCCTTTCTCTCCTTTCCCGTATGGCCCATTAAGGCCCAATACGAATTCCCGTAACTCTCCGGTACTCCGAAAAATACCCGAATCACTCGGAACCTTTCCGATGTCCGAATATAGTCGTACAATATATCGATCTTTACGTCTCGACCATTTAGAGACTCCTCGTCATGTCCCCGATCTCATCCGGGACTCCGAACTCCTTCGGTACATCAAAACTCATAAACTCATAATAAAATTGTCATCGTAACGTTAAGCGTGCGGACCCTTTGGGTTCGAGAACTATGTAGACATGACCGAGACACCTCTCCGGTCAATAACCAATAGCGGGACCTGGATGCCCATATTGGCTCCCACATATTCTACGAATATCTTTATCGGTCAGACCGCATAACAACATACGTTGTTCCCTTTGTCATCGGTATGTTACTTGCCCGAGATTCGATCGTCGGTATCTCGATACCTAGTTCAATCTCGTTACCGGCAAGTCTCTTTACTCGTTCCGTAATACATCATCCCGCAACTAACTCATTAGTCACAATGCTTGCAAGGCTTATAGTGATGTGCATTACCGAGTGGGCCCAGAGATACCTCTCCGACAATCGGAGTGACAAATCCTAATCTCGAAGTACGCCAACCCAACAAGTACCTTTGGAGACACCTGTAGAGCACCTTTATAATCACCCATTTACGTTGTGACGTTTGGTAGCACACAAAGTGTTCCTCCGGTAAACGGGAGTTGCATAATCTCATAGTCATAGGAACATGTATAAGTCATGAAGAAAGCAATAACAACATACTAAACGATCGGGTGCTAAGCTAACGTAATGGGTCATGTCAATCACGTCATTCTCCTAATGAGGTGATCCCGTTAATCAAATGACAACTCATGTCTATGGCTAGGAAACATAACCATCTTTGATTAACGAGCTAGTCAAGTAGAGGCATACTAGTGACACTCTGTTTGTCTATGTATTCACACATGTATTATGTTTCCGGTTAATACAATTCTAGCATGAATAATAAACATTTATCATGATACAAGGAAATAAATAATACTTTATTATTGTCTCTAGGGCATATTTCCTTCAATATCTGGATCTTGTTTGATGCGAGACGGTTATTCATTTAAATCAGAGAATAATGGTTGTTCTATTTATATGAGTAATATCTTTTATGGTCATGCACCCTTGAAGAGTGGTCTATTTTTGTTGAATCTCGATAGTAGTGACACACATATTCATAATATTGAAACCAAAAGATGCAGAGTTGATAATGATAGTGCAACTTATTTGTGGCACTGCCCTTTAGGTCATATCGGTGTAAAGCGCATGAAGAAACTCCATACTGATGGACTTTTGGAACCACTTGATTATGAATCACTTGGTACTTGTGAACCGTGCCTCATGGGCAAGATGACTAAAACACCGTTCTCCGGAACTATGGAGAGAGCAATAGATTTGTTGGAAATCATACATACAGATGTATGTGGTCCGATGAATGTTGAGGCTCGTGGCGGATATCGTTATTTTCTCACCTTCACAGATGATTTAAGCAGATATGGGTATATCTACTTAATGAAACATAAGTCTGAAACATTTGAAAAGTTCAAAGAATTTCAGAGTGAAGTTGAAAATCATCGTAACAAGAAAATAAAGTTTCTACGATCAGATCGTGGAGGAGAATATTTGAGTTACGAGTTTGGTCTACATTTGAAACAATGCGGAATAGTTTCGCAACTCACGCCACCCGGAACACCACAGCGTAATGGTGTCTCCGAACGTCGTAATCGCACTTTACTAGATATGGTGCGATCTATGATGTCTCTTACTGATTTACCGCTATCGTTTTGGGGTTATGCTTTAGAGACGGCTGCATTCACGTTAAATAGGGCACCATCAAAATCCGTTGAGACGACGCCTTATGAACTGTGGTTTGGCAAGAAACCAAAGTTCTCGTTTCTTAAAGTTTGGGGCTGCGATGCTTATGTGAAGAAACTTCAACCTGATAAGCTCGAACCCAAATCGGAGAAATGTGTCTTCATAGGATACCCAAAGGAGACTGTTGGGTATACCTTCTATCACAAATCCGAAGGCAAAACTTTTGTTGCTAAATTCGGAAATTTTCTAGAGAAGGAGTTTCTCTCGAAAGAAGTGAGTGGGAGGAAAGTAGAACTTGATGAGGTAACTATACCTGCTCCCTTATTGGAAAGTAGTTCATCACAGAAACCAGTTTCTGAGACACCTACACCAATTAATGAGGAAGTTAATGATGATGATCTTGAAACTTCAGATCAAGTTATTACTGAACCTCGTAGATCAACGAGAGTAAGATCCGCACCAGAGTGGTACGGTAATCCTGTTCTGGAAGTTATGTTACTAGACCATGACGAACCTACGAACTATGAAGAAGCGATGGTGAGCCCAGATTCCGCAAAATGGCTTGAGGCCATGAAATCTGAGATGGGATCCATGTATGAGAACAAAGTATGGACTTTGGTTGACTTGCCCAATGATCGGCAAGCCATTGAAAATAAATGGATCTTCAAGAAGAAGACTGACGCTGATGGTAATGTTACTGTCTATAAAGCTCGACTTGTTGCGAAAGGTTTTCGACAAGTTCAAGGGATTGACTACGATGAGACCTTCTCACCCGTAGCGATGCTTAAGTCTGTCCGAATCATGTTAGCAATTGCCGCATTTTATGATTATGAAATTTGGCAAATGGATGTCAAAACTGCATTCCTGAATGGATTTCTGGAAGAAGAGTTGTATATGATGCAACCATAAGGTTTTGTCGATCCAAAGGGAGCTAACAAAGTGTGCAAGCTCCAGCGATCCATTTATGGACTGGTGCAAGCCTCTCGGAGTTGGAATAAACGCTTTGATAGTGTGATCAAAGCATTTGGTTTTATACAGACTTTTGGAGAAGCCTGTATTTACAAGAAAGTGAGTGGGAGCTCTGTAGCATTTCTGATATTATATGTGGATGACATATTACTGATTGGAAATGATATAGAATTTCTGGATAGCATAAAGGGATACTTGAATAAGAGTTTTTCAATGAAAGACCTCGGTGAAGCTGCGTATATATTGGGCATCAAGATCTATAGAGATAGATCAAGACGCTTAATTGGACTTTCACAAAGCACATACCTTGACAAAGTTTTGAAGAAGTTCAAAATGGATCAAGCAAAGAAAGGATTCTTTCCTGTGTTGCAAGGTGTGAAGTTGAGTAAGACTCAATGCCCGACCACTGCGGAAGATAGAGAGAAGATGAAACATGTCCCCTATGCTTCAGCCATAGGCTCTATCATATATGCAATGCTGTGTACCAGACCTGATGTATGCCTTGCTATAAGTCTAGCAGGAAGGTACCAAAGTAATCCAGGAGTGGATCACTGGACAACGGTCAAGAACATCCTGAAATACCTGAAAAGGACTAAGGATATGTTTCTCGTATATGGAGGTGACAAAGAGCTCATCGTAAATGGTTACGTTGATGCAAGCTTTGACACTGATCCGGACGATTCTAAATCGCAAACCGGATACGTATTTACATTGAACGGTGGAGCTGTCAGTTGGTGCAGTTCTAAACAAAGCGTCATGGCGGGATCTACATGTGAAGCGGAGTACATAGCTGCTTCGGAAGCAGCAAATGAAGGAGTCTGGATGAAGGAGTTCATATCCGATCTAGGTGTCATACCTAGTGCATCGGGTCCTATGAAAATCTTTTGTGACAATACTGGTGCAATTGCCTTGGCAAAGGAATCCAGATTTCACAAGAGAACCAAGCACATCAAAAGACGCTTCAATTCCATCCGGGATTTAGTCCAGGTGGGAGACATAGAAATTTGCAAGATACATACGGATCTGAATGTTGCAGACCCGTTGACTAAGCCTCTTCCACGAGCAAAACATGATCAGCACCAAGGCTCCATGGGTGTAAGAATCATTACTGTGTAATCTAGATTATTGACTCTAGTGCAAGTGGGAGACTGAAGGAAATATGCCCTAGAGGCAATAATAAAGTATTATTTATTTCCTTGTATCATGATAAATGTTTATTATTCATGCTAGAATTGTATTAACCGGAAACATAATACATGTGTGAATATATAGACAAACAGAGTGTCACTAGTATGCCTCTACTTGACTAGCTCGTTAATCAAAGATGGTTATGTTTCCTAGCCATAGACATAAGTTGTCATTTGATTAACGAGATCACCTCATTAGGAGAATGACGTGATTGACTTGACCCATTCCGTTAGCTTAGCACTCGATCGTTTAGTATGTTGCTATTGCTTTCTTCATGACTTATACATGTTCCTATGACTATGAGATTATGCAACTCCCGTTTACCGGAGGAACACTTTGTGTGCTACCAAACGTCACAACGTAAATGGGTGATTATAAAGGTGCTCTACAGGTGTCTCCAAAGGTACTTGTTGGGTTGGCGTATTTCGAGATTAGGATTTGTCACTCCAATTGTCGGAGAGGTATCTCTGGGCCCACTCGGTAATGCACATCACTATAAGCCTTGCAAGCATTGTGACTAATGAGTTAGTTGCGGGATGATGTGTTACGGAACGAGTAAAGAGACTTGCAGGTAACGAGATTGAACTAGGTATCGAGATACCGACGATCAAATCTCGGGCAAGTAACATACCGGTGACAAAGGGAACAACGTATGTTGTTATGCGGTCTGACCGATAAAGATCTTCGTACAATATGTGGGAGCCAATATGGGCATCCAGGTCCCGCTATTGGTTATTGACCGAAGACGTGTCTCGGTCATGTCTACATAGTTCTCGAACCCGTAGGGTCCGCACGCTTAACGTTACGATGACAGTTTTATTGTGTTTTTATGTACCGAAGGAGTTCGGAGTCCCGGATGAGATCGGGGATATGACGAGGAGTCTCGAAATGGTCGAGACGTAAACATCGATATATTGGACGACTATATTCGGACTTCGGAAAGGTTCCGAGTGATTCGGCTATTTTTCGGAGTACCGGAGAGTTACGGGAATTCGTATTGGGCCTTAATGGGCCATACGGGAAAGGAGAGAAAGGCCTCAAAAGGTGGCCGCACCCCTGCCCATGGTCTGGTCCGAATTGGACTAGGGAAGGGGGGCGCACCCTTCCTTCTTTCTCCTTCCCCCTTCCATTCTCCTACTCCCACAAGGAAAGGAGGAGTCCTACTCCCGGTGGGAGTAGGACTCCCCCCTATGGCGCGCCTCTCCCCTTGGCCGGCTGCCTCCCCCTTGCTCCTTTATATACGGGGGCAGGGGGCACCCCAGAGACACAACAATTGATCCTTGAGATCTCTTAGCCGTGTGCGGTGCCCCCTCCATCATATTACACCTCGATAATACCGTTGCGGAGCTTAGGCGAAGCCCTGCGTCGGTGGAACATCATCATCGTCACCACGCCGTCGTGCTGACAAAACTCTCCCTCAACACTCGGCTGGATCGGAGTTCGAGGGACGTCATCGAGCTGAACGTGTGTAGAACTCGGAGGTGACGTATGTTCGGTACTTGATCGGTCGGATCATGAAGACGTACGACTACATCAACCGCGTTGTAATAACGCTTCCGCTGTCGGTCTACGAGGGTACGTGGCCAACACTCTCCCCTCTCGTTGCTATGCATCACCATGATCTTGCGTGTGCGTAGGAATTTTTTTGAAATTACTACGTTCCCCAACTGGTGGCCCCCTCCACTTATTCCTGCACCCACACACTCCTTCTTCCTCCCAAAAAATCACCATCCAGCTCAAGCACGAGTTCTAGCTCATTTTGCTGTGATTTTCGATCTCCTTGCTCAAAGCACCTCTCACAAAACTGCTTGGGGGGATTGTTCCTTGGTATGTGACTCCTCCATTGGTCCAATTAGTTTTTGTTCTAGTGCTTTATTCATTGCACATTTGTGCTGCCTAAGTGACCATGTTCTTGAGTTTGCATGTTAAATATATATGGTTCCAAATAGTTCTAATGCATGATATAGGCTCTAGTCACTTGTAGGAGTAGTTGCTATCAATTTTGTTGAGCTTGGTTCACTTTTATTTGAAGTTACTAAAAATTTCAGAAATTTTTCAGAGGAAGAAATATGCTTAGGAAAATGTACCAAGGTGGTTTTTCAAGGAAGCAAGGACCCAGGCTTGCAATGAGTGATGCTGACGATGAGCCACCAAGGAACGCTCCAGTGAGGCCTTGTGAATGGCCTTCAGAAAACTTTATGGATCGAACGGGAATCAGGGAAGAATTTAACGCATATTTGTGCAACGCTGATCTTGTGAGCTTCGAAGAGGAAAAGTGCCGCCAGTACCACTATCTCACTAGTTCCTTTGTGAGGAGGTTTGAATTTTCATCTTCACGCAATTCTCCAACTGTCCTGTTTGATCTTTATGAAAAATCTTATACGATGTACTTAGAGGATTTTACCACTGCTTGCAAACTTTCACAATGGGGTAGTGCTAGTGAACCTCGCAAATCTGAATTTAGAAATTTTCTTGCTAGTATAACTGTGGGGGAATCTAGAGATATAGCACAAGCTACCATAGGGAGCATTCATTTTCCTGCTATACATTATTTTGCTCTCTTCATAGGTAGGTGCATAAATGGTAAAGATGAAGCATGTCATATGTGTGTCCCCGACCTCAGTATTCTTAGGAGTGCTATGTTAGGAGACAAATCTTATAATTTGGGAGCCATTGTTGCACGTAGGTTGCATCATAATTGATTTAATGGAGATTTCTTCGGTGAAATTTATGCAACCCGCTTAGCTGATTTTCTTGGTGTAACCATACGTGATGATGATATTGAATTACCTCCTACTTATCTAGATTTTAATGCTATGGTTCACCACCAGTTTGTCGAGAGGAATGAACCACCTCTCCAATACCGACTAATCTTTGACAGACGTCGCCCTGTCAATATTATTCTCCCTGCTCCTGCTCTCTTTGACTTTCAGGCAAAAGGAAGACATTTTATAACCAGGGAAGAGGCAGATGAGTACGAGAGGAGGGCGGAGGCATCTCGCCGCCACGCTGCCGCCCAGGAGGCAATAACCGCCGCATCGCAGTACGACCCCAGCTACAACTATGGATATCCGACAGGCCATCCGTGGCAATAAACCAACTTAGTCCAAAAGCCTAAGCTTGGGGGAGTACGTATTTCCCACGGATATTACATTTATGTTTACACACTCATTGCTAGTTGTCAGTGCTCATACTCTTTCATTGTAATATCCATGCTAGTTTATTTTCTTTTTCTTGCTTTCTTCTTGTGTGTTTGATAAACCTTAAGAAAAACAAAAAAAATAGTGTAGCTTTTAGCTAGTTTACCTTTCTTGCTGTAGTAGTAAAATTAAAAGAAAACCCAAAAAGATTTCCCGTTCTTCTTTTGCTTGTTGGGAGCTTTCCCGTGTAAATAATTTTATTTCTTTTCTTTTCTTTGGGGGTCGATAGGAGAAGACCATAATTAAATTGTTGAAGTGACTCTTATATGCATTATTGATTGATTTAACCAAGAGCCCATGTTGCCTTGTCTTCTCCTGTTTATTGAATGCTCGCAGATTCCAGCTTAGTCCAATGCACGTACACTCTTATTATTATTCACATCGGTTGGTCGTGCAAGTGAAATGCAATTATGACGATATATGATGGACGGACTGAGATGAGAAAAGCTGGTATGAACTCGACCTCTCTTGTTTTTGTAAATATGATTAGTTCATCGTTCCTGATTCAGCCTATTATGAATAAACATGTTTGCAATGACAATTAGAGATCATAGTTGCTCGTACTATGCTTGATTAGCTATGAGTTATAATGGTTTACCTTGCGTGCCAACATGCTATTAAAATGGTTGTGATGTGGTATAGTGGGGTATCCTCCTTTGAATGATTTAAGTGACTTGACTTGGCACATGTTCACACATGTAGTTGAAACAAATCAACATAGCCTTCACGATATTTATGTTCATGGTGGATTATATCCTACTCATGCTTGTACTCAATGTTCATTAATTTTAATGCATGTTCATGACTGTTGTCACTCTCTAGTTGGTCGCTTCCCAGTCTTTTGCTAGTCTTCACTTGTACTAAGTGGGAATACTGCTTGTGCATCCAATCCCTTAAACCCCAAAGTTATTCCATATGAGTCCACTATACCTTCCTATATGCGGTATCTACTTGCCGTTCCAAGTAATTTTGTATGTGCCAAACTCTAAACCTTCAAATGAAATTCTGTTTTGTATGCTCGAATAGCTCATGTATCAACTAGGGCTGTCTGTATCTTCCATGCTAGGCGGGTTATTCTCAAGAGGAGTGGACTCCGCTCCTCACTCACGAGAAAATGGCTGGTCACCGGGATGCCCAGTCCCATGCTTTATGCAAACTAAATCAAAAAAATTTGCAAACAAAACTCCCCCTGGGACTTTTGCTAGTTGGAGGCACTCGTTGTTTCGAGCAAGCCATGGATTGATGCTTGATGGTGGAGGGAGAGTATAAACTTTACCATTCTGTTTGGGAACCGCCTATAATGTGTGTAGCATGGAAGATATCGCCATCTCTTGGTTGTTATGTTGACAATGAAAGTATGCCGCTCAAAATATTATTTATCTCTATTCCAAAATCGAGCTCTGGCACCTCTACAAATCCCTGCTTCCCTCTGCGAAGGGCTTATCTATTTACTTTCATGTTGGATCATCACCCTCTTATCAAAAGCACCAGCTGGAGAGCACTGCTGTCATTTGCATCCATTACTATTAATTTATATTGGGCATGACTATGACTGGATCTCTTTTACCATGAATTACAATGTTTAGTTAGTACTTGATCTTTAAAGGTGCTCTGCATTTATGTTTTGTGGTCTCAGAAAGGGCTAGCGAGATACCATCTTGTTATATCATATCATGATTGTTTCGAGAAAGTGTTGTCATCCGAGATATATTATAATTGCTCGCTAGTTGATTATGCCATTGATATGAGTAAACATGAGACCTAAGAGTTATTGTGAATATGGTTAGTCATAATCTTTGCTGAAAACTTGAATGCTGGCTTTACATATTTACAACAACAAGAGCAAACAGAGTTTGTAAAAGTTTTTCTTTATCACTTTCAGTTTGTCAACTGAATTGCTTGAGGACAAGCAAAGGTTTAAGCTTGGGGGAGTTGATACGTCTCCGTCGTATCTACTTTTCCAAACACTTTTGCCCTTGTTTTGGACTCTAGCTTGCATGATTTGAATGGAACTAACCCGGACTGACGCTGTTTTCAGCAGAATTGCCATGGTGTTATTTATGTGCAGAAACAAAAGTTCTCGGAATGACCTGAAACTCCACGGAACGTATTTTTGGAAAATATTAAAAATACTGGAAGAAGAATCCACGTCAGGGGGCCCACACCCTGTCCACGAGGGTGGGGGCGCGCCCCCTGCCTCGTGGGCCCCCTGACGCTCCACCGACCTCAACTCCAACTCCATATATTCATGTTCGGGGAGAAAAAAAATCAGAGAGAAGGATTCATTGCGTTTTACGATACGAAGCCGCCGCCAAACCCTAAAACCTCTCGGGAGGGCTGATCTGGAGTCCGTTCGGGGCTCCAGAGAGGGGGATTCGTCGCCATCGTCATCATCAACCATCCTCCATCACCAATTTCATGATGCTCACCGCCGTGCGTGAGTAATTCCATCGTAGGCTTGCTGGACGGTGATGGGTTGGATGAGATTTATCATGTAATCAAGTTAGTTTTGTTAGGGTTTGATCCCTAGTATCCACTATGTTCTGAGATTGATGTTGCTATGACTTTGCTATGCTTAATGCTTGTCACTAGGGCCCGAGTGCCATGATTTCAGATCTGAACCTATTATGTTTTCATGAATATATGTGAGTTCTTGATCCTATCTTGCAAGTCTATAGTCACCTACTATGTGTTATGATCCGGCAACCCCGAAGTGACAATAATCGGGACCACTCCCGGTGATGACCGTAGTTTGAGGAATTCATGTATTCACTATGTGTTAATGCTTTGTTCTGGTACTCTATTAAAAGGAGGCCTTAATATCCATTAGTTTCCATTAGGACCCCGCTGCCACGGGAGGGTAGGACAAAAGATGTCATGCAAGTTCTTTTCCATAAGCATGTATGACTATATTCGGAATACATGCCTACATTACATTGATGAATTGGAGCTAGTTCTGTGTCACCCTATGTTATGATTGTTACATGATGAACCGCATCCGACATAATTCTCCATCACTGATCCAATGCCTACGAGCTTTTCACATATTGTTCTTCGCTTATTTACTTTTCCGTTGCTACTGTTACAATCACTACAAAACCCAAAAATATTACTTTTGCTACCGTTACTGTTACTTCCATACTACTTTGCTACTAAATACTTTGCTGCAGATACTAAGTTATCCAGGTGTGGTTGAATTGACAACTCAACTGCTAACACTTGAGAATATTCTTTGGCTCCCCTTGTGTCGAATCAATAAATTTGGGTTGAATACTCTACCCTCGAAAACTGTTGCGATCCCCTATACTTATGGGTTATCAATCCCCTATACTTGTGGGTTATCACTATGCATCACCATGATAGATCTTGCGTGTGCGTAGGATTTTTTTTGAAATTACTGCATTCCCCAAAAGTGGCATCAGATCCAGGTCTATGCGTAGATGTTATATGCACGAGTAGAACACAAAGAGTTGTGGGCGATAATAGTCATACTGCTTACCAGCATGTCATACTTTGATTCGGCGGTATTGTTGGATGAAGCGGCTCAGACCGACATTACGCGTACGCTTACGCGAGACTGGTTCTACCGATGTGCTTCGCACACAAGTGGCTAGTGGGTGTCAGTTTCTCCAACTTTAGTTGAATCGAGTGTGACTACGCCCGGTCCTTGTTGAAGGTCAACACACTTGACGAAAAATCGTTGTGGTTTTTGATGCGTAGGTAAGAACGGTTCTTGCTCAGCCCGTAGCAACCACGTAAAACTTGCAACAACAAAGTAGAGGACATCTAACTTGTTTTTGCAGGGCATGTTGTGATGTGATATGGTCAAGACATGATGCCAAATTTTATTGTATGAGATGATCATGTTTTGTAACAGAGTTATCGGCAACTGGCAGGAGCCATATGGTTGTCATTTTATTGTATGAAATGCAATCGCCATGTAATTGCTTTATTTTATCACTAAGCGGTAGCGATAGTTGTAGTAGCAATAGTTGGCGAGACGACAAGATGCTTCGATGGAGATCAAGGTGTCAAGCCGGTGACGATGATGATCATGACGGTGCTTTGGAGATGGAGATCAAAGGCACAAGATGATGACGGACATATCATATCACTTATATTGATTGCATGTGATGTTTATCCTTTATGCATCTTATTTTGCTTAGTTCGGCGGTAGCATTATAAGATGATCCCTCACTAAATTTTAAGGTATAAGTGTTCTCCCTGAGTATGCACCGTTGCTACAGTTCGTCGTGCCGAGACACCACGTGATGATCGGGTGTGATAAGCTCTACGTTCACATACAGCGGGTGCAAGCCAGTTTTGCACATGCAGAATACTCGGGTTAAACTTGACGAGCCTAGCATATGCAGATATGGCCTCGGAACACTGAGACCGAAAGGTCGAGCGTGAATCATATAGTAGATATAATCAACATAGTGATGTTCACCATTGAAAACTACTCCATCTCACGTGATGATCAGACATGGTTTAGTTGATATGGATCACGTGATCACTTAGATGATTAGAGGGATGTCTATCTAAGTGGGAGTTCTTAAGTAATATGATTAATTAAACTTTAATTTATCATGAACTTAGTACCTAATAGTCTTTTGCATGTCTATGTTGTTGTAGATAGATGGCCCGTGCTGTTGTTCCGTTGAATTTTAATGCGTTCCTAGAGAAAGCTAAGTTCAAAGATGATGGTAGCAACTACACGGACTGGGTCCGTAACTTGAGGATTATCCTCATTGCTGCACAGAAGAATTACGTCCTGGAAGCACCGCTAGGTGACAAACCCGCTGCAGGAGCAACGCCAGATGTTATGAACGTCTGGCAGAGCAAAGCTGATGACTACTCGATAGTTCAGTGTGCCATGCTTTACGACTTAGAACCGGGACTTCAACGACGTTTTGAACGTCATGGAGCATATGAGATGTTCCAGGAGTTGAAGTTAATATTTCAAGCAAATGCCCGGATTGAGAGATATGAAGTCTCCAATAAGTTCTACAGCTGCAAAATGGAGGAGAATAGTTCTGTCAGTGAACATATACTCAGAATGTCTGGGTACCACAACCACTTGACTCAACTAGGAGTTAATCTTCCTGATGATAGTGCCATTGACAGAGTTCTTCAATCACTGCCACTAAGCTACAAGAGCTTCGTGATGAACTATAATATGCAAGGGATGGATAAGACAATTCCCGAGCTCTTCGCAATGCTAAAGGCTGCGAAGGTGGAAATCAAGAAGGAGAATCAAGTGTTGATGGTCAACAAGACCACCAGTTTCAAGAAAAAGGGTAAAGGGAAGAAGGGGAACTTCAAGAAGAACAACAAGCAAGTTGCTGCTCAAGTGAAGAAGCCAAGTCTGGACCTAAGCCTGAGACTGAGTGCTTCTACCGCAAAGGGACTGGTCACTGGAAGCGGAACTGCCCCAAGTATTTGGCGGAGAAGAAGGATGGCAAATTGAAAGGTGTATTTGATATACATGTTATTGGTGTGTACCTTACTAATGTTCGTAGTAGCGCCTGGGTATTTGATACTAGTTCTGTTGCTAATATTTGCAACTCGAAATAGGGGCTACAGATTACGCGAAGATTAGCTAAGGACGAGGTGACGATGCGCGTGGGAAATGGTTCCAAAGTCGATGTGATTGCCGTCGGCACGCTACCTCTACATCTACCTTCGGGATTAGTTTTAGACCTAAATAATTGTTATTTGGTGCCAGCGTTGAGCATGAACATTATATCTGGATCTTGTTTGATGCGAGATGGTTATTCATTTAAATCAGAGACTAATGGTTGTTCTATTTATATGAGTAATATCTTTTATGGTCATGCACCCTTGATGAGTGGTCTATTTTTACTAAATCTTGATAGTAGTGATACACATGTTCATAGTATTGAAGCCAAAAGATATAAGTTTAATAATGATAGTGCAACTTATTTGTGGCACTGCCGTTTAGGTCATATTGGTGTAAAGCGCATGAAGAAACTCCATGCTGGTAGGTTTTTGGAATCACTTGATTATGAATCACTTGATGCTTGCGAACCATGCCTCATGGGCAAGATGACTAAGACTCTGTTCTCCGGAACAATGGAGCGAGCAACAGACTTGTTGGAAATAATACATACTGATGTATGCGGTCCGATGAGTGTTGATGCTCGCGGCGGGTATCGTTATTTTCTTACCTTCACAGATGATTTGAGCAGATATGGGTATATCTACTTGATGAAACATAAATCTGAAACATTTGAAAAGTTCAAAGAATTTCAGAGTGAAGTGAAAAATCATCGCAACTAGAAAATAAAGTTTCTACGATCTGATCGTGGAGGAGAATATTTGAGTTACGAGTTTGGTCTTCATATGAAACAATGCGGAATAGTTTCGCAACTCACGCCACCTCGAACACCACAGCGTAATGGTGTGTCCGAACGTCGTAATCGTATTTTACTAGATATGGTGCAATCTATGATGTCTCTCACTGATTTACCGCTATCATTTTAGGGTTATGCTTTAGAGACAGCTACATTCACGTTAAATAGGGCACCATCTAAATCCGTTGAGACAACACCTTATGAACTGTGGTTTGGCAAGAAACCCAAGTTGTCATTTCTTAAAGTTTGGGGCTGCGATGCTTATGTGAAAAAAGCTTCAACCTGATAAGCTCGAACCCAAATCGGAGAAATGTGTCTTCATAGGATACCCAAAGGAGACTGTTGGGTACACCTTCTATCACAGATCCGAAGGCAAGATATTCGTTGCTAAGAATGGATCCTTTCTAGAGAAGGAGTTTCTCTCGAAAGAAGTGAGTGGGAGGAAAGTAGAACTTGATGAGGTAACAGTACCTGCTCCCTTATTGGAAAGTAGTTCATCACAGAAATCAGTTTCAGTGATTCCTACACCAGTAAGTGAGGAAGCTAATGATGATGATCATGAAACTTCTGATCAAGTTACTACTGAACCTCGTAGATCAACCAAAGTAAGATCCGCACCAGAGTGGTACGGTAATCCTGTTCTGGAAGTCATGTTACTTGACCATGACGAACCTACGAACTATGAGGAAGCGATGATGAGCCCAGATTCCGCAAAATGGCTTGAGGCCATGAAATCTGAGATGGGATCCATGTATGAGAACAAAGTATGGACTTTGGTTGACTTGCCCGTTGATCGGCAAGCCATAGAGAATAAATGGATCTTCAAGAAGAAGACTGACGCTGACGGTAATGTTACTGTCTACAAAGCTCGACTTGTTGCGAAAGGTTTTCGACAAGTTCAAGGATTTGACTACGATGAGACCTTCTCACCCGTAGTGATGCTAAAGTCCGTCCGAATCATGTTAGCAATTGCCACATTTATGATTATGAAATTTGGCAAATGGATGTCAAAACAGCATTCCTTAATGGATATCTTAAAGAAGAGTTGTATATGATGCAACCAGAAGGTTTTGTCGATCCAAAAGGTGCTAACAAAGTGTGCAAGCTCCAGCGATCCATTTATGGACTGGTGCAAGCCTCTCGGAGTTGGAATATACGCTTTGATAGTGTGATCAAAGCATATGGATTTATACAGACTTTTGGAGAAGCCTGTATTTACAAGAAAGTGAGTGGGAGCTCTGTAGCATTTCTGATATTATATATGGATGACATATTATTGATCGGAAATGATACTGAATTTCTGAATAGCATAAAATGATACTTGAATAAGAATTTTTCAATGAAAGACCTCGGTGAAGCTGCTTATATATTGGGCATCAAGATCTATAGAGATAGATCAAGACGCTTAATTGGACTTTCACAAAGCACATACCTTGACAAAGTTTTGAAGAAGTTCAAAATGGATCAAGCAAAGAAAGGGTTCTTGCCTGTGTTACAAGGTGTGAAGTTGAGTCAGACTCAATGCCCGACCACTACAGAAGATAGAGAGAAAATGAAAGTCATTCTCCATGCTTCAGCCATAGGTTCTATCATGTATGCAATGCTGTGTACCAGACCTGATGTGTGCCTTGCTATTAGTTTAGCAGGGAGGTACCAAAGTAATCCAGAAGTGGATCACTGGACAGCGGTCAAGAATATCCTGAAATACCTGAAAAGGACTAAGGATATGTTTCTCGTTTATGGAGGTGACAAAGAGCTCGTCGTAAATGGTTACGTCGATGCAAGCTTTGACACTGATCCGGATGACTCTAAGTCACAAACTGGATACGTATTTTTATTGAATGGTGGAGCTGTCAGTTGGTGCAGTTCCAAGCAGAGCGTCGTGGCGGGATCTACGTGTGAAGCGGAGTACATAACTGCTTCGGAAGCAGCAAATGAAGGAGTCTGGATGAAGGAGTTCATATCCGATCTAGGTGTCATACCTAGTGCATCGGGTCCAATGAAAATCTTTTGTGACAATACTGGTGCAATTGCCTTGGCAAAGGAATCCAGATTTCACAAGAGAACCAAGCACATCAAGAGACGCTTCAATTCCATCCGCGATCAAGTCAAGGAGGGAGACATAGAGATTTGCAAGATACATACGGATCTGAATGTTGCAGACCCATTGACTAAGCCTCTCTCACGAGCAAAACATGATCAACACCAAGACTCCATGGGTGTTAGAATCATTACAATGTAATCTAGATTATTGACTCTAGTGCAAGTGGGAGACTGAAGGAAATATGCCCTAGAGGCAATAATAAAGTTGTTATTTATATTTCCTTATATCATGATAAATGTTTATTATTCATGCTAGAATTGTATTAACCGGAAACTTAGTACATGTGTGAATACATAGACAAACAGAGTGTCACTAGTATGCCTCTACTTGACTAGCTCGTTAATCAAAGATGGTTAAGTTTCCTAGCCATGGACAAAGAGTTGTCATTTGATAAACGGGATCACATAATTAGAGAATGATGTGATTGACTTGACCCATCCGTTAGCTTAGCACGATGATCGTTTAGTTTGTTGCTATTGCTTTCTTCATAACTTATACATGTTCCTATGACTATGAGATTATGCAACTCCCGAATACCGGAGGAACACTTAGTGTGCTATCAAACGTCACAACGTAACTGGGTGATTATAAAGATGCTCTACAGGTGTCTCCGATGGTGTTTGTTGAGTTGGCATAGATCGAGATTAGGATTTGTCACTCCGAGTATCGGAGAGGTATCTCTGGGCCCTCTCGGTAACGCACATCACTATAAGCCTTGCAAGCATTGTGACTAATGAGTTAGTTGCGGGATGATGCATTACGGAACGAGTAAAGAGACTTGCCGGTAACGAGATTGAACTAGGTATTGAGATACCGACGATCGAATCTCGGGCAAGTAACATACCGATGACAAAGGGAACAACGTATGTTGTTATGCGGTTTGACCGATAAAGATCTTCGTAGAATATGTAGGAACCAATATGAGTATCCAGGTTCTGCTATTGGTTATTGACGGAGATGAGTCTCGGTCATGTCTACATAGTTCTCGAACCCGTAGGGTCCGCACGCTTAACGTTCGGTGACGATCGGTATTATGAGTTTATGTGTTTTGATGTACCTAAGGTTTTTCGGAGTACCGGATATGATCACGGACATGACGAGTAGTCTCAAAATGGTCGAGACATAAAGATCGATATATTGGATGACTATGTTTGGACATCAAAATGGTTCCGGGTGAGTTCGGACATTTACCGAAGTACCGGGAGGTTATCGGAACCCCCCGGGAAGTATATGGGCCTTATTGGGCCATAGTGGGAGAGAGGAGAAGGGAGTCTAGGAGGGGGCGCCCCCCAAGCCCAATCCGAATTGGGTAGGGGGCCGCCCCCCTTTCCTTCCTCCTTCCTCCCCCTTCCTTCTTCTCCTAGTCCAACTAGGGAAGGGGAGGGGGAATCCTACTCCCGATGGGAGTAGGACTCCTCCAGGGCGCGCCATAGAGGGCCGGCCCTCCCCCCTCCTCCACTCCTTTATATACGGGGAGGGGGCACCCCATAGACACACAAGTTGATCATTGTCTTAGCCGTGTGCGCTGCCCCCCACCATAATCCACCTCGGTCATATCATCGTAGTGCTTAGGCGAAGCTCTGCGCCGGTAACTTCATCATCACCGTCATCACGCCATCGTGCTGACGAAGCTCTCCCTCGACACTCAGCTGGATCGAGAGTTCGTGGGACGTCACCGAACCGAACGTGTGCAGATCGCGGAGGTGCCGTACTTTCGGTGCTAGGATCGGTCGGATCGTGAAGACGTACGATTACATCAACCGCGTTGTCATAACGCTTCCGCTTACGGTCTATGAGGGTACGTGGACTACACTCTCCCCTCTCGTTGCTATGCATCACCATGATATATCTTGCGTGTGCGTAGGATTTTTTTTTGAAATTACTGCGTTCCCCAACAACGACGTCCCACACCCACGTCGAGCACGCGAATGTCTTCTTGTGGCCCCGCTCGTGTGTGCGGCTGTCCAGCCGGTCGATTATGCAGTTTTTGCTGAGCACCTTCTCGGCCCCCCGCAGCGACCAGAGCTACATGGGCATCTTCTCGATGACGACCCGGACATGCAACATGTAGTCATGGAGCGTGTTGTGGTCGTCCTTGTGCCACGACTTGATGACGAAGTGGACGCCGTCAACGGTGAGCGCGCTGAGGCGCACCGCTTTGTCGCGATGCGCGGGGAACTCGAAGTGAACCAGGAAGTCTTCTGGGTCGTGGCTGATCACCCGCAGCAGGTGGGGACGGGTGTGGAGCTGCGCGTCGATGGAGCCCTCCATTGACATCGGGCTGGCCACGTGGTTCTTGGTAGCTGCAGAGAGCACTACGAGGTGGCGACACAGCAGGGTGGTCTGGTGCTCCATGGTCGGGGACTCGATGAGGACGCTGTGGCTCGACCTCGACCGGCGGGAGGGGTCGGTGTGGTGCGCGTGCGCCATGGCGACGGGAGGCGAGGGGAAGCGCAACCACTCCCTAACGGGCCCCCTCCCAGCAGCAGGACCCGACCGCTCGGGGGCAGGGCCGCCGCCGCGCCGGTTGCGGGGGATCGAAGAGCACTCCTTGGCGAAATGGCCTGGCAGTTTGCACTTGATGCAGTGCAGGGGATCTCTATTGTCGATGCGGAGGTGATGAGGGTTGAGGCACCGGAGGCAGAGGCTCTTAAAGCGGTTTAAGAAGGCCCTGCGCCCCGGGTCAGCATTGAAGGCGGGGCGCCGGCCCGGGCGACGCGGGGGGTGGCCGCTACGGACCGGCGGGGATCTCACCGCGCGCCAGTCTTTACATGATCTGACCGCCGTCCATCCGTCGTCATTGCCCGAAGAGGAATGCTGCGAGGTGGGAGAAGGCACTACCACGATGAATTTAAGACGACCGTTCCCCAAAAAGGGAATCGCAGCAGAACCCGGCGTGGAAGGCCCTGCGGCCGGGCGGGAGTGCTCGCCCCGGAGCAGCAAACGCGGCGGAGAAGTAGGGTCAACCGTTGACGCGGCGGCCTGGAGCAGCTGGGGGACCAAAGCCCCGGACGGACCGGCGGATCTGGCCGTGCACGGCACGGACGCAGGCTGTCCGCAACCCGCGCTGTCCACCGAACAGGATGGGGAGCGCGAGCGGCTGCGGCTGGAGTGCCCCATGAGGGCTGGAGGGGCGGCGCTGCCCAGCGTCGAGGAGCTGGCCGCCGCGGCCGGAGTAGCACGCGGCGCGGGGACGGGGGAGGCTACTGTTAGCCACAGAGTCCCTTTGACGGACCTTCAGCAGCGAGCTACCAACCGCATGTATATCATAGCACACATAGCATTCATTACATAAGGTACACATCAAAGAAGGTTTACACACACCATACCATTTCTAGTAGTTCAGGGTACTTTACAGATCACATTCTACGTGACAAAAGACCAAACTACCGAGACGAACACATAGTATCATCATAGGCTAGCTGCAACTACTGTACTACCATACATATTACTAGCTCACACACCTGAGCTTAGCTAAGTTATCCATTCTCTCTAAAAGAACTAAGGTGGTGTTTGGTTCTCTAGTCCTATGACTTTTTCTAGTTCCTAGGACTTTTTGAAAAAGACTTTTAAGGAGGTGCTTCTAAGGACTTTTAGCAAAAAGTCCCAAAAAAGTCTCACCCTGTTTGGTTTGCTAGGGACTTCCCAACACAAAAAAATCCCTGGAACCAAACACCCCCTAAATATATCCACAAAAGTTCATAGCTCATTAGTTGCTGCAAAACAAAGTCTCCTGCTGCAACATTCAACGAGATGGAAGATCAAGGCTTGATTTCGACGACCAGAAGATGTAGGATCACACCGCAGACGGACTGATCTCCTACCATAGAAGTGAACTCACCAAACCGGGAAGAGCGGACCTGTACATCCTTCCTTTTCAGCATCAGGGATGCTGTTGTAGCGGTAGAGGTGGTTGGATAGCTCCCAGCTCCAATCTTCCTTTCTCGATACTTTCATCGGTGGCCACCGGTTGATCCTCACATAATGATCTCTGATTCTTCCATCACCGACAAAGCTTGTTATGATCGTGTACTCACACTCATGGCCACCCCAGACAGCGTCATGAGGATCTGCACTGTGGTAACCATCATGGTGGAAGTATCGTCGCATGGGTGGACCAGTGCGCTTCCAGGACGGATCGAGATTCCTCCAGTACTCTGGTGCTGCCTGTGATAGTAAAAGTAAAATATATCATGACTTTCCCCCATTAGTCAAGCAACTCTGGTGTTGCCTGTGATAGTAAAAGAAAAATATATCATGACTTTCCCCCATTAGTCAAGCAACCATACTCCATATATTTCATTTGAAAAGTGCACTATCAATTCTTTATTGGAAAACGGTATAGGGGCGGAGGGTCTAAGATATGTCGGGAGTTATTATGGATTTTACACTGCATATAACTGCATCCAGCAGATCCTCGGGCATCCAATTAACACCATGATATATTTTTGCCACATTTCATATACTTAACTTTAATTACCACCATGAAGATATATGCCTCAATCTTCCTCGGTGCGGTTGGAAGCTAAGACACCCGAAGAAACTAGAGAGATGCAGAAAGTTCTCATAATCCCAGCATTCCTCTCGGCATGGTTGACCACAACCAGTTGAACTCAAAACTAGCAAGTCAGTTATGCGGTAGGCTTAGCAGCCACTAGCATTAAGATGTGTAGTCATGTATAAACTCATACCTCAAAACATGCAAAAGGATGACAAATTGAGAAAACTTACAATAGTGAAACGATATTCCCATGCATGATCACAGAGATCCTCTTTTGTGATCCGATTCTGCGCAAGAAAATAAGTCACGATAATATAATATGTCTCGAGGACAATGATGAATTGAACATACTCATGTTTTCTCTATGTCAGAAGATTAAAAAAAAAACTGATAACAAAAAAGAATGCCCCCAGGTTCCAATGTTCAACATTAATTTACTCACACTATATGGAGCAAAAGAAGGAAAATAATATGGAATTATTGTGGAGGGGAAGCTAAAATAAGTAAACCTTAACAGCAGATTGTGATAGGCATTATTATCTTTTGGAGTGATTGTGGTAATAGTACTGCTAGCATATGAGAACAATTAATTATATTTCACTGTTGATCTATTGCATTCTTTTAACCCTAAGAGAAAATATTTCTGGAACTCACCCGTTTGCCATCCATGATGGCCATTGAATAGGTAGACAACTTTGATGCAGTACGGATCATTGTCAGACGAGGAATATGTGCCTTTCCGGCCATCAGTTCAGCACACTGCAAAAGAAACATTGGAATGGCCTTATATAAAAAGAGTATTTTTTGTCATAGGTTTTTCCCTCACACCTCTCTGCTCAATCAAGTCTCCCCAGTTTAAATTTGGAATTTCCTCTGATTTAAAAGAAAATAAAAGAAACTCATGTTTATCAAATTTGTTGGGCCTTGGTTAATTACATATGCTAATGGAGGGGTGTGATCAAGTTATTTTCATTTAAATTCATGGTGACGTGAACATGAGGCACTTACCTAGCGTTGACCTGATTGACCTTATTTTCATTGGTGGCCACGAAAAAATTCAAGAAAATTTAGAAACATTGGATTCCGATATACAAGATTTTCTGCATCTTCTTTGAGGGTCGGTTACCTCGAGATCCTGGGTGAAGTTCTTCAGTTGGTTGGCATGTCATGATCACTGCTGGACAACTGAATAACTTGCCAGGCAGGGTCTGCAGCAGTCTCCGCGCTTCCCACTTTGCAATCAATCCATGGAGACCATGAACCACCTAGCTTTCATGGTTACCGTTTGCTTAGGGTGTTGCGTTCTATACTTGTGTCCGTGGGGTGGGGGGGGGGGGGGGGTTGGATTGTTTTTTATTAGAAACACAGTACACGCAGACAAGCATGCTGAAAATACAGGAATAAATCCAAGAAAATGCAGCCATCTTTACCAAGTCTAGGACTTGAGACTCGAAGCACCGAAGCCGCATGTGCGGGTTCCACCACAAGGAACCAAATCATCAGGGTACTGTAGCTTCCCTGACATTCCTTCGTGATGTTAGAGGATCTCGTTCCCTGGCACCGTTGGTCCTCTTAGACTTGTGCACAACTTTTTTTTTCTGCCAACATATCTAAAGTTCTAAACGCAATGCTTTTGTGTTTGATCAATATAGCAAATACTAATAAAATGAATAACATTTCATGAAAGAATAAGTTGCATTATCCATATATACTGCAGAAAGAAAACACTAAGAACGCGCAGAACTTCGTTTGAAAACTAAGAAATTTAAAAGTACTTTCCAGAACTGAAAAATCCGGAAAAAAAGAGATCCAAACAAATTCAAAATTAAAACTAAAACATCACACTGAGAATCCAAAAGCAAAATTAAGATATGCTGTTTTTTCTCCTAAAATGTACTATTGTTTCTGACTTTTTTTCTTCCAAGCAACTATTTCTGAGATAAAGGGAACATGTTTATCCTTTGTACAAATGATACTCCCTCCATAAAGAAATATAAGAGCGTACTATATATTTTTGCAGCATGTGAACGTCATATTAAAAAAATATTTGCTCAAACTATAATGCCACATGAAGTTTGTCACATACTACGCCACATGTCGCGGACTCCCGTCTGATACCACACAAAGTCTGAAACCCCCATGCCTGAAATTCATCGAACAGGTGCAGCTCACATGGCACATCGCGCAAACCACGAATCATGCCATTGAGGCTGCAGCAGATGGCGAGGGAGGGCAAAGAGCGAGAGCCGAGGCGAGAGACCGGCGGGGCGGGAATCGGATGTACCTTGGGTGCCCAGAGGCGGTTGTCGGCGGCGACCCCGAACCAGGCGCGGGAGACCGCCGTGCATCGTGCGACGCTGCGCGCGTCCAGGAGCTCCACCACCAGCCCCATCACCTCCTGCCCCAGCACCTCCACGGGGTCGCTGCCGTCGCTCTCCCTCCTGCCCCGCCGCCACCGCCTCCTCCTCCCCCTCTTCCGCCTCTCCCACTCCTCCGCCTCCGCCATTTCCGCGCCGGTCGCTCGGCGCCGCGGGGGAAGTGAGTGAGCGATGAACGATGCACAGGTGGTGATCTACTCAGCTGAACCGGTGGGGCCGTGCCGGCGGCGTTTAGTACGTTGCTGTTTTAGGCAGGCGCCCGCGTCCCGGCTTTATCGGCGATGGACGGCCGGATAAGGGCGCGACCTCCACGGAGCAGCAGTCAGTGGCTGGTGCAGAGCCCCGGCTCAGCTATGTGGCGGCTAGCGTGTCAAACAGGCCACGTCAGAGCTTTGCATGCTGCGCCGTTGTCGATCTGTGGAGATGTGCGGTGGATCTTTCGCGGAAACCTTAACTCGCAAGTCACAAGTCAGGATGGTTGTTCTGAGGTAAGGGGGTCTTCATGCCAAAAGCTTAACTCGGATTCAAAAAAAAAAGGCTTAACTCGGAAGTCAGGGAAGATTCTTCTAGAGCATATATTGGATACTTCCAAACTTCTCACATACTTCTTCAGCTTCTAGAAATGCTACCGAAACTTCTTCCATGGATCCATTCGGGCTCCACAACAGAGCTCTTTTATCGTACCCCTCGATAAGGTGAGCCGTCATGAAGATAAATGTCTAGATATATACTCCCTTTGTTTTATAATGTAGTGCACATAGATTTTTTGAATATCAAACCTTACAAACTTTGATCAAATTTATAGAAAAGAACTAATTATATTTACAATACCAATTATATGAAATATGCAACTCATCTTATGATGAATCTAATGATATGTGTTTGGCATTCTAAATATAAATATTTTTCTTTATAAAGCTGGTCAAAATTTATGAGGTTTGACTTTTTAAAAATCTATATACGCTACATTATGGAACGGAGGGAGTATATTAGAATAAATTCGCCGAGTGGATTACCAAAACCACTACATATTGGGCTATGCTAACTGATTGGTACCACTTTCTCGACACCTCAAAGCGAACCACCATTTTTCGTCTAATGAGTAACAAACAACACTGATGATTGTTTGAGTTTACGAAAACAGCGAATCTGACATGTATGGCTCACCTGTTAGGCTGACGTGGCGCGCATCATTAGACGAAGTCAAGTCATTGACTTTTTAGGTCAGGCACGGCCACCCCTCCTTCTCACCCTTAACTTCTTCCCTTTCCCGCGCTCGAGCATTTCTAGGGTGACATCAGGAGGTGAATGCAGCCATGCCCCCAGCGGTGACAATGCTGGATCCGTCGGCGGCGGTGGCGACTCCCGCAAGCGCCCTCAGTTCAGAAAGATAGGACTATTTGGTCCCGGCCTCGACGGCGGTTGCGACCTAGATTCTAAATCTGTGAAGGAGAAGGCATCGTCATCGCCATGCAGAATGCACAAGGCTTGTGCGGCAACGACATAGGGTCGATTGGGCATCAATGATTGGCCCCAATCATCGCTGGAAACTTGGTACATATCTTCCCTTTCTGTTCACACTGGTATGAAGGCTAGGGCTACTGGATTTGAATTATTTGAATATTAGTGTTACTGGATTTGAATGCACTGCTGCTGGGTTTGAAATCTGCATAGATTTAGTTTCTGTTCGTACTGTAGGTTAGGACATATTTGGAAATTTACATCCAGTTTGATGGCAAAAAAAATCCATACACACCAAGATGGCCCAGAAAGATGTCACATATATGACTTTGAAGTCGATAATGCTGCGAAATGGTTATGGACCGTCTGATTCTCTGTATTATGTGAGAGGGGAAGGGATGGGGTTAGAAGGGTTGGCTCTGTTGGACAACATTATGAAGGTGGACGCAATGATTATGAAGTATGAGCCCACACAAATTCTGTATTTGACTGCTATGAAAGGCAAGAGACAACAACCACTAATTATTTCTCTCATCAAGAAAACAATAGAGATTGAGCAAGGCCCATGTTAGTATGTCACATTGAAGTTGTAGATGATTCTGAAATAATGTGGACCCCCTGCTGTGTTTGTTGTTAATGATGTAGTTGTTTCTCACAAAACATTTGATGATTATGTTGGATCATCCAATTTGCTTGGCACACAACCGAGTGTTAAATTTCTGCCAGTGAGATCAATGCCTCCTCTAGTTGATGAGTGGAACATTCTTACTCAGCAGAGTATGCAGAACTATTGTTAGAGCCAAATGTAGCAGTGCAACCCGAGCACATAATTAACACTCAAATAAGTGTGAAATATGCAGATGTTCAGTTTGATGAGGAAGAGGAGCATCATCTTGATGAAGAGAACGAGAATGTTGGTGAAGAGGAAGAGAATGGTGTTGAAGAGTAAGAGGAATGGATTCAGTTGATGATGATGAGGATGTTGCTAATGAGGACAACTCATAGAAATAAGCTGATGATTCAGAGGAAGATTATGTAGAAGAAGAAGAGTACAATGCAACAGGTGGATAATAAGCAAAGGAAACTGAGCTTTCATAAACAATAGCTCACATTAAGAGGAAGAGAGAGAAGGCCCTCAAGAATAAACATTGTGAGGGTGACACGTGGCCTGCATACATTTTATGATGTTCCAGATGAAGAAGAAGATGTAGCTGAGGGACCAGAGCAACGAGAGCCCAAGCTTGCTCTCAAGAAGGAAAAGAGGTCAGTGTGAACAACCAGGTCCCACTCAGGACCATCGTCAAGTGGTCAAGAGAACTAATTTCCATCTTTAGAAGAGGAAATGGACATATGGTGGTTGGATGAAGAAGATGAAGATGGCAATGAGCCTATGTCACATTTAGCAAAGCTAACAAGCAACCTCCAAGAATTTGGTATGTGATGCGTTCATTTTGCATCACAATTTTAGAGGATAAATATTCTACTTTCATGACTTTTCAACCGTCTTTGCATTAATTTAATTATGGTTTACCTTAAAATGCAGACAAATGAAGATTTAATTCCCGGAGATGTTGTTAGGATGGAAATTGGACCTTTGTGCAGAAAGTGCACCCTAGATCCCCAAAATAGTAAAATAAAAGTAGTTCTCAGAGATTTGGACCAGATGAGGCCAAGGGCGAAAAGGAGGTAGTCGGGTGGGCCGGGGGGGGGGGGGCTAGGGGCCCGCCCCAGGGCGCCTACAGGTGGCACCTAGGGTCCATGCGCCCCCTGATAACCTCCCAAACCTTTTTAGGTCCACCCCAGGAGTTTTGATGATATCCATTTTTTGTTGATTTTTTCCGCCGCCGTTGCAAGGTGGAAACCTAGTTCTTTTTCTGGAGGGCTGTTTTTGGCCCGATCTGCCCCTCCAGCGGGGGTAATTTGAAGCCATCATCATCACAAACTTCAGAACATCAAGTGGATCATCTTCATCCAAGCCATCTTCTCCATCTGCACCATCATCTCCATTCCCATCTCACCAACGTTTGTACCAATCATTTGTAGTTTGATCACATGTTGCACTTGTTGTTGACAATTGCTATCCTAGTAGTTGATGCCTTGTGTTTCATTGGTGAAAGATCATTACTTCCGAATTGTTATAATTATCATTATGTGACGCCCCCGATTTGATCGCACACTAATCATACACGCAATGTGTACGGTCAAGATCAGGGACTCACGGGAAGATATCACAACACAACTCTAGACACAAATAAGATAATACAAGCTTTATATTACAAGTTAGGGGCCTCGAGGGTTCGAATACAAAAGCTCGAAACACAAGAGAGTTAGTGGAAGCAACAATATCTGAGTACAGACATAAATTAAACAAGTTTTGCCTTCAGAAGGCCAGCACAAACATCAACGATCGAAGAGGCAAGGCCTCCTGCCTGGGACCTCCTAACTACTCCTGGTCGTCGACGGTCTCCACGTAGTAGTAGGCACCCTCCGGGTAGTAGTAGTAGCCAACGGGAGTGGCATCTGGCTCCTGGGCTCCACCATCTGACCGCAGCAAACCGGATATAGGGGAAAAGAGGTAGCGAAGCAATCATGAGTACTCATCCAAAGTACTCGCAAGACTTACGTCAGAACTACACTAAGTATGAATCAGTATAAAAGGAATTGGTTGTATGTGTGGACTGAACTGCGGAATGCCAGAAGAGATGGGAAAAGTCTAGCCTATCGAAGACTAGCATCTTCAAGCATTCAGAAGAGTACATAATAGCAGTTTATAATTAACAAACATGTTGCAGTAATAACGCCCAGAGATCCTTCCTCGACTCCATGCGAGAAAGCAATCCCGGAGCCACATATCCATCACATATCTCAAGTATCCATTTCTAGTTGTAATAGATCAGGATACAAGTCTGGATGTCCGTTACCGTGGACACGACTATTCGAATAGATAATCTTCCCTGCAGGGGTGCACCACATTTCCCAACACGCTTGATTACTCTGGACGGACACACTTTCCCGGGTCAATGTCTACCTAGGCTCAGCAGAGAGGTCCCCGCCGGTCTACATCCTAAGCGCTCCGGGGTCTTGGGCCCATCGCCCATTGCACTCCAGGTTGTTGCTGAAGGAAATATGCCCTAGAGGCAATAATAAAGTTGTTATTTATATTTCCTTATATCATGATAAATGTTTATTATTCATGCTAGATTTGTATTAACCAAAAACTTAGTACATGTGTGAATACATAGACAAAGAGAGTGTCACTAGTATGCCTCTACTTGACTAGCTCGTTGCATCAAAGATGTTAAGTTTCCTAGCCATAGACATGAGTTGTCATTTGATTAACGGGATCACATCATTAGAGAATGATGTGATTGACTTGAACCATTCCGTTAGCTTAGCACTTGATCGTTTAGTATGTTGCTATTGCTTTCTTCATGACTTATACATGTTCCTATGACTCTGAGATTATGCAACTCCTGAATACCGGAGGAACACTTAGTGTGCTACCAAACGTCACAACGTAACTGGGTGATTATAAAGGTGCTCTACAGGTGTCTCCGATGGTACTTGTTGAGTTGGCATAGATCGAGATTAGGATTTTTCACTCCGATTGTCGGAGAGGTATCTCTCGGCCCTCTCGGTAATGCACATCACTATAAGCCTTGCAAACAATGTGACTAATGAGTTAGTTACGGGATGATGCATTACGGAATGAGTAAAGAGACTTGCCGGTAACGAGATTGAACTAGGTATTGAGATACCGACGATCGAATCTCGGGCAAGTAACATACCGATGACAAAGGGAACAACGTATATTGTTATGCGGTTTGACCAATAAAGATCTTCGTAGAATATGTAGGAACCAATATGAGCATCCAGGTTCCGCTATTGGTTATTGACCAGAGATGAGTCTCGGTCATGTCTACATAGTTCTCGAACCCGTAGGGTCCGCACGCTTAAGTTCGGTGACGATCGGTATTATGAGTTTATGTGTTTTGATGTACCGAAGATAGTTTGGAGTCCTGGATATGATCACGGACATGACGAGGAGTCTCGAAATGGTCGAGACATAAAGATTGATATATTGGATGACTATGTTTGGACATCGGAAAGGTTTGGAGAGAGTTCGGGCATATACCGGAGTACCGGGGGGTTACCGGAACCCCCCGGGAAGTATATGGACCCTAATGGGCTTTAGTGGAGAGAGAGAGAGGGGCAGCCAGGGCAGGCCGCGTGCCCCTCCGCCTCTGGTCCGAATTTGACTAAGAAGGGGGGGGGGCGGGCCCCCCCTTTCCTTCCTCCCTCTCTCCCCCTTCCTTCTCTCCTAGTCCAACTAGGGAAGGGGGGAATCCTACTCCCGGTGGGAGTAGGACTCCTCGAGGGCGCGCCATAGAGGGCCAGCCCTCCCCCCTCCTCCACTCCTTTATATACGGGGGAGGGGGCACCCCATAGACACAGAAGTTGATCATTGATCTCTTAGCCGTGTGCGGTGCCCCCCTCCACCATAATCCACCTCGGTCATATCGTTGCAGCGCTTAGGCGAAGCCCTGCGCCGGTAGCTTCATCATCACCGTCATCACGCCATCGTGCTGACGAAGCTCTCCGTCGACACAAAGCTGGATCAAGAGTTCGTGGGATGTCACCGAGCCGAACGTGTGCAGATCGCCGAGGTGCCATACTTTCGGTAATAGGATCGGCCGGATCGTGAAGACGTACGACTACATCAACCGCGTTGTCATAACGCTTCCACTTACGGTTTACGAGGGTATGTGGACTACACTCTCCCCTCTCGTTGCTATGCATCACCATGATCTTGCGTGTGCGTAGGAATTTTTTGAAATTACTACGTTCCCCAACAGTGGCATCTTTTATGCATCTTATTTTGCTTAGTTCGGTGGTAGCATTATAAGATGATCTCTCACTAAATTTCAAGGTACAAGTGTCCCTGAGTATGCACCGTTGCGAAAGTTCGTCGTGCTAAGACACCACGTGACGATCGGGTGTGATAAGCTCTACGTTCACATACAACGGGTCCAAGCCAGTTTTGCACACGCAGAATACTCTGGTTAAACTTGATGATCCTAGCATATGCAGATATGGCCTCGGAACACTTAGACCGAAAGGTCAAACGTGAATCATATAGTAGATTTGATCAACATAGTGATGTTCACCATTGAAAACTACTCCATCTCACGTGATGATCGGACATGGTTTAGTTGATTTGGATCGCGTGATCATTTAGATGACTCGAGGGATGTCTATCTAAGTGGGAGTTCTTAAGTAATATGATTAATTAAACTTTAATTTATCATGAACTTAGTCGTGATAGTATTTGCATAACTATGTTGTAGATCAATAGCTTGCGATGTAGCTCCCCGTTTATTTTTTTATATGTTCCTAGAGAAAAATAAGTTGAAAGATGATAGTAGCAATGATGCGGACTTAGTCCGTGATCTGAGGATTGTACTCATTGCTACATAGAAAAATTATGTCCTTGATGCACCGCTAGGTGACGGACCTATTGCAGGAGCAGATGCATACGTTATGAACGTTTGACAAAAGCCCGGTATGATGACTGCTACCTCTTGAGCACTACGTTGGTTTTCCCTTGAAGAGGAAAGGGTGATGCAGTAAAGTAGAGTAAGTATTTCCCTTAGTTATTGAGAACCAAGGTATCAATCTAGTAGGAGACCACGCTCAAGTCCCACGCACCTACACAAACAAATAAGAACCTCGCAACCAATGTGATAAAGGGGTTGTCAATCCCTTCACGGTCACTTACGAGAGTGAGATCTGATAGATATGATAAGATAATATTTTTGGTATTTTTATGATAAAGAGTAAAAGTAAAGATTGCAAAGATAAACGGCGCCAAAAATAGATAGTTGACGGGAGATTAATATGATGGAAAATAGACCCGGGGGCCATAGGTTTCACTAGTGGCTTCTCTCAAGAGCATAAGTATTACGGTGGGTAAACGAATTACTGCCGAGCAATTGATAGAACTGAGCATAGTTATGAGAATATCTAGGTATAATCATGTATATAGGCATCACGTCCGTGACAAGTAGACCGACTCCTGCCTGCATCTACTACTATTACTCCACACATTGACCGCTATCCAGCATGCATCTAGAGTATTAAGTTCATAAGAACGGAGTAACGCTTTAAGCAAGATGACATGATGTAGAGGGGTAAACTCATGCAATATGATATAAACCCCATCTTTTTATCCTCGATGGCAATAATACAATACGTGTCGTTTCCCCACTGTCACTGGGATCGAGCACCGCAAGATTGAACCCAAAGCTAAGCACTTCTCCCATTGCAAGAAAGATCAATCTAGTAGGCCAAACCAAACTAATAATTCGAAGAGACTTGCAAAGATAACAAATCATACATAAAAGAATTCAGAGGAGATTCAAATATTGTTCATAGATAATCTTGATCATAAACCCACAATTCATCGGATCTCGACAAACACACCGCAAAAAAGAATTACATCGAATAGATCTCCAAGAGAATCGAGGAGAACTTTGTATTGAGATCCAAAGAGAGAGAAGAAGTCATCTAGCTAATAACTATGGACCCGAAGGTCTGAGGTAAACTACTCACACATCCTCGGAGAGGCTATGATGTTGATGTAGAAGCCCTCCGTGATCAATGCCCCCTCCGGCGGAGCGCCGGAAAAGGCCCCAAGATGGGATCTCACGGGTACAGAGAGTTGCGGCGGTGGAAATAGGGTTTTGGATCCGTATCTGATGTTTCCAGGGTATATGAGTATATATATAGGCGAAGGAGGTTGGTCAGGAGAGCTACAAGGGGCCCACGAGGGTGGGGGCGCGCCCAGGGGGGCAGGCGCGCCTTCCTGCCTCGTGGCCTCCTCGTTCGTCTCTTGACGTCCACTCCAATTCCTCTGGATCACGTTTGTTCCAAAAATCACGTTCCCGAAGGTTTCATTCCGTTTGGACTCCGTTTGATATCCTTTTCCTTCGAAACACTGAAATAGGCAAAAAAATAGCAATTTGGGCTGGGCCTCCGGTTAATAGGTTAGTCCCAAAAATAATATAAAAGTGTATAATAAAGCCCATTAAACATCCAAAACAGAATATATATTAGCATGGAACAATAAAAAATTATAGATACGTTGGAGACGTATCAAGCATCCCCAAGCTTAATTCCTGCTCGTCCTCGAGTAGGTAAATGATAAAAACAGAATTTTTGATGTGGAATGCTACTTAGCATAATTTTCAATGTAGTTCTCTTAATTGTGGTATGAATATTCAGATCCGAAAGATTCAAGATAAAAGTTTAATATTGACATAAAAGTAATAATACTTCAAGCATACTAACTAAGCAATTATGTCTTCTGAAAATAACATGGGCAAAGAAAGTTCATCCCTACAAAATCATATAGTTTGGTCAGGCTCCATTTTCGTCACACAAGAATGCTCTCATCATGCACAACCCCGATGACAAGCCAAGTAATTGTTTCATACTTTAGTAATCTCAAACTTTTTCAACTTTCACGCAATATATGAGCGTGAGCCATGCATATATCATTATGGGTGGAATAGAATATGATGATAGGGGTTATGTGGAGAAGACAAAAAAGGAGAAAGTCTCACATTGACGCGGCTAATCAACGAGCTAGGGAGATGCCCATCAATTGATGTCATGCAAGGAGTAGGGATTGCCATGCAACGGATGCACTAGAGCTATAAATGTATGAAAGCTCAACAAAAGAAACTAAGTGGGTGTGCATCCAACTTGCTTGCTCACGAAGACCTAGGGCATTTGAGGAAGCCCATTGTTGGAATATACAAGCCAAGTTCTATAATGAAAAATTCCCACTAGTATATGAAAGTGACAAAACAAGAGACTCTCTATCATAAAGATCATGGTGCTACTTTGAAGCACAAGTGTGAAAAAAGGATAGTAGCATTGCCCCTTTTTATTTTTTTTATTTTTTTATTTTTTTGGACCTTTTTTTGTCTTTCTCTTTTTTTTTATTTGGGACAATGCTCTATGAATGATGATCATCACACTTCTATTTATTTACAACTCAATGGTTACAACTCGATACTAGAACAAAGTATGACTCTATATGAATGCCTCCGGTGGTGTACCGGGATGGGCAATGAATCAAGAGTGACATGTATGAAATAATATGCATGGTGGCTTTGCCACAAATACGATGTCAACTACATGATCATGCAAGGCAATATGACAATGATGAAGCGTGTCATGATAAACGGAACGGTGGAAAGTTGCATGGCAATATATCTCGGAATGGCTATGGAAATGCCATAATAGGTAGGTATGGTGGCTGTTTTGAGGAAGATATAAGGAGGTTTATGTGTGATAGAGCGTATCGTATCACGGGGTTTGGATGCACCGACGAAGTTTGCACCAACTCTCAAGGTGAGAAAGGGCAATGCACGGTACGGAAGAGGCTAGCAATGATGGAAGGGTGAGAGTGCGTATAATCCATGGACTCAATATTAGTCATAAAGAACTCACATACTTATTGCAAAAATCTACAAGTCATCAAAAACCAAGCACTACGCGCATGCTCCTAGGTGATAGATTGGTAGGAAAAGACCATCGCTCGTCCCCGACCGCCACTCATAAGGAGGACAATCAAAGAACACCTCATGTTTCAAATTTGTTACACAACGTTTACCATACGTGCATGCTACGGGACTTACAAACTTCAACACAAGTATTTCTCAAATTCACAACTACTCAACTAGCATGACTCTAATATCAACATCTTCATATCTCAAAACAATTATCAAGCATCAAACTTCTCATAGTATTCAACACACTCATAAGAAAAATTCTTTACTAGTCTTGGATGCCTATCATATTAGGACTAATTTTATGATTAAAGCAAATTACCATGCTGTTTTGTAGGACTCTCAAAATAATATAAGTGAAGCATGAGAGATCAATAATTTCTATAAAATAAACCACCACCGTGCTCTAAAAGATATAAGTGAAGCACTAGAGCAAAAACTATATAGCTCAAAAGATATAAGTGAAGCACATAGAGTATTCTAATAAATTCCGAATCATGTATGTCTCTCTCAAAAGTGTATTCAGCGAGGATGATTGTGGTAAACTAAAAAAACAAAGACTCAAATCATACAAGACGCTCCAAGCAAAACACATATCATGTGGTGAATAAAAATATAGCATCAAGTAAAGTTACCGATGGACGAAGACGAAAGAGGGGATGCCCTCCGGGGCATCCCCAAGCTTAGGCTTTTGGTTATCCTTGAATTTTACCTTGGGGTACCTTGGGAACCCCCAAGCTTAGGCTCTTGCCAATCCTTGTTCCATAATCCATCAAATCTTTACCCAAAACTTGAAAACTTCACAACACAAAACTCAACAGAAAATCTCATGAGCTCCGTTAGCGAAAGAAAACAAAACACCACTTCAAGGTACTGTATTGAACTCATTCTTTGTTTATATTGGTGTTAAAACCACTGTATTCCAACTTATCTATGGTTTATAAACTCTATTACTAACCATAGACTCATCAAAATAAGCAAACAACACACGGAAAACAGAATCTGTCAAAAACAGAACAGTCTGTAGTAATCTGGGTCTAACGCAAACTTCTGTAACTCCGAAAATTCTGATAAAATAGGAAATCCTAAATAATTTTTTTGTTGATCTACTTCAATTGGAATCAGTATTTTATCACGTTCTGGTGATTTAAACAATTGTTTTCGTGAACAGAAAGTTTCTGACTTTTTCAGCAAGATCAAATAACTATCATCCAAGAAGATCCTATAGGTTTTACTTGGCACAAACACTAATTAAAACATAAAAACAAATCTAACCAGAGGCTAGATCATATATTTATTCCTAAATAGGAGCAAAAAGCAAAAAAACTAAAATAAAATTGGGTTGCCTCCCAACAAGTGTTATCGTTTAACGCCCCTAGCTAGGCATTGAGATTTCGATGATGCTCACATAAAAGATAGTAATTGAAAGACAAAGAGAGCATCATAAAACATGTGAAAACCACATCTAAGTCTAACATACTTCCTATGCATAGGCATCTTATAGGCAAACAAATTATCAAGGCAAGCAAAAATTAGCTTATGCAAGGAAGCGGAAAGAAACAATAGCAATCTCAACATAACGAGAGGTAATTTAGTAACATGGAAATTTCTACAACCATATTTTCCTCTCTCATAATAATTACATGTAGGATCATAATCAAATTCAACAATATAGCTATCACATACAATATTCTCAACATGATCCACATGCATGCAAAGTTGACACTCTTCCAAAATAGTTTGATTAACTAAAGTCATGACCTCTCCAAACCCACTTTTATCAAAAATACCATAAGTTTGAACATTCTACAAATATGTGGGATCTAAAGTTGACACTCTTCCAAACTGAAAGATCTGAATGTCGCCTAGAGGGCGGAGGGTGAATAGGCGCTTTAAAATAATTACGGTTGAGGCTTGAACAAATGCGGAATAAACCTAGCGGTTAATTTATCAAGCACAAAACCTACAACAACCAGGCTCACCTATGTGCACCAACAACTTATGCTAAGCAAGAAAAACTACTTAGGTGATAGCAAGATATATGACAAGAAACAATATGGCTATCACAAGGTAAAGTGCATAAGTAAAGGGCTCGGGTAAGAGATAACCGAGGCACGCGGAGACGACGATGTATCCCGAAGTTCACACCCTTGCGGATGCTAATCTCCGTTTGGAGCGGTGTGGAGGCACAATGCTCCCCAAGAAGCCACTAGGGCCACCGTAATCTCCTCACGCCCTCGCACAATGCAAGATGCCGTGATTCCACTAAGGGACCCTTGAGGGCGGTCACCGAACCCGTACAAATGGCAACCCTTGGGGGCGGTCACCGAACCCGTACACTTTGGCAACCCTTGGGGGCGGTCACCGGAACCCGTCAAATTGCTCGGGGCGATCTCCACAACCTAATTGGAGACCCCGACGCTTGCTCGGAGCTTTACACCACAATGATTGAGCTCCGAACACCACCAACCGTCTAGGGCGCCCAAGCACCCAAGAGGAACAAGCTCAAGGGTACCAAGCACCCAAGAGTAATAAGCTTCTCAACTTGTAACTTCCACGTATCACCGTGGAGAACTCAAACCGATGCACCAAATGCAATGGCAAGGGCACACGGAGTGCCCAAGTCCTTCTCTCTCAAATCCCACCGAAGCAACTAATGCTAGGGAGGAAAATGAGAGGAAGAACAAGAAGGAGAACACCAAGAACTCCAAGATATAGATCCAAGGGGTTCCCCTCACATAGAGGAGAAAGTGATTGGTGGAAATGTGGATCTAGATCTCCTCTCTCTTTTCCCTCAAAAACTAGCAAGAATCTATGGAGGGATTGAGAGTTAGCAAGCTCGAAGAAGGTCAACAATGGGGGAAGAACACGAGCTCAACGGATGAGGTTCATTGGGGAAGAAGACCCCCTTTTATAGGAAGGGGAAAATCCAACCGTTATGTGCTCAGCCCGCACACGAGCGGTACTACCGCTCGGGCGGAAGAAGCAAGGAAACAGATCAACAAAACATGAACCTTGGGGCGGTAGTACCGCTTATAAGCGGTACTACCGCACACCACAGCGGTACATCCGCTCGGCCGGAGCGGTACTACCGCTTATAGGCGGAACTACCGTGCCTTACTGCCGCGCGACTACCGCTGAACCCGACACGAAAAGAGCAGACCCAAAATCGAGGTGGTAGTAGAGCGGTACTGGAGCGGTACTACCGCTTGACGCTACAAGAGGTACTACCGCTGCCGCCGCGGTACTACCGCTTGACGCTACAAGCGGTACTACCGCTGCCACCGCGGTACTACTGCAGGGAGAAAAACAGAACTGCCAAAACTTCTTCATATGAGCTCCGAATTGAGCAAACTCAAGCTTGTTGGATAGAGGAAGACGAGTAGCATCAAAACATCATAGAAGATGTGAGTGAACTCCGTTTTCGATGAACTCGAGCTTGTCATCAAGATGACCATAAGCTCCAAAACTCACAAAGAGAAGAACCAATAAAGATGATGCAAGGATGCAATGGTTTGAGCTCTCTATGAATGATACGATCAAGCTACTCATCGAGAGCCCCCCTTGATAGTACGGCAATCGATCCTATAACCCGGTCTCCCAACTACCATCACGAGACCGGTAAAATAGAAAAACCTATCAAGGGCAAACCTTTGCCTTGGACATGGTCCACTTGAGCTAGATGATGACGATCTTGACTCCCTCAAGTTGGACCACCTTCTTTGGTTGCGTTGGCTCGATGAAGACTAGTTGATTGCTCCCCCATACTCCACTATGGGTGAGCCACTCTTCCGCACATCTTCACAAGTCCATTGTCACCACAATGGACGGCAAGCTTCAAGCATCTGATCTCTTCATGATGCTTCACTTGAACTTGCACACCGCAACATCTTCACAAGTCCATTGTCACCACAATGGACGGCAAGCTTCAAGCATTCGATCTCTTTCATGATGCTTCACTTGAACTTGCACACCGCAACCTGACCCCACAAAGAACTCTCACGAAGATCATGGGTTAGTACACAAAGCGTAATTGACAATGCTTACCACACCATGGGATCGCTTGATCCCTCTCGGTACATCTTCTACGCTTTGTGAGTTGACCAAGTTGATTCACTCTTGACTTAGTCTTGATCAACCTTGAATTTTTTCAACTCTCTTCTTTTGGATGATGTCTTGATGATATACATGAATGATCACACAATCTTCTTCTCCAAGACATGCTTGCAATAAGCTCAACTCTCACATGACCAATCTTTGGATAATTCCTTAATAACACCTTGATCACCACATAAACTCCTTGAAACCAACACATGAACTTCAAGAAATGCCTATGGACAAATCCTTCAAATATAACTCAAGGCAACCATTAGTCCATAGAGATTGTCATCAATTACCAAAACCAAACATGGGGGCACCGCATGTTCTTTCACAAACCCACTTTCAATAATATTGCAAACACTATTATCAATCTCATATTCATCATGGGTTTAAATAAATTTTCAAGATCAAAAGAAGAATCACCCCAATCATGACCATTGCAACAAATAGTAGACATAGAAAAACTAGCATCCCCAAGCTTAGGGTTTTGCATATTATTAGCACAATTGACATCAAGAGAATTTATAGTAAAATCATTGCAATCATGATTTTCATCAAAGTAACTATCAAGTATGGGTGAAATAGCAACGATCTCATGTTTAACATAAGGAACTATAGCAAATTCATCTTTATAAATATTGGCATCATGGCCACAAGAATAGCAAGCATCATGTTCATCAAGGGATATTTCAATCAAATCATCGGAATCATAATTATCTATAGATTCATGCATATCATTATTTTCTTCCTCCATAGACTCCTGCAAAATATTAGCCTCTTCTTGGACAGCGGAGGAGTCCTCAATATATGGTTTAACATAGGCATTGGAAGCATAATTATCATAACAATATTTAAGTATGGCAAAATTTTCAGATTTGTAAAGAGTAGCATCATACGTTTCAATCAAAGAAGCAATTTCGTAAGCACCCTTAAAAGCAACAAATTCTTCAATTTGTTGAACATCATAGTAATTATAAACACCCTTAGCATACGAAGATACGATTCCATTATCACTAAACTCACATTGGTAGGGAAGGTGTTTCTTAAGGTTTTCAGAGCAACAAGTAATATCATAAATTTCACAAAGATTCCAAGCATAACACATCAATCTGTTTATTTGATCCCATAAGAGTCTCCCTTTTTCAAACAAACGGTGACGCACAAAATGAGCATGCTCATCTAAAGATTTCCCATCAACTAGGCTAGAAATGAGCATGCACAAAATGACGCACAAAATGAGCACGCACAAAATGAAGATGATCCAAGTAGAACACTTTAAGTGGATCCATAACAATAGATTTTTAGCAAGCAAAGATGCAAGCAAATAGAAGGCACATGGTAACACAAGCAAACAATAGATCTGGCGAGTAAAAGACAAACGAAAAACAAGGCGAATAAAACGGCAAGGGTGAAGTGGGGGAGAGGAAAACGAGAGGCAAATGGCAAATAATGTAATGCGAGGGATAATAGTTTGTGATGGGTACTTGGTATGTCTTGACTTGTGCGTAGACTCCCCGGCAACGGTGCCAGAAATCCTTCTTGCTACCTCTTGAGCACTGCGTTGGTTTTCCCTTGAAGAGGAAAGGGTGATGCAGTAAAGTAGCGTAAGTATTTCCCTCAGTTTTTGAGAACCAAGGTATCAATCCAGTAGGAGACCACGCTCAAGTCCCACGCACCTACACAAACAAATAAGAACCTCGCAACCAACGCGATAAAGGGGTTGTCAATACCTTCACGGTCACTTACGAGAGTGAGATCTGATAGATATGATAAGATAATATTTTTGGTATTTTTATGACAAAGAGTAAAAGTAAAGATTGCAAAGATAAACGGCGCCAGAAATAGATAGTTGACGAGAGATTAATATGATGGAAAATAGACCCGGGGGCCATAGGTTTCACTAGTGGCTTCTCTCAAGAGCATAAGTATTACGGTGGGTAAATGAATTACTGTCGAGCAATTGATAGAATTGAGCATAGTTACGAGAATATCTAGGTATGATCATGTATATAGGCATCACGTCCGTGACAAGTAGACCGACTCCTGCCTGCATCTACTACTATTACTCCACACATCGACCGCTATCCAGCATGCATCTAGAGTATTAAGTTCATAAGAACGGTGTAACGCTTTAAGCAAGATGACATGATGTAGAGGGATAAACTCATGCAATATGATATAAACCCCATCTTTTGATCCTCGATGGCAACAATACAATACGTGTCGTTTCCCCTACTATCACTGGGATCGAGCACCGCAAGATTGAACCCAAAGCTAAGCACTTCTCCCATTGCAAGAAAGATCAATCTAGTAGGCCAAACCAAACTGATAATTTGAAGAGACTTGCAAAGATAACAAATCATACATAAAAGAATTCAGAGGAGATTCAAATATTGTTCATAGATAATCTTGATCATAAACCCACAATTCATCGGATCTCGACAAACACACCGCAAAAAAGAGTTACATCGAATAGATCTCCAAGAGAATCGAGGAGAACTTTGTATTGAGATCCAAAGAGAGAGAAGAAGCCATCTAGCTAATAACTATGGACCCGAAGGTCTGAGGTAAACTACTCACACATCATCGGAGAGGCTATGGTGTTGATGTAGAAGCCCTCCGTGATCAATGCCCCCTCCGGCGGAGCACCGGAAAAGGCCCCAAGATGGGATCTCACGGGTAAAGAGAGTTGCGGCAGTGGAAATAGGGTTTTGGCTCCGTATCTGATGTTTCCAGGGTATATGAGTATATATAGGCGAAGGAGGTCGGTCAGGAGAGCTACAAGGGGCCCACGAGGGTGGGGGCGCGCCCAGGGGGGCAGGCGCGCCTTCCTGCCTCGTGGCCTCCTCGTTCGTCTCTTGACGTCCACTCCAATTCCTCTGGATCACGTTTGTTCCAAAAATCACGTTCCCGAAGGTTTCATTCCGTTTGGACTCCGTTTGATATCCTTTTCCTTCAAAACACTGAAATAGGCAAAAAATAGCAATTTGGGCTGGGCCTCCGGTTAATAGGTTAGTCCCAAAAATAATATAAAAGTGTATAATAAAGCCCATTAAACATCCAAAACAGAATATATATTAGCATGGAACAATAAAAAATTATAGATACGTTGGAGACGTATCAATGACTACTTGATAGTTTAGTGCACCATGCTTTACGGCTTAGAACCGGGACTTCAAAAACGTTTTGAACGTCATGGAGCATATGAGATGTTCCAAGAGTTGAAATTGGTATTTCATACTCATGCCCGTGTCGAGAGGTATGAGACCTTTGACAGTACTTTTTCTACAAGATGGGGGAGAATAGCTCAACCAGTGAGCATGTGCTCAAATTGTCTGGGTACTACAATTGCTTGAATCAAGTGGGAGTTAATCTTCCAGATAAGATAGTAATTGACAAAGTTCTCTAGTCACTATCACCAAGTTACTAGAACTTCGTGATGAACTACAATATGCAAGGGATGACGAAAGTAATTCCCGAGCTCTTCACGATGCTGAAATCGGCGAAGGTAGAAATCAAGAAGTAGTATCAAGTGTTGATGGTTAACAAGACCACTAGTTTCAAATAGGGGCAAAGGGATAGCACGGGAACTTAAAGAAGAACAGCAAGCAAGTTGCTGCTCCCGTGAAGAAACCCAAAGCTAGACTTAAGCCTGAAACTGAGTGCTTCTACTGCAAGGGATTAGTCACTGGAAGCGGAACAACCCCAAATAATTGGCGGATAAGAAGGATGGCAAAGTGAACAAAAGTATATTTGATATACATGTTATTGATGTGTACTTTACTAGTGTTTATAGCAACCCCTCGGTATTTGATACTGGTTCAGTTGCTAAGAGTAGTAACTCGGAACGGGAGTTGCAAAATAAACAGAAACTAGTTATACGGGCGTGGTGATGATGTGTGTTGGAAGTGATTCCAAGGTTGATAAGATCACCATCGCACACTCCCTTTACCTTCGGGATTAGTGTTGAACCTAAAATAAATGTTATTTGGTGTTTGCGTTGAGCATGAATATGATTGGATCATGTTTATTGCAATACGGTTATTCATTTAAGACAAAGAATAATTGTTGTTCTATTTACATGAATAAAACCTTCTATGGTCATACACTCAATATAAATGGTTTATTGAATCTCGATCGTAGTGATACACATATTCATAATATTGAAGCCAAAAGATGCAAAGTTAATAATGATAGTGCAACTTATTTGTGGCCTGCCGTTTAGGTCATATCTATGTAAAGCGCATGAAGAAACTCCATGCTGATGGGCTTTTGGAATCACTTGATTATGAATCACTTGATGCTTGCGAACCATGCCTCCGATGAGTGTTGAGGCTCGCGGCGGGTATCGTTATTTTCTGACCTTCACAGATGACTAAGTCTGGAACATTTGAAAAGTTCAAAGAATTTCAGAGTGAAGTAGAAAATCATCATAACAAGAAAATAGAGTTTCTATGATCTGATCGCGGAGATGAATATTTGAGTTACGAGTTTGGTCTTCATTTGAAACAATGCGGAATAGTTTCGCAACTCACGCCACTTGGAACACCACAACATAATGGTGTGTCCGAACGCCGTAACCGCACTTTATTAGATATGGTGTGATCTATGATGTCTCTTACCGATTTACCACTATCGTTTTGGGGTTATGCATTAGAGACAGCTGCATTCATGTTAAATAGGGCACCGTCTAAATCCGTTGAGACGACACCGTATGAACTATGGTTTGGCAAAAAACCTAAGCTATCGTTTCTTAAAGTTTGGGGTTACAATGCTTATGTGAAAAAGTTTCAACCTCATAAGCTCAAACCCAAATCAGAAAAATGCGTATTCATAGGATACCCAAAGGAAACTGTTGGGTACACCTTCTATCACAGATCCAAAGGCAAGATATCCGTTGCTAAGAATGGATCCTTTCTAGAAAAGGAGTTTCTCTCGAATGAAGTGAGTGGGAGGAAAGTAGAATTTGATGAGGTAATTGTACCTTCTCCCGAATGGGAAAGTAGTTCATCACAGAAATCAGTTCCAGTGATGCCTACACCAATTAGTGAGGAAGTTAATGATGATGATCATGAAACTTCAGATCAAGTTACTACCCAACTTCGTAGGTCAACCAGAGTAAGATACGCACCAGAGTGGTACGGTAATCCTGCTCTGGAAGCGATGATGAGCCCAGATTCCGCGAAATGGCTTGAGGCCACGAAATCTGAGATGGGATCCATGTATGAGAACAAAGTGTGGACTTTGATTGACTTGCCCGATGATCGGTGAGCCATTGAGAATAAATGGATCTTCAAGAGGAAGACGGACGCTGATGGTAGTGTTACTATCTACAAAGATCGACTTGTCGCGAAAGGTTTTCGACAAGTTCAAGGTGTTGACTACGATGAGATTTTCTCACTTGTATCGATGCTTAAAAGTCTGTCCGAATCGTGTTAGTAATTGCCGCATTTAATGAAATTTGGCAAATGGATGTCAAACCTGCATTCCTTAATGGATTTCTTAAAGAAGAGTTGTATGTGATGCAACCAGAAGGTTTTGTCGATCCTAAAGGTGCTAACAAAGTGTGCAAAGCTCCAGCAATCCATCTATGGACTGGTGCAAGCATCTCGGAGTTGGAATATATGTTTTGATAGTGTGATCAAATCATATAGTTTTATACAGACTTGCGGTGAAGCCTGTATTTACAAGAAAGTGAGTGGGAGCACTACAGCCTTTTCTGATAAGTAGATGTGAGTGACATATTGTTGATCGGAAATGATGTAGAATTTTCTGGAAAGCATAAAGGAGTGTTTGAAAGGAGTTTTTCAAAGAAATACCTCGATAAAGCTGCTTATATATTGAGCATCAAGATCTATAGAGATAGATCAAGACGCTTGATAAGATTTTTCAATGAGTACATACCTTGACAAGATTTTGAAGTAGTTCAAAATGGAACAGTCATAGAAGGAGTTCTTGCCTGTGTTGCAAGGTGTGAAGTTGAGTAAAGACTCAAAACCCGACCACGACAGAAAATAGAAAAAGAATGAACAGTCATTCCCTATGCCTCAGTCATAGGTTCGATGAAGTATGCTATGCTGTGTACCAGACCTATTGTGTGCCTCACCATGAGTTTGGCAAGATGGTACAATAGTGATCCAGGAGTGGATCACTTGACAGCGGTCAAATTATCCTTAGTAGAATAAGGAAATATTTCTCCGTTATGGAGGTGATAAAGAGTTTGTCGTAAAGAGTTATGTCGATGCAAGCTTCGACACCGATCTGGATGACTCTGAGTCTCGATCTGGATACATATTGAAAGTGGGAGCATTTAGCTAGAGTAGCTCCGTGTAGAGTATTGTAGACATAGAATATTCGCAAAATACATACGGTTCTGAATGTGGCAGACCCGTTGACTAAACTTCTCTCACAAGAAAAACATGATCACACCTTAGTACTCTTTGGGTGTTAATCACATGGCCATGTGAACTAGATTACTGACTCTAGTAAACCCTTTGGGTGTTGATCACATAGCGATGTGAACTATGGGTGTTAATCACATGGTGATGTGAACTATTGGAGTTAAATCACATGACGATGTGAACTAGATTATTGACTCTAGTGCAAGTGGGAGACTGAAGGAAATATGCCATAGAGGCAATAATAAAGTTGTTATTTATATTTCCTTATATCATGATAAATGTTTATTATTCATGCTAGATTTGTATTAACCGGAAACTTAGTACATGTGTGAATACATAGACAAACAGAGTGTCACTAGTATGCCTCTACTTGACTAGCTCGTTGAATCAAAGATGGTTAAGTTTCCTAGCCATAGACATGAGTTGTCATTTGATTAACGGGATCACATCATTAGAGAATGATGTGATTGACTTGACCCATTCTGTTAGCTTAGCACTTGATCGTTTAGTATATTGCTATTGCTTTCTTCATGACTTATACATGTTCCTATGACTCTGAGATTATGCAACTCCTGAATACCGGAGGAACACTTAGTGTGCTACCAAACGTCATAACGTAACTGGGTGATTATAAAGGTGCTCTACAGGTGTCTCCGATGGTACTTGTTGAGTTGGCATAGATCGAGATTAGGATTTGTCACTCCGATTGTCGGAGAGGTATCTCTGGGCCCTCTCGGTAATGCACATCACTATAAGCCTTGCAAGCAATGTGGCTAATGAGTTAGTTACGGGATGGTGCATCACGGAACGAGTAAAGAGACTTGCTGGTAACGAGATTGAACTAGGTATTGAGATACCGACGATCGAATCTCGGGCAAGTAACATATTGATGACAAAGGGAACAACGTATGTTGTTATGCGGTTTGACCGATAAAGATCTTCGTAGAATATGTAGGAACCAATATGAGCATCAAGGTTGCCCTATTGGTTATTGACCGGAGATGAGTCTCGGTCATGTCTACATAGTTCTCGAACCCGTAGGGTCCGCACGCTTAACGTTCGGTGACGATCGGTATTATGAGTTTATGTGTTTTGATGTACCGAAGATAGTTCGGAGTCCCGGATATGATCACGGACATGACGAGGAGTCTGGAAATGGTCGAGACATAAAGATCGATATATTGGATGACTATGTTTGGACATCGGAAAGGTTTCGAGAGAGTTCGGGCATATACCGGAGTACCGGGGGGTTACTGGAACCCCCCGGGGAGTATATGGACCCTAATGGGCTTTAGTGGAGAGAGAGAGGGGCAGCCAGGGTAGGCCGCGCGTCCCCTCCCCCTCTGGTCCGAATTGGACTAGGAAGGGGGGGGGGGCGCCCCCCTTTCCTTCCTCCCTCTCTCCCCCTTCCTTCTCTCCTAGTCCAACTAGGGAAGGGGGGGATCCTACTCCCGGTGGGAGTAGGACTCCTCCAGGGCGCGCCATAGAGGGCCGGCCCTCCCCCTCCTCTACTCCTTTATATACGGGGGAGGGGGGCACCCCATAGACACAGAAGTTGATCATTGATCTCTTAGCCGTGTGCGGTGCCCCCCTCCACCATAATCCACCTCGGTCATATCGTTGCAGCGCTTAGGCGAAGCCCTGCGCTGCTAGCTTCATCATCACCGTCATCACGCCATCGTCTGACGAAGCTCTCCCTCGACACTCAGCTGGATCAAGAGTTCGTTGGACGTCACCGAGCCGAACGTGTGCAGATTGCGGAGGTGCCGTACTTTCGGTACTAGGATCGGTCGGATCGTGAAGACGTACGACTACATCAACCGCATTGTCATAACACTTCCACTTACGGTCTACGAGGGTATGTGGACTACACTCTCCCCTCTCGTTGCTATGCATCACCATGATCTTGCGTGTGCGTAGGATTTTTTTTTAAATTACTGTGTTCCCCAACAGTTGCGCGTAGGGCGGATCCAGGCTCCACCACTATATGGATGGTGCCGGCCCAGTCGTGCCGCAATGCTGAACTGGACGGTTGACAAAGCTTCGGCTGATACCACGACGCTGAGTGCCCATAACTGTTCCCGCGTGGTGGTTGGTGCGTATAGGCCAGTGGCCAACTCAGAACAAATACCCAAACCTGTTAGTGCATTAACAATTAAAAATAAGTGACGGTTGTCGGGACAAGTCCAGAGCTACCACCCCCTCCTGGGTGATATCGCTAAACAGCCAGCCGCCACCGTAACATCTCGCGGGTGCTCTCCGGGCCCGCCCGACTTTCACAAAGTATCTCTCGCAGGTGCTCAGTAGGCCCGCCTGACTTTAACAAAGGTCTGAAGTAAAGTCAAGGTAACCGTGTGTCCAAAACATCAAGGGGGAAAACCCGAGGAATCACCCTCGATGGATCCCACTCGATGTAATAATCAAGGTGAATGCAGGAGGAATCACCCTCGAGGTTCACACTTGAGGGGTTGTAAGACAGAGTCGTATCGGGAGTGGTGAAGGAGGAATCACCCTCCGTAATCCATGATCGATTAGCTACACTACAGAGATATCATCAAGAGTGCTATTCGAGGTATCACCCTCGGCACGCGATAGTAGCTTTGCAGAGTCGTACAACTAAAGGGGGTGAAGTGATGTGTCGGGCTCTGGACGTCGATCACATTGATCGAGTCATAGGTCAACAAGCAGGGGCAACTGGGACAAGGAGAGGGGTCACTGATGGATCACTATCCAACCTATACTAAACAATTTAGGATAAGTAGGTAAGGTACAATGAGCAGGTTACAAAAGCAGGCTATGCATCAGAATAGGAGCAAACAATAACAGTAGCAAAATCTAATGCAAGCATGAGAGAGAATGAAATGGGCGATATCGGAATGATCAAGGGAGGGGGGGGGGGTTGCTTGCCTGGAAGCCCTGCTGGAAGGGAAGAAGGGTCGTCGATGACGTAGTCGATCACAGTGGCATCAACAGCGGTCTCGGGGTCTACCGAAGAGAAGAGGAGGAAGAAACAGTAAATACAAAGCACATGGATGCATGACATGACTACAAGCAGAGCTAGGGGTGTTCTAACGCAGTGCAAAAAAAAGACAGATAGTTTTTCTTTTTTCTTCCAGTGACAGGTGGACCCCACAGGACTCCACACATGATGACAATGTTAACGAACGTTGCCCTTACATGCGAGGTGTTAACCGGTGCCATGTCAGCCTGACTGGCGATGCGGCTCCATCTGTCATAAACGCGTTCAACCGAGCCAAGGCCGTCGATTAGCATTATTTGCACAAATAAAATAAAATACCGTAGACATGGTGTTTTCTGCAAAAATAAAATAAAATGTAAACTTGTATTTTCTGCCAACCTATTTTTTTAGCTGAAACTGTAGAACAATTGTTCTATGGTATTTTCATTAATAAATAGATATGTAGAAGCAGATAATACAACTAGTGTCACCCAATACCAGTTCTAGGAAACATAAAAACTAATTATGAGTTCCGTGCTATCGAAACTTCAATCTGTTCCGCCTTGGCTTGCTTGGCTCTAAGCTTGGTACTCTTAAGCCCTTCTTTCAGGTAGTGTTTCCAGGAATTTAAGTGTGGAGCTGCCCTTCTCTGAAAATTTTGTCATTCCTGACCATCAAGGTACTCCAACATCCCACGATAGTGATTTCCATAGCAATGTCCTTAGGGAGCCTGTTCAAAGTGAAATGAATCTCATCGTATGCAGAAATGCCTCTTTGTTTGGTAGGAAGAAGGTTGGACCAGCAGTTAAGTGAAAATGGTCAGTTTCAAAAGAGATGGATCAATGTCTCTTCTGTGGATTCAGCACATAAAGCACAAGTATAATCCTCCAAATGCATGTTTTCTGCTAACCTAGCCTTTAATGTGATTGGTTTGTGCAATTTACTCGTCAGATTCTACCGGGTCACAAGTGCAAGGAGCCAAAATGGACGCGAGGAACCAAACACGCCGGTGCTCATCCTAGAACATATCTGCTGATTTGTTGTGTGTCAGATTTTTTCGTGTGGAGCTGATGATATATGTAATCTTCTTATTACCCCTGGTCCCAATCGTAATTAGTCGACAGTAGCGACATCAAATAGTAAACGTGCCAATATTAGCAAGCAAACAAAGGGAATGGAGTGGAGCTGAAGTGGAGTTCAGTAAACAGTCCCCCTAACCTTGGTTTCATTGGCACAAGGAGGAATCTTGATCTTGGTTTCATTGGCCAAGTGCTGTCTGACAGTTTACTCGCAAAAAACCTGCGTCTGACTGACTTGTCCCAGTACAGTATTTCTCAAAGATGGCTGACTTGACTTATTTTATCAAGGAACTCCCATGCCAGTTTGGCTAGATCCAGTAGTTCTAAACATGCAAGCGAATCACGCGCATAACCAAGCTGTCCAAGAGTATTATAGGGACGATCAGCAGCGCGAGAGTCTGCCATGAATCTGACAAGAAGCTTCAGAAAAAGAATCTCACCACTCACGCCCCCGTTCTCTTGGTCTTGGATGAATGGGGCAATACGGGTCACTCAACTCAAGTAAGTGGATTCAAATCGCGCGATCAACTGATCTTGTCAGAGATTGATCGCTGGGTATCTCAAAGAGGTGGATGGTTGATCTGATTCTGCACTCGAGGGACGAGTGGCAGTAGATGTCGTTTCTCTGAAACTGAGACGGGGACAGAAGACTGAAGAGAGCCTCGCCATTCAAATCCAAAGATAATTCCACGAATGACTATGCCATATTCAAGCCAGTTTGCAAATAGTATACTCCTCTGTGAACAGTTTGTTGACACGCACAGTTTCTGATGTGCCACTTGGACTTGTAATATCTGTCATAATTAGAAGTAAGAAGCATTCTGCCATCCTATCAACTGGGTGTGGGTGGATGCATCTTTTCTGACATGGCCACAAGCTGACTTCTGAATCCTTGAGATTACTCATCTCATGTGCACGTTCCTTGTTTCTTTGCTTAAATTACTACTAATTTACACTTGCTTTGCTTGATCCCATCGCAGACCGTAGAGTGCACAAAAATTGACTTAAGATCCCCACTATGTTTGTCGTCACTGAGACACTGATCACCGAGGAGTGAACACCAAGACTGCTGCTAGAACTAGCTGCCCGCTCGCTGCTTTGTGGAGCCAAGGCTCTTCTTTTCATGCTCTCGCGCCTCCCCGGGTATGATGAAGCGACACAACTCTGCTGCCCTCCCGCCGTCGACGGGCGGCGAGATGCATGAGGAGACGACGGGCAAGGCGGACAAGTCATACAAGCGGCCTAGCCGCTGCTCCCGCCTCTGCTCCTTCCTCATCATCGCCGCCGCCTTCTCGATGCTGGCATGCCACTGCTACGACTACGCCCACGGCGGCGTCGCGCGCGTCGAGCACGGCCCTGCGTCCTCGCGACGCCGCGGCGGGTCGCCCTTCTCCGACCCTGCCGTCCCGCCTCGGCGTGACACCGGCGACCGGAAGGTTTCGGCCGACAACGAAGCGCGCGAGCTCGCTGCTGCGGATGCGAGGCGGAGGCGAGAGCTGTGCACCGGCCAGTACATCTACGTCCAGGAGCTGCCTTCCCGCTTCAACACGGACATGGTCTGGGACTGCGAGGACCTCTCCCCGTCCAAGGGCATGTGCAAGTACACGGCCAACGGCGGCTTCGGCCCGCGGCTCAGAGGCGGCGACGGCGGCGTGCTCCAGGAGACCGGGTGGTACGACTCCGACGAGCTCGCCCTGGACGTCATCTTCCACGACCGGATCAAGCGGTACGAGTGCCTCACCAACGACTCCTCCCTCGCGTCTGCCGTCTACGTCCCGTTCTACGCCGGCCTCGACGTGGCGCGCCACCTCTGGGGGCACAACGTCTCCACGCGGGACGCGATGGCGCTGGAGATGGTGGATCTGGTCACGGCGCGCCCCGAGTGGCGCGCCCTGGGCGGTCGAGACCATTTCTTCGTCGCCGGCCGCACCACGTGGGACTTCCGGCGGCAGGGCGACGTCGACACTGAGTGGGGAAACAAGCTTTTCCGCCTGCCAGCCGTCCGGAACATGACCGCGATCGTAGTGGAGGCCAGCCCGTGGGACCGGAACGACGCCGCCATCCCGTACCCCACCGCATTCCACCCGGCGACCGACGAGGCCACCTTCTTCTGGCAGGACCGGGTGCGCGGGCTGGAGCGCCAGTGGCTCTTCTCCTTCGCCGGCGCCCACGCCGAGGACAGCAAGTCCATCGCAAGCAACCTCGTCGAGCAGTGCAGGGCGTCCGCCGCCTGCTCGCTGATGGAGTGCACGAAGGGGCCGAGCAACCAGTGCGACTCCCCGGCCAGCGTCATGAAACTCTTCCAGAGCTCGACGTTCTGCCTCCAGCCGCGGGGCGACAGGTACACGCGCAGGCTGGCCTTCGACGCCGTGCTCGCCGGTTGCATCCCGGTCTTCTTCCACCCCGGCACGGCGTACGTGCAGTACACATGGCACCTGCCCAAGAACCACACCGATTACTCGGTGTACATCTCGGAGGAGGACGTGCGCAGGAACGTGAGCGTGGAGGAGAGGCTGCGGCGGATACCGCCGGAAGCCGTCGAGAGGATGAGGGGCGCGGTCGTGGGCCTCATCCCGGCGGTGACCTACAGTGACACGTCAACGAAGCTTGAGTCGACCGTGAATGACGCGTTCGACTTGGCGCTGTGGGGCGTCATTCGGAAGGTGGCGAAGATGAGGAAACGCATCGCGGAGGGCCGTGCAGAGGATGAGAAGCCAGAGATGTATAGTTGGAAATACCCATTGTTGGGAGAAGGGCAGAAGGCTGAGGATCCCCATGAATGGGATCCCTTGTTTGCCTTCAATTAGCTTAGCTCCTGGTTGCTGGATTATGTGGTTTTGATGTACTCCCTCCGTTCCATAATATTTCTCGTGGTTTTAGTTTAAATTCAAAATAAATCACGAGAAAAAATATGGAATGAACGGAGTACTTTTTTAGTACATAGATCAGGGGGTAATCATCTGTTTTCATTTAAACTTTATGTAGCACATGTGCCATTTCGTTTTCAGACAGTGCAAGTTTCAAGTTTGATTCAGCGCCAGGCTGTGCATGCATCATTTTTTCTTTCTGTTGAGGCGAGGATCAAGGTCTCAATGCCAAAATATAACGGCCTGTAAAATGGTTTAAGGCATAAAATCTAGAACATTTTTGAATTCGTAAATATTTTAAAACAATCATGAACATTTTTTAGAAAGAGTTAACATTTTTGAAATCATGAAATTTTTCACAAATTAGTGAACATTTTTTAAATTGTGAACATTTTCCAAAACTCATGAAGATTTTTTGAATCGATGAAAATTTATTCAGGAAGAATTTTTGAAATTTACGAACATTTTATGAAATTGACAAAAAAATAAAATGCATGAACATTTTCCAATTCATGAATTTTTTTTGAATCAGCGATTTTTTTGAACCAATGACGTTTTTTAGAAATTTGGGAACATTTTTAGAAAATCGGGAACAATTTTTGTTTGATTTGATATTTGAAATCACAGAATTGTTTTCAAACTCATGAACATTTTTCAAAATCATGAATTGTTTTGAATGATCGAACAGTTTTCCAAAATCACAAACATTCTTTGTAATCTTTGAACATTTTATGATTTCTTGTACATTTTTTGAAAATAGTGAACATTTTTTTGAATTCGCTATCATTTTATTATTTCTTGAACAGTATTTTTTTTTAAAATTCACAATTGTTTAGAAATTTGGACTTTTGTGAAATCCTCAATTATTTTAAAGAAAAGAAAAAAGAAAAATAAAAAACGGGTGCCGTTCTGCCCCGCAAATGGGCCGGGCCAGAAGGGCGCTCTCGGGGAAGCGAGGGAAAAATGAAAAGCAGAAAATAAAAATAAATAAATAAAGGCGGTGTCCTACCCCGAACATGGGCCGGCCCAACAGGGTGCGCGCGGGGGGTGGGGTGGAGGGGGTAGCGGGTGTGGGAGTTACCGCGTCCCGGGGAGTAACTAACGAACGAGTACTCGTTCGGAGCCCCGCAAAGGTTTGGTGGAGTGGGCGGAGAGCACGCCACTTGGCGTGCTCTCAGCCGCCGCCACGTGTCGCAATCTGTGAGCTCCCTCTAATTTTTGTTTTTATTTTATTTTTTTACACGTGTTTTTTTGTTTTTCAGCTTTTATATTTTCCACATGTCATTCTTAGAGGCAGGGCCACGCCTCTCGGAAACAGGAAAAAAACATGTTTTCTGTTATTTCACTTTCGCAAGAGGCACAACCACGCCTTCCGGAAATGAAAGAAAAATGTTTTCTCTTTTTTCCTTCCGCGAGAGGCATGGCGGTGCCTCTCGGAAACGAAAGAGAAACGTGTATTCTTTTTTCCTTTCGCGAGAGACAAGGATTTGCTTCCACGAGAGGCACGGCCGTGCCTCTCAGAAATGAAAAAACTCGTGTTTTTCTTTCTTCCACGAGAGGCACGGATTTGCTTCCGCGAGAGGCACGGCCATGCCTTTCAAAAACAGAAAATGACGCGTTTTTTTCCTTTCGTAAGAGGCACGGATTTGCTTCTCGTAGTGGCAAGCTTCCGCGAGTGTGCCTCTCGGAAATGAAAAACAAAATGTGGTTTCTTTCTTCCTTCCGCGAGAGACACGGGTTTACTTGTCGTCGAGGCACAAATTTGCTTCCGCAAAAGGCACAATGACGCCTCTTTTTGAAAAGAGAAAAAGTGTGCTCCTATTTCATTTTTTTTTTGAAAAAAGTTCATACATACCTATCAACATAGGATCTAATTTTGAAGGTCTCGACGCAAGAAATCCAACGGTGAAAATGGTTTAGACGCACAGTTTAAGAGATACAACATTTTGAATAAACGAATCTACGAAAAAAGGAGAACTCTCATGCTGCGACAATTGGCGCACATCCAATGCATCACTTGTCACACCTTGAAGAGGTGGGATTGATCTTTGTAAAGAGTACTTCTTAATTAGTGATTTCGCACGTCCTGGAGGGCACACCTCGCCAATAGGAGCTCCCTTTAGTGAGTGCCTCGCTCCAGCGCAGACCCAGTGTGATCTACGCCATTGGACCAGAAACCTAGTTAACTGTTTTTCTTTTGAAATAAAGCAAGAGCGAAATAGAAAAATGGCCAGGCACAGTGTGCACTAAAAAAATGTTCCAAACACAATAAACAAGAAAACAGAAAAGAACATACCATGGTTTTGTTGACACAACCTTTGCGTGTGTTTTTTTTGCCATGTGACCTCTTTTGTTTTCCTGAAATTAGCATGGTAAAAAAATACAATGGTTGTAAAAAATGCCATATGTGCAGATCAAAAAGTCCATATCGTTGCCTCATGACATAGAAAACAAATTCATGAGAATTGCCATGTGTTTGTAGAATGGTGCTTTGAAATTACCATGTGACCATAAGAAGAAGAAAAAACTTAAAAGTTGCCACGTGTGTGGCACACAATCTTATTTGGAGTAGTTTCTCTATTATTATTTTTAAACAATTTGCCATGTTTTGGGGAAAAAGTGTTTTGAAAGACCTAAATTTGCCATCTTTACAAACAAAAAATTATTATGATTTTTTCATGTGACCATGAGAAAAGAAATCATGGCAAAAATGACTTTACAAAAAATATGTGTAGGTTTGCATGGCAACAGGTTTTAGCTTTTTGCCATGGCAAAAAGTTTAACGAATTTTCCGTGGCAAAAAGTGTGGTTGTGGCATGGCAAAAGTTGTAATGGTGACATGACAAAAGCTATGTTGGTGACATGGCAAATAAAATTTCGAATTTTTTATTTTACTTTTTAAAAATTACCTAAGAAATTTGCCATGTGGTTTTGTCAAAAATTTCCATGTCACTTTACAAAATATGTTACTAATTTGCCATCAGATCCTAAATTGCCATTGTTTTGTGTAAGACGATGACAACAAAAACCTGAGAAAAAGTAATGAAAACAAAAAATTTCCATTCGAGTAGAACAAACTATTTTACATTTTGGCATGGTGCTATTTTTAACAGATGGCAAGTTTTACTAACATTTTGATTCTTAAAGAAGAATGGCAAAAAATACTCTTAACATATACTCCCTCCGTCCCAAAATAAATATCTTAAGCTTAGTACAAATTTAAAGTAAAGTTAGTGTAAAGTCGAGACACTTATTTTGAGACGGAGGGAGTATGATAATACACACATGGCATTTTTTCAGAATTGCTGGTAGGAACCGGATCCCTACCAGCGCGTGGTCTCAGGTTGTAGGGGTGAAAGGAGGGATGGCGTGGACGAAGACGTGGTCGCCGGCGCTGGGGCGCCGTCGTTGCGTGCACGCGCGCGCGAGAGAGAGAGAGCGCAGGGGCGACGGTTAGGGTTAGGTCTCCCGTCTCCGTAAGGAAGCCGAGCAAATATGATTGCTTCTTGCTTAATTCCAAAACGGATCCGTGTATGAGTTTATATAATCCTCCTAATAAGATAATTGGGCTAAGCCTCTAATAACGATAAGATAAACTGGGGCACAACTAATTGGGCTAAGCCCCTAATATGCCGGTCATAACATCTCTCCTCGCCTGCACAAACAGCTCGTCCTCGAGCTGGAAGGCGGGGAAGATCAACGGTAGCCAAACACCTCCGCGTCAACTGGGGCGGGCTGGTCGCCGAGCCCGGCGGCGGCGGGGTCCTCCTCAATGTAGTCTGCAGCCTCGAGGTAGAAGCGTTGTGGGCAGACGTGGCCCGGTACGTAGGGCTCATCGCAGTTGAAGCACAACCCTTGGCGGCGACGCTCGAGTTGCTCGGCCGGGGTGAGCCGGCGGAACGGGTGTGCCGCAGCCGCTGCGAGGGGCACTGCGGAAGCCTGGGAAGGCCGATCGTGCGCGGGAACTTCCGGCCAGGGTGGCGGCCCAGCGGCCAGGGGCGGTGGCGCCTGCTGGATGGCCACCGCGCGACGCTCGAACGCGCGGGCGTAGTACATGGCCGTCTGCAGGTCCTGTGGCCCGCGCGTCTCCACGTCCACACAGATGTGGTCCGGTAGGCCGCCGACGAAGGGCTTAGCCCGCTGACGAGCCGAAATGCCGGGGGCATGGCACGCCAGTGCCTGGAAGCGGTCGGCGAAGTCTTGCACCGAGGTGAGGAACGGAAGACGCCAAAGCTCCGTCAGACGGCTCCCGCGTATAGGCGGAGCGAAGCGCAAGACGCACAAATCGCGGAAGCGCTCCCATGGTGGCATGCCGCCCTCGTCCTGTTCGAGGGCGTAGTACCACGTCTGCGCGGCTCCTCGAAGATGATACGAGACGATCCAGGTGCGGTCGGACGCGAGCGTGCGTTGTCCCCTGAAAAATTGATCGCATTGGTTGAGCCAATTCAGGGGGTCGACGGTTCCATCGTAGGTCGCGAACTCCAGCTTGGAGAATCTCGGCGGCGTCTGGACATGGTCGACGGGCGGGTGGGCCTCATCAGCACGGAGCAGCGAGGATGACAGGGCCGAGTAGGCGGGCATCAGGGTGCTGCCCTGGAACAGGGGCCCGTCGACGCTGGCGAAGGGCTCGGCGGAGCCCGAAGACCCGCCAAACTGCATGGCCGGGTGCGTCGCCGGTGGGGGTAGCACGTGCGGCCCGACCGAGGCCGTCGTGTAGACCGGCTCAAGGGACCCAGCGAGCCAGGCCGGTAACGGAGACGGCGACGGGGGAAACCGGACCTGGTGGATGGGCATCCCGGGCCCGTCGTCGGGATGCCCAAGGCCGCGGACGCTGGTGACGGCTGCTGCAGCTGTTGCCCTTGCTGCATGGTGGAGGCGTCGGGGTTCGTCGCTGGTGGCGGCTGCCACGACAGCTGCTGCATGGCGGCGGCAACGGGGGTCGCCGAGGATGGCGGCTGCTGCGGTGGCGAAGGGCATAGGCGGCTGCGACCCATAGGATCTCGCGAAGAACGTGTAGATGCCCGTGACCGCCTGGGTGAGATCCCGGATGGCAACCGTCATCTCCTCCGGGGTGAAGACGACGGGGACGGGCGCGACGGAGGTGACCGGCACCGGCAAGAGCGGGGCGCTGGCCGTGGTGGCCTCGGGGCGGTCGTCGCGGTCGGCAGCGAGAGGGTCGGGGTGGGCGGCGGCGAGGACATGATGGCACCGAAGCTATCTGATACCAAATTGGTAGGAACCGGATCCCTAACAGGGCGTGGTCTCAGGTTGTAGGGATGGAAGGAGGGATGGCGTGAAGGAAGGCGTGGTCGCCGACGCTGGGGTGCCGTCGTTGCGTGCGCGCACGAGAGAGAGAGCGCGCAGTGGCAGCGGCTAGGGTTAGGTCTCCCGGCTCCCTAAGGAAGCCGAGCAAATATGATTGCTTCTTACTTAATCCCAAAATGGGTCCGTACATGAGTTTACATAATCCTCCTAATAAGATAATTGGGCTAAGCCTCTAATAACGATAAGATAAACTGAGCCACAACTAAATGAGCTAAGCCCCTAATATACCGGTCATAACAATTGCCATGGCAACTAATTATGATTGGGAAATGCCATTAAAAAACATGTGCAAAATAGAAATGAACAGTACACAAACAAATTGGGTAAAAATGCCAAAATTACCATGGGAGATGTATACTAATTTTGCTATCCTCTGTGTGAGAGTTTTCCATGAATGTAATCTAAAACACATTACGACAAAAATGGGTCTATCTACTGCACATGTCGATGAGACTTAATTGAGTCTCATCTAAAAGGTGATGTCATGATCGTTTTGTCCATCTCGCTAGCCTTTTTCCTTGTTGCTGTGATTTTTGTCGTACGTGCTCTCACAATGGAGCGGAGTGAAGTGCTAGTTCTGATATGCACGTACGGATGACTTATCTGTGTGTATTGCATTCACGGTCATGCATCATAGGAGGTGTTTAGTTACCTGCACCAAGTCCATTTTAACCCGCTGGATGCAGGTTTTCTTGTTTTTGGGTTGTTTGGTTGTCTGCAAATACTAGTATGCTTGTATGGTGATGATTCACAAGTGTAGAAGTTTGTAACAGTCTTTGAGTATACTATTTCACCTAAATTTATTGATTCGATACGAGAGAAATCAAAGAATATTTATAAATCTTAAGAGTTAAGTTGTCAATTCAATCACGTATGAGAATCACTTCCTTGCAGCAATTTATTAGTAACACAGTAGTATGATAATAGTGATAGCAATGGCAAAAAATTAAGTATTGGCAGTTTTGTACTAGCAAACAGATCAGCAGTAGTAACTTTTTTTGGAAAAAAAGAAAAAAATGAGACCAACCCAAGGGCTAACCCTTGTTGGTATTTTTTTATAGGAGAAACTCTGCGAGCACCACGCGTCCGAGCCGGGATTTGAATTCGGGTGGGCTGGCAGCAACCTCAGCTGCCCAGCCAACGGGTCGACGCCCCGTCCTCTTTTTTGGAAAAAAAGATAACCCCGGCCTCTGCATCAAGCGATGCATACACCAATCTTTATTATCTTATTCAATAGAGTCCGACAAAATAAATACATGGATCAATACAAAGCCACCTTCTTGGTGATCTATGTCGCTACACCTACTAACTTCATGGTATGCTCTAAACCTCGCACCAACACACACCATCTAATCCGGTGGCCTCACTAAATTGCCCGCCGGCGAGCTGAGAGCACCAACCGGTCTAGCAGACCATGAGCACGCACCGCATGCGCATGCTCCAGAATCCGCCGCCACCATCTTCCACCGTCCCAACTTTAGGAGAAATTAACGCATTGGCCTTGTCGGGAAGACGAAACAAGGTGTAGCCACTGGTGGATGCTAGTGCAACCCGCAACACATGCGTCTGGATCATGCCTATCCAGATCGAGCAGCTAGCTTGCCACGGGCGCACAGAACAAGCATCCCACCACGCATGCGAGATGGAGCAACATGGCCACGCGCGTCGCGCGCAACTCCGCCACCACTCCCTGGTGTGCCCAAACGCCCCACTGTCAGCATGCCGCCATTGCCCAAGGTCGTCCGCCCGTGCGAGCAACCCACGAATGAGGAGAGATGAGACCCTGCCGCCGCCGCCTCCGGTCGGTCTTTGCCCGGCGGCAGCGAGGGGGTAGATTGGAGTAAGGGAAAACCCTCGGCGGTGCTAGGGTTGGCCCTCCCGGTTGCTTGCGAGACGCGGGAGGGGTACTTCAGTTATACGATGCTCATTGTACAATACCTATTCAAATATCCATTGTTACTTCATGCCTACGCTTTAATACAATTGCCTTTGCTCAGGTTGCGATAAGAACTTGCATAACATCTTTTTTCCTACCCTCCCGCGGCAGCGGGGTCCTAATGGAAACTAAGGGTAATTAAGGTGTTCCTTTTAATAGAGAACCAAAACAAAGCATTAGCACATAATTAATTGATGAACTCCTCAAGATAAAGTCATCCCCGTCAATATCCCAATTCATGGTCACCTTGGCGGTCTAGGGTTCAGAACGATAACAGGTGCACAGAACTTGCAGTTAAGATCAACATCTCAAATATATTTATGAAAGTAAGATATGATGGAGACGTATCAACTCCCCCAAGCTTAACTCACTGCTTGTCCTCAAGCAATTCAGTTGGCAAACTGAAAGTGATAAAGAATTTTTTACAAACTCATTTGATTTTGTTGATATATATAAGCTTAACTAGTAAACAAGTTTTCAGCAAAGATCATGAAGTAATCAAATATATGATAACACTTAGAACCCATATTTACTCATGTCAATAAATAATCGACTAGCGAGCAATAATACTATATCTCAGGTACCAACACTTTTTCAAAGTAATCATGATACAATATGATAGGGTGGTATCTCAGTAGCCCTTTCTGAGACCGCAAAACATAAATGCAAAGCACCTCTGAAGCTCAAGCAGCGACTAAACATTGTAATTTAGGGTAGAAGACATCCAATCATGTTCACACCCAATGTTAATTATACCAAATTCATGCCAAAATAAGAATGAAAATAGCGCTCTCAAAGTTGGTGCTTGAATGAGAAGGTAATGAATCATCAATAAATTAAAAGATAGACCCTTCGTAGAGGGAAGCAGGGATTTACTTATGGTGATGTACTTGCTGAGTCCAAAAGACTCACCCGCGCCACAATAACCCTAGGTGCAAGTACATGTTCAGGTAAAGCTTTGCTCTAAGTCGAGAGCATGGAACGTTCTACATGGATTTCTTCTTCGACGAAGACTAGTAGAGATAAGGATCCTGACCGATAGTCTGGAACCCATTAGTTATGGGACATTTGCTTATGTTCTAGCCTCGTTAAGCAACATTGGTTCTTATTTGTATTCGGACCCGTGTCCTTAATCTTCCGCTGCATGTTGCAATGTTGGGTCATGTAACCTCTATTTGGTGTACAACTATGTTATCATACTGACAAATATTTGCCCTATTGTTCACTCGTATTCAACTCTTCTATCTTGTTTAGTTGTACTTGTTGTGATGTTCCATCATTGTTCACCGGCATATGATAGTGTGTGTATGTTATGAAGTCATATGCCGAGGCGACCAATATGCACTTCTAGCCTTAGCGAGGATTGCAAACTCTTCATTGAGACTAGGATCACAGGTTGGGGGTTACATAAAGATTGTGTTGGGGAATGCAGTAATTTCAAAAAAATTCCTATGCACACGCAAGATCTACCATGGTGATGCATAGCAACGAGAGGGGAGAGTGTAGTCCACGTACCCTCGTAGACCGTAAGCGGAAGCGTTATGACAACGCGGTTGATGTAGTCGTATGTTTCACGATCCGACCGATCCTAGTACCGAAAGTACAACACCTCCGCGATCTGCACACGTTCGGCTCGGTGACGTCCCACGAACTCTCGATCCAGCTGAGTGTCGAGGGAGAGCTTCGTCAGCACGACGGCATGATGACGGTGATGATGAAGTTACCGACATAGGGCTTCGCCTAAGCACTACAACGATATGACCGAGGTGGAATCTGTGGAGGGGGGCACCGCACACGGCTAAGACAACTGTCAACTTGTGTGTCTATGGGGTGCCCCTCCCCCGTATATAAAGGAGTGGAGGAGGGGGAGGGCCGGCCCTCTATGGCGCGCCCTGGGAGGAGTCCTACTCCCACCGGGAGTAGGATTCCCCCCTTTCCCTAGTTGGGGTAGGAGAGAAGGAAGGAGGAGAGAGGGAGAAGGAAAGGGGGTGCCGCCCCCTTCCCTAGTCCAATTCGGACCCAAGGGGGAGGGGGCGCGCGGCCTGCCCTGGCCGCCCCTCTCTCTCTCCACTAAAGCCCATTAGGGCCCATATACTCCCCGGGGGGTTCCGGTAACCCCCCGGTACTCCGGTAAATGTCCGAACTCACCCGGAACCATTCTGATGTCCAAACATAGTCATCCAATATATCGATCTTTATGTCTCGACCATTTCGAGACTCCTCGTCATGTCCGTGATCATATCCGGGACTCCGAACACTAGTGCGCGTCGATCCTAAACAAACGGTTTTTAACCCCTTTCCGCGACGGCATCTGGAACCGTCGCCAAGTGAGTGTGGGCGATAGGGGGGGTCCTTCCCACACGACCCAGAAACCGTCGGGGATATGCCCTCCTGGCACACACGTTCGGCAAAATGAGGTCGTGTGCGACCGGCGAGCGCTCAAATATGGAAATACGTACAGTAGAGCTAAAAAAATTACAATTATACGGTGAAATTGTTTCCGGTCGCAAGTACATCCCACACAGTCAGTCCCCGCTAAACGTTTTCGTTCGTATGTACATCCCACACAGTCGCTCCAAGGAAAACGTTTCCGGTCACAGGTACATCACACACAATTTTTCCTGTTAAATCGTTTGTGATAGCGTTGCCATTACACATGATATTAATAATTTTATCGTTTGCGTTATTGAATGCATCACACACGATGCGTAGAAAGAAACTGTGTGGCAAAGGCTGTCGATCACACACACTTTTTATGTGATAAACGTTTGCGCAAGGTGGCCTAATGCAAACAGTTTTCAAGAGAAATTCGTGTGTGCAGTGGATATTGATCGCACATGTAGTGGATCCTATAAACATTTCTGATCTCCACGTATATCGCAGACGTTTCGCTTTCGCAAACCGTGTGTAGTGTAATCCCTATTTAATCCATAATTAATCCAATTAATCCCTAATTTAAAAATCACATGTTATGAATTTGAAAGTAGGCAATCACTTATTTCATATCCAACCATATTTATTACAAATATAGGTTCAACCACGAATCCATAATTCAATGCACAGGTACATATACTGAAGAACTACAGAAGCACCAAGTAAAGAATGATGAACCACAGTTGTACTAAAGACTGTAAAGAGAGAGGTGAAAGACATTCTGGTTGCTGGAGAAGGTGAAGCGGAATGCCCATATTGTGCCCTCCTCCATGCATAAGGCGCGCACGACTCTAGGCCAACCCCTTGTGATGGCTGCCCGTCCATCCTTCACTGTCTTCATTAGGACTTCTCGATGCTCATTGTAGTCTGGATGAAATACTTTAACCTTCATTGCGTGTCCACCAATCATGTACTTTGCGAGGTAATCTTGAGTGAACTGCTTCGGGAACCACTGGGAACGAAAAAGATTCAGACATTGTTGTCTAACAACTCATTATGGGCAGTAAAAAGAGAAGGTTGCAGAGTTTGTAGTTACCATCCTATAGCTCACTGTTGTGTTGGATAGAGCATAAACAAATAATTTGCTTGCCACCATTCGTATCTTTTTGCTAATAATCCTTATCAGTTTCCTCACTTGATGCTTGTTCATCAATATCTCATTGCCCCATACGCAAAAAGGGTCGATGCATGGATCCTTGCCAAGGGCATATGTACCTACAAGCAACAAGTCAATATTAGAAGCTAACTAGTGTCCAGGCCTGGATCTATATGCACTACATTATGGAACGACGGGGGAGTACAAGCCGAGGGATGAAGCTAACCTCGGCGGAAAATGGTGGCCACTCCCGTTGTTGTCCTGCATAAGTAGTGGAAAGGCATGATAAGTACAGCAATCTTAACATCAAACAAATATAGCAAAGGTAAACAACATCATCTCCAAATGATAGCTTGAATGTGTTGGTTTCAGCATGCTGTTAAAGCAGATATAAAATGGAAGGCAATGTTACCGACAGCAGGCTTAACAGCCATCAAATATTGCAATTCAAACTGGTATTGTTGAAAATGAATAGAACGTAGGTAATGCTTAAACATCACACTGGATAAATGTGTAAAACTGAAATAAAGGGCATGTGTTAACTACACCAGGAATAACTGGAACCAAATATAGCCGTTCAAACTGGTATTGATGTAGTCGAGCGGCACAGTTCCGACTTGCACATAATGAACCACACATTGAATGACTAAATAAAAGGCAAATGACCAGTATAACAACCAAATATAGCCATTGAAAACTGGACAGAGTCTCACTGCAACCAACCTAACAAGCAAATACAGATAAACAGGGCATATGCTTGAAAACTGGACAAATGCTCACTGCAACCAACCTAACAAGCAGATAAAGATAAACAAGGCATCTGCTTGATAACTGGAGAAATGCTAAAAAAGCAACCTAACAACCAAATACAGATAAACAAGGCATCTGCTTGATAACTGGACAAATGCTAAAAAAAGCAACCTAACAACCAAATACAGATAAACAAGGCATCTGCTTGATAACTGGACAAATACTCACTGCAACCAAACTAAGAACCAAATACAGATAAACAAGGCATCTGCTCGATAACTGAAAAAATGCTCACTCCAACCAACCTAACAACCAAATACAGATAAACAAGGCATCTACTCACTATAAACAACCAAATATAGCCATTCGTGAAACTAAAGTGGACAATTCATACTTAAACATCACATAGACCTATTGAACAATACATTTTTGCATAACTGAAATAATTAAACACGCACAGTTAAAGCACCGCACGGCAAATGCTACTACAACAAAGGGTACGGATTGGCAAGCTAGAAAAGGTAATATTTGCTGATAGAATGTTGCCTCACATTTCATGGACGGGATCCTTCCAGTTGGAAGAGCACAGACCCATGGTGCGCTCTCCGATGTCACAGATGGGCTGTTTCACCTTGGAAGAACCTTCGTGGGTGCCCTCCTCGTGGTCATGGTCGATGAGATCTGACTTGGCAATTGAGGATCCCAAGTCGTCGCCGTAGAACGTGTCCTTCAGAAGTGACAAAATGGGCTCGATGGCGTATAAAGCTCGCAAATCCTTGACCGCTTGGCGAAGGAGATCAGCGGCAGGGCCGTCGAAGAGATCGACGGCGGTTGAACCAGAGGGGTTGGGGATGGACCACTTAACCTGTGACATGGCCCGCGTGAAGCCGTCGGTGTGGACGAGCTTCATGTCGTAGCCAGCTTTCCCGAGATACAGTAATACGCTAGCCCGCTGGCATGAAGCCTTCGGCATGGCAAGGTAGTCAACGTCTTAGCCGGCTTTCGTAGCGACGTGTTGCTCCGGGATCGACAGGTTAGGGCGAACGGCGGCCACCTCGCCAACGTCCGCCGGAGAGGCCATGATAAACCTCTTCTTGGCCGAATGCTCGTCGGGCTCCCCGGGATACGTGGTCGAGCTTAGGCTGCGACATTCTGGAGCAGGGGATGTGGATCTGGCGGGGAGGGACACCGCAGGCCTCATCTAAAAACTCAGGGGAGTGGGGCGACGGTATGGGAATCGCTGGATAACCTGAACTTTATTATCTAAGCTAGGAGGAACGGGCAGACCGGCAGGGTTGGCGGCGGCCGTGAGCTAGGGTTCGAAGGGGGGAGGGGGCGGGTGGGGACTGTGGAGGGGGGGGTGTTTGAGGATACGCCACGGCTACTAAAAATTTTAGTAATGGTGGGTGGAGATGGTGGTGGACGAGGGAGGGCGACGGTTCAAATGCCTCGGCTGCTAAAATTTTACTATAAGGTCGCTGCTGGAGGAGTGTGGGCGACGGTTGAAGTACGACGCCTACTAAAATTTGGGTAAAGGAATTGATGCGGGGCGGGAGTGCCCAAGATCGCGCACGGTCCAATAACAATATGCGTGTATGATAATAAGGAAAAGTGGCGCGGATCCGCCGATTTTTGCAACGCTCAAGGCGGGTAGTTTGTTTTTTATATTTCTAGCTAGCTGGTCTATCGCACACGGTTCGTCCTAATTTCCAAATAAACTTACCCGCCTTTAGCTTCCACAGGTGGTGGTTTTACAGCGCACTTGCATCGCACACGGTTAAGCCAGTACCTCCACCCTTTGCTCGCGCTTGCGCGGTCGTGGTGATTTCAGCGCACTTGCATCGCACACGGTTGAGCCAGTACCTCCACCCTTTGCTCGTGCTTGCGCGGTCGTGGTGATTTCAGCGCACTTGCATCGCACACGGTTGAGCCAGTACCTCCACCTTAATTTGCTCGCGCTTGCGCGGTCGTGGTGATTCACATCACACTTGTATCGCACACGGTTTAGATATTATACCCCGTGTCCGTTGAGGATCATCAGAGTCTTTGCAGCAAAAAATAACGTTAGGGAGGGTCAAAAGACAGCCACACCAGCATGTGGCCCAAATATATATGAGTGAAAAGGGTGGTATGTGATGTTCAAAATTCCAATGCACAACTTTGACCCCGCGGGCCCACGGTTGGGCGCGTCATTGAAGATCGATGAGAGGGGCCAGAAGTCAAGAACCACCTGGAAGTGGCCAAATATATGTACGAATATTGTGGATGTTTAAAACTTTAAATACACAATGCATAACTTTGGTGGCACCTGCCTCGCAAACCCGAAAGCACCCTAACAACCACCTAGCTAGGATATATATAATGACATAATGTCGTACCTAGCTAGGATGCTTGGCCCACCACCTCCCACTTCGTGTCAGCGGGGCGGATGCACGTAATGATCGATACTTTGGTCATACATGCATGTCGCCATGACCTACCATAAGACGGACCAATGAATCTTTCGTTTGGTCAAATGACAGTTGTTGTTGTCGATAAACCGCTTGGGCCAATAGATTGAACCATCATAAACATCGCACGAGAGGGACCACAAAACCAGCACCTCTTGCATGCGGCCCAAAATGATGTACGTTGGGAAGGGGTGATGTGTGTTTTCAATATAGAATAATGTACAATTTAGATGTGGTGCCTACCTCTCGATACAGACGACAACCATGAAGGCAAGGTAGTTAAGGACGAGATACGTACGCAAGTGTTTGATGTAGGTCGAACCCAGCAATCCGAGCATCTGGGAGGGAATCCTGACAACGCATGAGCTCGAGCTTTGGTTGACCGACATTTGACGGTGACCGGCCCTAACATGAACTAGGAGGAATCCATTCATGGCCAACACATACCCCTCATTATCGGTCAAAGGGATGATATATATACACTCGGGGAGCCCATAGATATCCGTGTCATCACAAAAAACCGCACAAGGGAGACGTGGTCGACCATAAGACCCCGTATACACTGCATGCGGCCCGAAAATATGTATGGGTACGATGGTGTATGATGTGTTTAAATCCCAAATGCACAACTTCGATGGGCCACGCCAAGTACATTACAAACCCGAACACCGTACCCGACTCCAAGCCTGGTTCAATACCTATGATGTCAGTTTCCCAACTTCGAGGCGGCAGCGGGGGGGGGGGGGTCGTCCCACGCATGCGCTCAATATTTTGTCTAGCATGGGACACATCTATATATATATCTATACATCTATACACATATATAGTGTGCGGATAACTATGAAAGTTTCTCGTTGGATGAAGCCAATCCGACGGTACAGAGATGGCAAATCCGAGCACTACTGGCCGTTGGATATCATCTACATTCCACCAGATTCTGCCACATGTACAATCTAGAAGACTCCATGGTTGAACTTAAGCATAATGCACAAACCTCAAAACACAAGCACTTCTCCTTTGTTCTCTAGAATCTTCCATATCTTAATTGCCCAAACCTTTTTTTCTAAATGAATTGTCACGTTTTGTTTTTACTTTTACAAAACTAATTGATTTTGGATGAGATGAACTATAAGAATTAAATGAACATCTACATCATGCATATCCGGGAGAAGAGGCGGGAAACTGATGAGAGGAGTGGCGAGAAACGGTAGCCTGTTTTGAATGAAAACCTAGTAGAGAAGGAAGCGTGAGCTACACGACGCATGCGCACAGTGCTTACCCATGTACTGCATGTGCTGTCGAAAGGGCTCAGGGTTGCCGTTCGATCTGGGAGCATCCAACGGTGCACACGTACGATCCGTGGGGTTTGGGTTCTGGCCAGTCAGAATGCGGGACTCAGATCGCGCGCACAGTAGGGGGGGAGATACCATACGGAAACCAACATTCGGTGGAAACCGGTGAAAACCACGAGAAAAAGATATTTTGAAGTTTCAAAAAAAATTCAAAAAATGCGGGATGTTAAGAGGATGATGTTTTATTGGCATACAAAATTTCAAGTTGAAACACATTAAGAGATGTGAGCTATGAAAAAGACAAAATCAGTGTTGAATATTGTTGAATAGTAATGTCACTATTCAGGGCGGAATTTGTCTTTTTCATAGCTCACATCTCGTAATGTTTTTCAACTTGAAATTTTGTGTCGCAATAAAACATCACCTTCTTAACATCCCACATTTTTTTTCAGATTTTCATGAAACTTTAAAATATGGTTTCCACAAAGTTTTCATTGAATATCGGCTTTCGTGAGTGAACCGTGTGCTATTTGAAAACATTTCGTGAGAAGAATCTCGGTTTTTAAATCCCCGTAAATCCAAAACTAAGCTGAAAATCGTGAAACCTGCCATGGTGTCACGACATCGCACTTATATGTCGAGGAATTTTTTTCGTCCATTGTGGCGCAAGTTTTATTACAAGCCTCTTACAAACCGGAGCTTCTCTCAAAGAAGCCTCGTGGTTCCGATAGGGAAACGTGTCCCCCTTGTGGGCGAAACGTAATCACTGCCTCTTTTCACCTTGTATTTTCTTCTACGGGCAACATGGAACGACAGGATATCCGTGCTGAAATTTAAACTTATTCAGGGTTCGTTTGGCCTTTTTATACACTAATTGAGTTTCCTAGGCATTTAATGTCCATAATTCAAATCTGAACTACAAATACATGCTCCAGTTCACCAAAATGGCTAGAAAAATTATACATGTGTCCTTGGGTGCATGTTTAGGTCCCATGCCAGGAATGGGAACGAATTACAACCGTACTGGTGTCATGGCTCGTACTCAAACATTTCGAATCTCGGTTTTTAAGTCCCCATAAATCCTAAACTCACCAGAAAGTCATCAAAGGTGGCATGGTGTCACGTCATGGCACATATATGTCGTGGTAAAAACATTGTCCAATTTGGGCCAAGCTTTATTACAAACCTCTTACAAAAACTGGAGCTTCTCTCAAAGAAGCCTCGTGGTTCTGATAGGGAAACGTGTTCCCCTTGTGGGCGAAACGTAATCACTGCCTCTTTTCGCCTTGTATTTTCTTCCACGGGCAACATGGAACCACAGGATATCCGTGCTGAAATTTAAACTTATTCAGGGTTCGTTTGGCCTTTTTATACACTAATTGAGTTTCCTAGGCATTTAATGTCCATAATTCAAATCTGAACTACAAATACATGCTCCAGTTCACCAAAATGGCTAGAAAAATTATACATGTGTCCTTGGGTGCATGTTTAGGTCTCATGCCAGGAATGGGAACGAATTACAACCGTACCGGTGTCCTGGCTCTTCCTCAAACATTTCGAATCTCGGTTTTTAAGTCCCCATAAATCCTAAACTCACCAGAAAGTCATCAAAGGTGGCAAGGTGTCATGTCATGGCACATATATGTCGTGGTAAAAACATTGCCAATTTGGGCCAAGCTTTATTACAAACCTCTTACAAACCGGAGCCTGTCGCAAGAACCCTCGTGGTTTCGATAGGGAAACGTGTCCCCTTGTGGGCCAAACGATAATCACTCCCTCTTCTAGCCTCGTATTTTCTTCTACACGCGACACGGAACAACTGGAGATTCGCGCTGAACTTTGAAATTATTCAGGGTTCGTTTGACCTTTTTTATTCATTAATTGAGTTTTCTAGGCATTTAATGTCCATCATTCAAATCCGAACTACAAATACATGCTCCAGTGCACCAAAATGGCTAGAAAAAACGTACATGTTTCCTTGGGGTGCATGTTTAGGTCCCATGGAACGAATGGGAACGAATTCAACCGTCTCGCCGTCCTGGCCTGGCCACAAACATTGCGAATCTCGGTTTTTAAATGTCTGTAAATCCAAAACTCACCAGGAAATCATGAAACTTGGCATGGTGTCACTACATGGTATATATAATTGTCCAATTTGGGCGAAGCTATATTACAAGCCTTTTACAAACCGGAGCCTGTCGCAACCCTCGTGGTTCCGGTAGGGAAACATGCCCCTCTTGTGGGCGAAACGATAATCGATGCCTCTTCTCGCCTTGAACTTTGTTTTCTACAGGCAACATAGAATAACAGGAGTGTCGGGCTGAAATTTGAAACTGTTCAGGGTTCGTTTGGCCATTGTATATATATTACTAATTACTAAGTTTTCTATGCATTTAATGTAGTCCATAATTCAAATTTGAACTACAACCACATGCTCCAGTGAAGCAAAATGGGTGGGAAATCGTACATGTGTCATTGGGTGCATGTTTAGGTCTCGTTTAAGGAATGAGAATGAATTACAAACTTGTCGTCGTCCTGAAACAATGAGAATCTCGGTTTTTAAATCCCAGTAAATAAAAAAGTCACCCAAAAAACATGAAACTTGGCATGGTTTCATGACATGGCACATATATGCCGTGGTAAAAAAATCGTCCAGTTTGAGAAGAGGCGCACACATTAGTAGCCAACGAAGTCCTTTTTGAAACAAAAAGCTGACACGTTAATATCGCAAACGGTTGTATTATATTTACCGTGTCGAAATTTAACCATACTCGGTGGCGTGCGTGCAGCTGTTTGATTAGACGGGACGAGCGCGAGAAGTCCGCCGTGCAGGTTCGACGGGACGCGTGCGAGCAGTCCGCCGCGCAGGCTCGACGGGACGCGTGCATCCTGTCCACCTCGCAGGCTCGACGGGACACGTGCGAGCAGCAAGGCCGCCCATGCTCACCGGGAAGCGAGCTCTTTGACCTCCATGCACCAGCCGCCGCCCGCCTCGCTCACAACTTCTCCATTAATGGGTTAATTAAAGCACCTGGACGGAGGGTGTTTGCTTGTGATCCCATGGCAGCATTTGCTTTGTTCGTGTTTTCAACTAGTATTCCGCCCTAATTTAAATTGCCACATAGGGCAACGGATAATACGACCACAAATAAAATGGCAACGGATAATACGACGACAAATTTACAATGGCGCACATAATAATTGTCTTACATATTCCGGATAATTTAAAATGCCACATGCGGCAAAGCCCGGAAGACACGGGGGCAAGAGAAGAAGGAAATTGCAGACAACGATCTGGGTCGCTACTGTCTCTACTCGTCGATGGATCGCCGGGCGGCGAAATCCTCCAGCTCCTTCTTCAATTCCTCACGACTTTGCTTGAAAGCAGCCACGGATTCCTCCACCTCCTGCTCGCGCTCGATCCGGAGCTTCCTCAAGCCACCCATCAGTTCCTCGACGACCGCTTTCAGCGTCATCTCCGAGGCACTGCTCTGCTCATGCAGCATCTTCCAGCCGGCGGCCTCCTCCTCCTTCTCGGCGACCAACTTGAGGAGCTTCGCATTGTCATCCATGAGTTGCTCGACGAGGCCGGTCGCCTTGTCAACCGAGGCATCGCTGATCTTGAGCAGCTTCATCAAGCCGTCGACCAGCTCCTGCTGCGTAGTGACGCCAGCGAGAATGTCGTCGTCGCCGGCGAAGGACTTCAGGAACGCCGGCTCGTCGCGATGGCCGACGCCGCGAATGCGCTTGTGAGAGCCCTCGCGTGCCCGTGAGAGCTCGTTCGAGGGCTCCGCGGCGCGCCGGGACATCTCTGCTGCGGCTGCGGCTTCGCGGCGGGACCTCTCTAGTGCTTCCGCGGCCTTGGTCTTTGCTGCCTGGTTATATGTCCACCCTAAACTCCTCCTACCGGTCATGGCGGAACGACTTGACAGAGAAAACCAGTTTTGTGGGTGATGAGGAGAGGAACTGTGAAGTAATTTTCGAGTGGGTAGTTTTTATAGCCCGGTGCTAAGTGTGAACACATATTAGTTTGATAGGTGTGAACAGATTTGCAATTACTTATTGCGTTGTAATCAGCAATGTGACGAGAAACAAGGTCAAAATTTATTGATGGCAGAAGGTTGACCACGTGGTTGCTCGCCGTTGAGGCGGCCGCGGCGCGCTCCGCTCTGGCGTCCCTGCGCGCGCTCTGCTCGCCGTTGAGGCAAAGTTACAATGGCAACTGTTAATAATTCTTAATAATTGTCTTACATATTCAGGATAATTTAAAATGCCAAATGCGGCAAGGCCCAGAACACTCACGACCTACATATGCATACAATTATAATAAAATATAAGCTAAAAGGCTGAGCTGGCGGCCTTCCGACGATGGTCTTCTCGGACTCCATGATCAGCATAGCACCCTTGCGGCCGTTCACTCCGAGTGTCCCGACCCGCCTCCGCCTACGGAGCTGCTGGCGCTGGGAGGCTCTTGGGGCTGCTGGGCCTCTTCCAGAAGAGCTTGACAGCGTGCAATCGCGCGCATGACAACTCCGCGGAACCGCTCCATTTCCATGTCTCTGGCCTGGTAGCAAATTCCGTCGATCACCTGCATCCTCAAGATATCACGTTGGCGATGTTCTACTTCGTCGGGGACGTCAACTCCGCCAAGGATGCGCTCGAGCCTGGCCACCACATCATCGGGATCGAGGTTGACACGGCCGCCGCGGGCAATGATGAAGCCGTAGGCTGCCTTTATCTTGACTGAATCGCAGAGGTCCTCTGCCCATTCCTTGCGGGGCATCAGGCTCTCGATGAGCACTGGTGACGGCGGCTCTTCGGGTGGGTCGTCGATCATGCCGCCGAGCAGCTCTGGATCTTTTGCACGGTGGATGGCAAACTGCTCATCACACCTCCTCTGCAATATGTCGATTGTGCTCCCAAGGACTGTGACGCCGATATCGCTGCCGATGGGCCATGGTGCCTGCACCGGCCGATGAAGCTCTTGCTCCCCGACCTGCTCCGGCTCGTTCTCCTCGCCGAAGATGTAACGCAGGTAGGCGTCGACGTTGAAGCTTTGGTCGTTGCCTGGCATGCTTGGAATAACTAATGGTAGATGGGTGAGAACTAGATCTTCGCAGAGTGTCGCGGCGGTGCGTTGCCGCCTGGGTTATATGCAGCAAGCCGTTAGCTCGTGGTGGGAAACTGGTGAGGGAATAGGCGTGGATTTTACAATTCATCCATGTGGAGCGCGGGAAGCATTCGCTGGAGCGCGGGAAGACTAAGTGGAGCACACACACAACCCGAATACCTTATCCGGTGCCACGTGTCATTTATCACACAAGTGTTAACATAAGGAAACGTATGTGTAACTTACTAATCATCGCACACGGGTACTCGCAGTCGCATCGTGTGCGATATTCCTAGCCACCGCAAGCAACTAGTTTGCATTTTTCGAAGTTTTTTGTACACACAGAATCACACGCGAACTAACCGTATTAACCGTCTGTGTTGTAATTTCTCATCGCAAACAGTTCATCCGAGTCGGCTGTTTGCCACGTATCACACACATCTTGTTAAATTGAACCGTTTCTGTTGCGTTCGCTAATCGAAACAGTTCGTTCGAGTGAACCGTATGCCCTATATCACACACACCTTGATCTGGCTAACCGTTTATGTTGCACTCCCTAATAGCGTTCATCGGAGCGAACTGTATGCCATATCGCACACACATTGATATGGCTGCCCGTTTCTGTTGTTCTGCCTCATCGCAAACAGTTCGAACGGGTTAACCGTGTGGCCTGAATCGCACACGCAACTAAAATCTGAACCGTATTTGATGCATCCTCCATCGCAAATGTTTTGCACCTTTTTTGACGGTTTTTTACACCACCGTTTGCGATTATGGCATCGCACACAGTTTCGTCGAAGGGTCTCTGATCGTAGTGTCGCGTTAGCAGCATCCTGCAGTAGTGGAACAACCTTCGGTACATCAAAACACATAAACTCATAATACCGATCGTCACCGAACGTTAAGCGTGCGGACCCTACGGGTTCGAGAACTATGTAGACATGGACGAGACTCATCTCCGGTCAATAACCAATAGCGGAACCTAGATGCTCATATTGGTTCCTACATATTCTACGAAGATCTCTATGGTCAAACTGCACAACAACATACGTAGTTCCCTTTGTCATTGGTATGTTACTTGCCCGAGATTCGATCGTCGGTATCTCAATACCTAGTTCAATCTTGTTACTGGCAAGTCTCTTTACTCGTTCCGTAATGCATCATCCCGCAACTAACTCATTAGTCACAATGCTTGCAAGGCTTATAGTGATGTGCATTACCGAGAGGGCCCAGAGATACCTCTCCGATACTCGGAGTGACAAATCCTAATCTCGATCTATGCCAACTCAACAAACACCATCGGAGACACCTGTAGAGCATCTTTATAATCACCCAGTTACATTGTGACATTTGATAGCACACTAAGTGTTCCTCCGGTATTCCGGAGTTGCATAATCTCATAGTCATAGGAACATGTATAAGTTATGAAGAAAGCAATAGCAACAAACTAAACTATCATCGTGCTAAGCTAACGGACATGTCAAGTCAATCACATCATTCTCTAATGATGTGATCCCGTTTATCAAATGACAACTCTTTTTCCATGGCTAGGAAACTTAACCATCTTTGATTAACGAGCTAGTCAAGTAGAGGCATACTAGTGACACTGTATTTGTCTATGTATTCACACATGTACTAAGTTTACGGTTAATACAATTCGAGCATGAATAATAAACATTTATCATGATATAAGGAAATACATATAACAACTTTATTATTGCCTCTAGGGCATATTTCCTTCAGTCTCCCACTTGCACTAGAGTCAATAATCTAGATTGCATTGTAATGATTCTAACACCCATGGAGTCTTGGTGCTGATCATGTTTTGCTCGTGAGAGAGGCTTAGTCAACGGGTCTGCAACATTCAGATCCGTATGTATCTTGCAAATCTCTATGTCTCCCTCCTTGACTTGATCGCGGATGGAATTAAAGCGTCTCTTGATGTGCTTGGTTCTCTTGAGAAATCTGGATTCCTTTGCCAAGGCAATTGCACCAGTATTGTCACAAAAGATTTTCATTGGACCCGATGCACTAGGTATGACACCTAGATCGGATATGAACTCCTTCATCTAGACTCCTTCATTCGCTGCTTCCGAAGCAGCTATGTACTCCGCTTCACACGTAGATCCCGCCACGACGCTCTTCTTGGAACTGCAGCAACTGACAGCTCCACCATTCAATAAAAATACGTATCCGATTTGTGACTTAGAGTCATTCGGATCAGTGTCAAAGCTTGCATCGACGTAACTGTTTACGACGAGCTCTTTGTCACCTCCATAAACGAGAAACATATCCTTAGTCCTTTTCAGGTATTTCAGGATATTCTTGACCGCTGTCCAGTGATCCACTCTTGGATTACTTTGGTACCTCCCTGCTAAACTAATAGCAAGGCACACATCAGGTCTGGTACACAACATTGCATACATGATAGAACCTATGGCTGAAGCATAGGGAATGACTTTCATTTTCTCTCTATCTTCTGCAGTGGTCGGGCATTGAGTCTGACTCAACTTCACACCTTGTAACATAGGCAAGAACCCTTTCTTTGCTTGATCCATTTTGAACTTCTTCAAAACTTTGTCAAGGTATGTGCTTTGTGAAAGTCCAATTAAGCGTCTTGATCTATCTCTATAGATCTTGATGCCCAATATATAAGCAGCTTCATCGAGGTTTTTCGTTGAAAAATTCTTATTCAAGTATCCTTTTATTCTATTCAGAAATTCAGTATCATTTCCGATCAACAACATGTCATCCACATATAATGTCAGAAATGCTACAGAGCTCCCATTCACTTTCTTGTAAATACAGGCTTCTCCAAAAGTCTGTATAAATCCATATGCTTTGATCACACTATCAAAGCATATATTCCAACTCCGAGGGGCTTGCACCAGTCCATAAATGGATCGCTAGAGCTTGCCCACTTTGTTAGCACTTTTTGGATCGACAAAACCTTCTGGTTGCATCATATACAACTCTTCTTTAAGATATCCATTAAGGAATGCAGTTTTGACATCCATTTGCCAAAATTCATAATCATAAAATGCGGCAATTGCTAACATGATTCGGACGGACTTAAGCATCACTACGGGTGAGAAGGTCTCACTGTAGTCAACTCTTTGAACTTGTCGAAAACCTTTCGCAACAAGTCGAGCATTGTAGACAGTAACATTACCGTCAGTGTCAGTCTTCTTCTTGAAGATCCATTTATTCTCTATGGCTTGCCGATCAACGGGCAAGTCAACCAAAGTCCATACTTTGTTCTCATACATGGATCCCATCTCAGATTTCATGGCCTCAAGTCATTTTGCGGAATCTGGGCTCATCATCGCTTCCTCATAGTTCGTAGGTTCATCATGGTCAAGTAACATGACTTCCAGAACAGGATTACCGTACCACTCGGGTGCGGATCTTACTCTGGTTGACCTATGAGGTTCGGTAGTAACTTGATCAGAAGTTTCATGATCATCATCATTAGCTTCCTCACTTACTGGTGTAGGAATCACTGGAACTGATTTCTGTGATGAACTACTTTCCAATAAGGGAGCAGGTACTGTTACCTCATCAAGTTCTACTTTCCTCCCACTCACTTCTTTCGAGAGAAACTCCTTCTCTAGAAAGGATCCATTCTTAGCGACGAATATCTTGCCTTCGGATCTGTGATAGAAGGTGTACCCAACAGTCTCCTTTGGGTATCCTATGAAGACACATTTCTCCGATTTGGGTTCGAGCTTATTAGGTTGAAGTTTTTTCACATAAGCATCGCAGCCCCAAACTTTAAGAAACGACAAATTGGGTTTCTTGCCAAACCACAGTTCATACGGTGTCGTCTCACCGGATTTAGATGGTGCCCTATTTAACGTGAATGCAGCCGTGTCTAAAGCATAACCCCAAAACGATAGCGGTAAATCAGTGAGAGACACCATAGATCGCACCATCTCTAGTAAAGTACGATTACGACGTTCGGATACACCATTACGCTGTGGTGTTCCAGGTGGCGTGAGTTGCGAAACTATTCAGCACTGTTTCAAATGAATACCAAACTCGTAACTCAAATATTCTCCTCCACGATCAGATCGTAGAAACTTTATTTTCTTGTTACGATGATTTTCCACTTCCCTCTGAAATTCTTTGAACTTTTCAAATGTTTCAGACTTATGTTTCATCAAGTAGATATATCCATATCTGCTCAAATCATCTGTGAAGGTAAGAAAATAACGATACCCGCCGCGAGCATCAACACTCATCGGACCGCATACATCAGTATGTATTATTTCCAACAAGTCTGTTGCTCGCTCCATTGTTCCAGAGAACGGAATCTTAGTCATCTTGCCCATGAGGCATGGTTCGCAAGCATCAAGTGATTCATAATCAAGTGATTTCAAAAGCCCATCAGCATGGAGTTTCTTCATGCGCTTTACACCAATTTGACCTAAACGGCAGTGCCACAAATAAGTTGCTATATCATTATTAAACTTATCTCTTTTGGCTTCAATACTATGAACATGTGTATCACTACTATCAAGATTTAGTAAAAATAGACCACTCATCAAGGGTGTATGACCATAAAAGATATTATTCATATAAATAGAACAACCATTATTCTCTGATTTAAATGAATAACCATCTCGCATCAAAAAAGATCCAGATATAATGTTCATGCTCAACGCTGGCACCAAATAACAATTATTTAGGTCTAAAACTAATCCCGAAGGTAGATGTAGAGGTAGCATGCCGACGGTGATCACATCGACTTTGGAACCATTTCCCACGTGCATCGTCACCTCGTCCTTGCCAATCTTCGCTTAATCCGTAGCCCCTGTTTCGAGTTGCAAATATTAGCAACATAACCAGTATCAAATACCCAGGCGCTACTGCGAGCATTAGTAAGGTACAATAACATGTATATCAAATATACCTTTCACTTTGCCATCCTTCTTCGCCGCCAAATACTTGGGGCAGTTCCGCTTCCAGTGATCAGTCCCTTTGCAGTAGAAGCACTCAGTCTCAGGCTTAGGTCCAGACTTGGGCTTCTTCACTTGAGCAGCAACTTGCTTGCTGTTCTTCTTGAAGTTCCCTTTCTTCCCTTTACCCTTTTTCTTGAAACTGGTGGTCTTGTTGACCATCAACACTTGATGCTCCTTCTTGATTTCTACCTCCGCAGCCTTTAGCATTGCGAAGAGCTCGGGAATTGTCTTATCCATCCCTTGCATATTATAGTTCATAATGAAGCTCTTGTAGCTTGGTGGCAGTGATTGAAGAACTCTGTCAATGACACTATCATCAGGAAGATTAACTCCCAGTTGAGTCAAGTGGTTGTGGTACCCAGACATTCTGAGTATATGTTCACTGACAGAACTATTCTCCTCCATTTTTCAGCTGTAGAACTTATTGGAGACTTCATATCTCTCAATCCGGGCATTTGCTTGAAATATTAACTTCAACTCCTGGAACATCTCATATGCTCCATGACGTTCAAAACGTCGTTGAAGAACCGGTTCTAAGTCGTAAAGCATGGCACACGGAACTATCGAGTAGTCATTAGCTTTGCTCTGCTAGGCGTTCATAACATCTGGCGTTGCTCCTGCAACGGGTTTGTCACCTAGCGGTGCTTCCAAGACGTAATTCTTCTGTGCAGCAATGAGGATAATCCTCAAGTTACGGACCCAGTCCGTGTAATTGCTACCATCATCTTTCAACTTAGCTTTCTCTAGGAACGCATTAAAATTCAACGGAACAACAGCACGGGCCATCTATCTACAACAACATAGACATGCAATATACTATCATGTACTAAGTTCATGATAAATTAAAGTTCAATTAATCATATTACTTAAGAACTCCCACTTATATAGACATCCCTCTAATCATCTAAGCGATCACGTGATCCAAATCAACTAAACAATGTCCGATCATCACGTGAGATGGAGTAGTTTTCAATGGTGAACATCACTATGTTGAACATATATACTATATGATTCACGCTCGACCTTTCGGTCTTAGTGTTCCGAGGCCTTATCTGCATATGCTAGGCTCGTCAAGTTTAACCCGAGTATTCTGCATGTGCAAAACTGGCTTGCACCCGTTGTATGTGAACGTAGAGCTTATCACACCCGATCATCACGTGGTGTCTCGGCACGACGAACTGTAGCAACGATGCATACTCAGGGAGAACACTTATACCTTGAATTTAGTGGGAGATCATCTTATAATGCTACCGCCGAACTAAGCAAAATAAGATGCATAAAGGATAAACATCACATGCAATCAATATAAGTGATATGATATGGCCATCATCATCTTGTGCCTTTGATCTCCATCTCCAAAGCACCGTCATGATCACCATCGTCACCGGCTTGACACCTTGATCTCCATCGAAGCATCGTTGTCGTCTCGCCAACTATCGCTTCTACGACTATCGCTACCGCTTAGTGATAAAGTAAAGCAATTACATGGCGATTGCATTTCATACAATAAAGCGACAACCATATGGCTCCTGCCAGTTGCCGATAACTCTGTTACAAAACATGATCATCTCATACAATAAAATTTAGCATCATGTCTTGACCATATCACATCACAACATGCCCTGCAAAAACAAGTTAGACATCCTCTACTTTGTTATTGCAAGTTTTACGTGGCTGCTACGGGCTGAGCAAGAACCGTTCTTACCTACGCATCAAAACCACAACGATTTTTCGTCAAGTGTGTTGTTTTAACCTTCAACAAGGACCGGGCGTAGTCACACTCGATTCAATTAAAGTTGGATAAACTGACACCCACTAGCCACCTGTGTGTGAAGCATGTCGGTAGAACCAGTCTCGCGTAAGCGTATGCGTAATGTCGGTCTGAGCCGTTTCATCCAACAATACCGCCGAATCAAAGTATGATATGCTAGTAAGCAGTATGACTATTATCGCCCACAACTCTTTGTGTTCTACTCGTGCATAAAACATCTACGCATAGACCTGGCTCGGATGCCACTGTTGGGGAACGCAGTAATTTCAAAATATTTCCTACGCACACGCAAGATCTATCATGGTGATGCATAGCAACGAGAGGGGAGAGTGTAGTCCACGTATCCTCGTAGACCGTAAGCGGAAGCGTTATGACAACGCGGTTGATGTAGTCGTACGTCTTCACAATCCGACCGATCCTAGTACCAAAAGTACGAGACCTCCGCGATCTGCACATGTTCGGCTCGGTGACGTCCCAGGAACTCTTGATCCAGCTGAGTGTCGAGGGAGAGCTTCGTCAGCACGACGGCGTGATGACAGTGATGATGAAGTTACCAACGCAGGGCTTCGCCAAAGCACTACAATGATATGACCGAGGTGGAATCTATGGAGGGGGGCACCGCACACGGCTAAGACAACTGCCAACTTGTGTGTCTATGGGGTGCCCCCCTCCCCCGTATATAAAGGAGTGGAGGAGGGGGAGGGCCGGCCCTCTATGGCACGCCCTGGGAGGAGTCCTACTCCCACCGGGAGTAGGATTCCTCCCTTTCCCTAGTTGGAGTTGGAGAGAAGGAAGGAGGAGAGAGGGAGAAGGAAAGGGGGGCGTCGCCCCCCTCCCTAGTCCAATTCGGACCCAAGGGGGAGGGGGCGCGCGGCCTGCCCTGGCCGCCCCTCTCTCTCCACTAAAGCCTATTAGGGCCCATATACTCCCCGTGGGGTTCCGGTAACCCCCCGGTACTCCGGTAAATGCCCGAACTCACCCGGAACCATTCCGATGTCCAAACATAGTCATCCAATATATCGATCTTTATGTCTCGACCATTTCGAGACTCCTCGTCATGTCCGTGATCATATCCAGGACTCCGAACAACCTTCGACATCAAAACACATAAACTCATAATACCGATCGTCACCGAACGTTAAGCGTGCGGACCCTACGGGTTCGAGAACTATGTAGACATGACCGAGACTCATCTCCGGTCAATAACCAATAGCGGAACCTGGATGCTAATATTCCTACATATTCTATGAAGATCTTTATCAGTCAAACCGCACAACAACATACGTAGTTCCATTTGTCATCGGTATGTTACTTGCCCGAGATTCGACCGTCGGTATCTCAATACCTAGTTCAATCTCGTGACCGACAAGTCTCTTTACTCGTTCCGTAATGCATCATTGAAAGTGCAACTATCCCTGGGTGGTTTTGGTAATGATTAACAACATATAGCTCATTGAGCTAATACTACTTCAAGATATATATTTCAGGAAAGCTCAATGATTGGCATGGCATGAATTAGAAAGTGGACCCCTAAATATGCTAAGGACAAAATTGGCTCAAGTTCAAAGTCCAAGACTCTACATTTTATTTTTAGTGATCCAAGATCACATTGAGTCCATAGGAAAAGCCAATACTATCAAAAGGGGGGTGAGGTGTTGCTTAATGAGTTACTTGCTCAAAATGCTTAGTGATATGCTCCAAAAACCCTCAACTACTTTCTCATATCCACATATGTCCCAAACCAAAAGTCAAACTCGGCCCCACCGAAACTTTATATCAGCGCCACCGAGTTCTCTTGACATAGCCACTGCCACAAACCCTAGTCACTTTGGTCTCACCGATAGGGATCTCGGTCTCACCGAGATGGGATTGCAAACTCTCTGTTTCCGTTCGTAACGTTTCGGTCTAACCGATATGAGCGATCGGTCCCACCGAGTCTGCAATGCAAACTCTCTATTTCCTTTTCGTAACGCTTCGGTCCCACCGAGTTTGCCTGACCAACTCTCTGTTTGCTTATTACCAAAATTGGTCCCACCGAGTTTGAATAATCGGTCCAACCGAGATTACGTTATGCCCTAACCCTAATGAAATCGGTCCCACCAAGTTGACATGTCGGTCCCACCGAAATGCCTAACGGTCACATTATGAACCAAATCGGTCCGACCGAGTTTCCTAATTCGGTCCCACCGAGTTTGGTGATTTGTGTGTAACGGTTAGATTTTGTGTGGAGGCTATATATACCCCTCCACCCACTCTTCATTCATGGAGAGAGCCATCAGAACATGCCTAAACTTCCAACATACATTTTCTGAGAGAGAACCACCTACACTTGTGTTGAGGTCAAGATATTCCATTCCAACCACATAAATCTTGATCTCTAGCCTTCCCCAAGTTGCTTTCCACTCAAATCATCTTTCTACCAAATCCAATCCTATGAGAGAGAGTTGAGTGTTGGGGAGACTATCATTTGAAGCACAAGAGCAAGGAGTTCATCATCAACACACCATCTATTACCTTTTGGAGAGTGGTGTCTCCTAGATTGGCTAGGTGTCACTTGGGAGCCTCCGTCAAGATTGTGGAGTTGAACCAAGGAGTTTGTACGGGCAAGGAGATCGCCTACTTCGTGAAGATCTACCCTAGTGAGGCAAGTCCTTCGTGGGCGATGGCCATGGTGGGATAGACAAGGTTGCTTCTTCGTGGACCCTTCGTGGGTGGAGCCCTCCGTGGACTCGCGCAACCGTTACCCTTCGTGGGTTGAAGTCTCCATCAACGTGGATGTACGATAGCACCACCTATCGGAACCACGGATAAAAAATCTCCGTGTCTACATTGCGTTTGCTCCCTCCAAACTCCTCCCTTTACCTTCATATGCAATTGTTTTACATTCCGCTGCTATACTCTTAGAATTGCATGTGTAGGTTGATTACTTGATTTGTGCTAAGTTGCTAAAATCTGCCAAGACTTAAAATTGGGAAAAGGCTAGATTTTTATTTGGTCAAGTAGTCTAATCACCCCCCCTCTAGACATACTTTCGATCCTACAATTGGTATCAGAGCTTTGGTCTCCATTTGCTTTGATTTCCATAGCTTTTGGTGATCATAGCCTTGGTTTCACAACCTAGGAGAGTATGGCGTCTAGCGAGGGAAATTACCACCGTAGAGGTCCTTACTTTGATGGTACTAATTTTGCTAGTTGGAAGCATAAGATGAAAATGCATATTCTTGGACATAACCCCGCCGTTTGGGCTATTGTGTGTATTGGCTTGCAAGGTGAATTCTTTGATGGGAGAGAACCGAACCGTGAAGCTACCGCGGAAGAGTTGAAGATGCTGCAATACAACGCTCAAGCTTGTGATATTCTCTTCAACGGATCGTGCCTCGAAGAATTCAACAAAATCAACCGTCTTGAGAATGCAAAGGAAATTTGGGATACTTTTATTGATATGCACGAAGGTACCGACTCCGTCAAGGAATTCAAATTGGATGTGCTTCAAAGTCAACTTGACAAGTTCAAAATGAAGGATGGTGAAGGTGTCGCTGAAATGTACTCTAGGCTTGCTCTCATCACAAATGAGATTGCTGGCTTAGGAAGTGAAGAGATGACCGATAGATTCATCATCAAGAAGATCCTAAGATCCTTGGATGAAAAATATGATACCGGGTGCACATTTATCCAAATGATGCCCAACTACAAAGATCTCAAGCCAACGGAAGTCATTGGAAGAATTGTTGCTCATGAGATGTCACTTAAGGATAAGGAAGAGCTTCACAACAAGTCAAGTGGTGCTTACAAAGCCTCATGTGATGCTCCCACATCATCAAGTGAGAAACAAACCTTCAATGAAGAATTGAGCCTAATGGTGAAGAACTTCAACAAGTTCTACAAGAGTAGAAGCAAGGAAAGAAGTTCCAAGTCAGGGTCCTACAATGACAAAAGATCTTCTAGTCGTGAACGAAATTGCTACAATTGTGGAAGACCCGGACACTACTCCAATGAGTGTACGGCTCCCTACAAAAGAAGAGAAGATTCTCCCAAGAGAAGAAGTAGAAGATAAGAATCACCACCAAGAGAAAGAAGGAGTAGAGATGATCGATATGAACGAAGACCCTCTCGGAGAAGCAAGGATTCGGAGAGGAAGGACAAATCATCAAGGAGCTACACAAAAAAGAAGACATCAAGCTCATGTTGGTGAATGGGTATCCGGCTCCGACTCCGACCATCACTCCGAAAGAAGTTATCACTCCGACTCCGAATATACTCAAGATGAAGGTGTTGCCGGTCTAGCACTTGTGTCAACCAACTCCTACGACATATTTGACTCACCAAATGAAGGAATTGGAAGATGCTTCATGGCTAAAGGTCCAAAGGTAACACACCCCGAGTATGTTGATTTTAATAGTGATGAAGATGATTTGCTAGGAGATGATGATTTACTTGTTGACAACTCTAGTTATGAGAACTATGATGAACTTGCTATTAATCATGATAATCAAGATAAAACGAATGACGATGATAAGAAGAAGATTGAGCATCTAACTAAAGAACTAAACACTCTTAAGTTAGCTCATGAAACTACCTTGGAAGATCATCGAGAACTTTTAAAGACTCATGAGAATCTACGCTTTGAAAAGCTCAACCTTGAGCAAGAGCATGAGTTCTTAAAAGCAATCAATGATGATCTTCGCAAGAAAACTTCTTCTTACATTGCCAAGCGTTTACTCTTGTCTACTTACATGCCACAAGTTAAATCTAGCAATAAGAACAAGAAAGATTCTTCTTCTAGTAGTAACAACAATCATGCTAAATCCAATGTTGTTGCTTCTAGTAGTTCTCTTGATTCCACTAATGACTCTCTTAGCCAAGTTACAGTTGAGCAAGAAAATAGCTTATTGAAGGGAATTATAGAGAAAGGAGTTTACAAGAGTCTTGCCGGAAGTAAGCAATTTGAGGAAATTATACGCAAGCAAGGAAGACACCGGAAGAATCAAGGTGTTGGTTTTGAACGAAAGTTCAATGCCAATGGAGTTGAGTGGGAAGAAGATCAATATCCCAAGACAAAGTTCGTTCCTCAACAAGAGAAGTATGATCCTACTTCTTTCCAAGGAACACAAGCTCAAGATGATCTTCCACCACAAGACCACAAGCTAAAAGGCAAGGACAAGCTTCAAGAGGAAATTGATGCATTTGAAGAAGCACCTAAAGCCTTGGTCAAGTGGGTTCCCAAGACTACATCAAGTTCCACTTCATCAAGTACGACTACAACTCCAAGGATTCCCATCAAGATGGTGTGGATCCCTAAGAAGAAGAACTAGAGAGTTCTTGAGGGTGACTCCGCCAACATACTTCACTCTTATCATTTTGGCAAGGACAAGTGCAAACAACTTCCATATCTTGCACTAGTTCAAGGAGTCACAAACCCTCTTGTTGGTAAGACAAGGGACAAGGTAACCTAATGCATTCATGGACATCATCTCATGTGAATATCACTCTATGTCTATGGATATCCTTGTTTGTTCCTTGTGGGACTAACCCGTGTAGGTATTGAAAGTGCAACTCACTCCAAAGGATTGCTCCGAATGATCTACATCAACATTGAGCATCTACATCTTCAACACCTACATGAAGTCATCATCGACAAAACCCAAGGTTAGTTCATCCCTCTTAGGGGGGATATCACATCTAGGGGGAGCTTTACTCTAATCAATTGAGCTAAAGCAACTCTAATGATGTGAACACAACAATGCTTTATGTAAAAGTGGCAACCCCACTTGTGCTTAAACGATGAGTATGACCTATGATCAAATGTTCTCATTTGACTCCTAAGTCAATATACTCATATATAGATGACCTAGTCATCGCCAAATTGCTTGATAGATGCTAGAGTGATTGTGCATGCTTTGTTACATATTTCATTTGTCATTTTATTATGTGAGCATGTTGGATGCATATTTTACTCATTCGAGGACATCCATTTGTTGTTTTGCTTGTTTGGCTTTTCTTTTGCCAAATGGATGGACAAGAATGCCTAAGAACTCCCTCTAGCTATCTATGCTTTTCTCGTCTCAAACTCTATTCATGCTACATCACAAAGTTTGATCAAGTCAGATTCGAACCACTCTGTGTGAGGAGCACTCGGAGTCCCCGATTCGTCATAGACTTAAACTTCCAGAACCTCTTTGTGCATTTCGGTCTGACCGAGAAATCCATTTCGGTCATACCGAGTTCACTAAGTTGATCTAGGTTTTCATCTCGGTGCAACCGATTTGAACACTTCGGTCACACCGAGTTGCAGCAACCGCTTGCGATTCTGCAATCTCGGTGCCACCGAGTTGTTCCACTCGGTCACACCGACAGGGTCGGGATATAAATACCCACGGGTGAGACTTTGGAAATTTCTTCAAATTCTCTCAGCCCGCGCGTGTCCTGCTCTGCCTCCTCGGGTCTCCGGATTGTCTCCTCGCCGCCAACGACCTCCTGCCGTTGTATTCTGCCGCCGTCGACGGAATCTGCTCCGCCGTCACCGCCGTAGCGAACACTCGCCGTTCTAGGGTAAGTGTTTGACCCCTTGTGCTGTCTTTTTCACTCCGATTCCTAGCACAAGGACAATGCCATGTTTCTTGCCACGAATGAGATTAATCTATCCAGCTAAAACTTCCTTAGGTCTAGATTGATTCGAAAATTTTAGGGTTAGCTCTCCGCAGAACTCATCTCGGACCGACCGAAATGTAGAAATCGGTCTCACCGATTCGGCTTAGGCCATTGCACATGCGCTTTTCGGTCTGACCGAAACGTGCAAATCGGTGTGACCGAGTTCAAGATTCTGTGAAACCCTAGCAACCTCGGTGCCACCGAACTGTGACTCGGCCCAACCGAGTTCACTAGTTTAGGTTCCAAATGTTGCTTCGGTATCACCGAGTTTGTCAATTCGGTAGCTCCGAGATCACTTCTGTAGAGAACTAAAACTAAGATTTTTGACTCAATTTGTTTTGCAAAACCTCTGTACTTTGTGATGCTCATCTACTCTACCTCATCTACAACCTATTCACAGGGGTCTGCTGACAGTTTGCCTGCAAGATGTCTGATCAAAGTGACAGCCAGAACATGTCAGAGGAACATGTGCAGATGAGTAAGGGCTCAAATCCCTCTAGCACTTCTGATGATGGCAGCAGGAGCACTCCAAGCAACTTGCCAAAGGCAGCCACCAGATCTAGGAAGAAGAGAACCTTAGAATCAGAGGATGAGGACTATGTGGCCACTGAAGAGGAAGTAAGCTCCAAAAATAAGGTGCTAAAGAAGGAGTATGGCACAGCTGCTGCAACAAAGCCAGGTCTGAACAAGAAGGCACCTGCAAGGAGGATGCCAATGTCAAAGCCAAGGAAGGTTGCAACAGGAGAAACTATGAAGTTCACCATTGAATCTTAAGAAGAAGCAGCTGGTGAGGACAAGAAGAAGAAGAGGACAAGAACTACAACAGCTAAAGTTCTTGGAATGTACTCAATGGTGAGACCAGATGATGAAGAGGAAGAGGATGCTGCTCCAGCACCTAAGGCTCAGAAGCTTATGGGAGATGCTATAAAGGCAGGGGATGCTCCATCAAAGCCCAGGTCTGCTCCCAAAGCTCAAGCTTAGAAGCCCCCAAAACCCAAGAGGAACACCAGAAGTATTCCAGCCGAGGATAAGAACAAGGCCCCAGTGCCTAATGCTGAAGAAGAAGAAGAAGATGATGATTCACTTGTTTTGAGGAAGTTGAAGCCAAAGATCCCTGATCATAATGATGCACATCCTGTTGCAGAAGATATGAGGATCAGGAAGGATGCATGACTCAGATTGTGGAGACAATCAGATCCTTATGCTGTGAGGAGGAGAACAACAGTTGATTATAGGTTCCACACAAAGGAACAACAAGATTTCTATGAGACTATCCTGCTTGACAAGAAGCCCATAGTGTGTGACATGAGATGGGTGGTTTGGGAGTACATCAAGGAAAATGAAGATCACTATCCAGGAGTTTATGACAGCTTCAAGGCTTGTGGAGTAGATAAGTTTGTTGGACAGAAGCTCACCAAATGGAATGATGAGCTGATCATGCAGTTTTACTCCAGTGCCCATTTTTATCCAGATGGGAGGATAGTATGGATGTCTGAGGGTACAAGGTACCAGTCCACAGTTGAGGAGTGGGCCAATCTGATAAATGCCCCTAAAGAACATGAAGATGACTTGGATGTGTATGCCACCAAGATTAAGGATCACAACTCAATGGCAAACATGTACAAGGAGATCCCAGATAAGGCTTTGGAGACTCATAAGCTTGGATCAATACATTACCTGTTGTCTGGTCTGCCTACCATCAACTGGATCCTTAGGCACACATTTCTACCCAAGTCTGGAGATCACAAGATGATCAGAGGACATGCTATCAATTTGCTACATTTGTTTGATGTGCCTCAGAAGTTCAAGGTCATGAGTTAAATTGTAGAGACAATCAAGAGGACAGCTGCAGATCAGAAGAGAAGTTGTGGGTATGCTCCACACATTTAGGAGCTCATCAACTCCAAGATGGGCACAGGTACATACTTGTTGGACAAGGAGCACCTTCCTCTGCATCCAGACTTTGAAGACAATACTGTTGTGATGAATGAGGAAGACCCCACATCTATTCAAGCACATGAGAAGAGAGAGAAGGCAAGGTCAGAGAAAGCTGCAAGGATGCCAAGTGTTGAAGAGGCATCTCAAGTTTTCCTGAAGAGCAAGCAAGATCAGCTTGGATATCTGATCCAGTCTACACTGAGGATTAAGAAAGGCTTGGCCACCCTGACTCAAAACCAGGAGAGCTTGGAGAGGATCATTGAGCAGAAATTCTATGATCTTGATGTCAAGGTAACTGAGATTCAGTCAGTGGTTGAGCAACTTCAGGAGGAAGTGGAGGATCAGAAGGGCAAGTCTACTTTAGATACTTTTGCTAGAGTGCCCAGAAGCCAGAGATCTGCTGCACTGCCTATCCCAGACACTAGAGCTACTGTAACATCCCAAATTTTCAATTTGGAATGTTATACATTAGATCATCTTGCATAGCATATTTTATTGCATTTTGTTTTGCGATCCTAGAAATTCTACGCAACTCAAGGACCCACGGAGAGAGTTGGGAATTTAGTTATTCTCATATTTGGGTTTTCTCAAATTTTGGAAATAGGATCATTTGTTTTAATTATTTTCTCTCCAAAAATATTTCATATCAAAATATATGAGAGGGGATAAAATGACATCTCCACAAATAATGAAATATTGGAGGAAAAATATTAAAAACAAATATTTGATTTTATTTGGATTTTATTTGAATTAGGGAAAATACGCATTTTTTAAAATTGCATTTAGGCCCCAAATAAATGTTTATCTTGTCCGGCTTGATTTTAGAAGTCGGGAAAAATTTATTTCGGGATTTTTGGAGTTCGTTTAGTATTTCTTTTATTTATTTTTCTGCGCAAAATTATTTATTAAAAAAACACGAACCGACTCGGGCCGCCGTAGGCGACCCGGACACTGCCACGCCCGGCCTTATAAGCCGCCCCGCCGAACCGCCGGCCCACCCCAGCCCACCCCGCGCCGAAACCCTAACCCTAGCCCGATCCGCCGCCGCCGCCGCCCGACGCCGCCGCTGCCCGCCGTTCCGCCGCCCAACGCCGGAGCCCCGCCGCCGACCCCGACCCCGCCGACCTCGCCGCCGCTGACCCCGCCGCTCGCCGGAGCCGCCCGTCGCCCCGCCAAGGTTGACCACTGCCCCGCCGCCGGCGGTTTTCCTCGAGAAAACCGTCCGGTTTTCCGTCTGGTTTTTCGTTCGGTTTAAAAAAAACCCTACATCTGTTTATTTTTCGGTTTAGTTTATTTAGCGAACACTCGTTCGTTCATTCGTTTTAACGAACGGTTTTCGTTTTTTTTGCAGACAGCGAACGTTCGTTCGTTAGCCTGTTCATCCATTTTTCTTTATCTCGGATTTTCCGCGATTATTTCTGATCGTGATTTCTGATCTGTTTTTCGTTTTAGTATAACTTTTCGCTCGTTTATCGGAATCAGGCGATTCAAGCGCCTAGAGTTTCATCTCGAAACCCTCTTTCCGTTTAACCAACTCAAACAAGTTTTTGCTACTGTAAAATTTGACTTAGGTCCAGATTAGCAAACGAAGCTTGTTTCTTTCGCAGTTTGACTTTCGTTGCTTCGTTTGATTTGATTCTTTTTGCAAACCGGAGTTCTTAAGTTGAACTTTCTGGTTATATCTTTTATTTGAGTTTTACCTATGCATTAGATGAGTGCTTATTGTATGCTTGTTTGTTTGCGATAGAGTACCCGGAGTGCGCCGCTTGCTACTTCGAATCTCTAGGTTTCACAGATCATCAGCAAGGCAAGTAACACTTTGATCATACCTCTTCTCATACCCAGTTTTATTGCATTAGATCAATCCTCAAACAATTGCATGATTAGGATCTGATTAAATTGTGGGTATCGGGAAGTAGATGAGGTAGTACCTATTACCTGTTTTATTATCAACCTTTGGGAGTTACTTCTACGTTTGCTTATTGCTATGCTATGCTAGTAGACGTGGATTGGGTGAGTGTATCCATGACAGATGTGAGATTGTTAATTAATGTTTTACTTAAGGTGGCAACTTAAACACACATCTGGGTGGATTGAGGCACCTGGGTATTCCAGTGATTGCCTGTTTTTTTATGGACCGCCACCCAGGCTCAAAGGGATCATAAGATTATTCATGTGTAACGCCCACGATGTGGCTATATCTCCCACGTGTCGAGGCACGACTTAGAGGCATAACCGCATTGTGGTTTGTCGCAAGAAGGGTCATCTTCCCACAATCCCATGTAATGAACAAGAATGGGATAAAGAGTTGGCTTACAATCGCCACTTCACCCAATACATAAATAAATCATACATCAATCAGAGTACACACATAGACCGACTACGGTCAAAGCCAAAAGAAAAGATAACCCAACTGCTAGATCCCTGATCGTCCCAACTGGGCACCACTACTGATCAACATGAAAAGAAACAACACAACGAACAAGATCTTCATCGAGCTCCCACTTGAGCTCAGTTGCGTCATCTACACTGGTATCATCGACACCTGCAACTGTTTTGGAAGTATCTGTGAGTCACGAGGGCTCAGCAATCTCACACCCGCGAGATCAAGACTATTTAAGCTTATAGGAAAGGATGGTGTAGTGAGGTGGAGCTGCAGCAAGCACTAGCATATATGGTGGCTAACATACGCAAATGAGAGCGAGAAGAGGAGCAACGGAACGGTCGTCAACTAGTAATGATCAAGAAGTGATCCTGAACTCCTACTTACGTCAGACATAACCCAAAAACCGTGTTCACTTCCCGGACTCCGCCAAAAAGAGACCATCACGGCTACACACGCGGTTGATGCGTTTTAATTAAGTCGTGTCAAGTTCTCTACAACCGGACATTAACAAATTCCCATCTACCACATAACCGCGGGCACGACTTTCGAAAGATAATACCCTGCAGGGGTGTCCCAACTTAGCCCATTATAAGCTCTCACGGTCAGCGAAGGATAAACCTTCTCCCAGGAAGACCCGATCAGTCTCGGAATCCTGGTTTACAAGACATTTCGACAATGGTAAAACAAGACCAGCAAAGCCGCCCGATGTGCCGACAAATCCCGATAGGAGCTGCACATATCTTGTTCTCAGGGCACACCGGATAAGTCAAGCTACGAGTAAAACCAGGCCTCGAGTTTCCCCGAGGTGTCCCCGCAGGCTGCTCGGTTCGGACCAACGCTCGAAGGAGCACTGGCTCGGGGGGGGTCTAAAATAAAGATGACCCTTGAGTCTGCAGAACCCAAGGGAAAAAGGCTTAGGTGGCAAATGTTAAAACCAAGGTTGGGCCTTGCTGGAGGAGTTTTATTCAAAGCGAACTATCAAGGGGGTCCCATAAATCACCCAACCGCGTAAGGAACGCAAAATCAAGGAACATAACACCGGTATGACGGAAACTAGGGCGGCAAGAGTGGAACAAAACACCAGGCATAAGGCCGAAGCCTTCCACCCTTTGCCAAGTATATAGATGCATTAATTAAATAAGAGATATTGTGATATCCCAACATATCCATGTTCCAACATGGAACAAACTTCATCTTCACCTGCAACTAGCAACGCTATCAGAGGGGCTGAGCAAAAGCGGTAACATAGCCAAACAATGGTTTGCTAGGAAGGTGGGTTAGAGGCTTGACATGGCAATATGGGAGGCATGATATAACAAGTGGTAGGTAGCGCGACATAGCAATAGAGAGAACAACTAGCAAGCAAAGATAGAAGTGATTTCGAGGGTATGGTCATCTTGCCTGAAATCCCGCTAGGAAGAAGAACGAGTCCACGAAGAATACAAACGGACGTAGTCGAACGAATCCTCACAACTCCAGAACGAAACCGAAGCTAACGAGAGAAGCAACCCGGAAAAAAACAAACAACATAGTAAACAACCACCACATACACATGGCATGACGCACACACAAGTATGATGCATGTCCAATTTAATGAGGCATGGCATGGCAAAATGCAACAAACAATACTACAAATTAAGTGGAGCTCAATATGCAATGAGTTGCATATTGAAGAAACACCACATCAATTATTTAGTTCTCTCTCGTTTATGTACCCAACAATATTAAATGTTATTAAACATGGCAAGAGGTGAGGCATATGAAAACTACCTAGCTAGGCAAGTTTAAATAAGGCCGGAACAACAAACAACAATTCCGGAAAATCCCCATATGCAAATTTAGCAATTTAATGGAAGCAACAAATATAAACATTTTAAATGTTTTTATCATGATGCATATGACATATGCAAGTTTTTAGCAATTTTTATGAAAATGTTGACATGAGCATGTTTTATGAAGCATTTGTCACCGTGGTGGAAGAAAGGGGTGCCACGGCAACGAATCCGAAAATGATGCCATGGCAACATATCAGTTTCGGTAGCTCATGGAGATACCGGTGCAAAAGAAGTGGGCGTGAGCGTGCCATGCAAGGGTGGGGTGATCCCGGTTACCGGGTGTCCCACAAGACGGTGGCAAGGAAACGAGTGACAGCGTGCGACGAAAAAGTCGGGCACGGTGCAAACGCAAGCAACTCATACAACACATGCATTCGTTCACGGGCGGTCGTTCTCGGCGGTTATACCTTTGAAGCGTGTATTTCGGGGCGGTTCAAAATCGTCGAGGGAAGTAGTGGTACACACGAAGGTAGTCGAACTTGACGGTTCCGTTACACGAGTCTTCGGCGACGGTAGTGGAAGTAGTGGCACACGTTCGTTTTTGGAGAGGTACTTGACGGGTCCGAGGTCTCCGGCGTAGTGATACACATCTCGGAAGCGGTTCACGACGATGGTAGTCGAACTTGGTGATCCGAAGGGGTACTCGGCGAATGACGACCGTAGTGGTACTTGGGGAAAAATATCGGAGACGATGCTTGGCGGTCCTGGTGTGCCCTTGGCGTCCAACACAAAACAACACAAGGGGCCTCGGGATGCCAGCAGCAAGGAGGCGATGGGGGGGCACGTCGGGGCAGTGACTGAAGCAGAGGAGGGCCACGGCGGCGCGTCGATGGTCACCGACGGCGGCGGGTCCAGGCAGCGGTGCGCCCAGAAGAACTTGGCGGCGGCGGCTTCATGGAGGTTCGGGCACGGGGACGAAGGTCAGGGCCGCGGTCAGTGGAGGAAGGCAAGGCGACGCGACGACGAAGGGGCATGGCTCCGGCGAAGCTGCTCGCTGGCGGCGGCGGCGATCCAGCAATGCGGTGCAGGAGGGGGAGGCGCGAGGAAGGAGGGGCCTGCATGGGCGCGCGCACAGGGCGGCGGCCTGCTGGTGGTCGGGAACTCGCGGGCACACCATCGGGCAGAGGACGGCGCGGGGCTCTGCTCCTCTCTGCGTGTCGCAGCGCAGGAGGAGGACGATGGGGAGAGGGGATCGGGCGTGAGCGAGAGAGGCATGACGGCGTGCGTGGGAATGAGGAGGAGGAGGAGATGGATCGGGGTGAGGCTAGGGTTAACAGCGGGGCACGGCTGGGCCTTAGAGGCCGGCCCAGTAGAGAAAGAAGTGGCCAGAGGCCTGGCTGGTCTCTCTTCAATTCCCTCCTTCAACCCTCTTCCATAAACAGAAAAGCAAAGAAAGAAGGGGAGAGAAAAGAAATGGGTGGACAAAGAATTGGGCATGGGGATTATTTTCCCGGACTCACAAAAATACGCAGAATTTGACAAACATGGCCTGAGGATTTTTAGAGGAAGTAAAATCCACACGCGTTGGATTTAACTTGGCAAGTTTGAATTTCGAAACCCACTCAAATAAGCTCCAAATGGGTTGAGATTAAAGGAGCTGCCCCTACACACCAGATGTGATTTATGGGCAGATTTGGAACATTTATGGAGAAGTAAAATTGCAACTCCATTTTACTAAAAGGAAGAAAAGGAAGGATAGGAAGTTGAGTCGGATAAAAGAAGAGTTGAAGAATAATGCAAATATGTTATGAGTGATTCCCAGCCAATGGAATGGTTTAATATAGCTCCCTAAATATTAGGAGGATATGTTTTAAAGAGAAACCACCATGTGAGTTCCCTCAATTTAAATGGATCAAAGATCCATGCAATTTATTTAGTTGAGTTTTAAAAATTAAATGACATGATGCAATGAAAAATAAAAGAGCAAGCACAAAAGAAACACACGGTGATCACGAAAATATGGAAGTCTTCTGAAGCGTCGGTTCTGGGGCGTTACATCATGCTAGAAACTTCCGTGTGCAGCCACATGCTATTATGGGCTCTAGCATAGTTGAGTAAGTCATGTGAACTCTTACAGTGGTAGACTAGCAGATGTAGGGGAAAGTAGGTGTAACTGTCTACCCATCGTAAGGTGCTAACGCTTCTGAAAGACTGTGTCTCGGTCATCCGTTTCTCAAACACCATGTAGTGCGAGAAATCCAACGGAGGGGATCGAGTCTTGTGGGGAAAAGTGCACAAACCTCTGCAGAGTGTACAATCTAATCATGGTTAGCCGTGTCCTCGGTTATGGACAACTTGAGTATCTAGTTCTTGGATTATCATGTGGATCTCATCATGTTACTTAAATAATTTGTTGGGTTGTTAATGATTACTTTTAATTGGGATTGAGAGGGGGTTTACCTTCTCAATATTTTTCAACCAACCTTGTAGTTAAATAAAATATATTCCATTGCAGTAGGAAAAAATTGGCTTTTCGCAAAACTGTAACCATAGAGCTTTCCACCAGCCAAATATGCATGTAGTGATAGCATTATTCTGTTCATTACTCTCTATGTGTTATTTTGCCAGCATATTCCATGTGCTGACCCGTTTTCGGGCTGCAACATATCATGTTGCAGACTTTTCAGACGACGAGTAAGGAGCCTTAGGTCATGGTCTTATACTCAGTGATGCCGTTGGAGTTGATGGACTCACTTTATCTTCCAAGCCTTCCGCTGTTATCATAATTAGATGGCCTTAAGCCATATTTATTGTAATAAGTTCTCTTTTGAGACATTCGATGTAATAAGTGTGTGATTGCTACTGTGTTATAAATCCTTCAAGTACTGTGCATGTCAGCATTACCGATCCAGGGATGACACTGATGCACAGAGACTAGACTGTTTGAGGTCTGGTCGCTACAGCTACTACATCTGCACCAGTAGCCACAGCCTCAGTGCCACCAGCTCCAGCAGCCACTCCACCAGCTCCAGCTACATCGACAGAAGCTTTCGTCCTTGGAGTCATCTCTACACCACCTCATGAAGGCCAAGCTTGAGAGACGCATAGCACTATGCATATTTTTGACTTTTTGGTACTTGTTGCCAAAGGGGGAGAAATATGTATAGATCATAGTCTTCGAGAGAGAGAGAGAGAGTGTTGTTTTGCCTCTCTTTGCATTTTACTTGTTTGAACCTTACTGTGTGTTTGCTTGCTACATTATGTCCTTTGTGAGATACTTGGATGATCATGTGATTGATCATTTGCAACCTTAATGCTTGTTTGGATGATACTATCTTTTATATCTTATATATGATCATTCACTTTGCTTGGTGATGAGTGCATTGTCTTTAATTATTATCATTTTGAGCGCTCCACCAAGATGTATGTGACATGGAAGAGTGACCCATGATCCTAACACATTGTGCATTTGCAGTCCAAAGCAAATTTTAAATAATGCACAAATTTAGGGGGAGCTCTTGCTTATCACATACTTCTCAAAGCGACAATATATTTCAATCTTATTATCATTTGTTGAAGCTTTGATCTATATGTTGTCATCAATTACCAAAAAGGGGGAGATTGAAAGTGCAACTATCCCTGGGTGGTTTTGGTAATGATTAACAACATATAGCTCATTGAGCTAATACTATTTCAAGATATATATTTCAGGAAAGCTCAATGATTGGCATGGCATGGATTAGAAAGTGGACCCCTCAAAATGCTAAGGACAAAAGATTGGCTCAAGTTTAAAGTCCAAGACTCTATATTTTATTTTTAGTGATCCAAGATCACATTGAGTCCATAGGAAAAACCAATACTATCAAAAGGGGGTGAGGTGTTCCTTAATGAGTTACTTGCTCAAAATGCTTAGTGATATGCTCCAAAAACCCTCAACTACTTTCTCATATCCACATATGTCCCAAACCAAAAGTCAAACTCGGCCCCACCGAAACTTTCTATCCAGCGCCACTGAATTCTCTTGACATAGCCACTGCCACAAACCCTAGTCACTTCGGTCTCACCGATAGGGATCTCGGTCTCACCGAGATGGGATTGCAAACTCTCTGTTTCCCTTCGTAATGTTTCGGTCTAACCGAGATGAGCGATCGGCCCCACCGAGTCTGCAATGCAAACTCTATGTTTCCTTTTCGTAACGCTTCGGTCCCACCGAGACGAGCGAATCGGTCCCACCGAGTTTGCCTGACCAACTCTCTGTTTGCTTATTACCAAAATCGGTCTAACCGAGTTTGAATAATCGGTCCAACCGAGATTACGTTATGCCCTAACCCTAATGAAATCGGTCCCACCAAGTTGACATGTCGGTCCCACCGAAATGCCTAACGGTCACATTATGAACCAAATCGGTCCGACCGAGTTTCCTAATTCGGTCCCACCGAGTTTGGTGATTTGTGTGTAACGGTTAGATTTTGTGTGGAGGCTATATATACCCCTCCACCCACTCTTCATTCATGGAGAGAGCCATCAGAACATGCCTAAACTTCCAACATACATTTTCTGAGAGAGAACCACCTACACTTGTGTTGAGGTCAAGATATTCCATTCCAACCACATAAATCTTGATCTCTAGCCTTCCCCAAGTTGCTTTCCACTCAAATCATCTTTCTACCAAATCCAATCCTATGAGAGAGAGTTGAGTGTTGGGGAGACTATCATTTGAAGCACAAGAGCAAGGAGTTCATCATCAACACACCATCTATTACCTTTTGGAGAGTGGTGTCTCCTAGATTGGCTAGGTGTCACTTGGGAGCCTCCGTCAAGATTGTGGAGTTGAACCAAGGAGTTTGTAAGCGCAAGGAGATCGCCTACTTCGTGAAGATCTACCCTAGTGAGGCAAGTCCTTCGTGGGCGATGGCCATGGTGGGATAGACAAGGTTGCTTCTTCGTGGACCCTTCGTGGGTGGAGCCCTCCGTGGACTCGCGCAACCGTTACCCTTCATGGGTTGAAGTCACCATCAACGTGGATGTACGATAGCACCACCTATCGGAACCACGGATAAAAGATCTCCGTGTCTACATTGTGTTTGCTCCCTCCAAACTCCTCCGTTTACCTTCATATGCAATTGTTTTACATTCCGCTGCTATTGAAGGAAATATGCCCTAGAGGTAATAATAAAGTTATTATTTATTTCCTTATATCATGATAAATGTTTATTATTCATGCTAGAATTGTATTAACCGGAAACATGATACATGTGTGAATACATAGGCAAACAGAGTGTCACTAGTATGCCTCTACTTGACTAGCTCGTTGATCAAAGATGGTTATGTTTCCTAGCCATAGACATGAGTTGTCATTTGATTAACGGGATCACATCATTAGGAGAATGATGTGATTGACTTGACCCATTCTGTTAGCTTAGCACTCGATCGTTTAGTATGTTGCTATTGCTTTCTTCATGACTTATACCTGTTCCTATGACTATGAGATTATGCAACTCCCGTTTACCGGAGGAACACTTTGTGTGCTACCAAACGTCACAACATAACTAGCTGATTATAAAGGTGCTCTACAGGTGTCTCCGAAGGTACTTGTTGGGTTGGCGTATTTCGAGATTAGGATTTGTCACTCCGATTGTCAAAGAGGTATCTCTGGGCCCACTCGGTAATGCACATCACTATAAGCCTTGCAAGCATTGCAACTAATGAGTTAGTTGCGGGATGATGTATTACAGAACGAGTAAAGAGACTTGCCGGTAACGAGATTGAACTAGGTATTGAGATACCGACGATCGAATCTCGGGCAAGTAACATACCGATGACAAAGGGAACAACGTATGTTGTTATGCGGTTTGACCGATAAAGATCTTCGTAGAATATGTGGGAGCCAATATGAGCATCCAGGTTCCGCTATTGGTTATTGACCAGAGACGTGTCTCGGTCATGTCTACATTGTTCTCGAACCCGTAGGGTTCGCACGCTTAAAGTTCGATGACGGTTATATTATGAGTTTATGTGATTTGATGTACCGAAGGTAGTTCGGAGTCCCGGATGAGATCGGGGACATGACGAGGAGTCTCTAAATGGTCGAGACGTAAAGATCGATATATTGGACGACTATATTCGGACATCGGAAAGGTTCCTAGTGATTCGGGTATTTTTCGGAGTACCGGAGAGTTCCGGGAATTCGCCGGGGAGTATATGGGCCTTATTGGGCTTTAGGGGAAAGAGAGAGGAGAGGCTGCGCGCCCCCCAAGGCCTAGTCCGAATTGGACTAGGGGGAGGGGCTGCGCCCCCTCCTTCCTTCTCTTCTCTTTCCCCTTTCCTTGACTCCTACTCCTACTACTTGGAAGGGGGGAGTCCTACTCCCGGTGGGAGTAGGACTCCTCCAAGGGCGCGCCATAGAGAGGGCCGGCCCTCCCCCTCCTCCACTCCTTTATATACGGGGGCAAGGGGGCACCCCAAGGACACAACAATTGATCGTTGGATCTCTTAGTCGTGTGCGGTGCCCCCCTCCACCATAATCCACCTCGGTCATATCATAGCGGTGCTTAGGCGAAGCCCTGCGTCGGTAGAACATCATCATCGTCACCATGCCATCGTGCTCACGGAACTCTCCCTGAAAGCTCGGCTGGATCGGAGTTCGAGGGACGTCATCGAGTTGAACGTGTGCTGAACTCGGAGGTGCCGTGCGTTCGGTACTTGATCGGTCGGATCGTGAAGACGTACAACTACATCAACCGCATTGTGCTAATGCTTCCGCTTTCGGTCTACGAGGGTACGTGGACACACTCTCCCCTCTCGTTGCTATGCATCACCATGATCTTGCGTGTGCGTAGGATTTTTTTTGAAATTACTGCGTTCCCCAACAGTGGCATCCGAGCCTGGTTTTATGCGTTGATGTTATATGCACGAGTAGAACACAACTGAGTTGTGGGCGATATAAGTTATACTGCTTACCAGCATGTCATACTTTGGTTCGGCGGTATTGTTGGATGAAGCGGCCCGGACCGATATTACGCGTACGCTTATGCGAGACTAGTTCTACCGACGTGCTTTGCACATAGGTGGCTGGCGGGTGTCAGTTTCTCCAACTTTAGTTGAACCGAGTGTGGCTACGCCCGGTCCTTGCGAAGGTTAAAACAGCACCAACTTGACAAACTATCATTGTGGTTTTGATGCGTAGGTAAGAACGGTTCTTGCTAAGCCCGTAGCAGCCACGTAAAACTTGCAACAACAAAGTAGAGGACGTCTAACTTGTTTTTGGAGGGCATGTTGTGATATGATATGGTCAAGACATGATGCTAAATTTTATTGTATGAGATGATCATGTTTTGTAACCGAATTATCGACAATTGGCAGGAGCCATATGGTTGTCGCTTTATTGTATGCAATGCAAATCGCCCTGTAGTGCTTTACTTTATCACCAAGCGGTAGCGATAGTTGTAGAAGCATAAGATTGGCGAGACGACAACGATGCTACGATGGAGATCAAGGTGTCGCACCGGTGACGATGGTGATCATGACGGTGCTTCGGAGATGGAGATCACAAGCACAAGATGATGATGGCCATATCATATCACTTATATTGATTGCATGTGATGTTTATCTTTTATGCATCTTATCTTGCTTTGATTGACGGTAGCATTATAAGATGATCCCTCACTAAATTATCAAAGTATAAGTGTTCTAACTGAGTATGCACCGTTGCGAAAGTTCTTCGTGCTGAGACACCACGTGATGATCGGGTGTGATAGGCTCTACGTTTAAATACAACGGGTGCAAAACAGTTGCACACGCGGAATACTCAGGTTAAGCTTGACGAGCCTAGCATATAACAGATATGGCCTCGGAACACGGAGACCGAAAGGTCGAGCGTGAATCATATAGTAGATATGATCAACATAGTGATGTTCACCATTGAAACTACTCCATCTCACGTGATGATCAGACATGGTTTAGTTGATATGGATCACGTGATCACTTAGAAGATTAGAGGGATGTCTATCTAAGTGGGAGTTCTTAAGTAATATGATTAATTGAACTTAAATTTATCATGAACTTAGTCCTGATAGTATTTTGCAAATTATGTTGTAGATCAATAGCTCGCGTTGTTGCTTCCCTATGTTTATTTTGATATGTTCCTAGAGAAAAATATGTTGAAAGATGTTAGTAGCAATGATGCGGATTGGATCCGTGATCTGAGGATTATCCTCATTGCTGCATAGAAGAATTATGTCCTTGATGCACTGCTAGGTGACAGACCTATTGCAGGAGCAGATGCAGACGTTATGAACGTTTGGCTAGCTCAATATGATGACTACTTGATAGTTTAGTGCACCATGCTTAACGGCTTAGAATCGGGACTTCAAAGACGTTTTGAACGTCATGGACCATATGAGATGTTCCAGGAGTTGAAGTTAATATTTCAAGCAAATACCCGAGTTGAGAGATATGAAGTCTCCAACAAGTTCTATAGCTAAAAGATGGAGGAGAATAGCTCAAGCAGTGAGCATGTGCTCAGATTGTCTGGGTACTACAATCACTTGAATCAAGTGGGAGTTAATCTTCCAGATAAAATAGTGATTGACAGAATTCTCTAGTCACCATCACCAAGTTAGTAGAACTTCATGATGAACTATAGTATGCAAGGGATGACGAAAGTAATTCTCGAGCTCTTCGCGATGCTGAAATCGATGAAGGTAGAAATCAAGAAAGAGCAACAAGTGTTGATGGTTAACAAGACCACTAGTTTCAAGAAAAGGGCAAAGGGATAGAAGGGGAACTTCAAGAAGAACGGCAAGCAAGTTGCTGCTCAAGTGAAGAAGTCCAAGTCTGGACCTAAGCCTGAGACTAAGTGCTTCTACTGCAAAGGGACTGGTCACTCGAAGCGGAACTGCCCCAAGTATTTGGTGGATAAGAAGGATGGCAAAGTGAACAAAGGTATATTTGATATACAGATTATTGATGTGTATTTTACTAGTGTTCGTAGCAACCCCTCGGTATTTGATACTGGTTCAGTTGCTAAAGAGTAGTAACTCGAAACGGGAGTTGCATAATGAACAGAAACTAGTTAAGGATGAAGTGACGATCTGTATTGGAAGTGGTTCGAAGATTGATATGATCATCATCGCACACTCCCTATACTTTCGGGATTAGTGTTGAACCTAAATAAGTGTTATTTGGTGTTTGCGTTGAGCATGAATATGATTTGATCATGTTTATTGCAATACGTTTATTCATTTAAAGTCAGAGAATAATTGTTGTTCTGTTTACATGAATAGAACCTTCAATGGTCATAGACCCAATGAAAATGGTTTGTTGGATCTCGATCGTAGTGATACACATATTCATAATATTGAAGCCAAAAGATGCAAAGTTAATAATGATAGTGCAACTTATTTGTGGCACTGCCGTTTACGTCATATTGGTGTAAAGCGCATGAAGAAACTCCATGCTGATGGGCTTTTGGAATCACTTGATGCTTGCGAACCATGCCTTATGGGCAAGATGACTAAGACTCCGTTCTCTGGAACAATGGAGCAAGCAACTGACTTATTGGAAATAATACATACTGATGTATGCGATCCGATGAGTGATGAGGCTCGCGGCGGGTATCGTTATTTTCTTACCTTCACAGATGATTTGAGCAGATATGGGTATATCTACTTGATGAAACATAAGTCTGAAACATTTGAAAAGTTCAAAGAATTTCAGAGTGAAGTGGAAAATCATCGTGACAAGAAAGTAAGGTTTCTACGATCTAATCGCGGAGACAAATATTTGAGTTACGAGTTTGGTCTTCAATTAAAACAATGTGGAATAGTTTCACAAATTCGTGCAACCTGGAACACCACGGCATAATGGTGTGTCCGAACGTCATAACCGTACTTTATTGGATATAGTGCAATCTATGATGTTTCTTACCGATTTACCACTATAGTTTTGGGGTTATGCATTAGAGACAGCTGCATTCACGTAAAAAAAGGGTACTATCTAAATCCGTTTGAGATGACACCGTATGAACGGTGGTTTGGCAAGAAACCAAAGTTGTCGTTTCTTAAAGTTTGGGGTTGCGATGCTTATAAGAAAAAGTTTCATCCTGATAAGCTCAAACCCAAATCGGAGAAATGTGTCTTCATAGGATACCCAAAGGAGACAACTGGGTACACCTTCTATCACAGATCCGAAGGCAAGATATTCGTTGCTAAGAATGGATCCTTTCTAGAGAAGGAGTTTCTCTCGAAAGAAGTGAGTGGGAGGAAAGTAGAACTTGATGAGGTAACTGTACCTGCTCCCTTATTGGAAAGTAGTTCATCACAGAAATTTGTTCCTGTGACTCCTACACCAATTAGTGAGGAAGCTAATGATGATGATCATGTAACTTCAGATCAAGTTACTACCGAACCTCGTAGGTCAACCAGAGTGAGATCCGCACCAGAGTGGTACGGTAATCCTGTTCTGAGGTCATGTTACTTGACCATGACGAACCTATGAACTATAGGGAAGCGATGATGAGCCCAGATTCCACGAAATGGCTTGAGGCCATGAAATCTGAGATGGGATCCATGTATGAGAACAAAGTATGGACTTTGATTGACTTTCCCAATGATCGGCGAGCCATTGAGATTAAATGGATCTTCAAGAGGAAGACGGACGCTGATAGTAGTGTTACTATCTACAAAGCTAGAATTGTTGCAAAAGGTTTTCGACAAGTTCAAGGTGTTGACTACGATGAGAGTTTCTCACTCGTATCTATACTTAAGTCTGTCCGAATCATGTTAGCAATTGCCGCATTTTATGAAATCTGGCAAATGGATAAACAAAACTACATTCCTTAATGGATTTATTAAAGAAGAGTTGTATATGATGCAACCAGAAGGTTTGTCAATCCTAAAGGTGCTAACAAAATATGCAAGCTCCAGCGATCCATCTATGGACTGGTGCAAGCATCTCGGAGTTGGAATATACGCTTTGATAAGTTGATCAAAGGATATAGCTTTATACAGACTTGCGATGAAGCCTGTATTTACAAGAAAGTGAGTGGGAGCACTACAACATTTCTGATAAGTATATGTGAATGACATATTGTTGATCGGAAATAATGTAGAATTATTCTGCAAAGCATAAAGGAGTTTTTCAAAGAACGACCTCGGTGAAGCTGCTTACATATCGAGAATCAAGATCTATAGAGATAGATCAAAACGCTTGATAAGTTTTTTCAATGAGTACATACCTTGACAAGATTTTAAAGTAGTTCAAAATGGAACAGTCAAAGAAAGAGTTCTTGCCTGTGTTACAAGGTGTGAAATTGAGTAAGACTCAAAGCCCGACCACGGCAGAAGATAGAAAGAGAATGAAAGTCATTCCCTATGCCTCAGCCATAGGTTCTATAAAGTATGCCATGCTATGTACCGGATCTATTGTATACCCTACCACTGAGTTTGGCAAGGGAGTACAATAGTGATCTAGGAGTAGATCACTGGACAGCGGTCAAAATTATCCTTAGTGGAATAAGGATATGTTTCTCGATTATGGAGGTGAAAAAAGGTTCGTCGTAAAGGGTTACGTCGATGTAAGTTTTTGACACTGATCCAGATGACTCTAAGTCTCAATCTGGATACATATTGAAAGTGGGAGCTATTAGCTAGAGTAGCTCCGTGCAGAGCATTGTAGACATAGAATTTGCAAAATACTTACGGATCTGAATGTGACAGACCCGTTGACTAAAATTATCTCACAAGCAAAACATGATCACACCTTAGTACTCTTTGGGTGTTAATCACATAGCGATGTGAACTAGATTACTGACTCTAGTAAACCCTTTGGGTGTTGGTCACATATCGATGTGAACTATGGGTGTTAACCACATAAAGATGTCAACTATTGATGTTAAATCACATGGCGATGTGAACTAGATTATTGACTCTAGTGCAAGTGGGAGACTGAAGGAAATATGCCCTAGAGCCAATAATAAAGTTATTATTTATTTCCTTATATCATGATAAATGTTTATTATTCATGCTAGAATTGTATTAACCGGAAACATGATACATGTGTGAATACATAGACAAACAGAGTGTCACTAGTATGCCTCTACTTGACTAGCTCATTGATCAAAGATGGTTATGTTTCCTAGCCATAGACATGAGTTGTCATTTGATTAACTAGTATGCCTCTACTTGACTAGCTCATTGATCAAAGATGGTTATGTTTCCTAGCCATAGACATGAGTTGTCATTTGATTAACGGGATCACATCATTAGGAGAATGATGTGATTGACTTGACCCATTCCGTTAGCTTAGCACTCGATCGTTTAGTATGTTGCTATTGCTTTCTTCATGACTTATACATGTTCCTATGACTATGAGATTATGCAACTCCCGTTTACCGGAGGAACACTTTGTGTGCTACCAAACGTCACAACGTAACTGGGTGATTATAAAGGTGCTCTACAGGTGTCTCCGAAGGTACTTGTTGGGTTGGCGTATTTCGAGATTAGGATTTGTCACTCCGATTGTCGGAGAGGTATCTCTGGGCCCACTCGGTAATGCACATCACTATAAGCCTTGCAAGCGCGGGATGATGTATTACAGAACGAGTAAAGAGACTTGCCGGTAACAAGATTGAACTAGGTATTGAGATACCGACGATCGAATCTCGGACAAGTAACATACCGATGACAAAGGGAACAACGTATGTTGTTATGCGGTTTGACCGATAAAGATCTTCGTAGAATATGTGGGAGCCAATATGAGCATCCAGGTTCCGCTATTGGTTATTAACCGGAGACGTGTCTCGGTCATGTCTACATTGTTCTCGAACCCATAGGGTCCGCACGCTTAAAGTTCGATGACGGTTATATTATGAGTTTATGTGATTTGATGTACTGAAGGTAGTTCGGAGTCCCGGATGAGATCGGGGACATGACGAGGAGTCTCTAAATGGTCGAGACGTAAAGATCGATATATTGGACGACTATATTCGGACATCGGAAAGGTTCCGAGTGATTCGGGTATTTTTCGGAGTACCGGAGAGTTATGGGAATTCGCCGGGGAGTATATGGGCCTTATTGGGCTTTAGGAGAAAGAGAGAGGAGAGGCTACGCGCCCCCCAAGGCCTAGTCCGAATTGGACTAGGGGGAGGGGCTGCGCCCCCTCCTTCCTTCTCTTCTCTTTCCCCTTTCCTTGACTCCTACTCCTACTACTTGGAAGGGGGGGGGGGGAATCCTACTCCCGGTGGGAGTAGGACTCCTCCAAGGGCGCGCCATAGAGAGGGCCGGCCCTCCCCCTCCTCCACTCCTTTATATACGGGGGCAAGGGGGCACCCCAAGGACACAACAATTGATCGTTGAATCTCTTAGCCGTGTGCGGTGCCCCCTCCACCATAATCCACCTCGGTCATATCGTAGCGGTGCTTAGGCGAAGCCCTGCGTCGGTAGAACATCATCATCGTCACCACGCCATCGTGCTGACGGAACTCTCCCTCAAAGCTCGGCTGGATCGGAGTTCGAGGGACGTCATCGAGTTGAACGTGTGCTGAACTCGGAGGTGCCGTGCGTTCGGTACTTGATCGGTCGGATCGTGAAGACGTACGACTATATCAACCGCGCTGTGCTAACGCTTCCGCTTTCGGTCTACGAGGGTACGTGGACACACTCTCCCCTCTCGTTGCTATGCATCACCATGATCTTGCGTGTGCGTAGGAATTTTTTTGAAATTACTACGTTCCCCAACAGCTATACTCTTAGAATTGCATGTGTAGGTTGATTACTTGATTTGTGCTAAGTTGCTAAAATCTGCCAAGTCTTAAAATTGGGAAAAAGCTAGATCTTTATCTGGTCAAGTACTCTAATCACCCCCCCTCTAGACATACTTTCGATCCTACAATCGTCCCGCAACTAACTCATTAGTCACAATGCTTGCAAGGCTTATAGTGATGTGCATTACCGAGAGGGTCCAGAGATACCTCTCCGATACTTGGAGTGACAAATCCTAATCTCGATCTATGCCAACTCAACAAACACCATCGGATACTCCTGTAGAGCATCTTTATAATCACCTAGTTACGTTGTGATGTTTGATAGCACACTAAGTGTTTCTCCGGTATTCGGGAGTTGCATAATCTCATAGTCATAGGAACATGTATAAGTTATGAAGAAAGCAATAGCAACAAACTAAACGATCATCGTGCTAAGCTAACGGATGGGTCAAGTCAATCACATTATTCTCTAATGATGTGATCCCATTTATCAAATGACAACTCTTTGTCCATGGCTAGGAAACTTAACCATCTTTGATTAACGAGCTAGTCAAGTAGAGGCATACTAGTGACACTCTGTTTGTCTATGTATTCACACATGTACTAAGTTTCCGGTTAATACAATTCTAGCATGAATAATAAACATTTATCATCATATAAGGAAATATAAATAACAACTTTATTATTGCCTCTAGGGCATATTTCCTTCAGATTGTCCAAGATATATCTATCTAGTCTTCAAGAGGGATCCAACTCTAGTATTGTGGTTGTCTTGAGGAGTGCTCCTCTGATGAGGGACGGTGGTGCGGGGGTGTGGGAGTGAGTAGGCAATCTGACCTACACAGATCGAGGATGTCGGGCTTGCAGCCTAGGGAGGGCATTGTGCGGCGTCTGTTGAGGTCAAGGGCATGCGACCTCGGGTGTCGCAGCCCGAGGAAGGCAGCTCGACAGACCCTGGGAGGGCTCTCAAACCGCTGCCATCGACGGTGCCTTGTGGCAAACCCTGGGAAGGCCAGGGAAAACGCCACGGCGCACGGAGATCCAGCGGCTACATCTTCCCCCGGGGAGCGAGCAGTCAGCCTAGTTTCTTTTCTTTGGGGGTGGATTGGGTGTGTGTGTGTGTGGGGGGGGGGGGGGGGGGGGGGATAGAAGCCGTGAGCTTGAAATGACTGCCATTGGTATTGATATGATTTGTTATAAACACTAATTAATGAAGGACATTTATGAATATTTCTAATATCAAACGCTGTCCATATCAAAAATATCCTGGAGAGATTTCCGGAATAAATTCAGGAGATATTTCAAGCACGGTCTACAAGATATCTGATTCTCCTCTCTTTTTACAGTAGGAAAGATATGATAATTCGTTTGGTGCCGGTTTATGTGGTTTCCTTGTCCAGAGTGAGAGGGGGAGAAGTGCGCGGCCTTATTTTCGGGAGGAACCGGTTAAGATTGTGTACAGCACATGTAAAAAAAAAACATTGTGCGCAGCCGATCGGCTGTTTGGTCCACTGCTTTTACCTTCTGTATGTATGGAGGGTCCAAAGTGCTCTACTATTTGTGTGCGAGCCAATCAATGGCGCGCGTATGTCACCTAGGGTCCCACGACGACGTTCGTGATCAACTGACTAATCCGTTATTATATTTCTGTAGCATTTTGCTTCTTTTAAGGGCAAAGTCTGCGTGCTAGTCCGAGATGCCGAATCGCCGATGAAGTCTAGCACCACCTTCGCAGTAGAGATCCAGCAAGATGCCGTGGACGCCGCCGACAAGCCGGATGGCGGCGTGCCCCGGCCATCTCGGGTCCGCCATCTCGCTCTTCTCACCGCCACCTTCTGCGCACTGGTCTTCTACGCGCACTACGGCGTACCAGGCAGCATGGCGTCCGCCCTGTTTAAGCCGCCCGTCACCGTTTCATCCCTTCCCTCGCTGGCCAGCGTCACCATCGACCGAAACTCCGGACGGGCTGAGCAGCCGGTGATGCTGGCCGAGGAACATGCACCGCTCACTCCTCAGGCGACGGTGCTGGAGGCCAATCGGAGCACGGCTATGCCGGCGCCGACGCCGACGGACCGTTGCGACGGGCGGTACATCTACATGTACGACATGCCGCCGCGCTTCAACGACGACCTCATCCGAGACTGCGGCAAGGGCAGGCTCCACCCATGGTTGGACATGTGCCCGTACGTGGCCAACGACGGCATGGGCCAGCAGCTGGCCGACGACGGGGGCGTCTTCCCCGGCCGCGGCTGGTACTCCACCGACCAGTTCATGCTCGACCTCATCTTCCACGCGCGGATGAAGCGCTACGAGTGCCTGACCAAGGATGCCTCCCTCGCTGCCGCGGTCTTCGTCCCCTTCTACGCCGGCCTCGAATCCGGGAGGTACCTCTATAATTACAGCATCTCGACGCGAGACGCGCTCCAGCTCGACGCCATCGACTGGCTGGTGCGTCGCCCCGAGTGGCGGGCCATGGGGGGCCGTGACCACTTCTTGGTGGCTGGCCGGACCACGTGGGACTTCCGGCGGGAGGCCGACGTCGACGAGCTGTGGGGCACCAAGCTGCTCACGTACCCGGCCGTCGAGAACATGACGGCCTTCGTCCTGGAGACATCCCCGTTGACAGGGAGCAACTTCGCGGTGCCGTACCCGACGTACTTCCACCCTGAGGCCGCCGCCGATGTGCTCGCCTGGCAAGAGAGACTTCAGAAGGTGGGGCGGAGGTGGCTCTTCTCCTTCGCCGGCGCCCCACGGCCCGGCAGCAAGAAAACCGTCCGCGCGCAGATCATCAGGCAGTGCCGCGCGTCCAGCCTCTGCAACCTCTTCCACTGCGGCGGCGTCATCGGCGGCGGTGCGGCCGACTGCAACTCGCCTGCAGGCGTCATGCGCGTCTTCGAGACGTCGGACTTCTGCCTGGAGCCGCGCGGGGACACGGCGACGCGGCGGTCAACGTTCGACGCCATCCTCGCCGGCTGCATCCCGGTCTTCTTCCACCCCGGGTCGGCGTACACTCAGTACACGCTGCACTTTCCGAGGGACCACGGGAGGTACTCGGTGCTCATCCCGCACGCCGGCGTTGCCGCGGGGAACGTGAGCATCGAGGAGACCCTGAGGAAGATCCCGCCGGAGGAGGTGAGGAGGATGCGGGAGGAGGTTGTCCGGCTCATCCCGAGGGTGGTGTACGCGGACCCCAGGTCCCGGCGCGTGGGCTTCAGGGACGCATTCGATGTCGCGCTGGAGGCCGTCATCGGTCGGGTGGCGAAGCGGCGGCGGGGCGAGGCCGCCGGCCGGTAGCAGTGGCACTAGTCGCCATCGACGGTTCTGCACGCTATTGTGCCGTGCTGAATCGAGTCCAACAATTTCAGGATTACGTGCGCGAGTGGAACGACTTTTCCCTTTCTGGTTTCGTGCCTGGAGTTCCGGATCGGGTCGTAACCGTGTAATCAGCTAAAGCTTTGTTGAGCACAAGAAACTGCTAGGGAAATGATCGGCCGACCAGCCTCGTGCTTCGCCGGCAGGGACCACGGACGCCACGAGTCTCGCGGGGCCACGTACGTGGGCGGCTTCTTCAGATTTTTCTGTCCCCGCTCATTCTACAACTGTTCTTTTGAAATAGATTTCGCTTCGCTTTATGTATAAAGCAAAGATTATAAATACACAACCGAACAATATATGTGGTGAGAAAGCCTCAAACAAAGCAGGGCTCCAAGAAAATGGACAATAGGAAGACCTAAAAGCATTTCCAACATAGGCGCTAAATAAGCCGCGCGTCTGAAAAAACCGGATTTTTAGCGCGCGCGACCGAATCGACAGCTTCAGCAGACATGCAAAAATCGCGCGCGCGCTGCTCGCCAAACATAACGGCATTGCAGACGCAGAGCGCCCCCTGAGAGGCCTTGTGCGACTTCAGTGGTGGTGCAGCCAGGGCTTGCGGAGACCAGGCGGCCGTCAGGGTTGAGGTTGGACTTGACATCGTTGCAGCTTCAGCACGCTTCTTGGAAGGGGATGCAAAGCCTCGTGCGTCGTTCGTGATCTTCAGCTTGGCCAGGGATTCACCAGCGGGGCTTCAGGGAGCCTCCAAATCAGCCACTGATCAACAGCGGCCGCCTCAGGAAGGTTGTGAGATGCGTTGTGAAGGCCTTCAATCTTTCCGCAGTCTCGGTCGAGGACAGTATCACCCAGTTCTTGACACTCTTTAAGACCAGTGTCAACACCTGCTTAATCGATGTCCACACGGCGTTATTGAAAATTATAGAGTTCCTATATTTCCAGATACACCATAGAACAACAGCATTGACAGTGTTGAGAACAGAATGCTTTTTATTAGCAATCCAAAATTTAGCCACTGATTCAAAATCAGACCCAGTCTCTACCCTGAAATGACTAGCAATCAATGGCCAAATCTGTCTGGCCACTACACATTCAAAAAATAAGTGTGAGCACGTTTCAGCTTCAGAACAGAAAACACACTCAAGTGGTTTGAAGATCTGTCTTTTCCTAAGGTTATCTCTAGTCATCAGTTTGTTGTTAGCAAAAAGCCACAGAAATATGTGGATTTTAGGGGGTACTTTAAGGTTCCACACGGAGGGGACGAAAACTGGTTGAACCCCCCTGAAATTAGTCACATGATAGAGTGAGCTTGTGGAATAGACCCCTTTGTTTTCTAGTTGCCAAACAAGAGCATCAGTGTCATTACTGAGGGTCAAACTACTAGCAATCTCAACCAACTGATACCACTGTTCCATAAGTCTGTCATTGAAGTTTCTTCTAAAAGTGAGTTTCAGCTGAAAACCATCCCACACTTCTCTAACAGACTTGGTTTGTTCATTGCAGATGGAGTAGATAGGCCAGAATTGCACAGCTAAGGGGGAGGTACCAAACCAGGTATCCTACCAGAATCTAACTTTGTTCCTGACCTAATCTTCCATCTATAACCAAGTTTCAGAGCTTGAATTATGGTTTTTATCCCTTTCCAAAATCTAGATGCATTGGGTGATAGATTAGGGGCAAAGATATTTACTCTACCGGCCATATACTTGTGATCAATGATCAACTTCCAAGGCTTGCCTTCACCCGCATAATATCTCTTCACCCAAGAACCTAGCAGGCAGAGATTGACATCTTGAAGATTTGGGATATCCAAACCTCCAAATTCTTTCTTCATACATACCATCCTCCAGTTGGCTAGATGAAGTTTCCTATGTCCTTCAAAGTCATTCCATAAATAGTTGGCCATTTGGGAATTGATCATTTCAATAGCCCATTTAGGGAACTTGAAGAAGGACAGAAGGTAAATGGGGATACTGGCAAGACAAGCCTGGATCAAGATAAGTCTGCCTCTATATGAGAGGAGCTTACCTCTCCAGCCAGCAATCCTTTTCATGATCTTATCTATCAGAGGTTGGATGTCCTCTTTCCTAAGTTTGTAATGGTGTAAGGGAATACCAAGGTACTTGATAGGAAAACACCCCCCCCTTTATAGTCCAGGACAGAGAGGAAAGGTAAAAGTTCAGAATCTATCATGTTGATGGGAATGAGTTCACTCTTAGAGTAATTAATCCTCATTCCAGACACATGTTCAAAGCAAGTAAGAATAGTCTTAAGATTAGATGCATGATCAATGTCATTGTCCAAAAACAGCAGGGTATCATCAGCATATTGGAGGCAAATGATCCCTCTAGGGCACACCTCAGTGCACAGCCCAGCAATTAAATCTCCATTGGCTGCTTTGGACAGCATCTTAGTGAGGACATCTACTACTAGGTTAAAGAGGAGTGGGGAGATTGGGTCTCCTTGCCTGAGCCCTTTCCCAGCTAAAAAGAAGTCACTCTCTGTGTTGTTGATTTTAACTCCCACTGAACCATTATGGGTTATCTGGCGAATCCAGCTAATCCATTTACTGCCAAAGCCTCTCTTCCTAAACAGATCCAGTAGAAAGTTAAGGTCTACTTTGTCAAAGGCTTTTTCATAATCAAGCTTCAAAACCAAACCTTGTTTTTTCCCATAATGGACTGAGTGAACTACCTCATGAGCAGTAACCACACTCTCCAGGATATATCTGCCTTTGAGGAAGGCAGATTGGTTACTAGCTATTAATCTCTGGAGGATCCCAGTCAGCCTGTTAGTAAGAACTTCGATAAAAATCTTAAAGCTACAATTGATCAGGCTGATGGGCCTAAACTTTTTCATGGAAGTAGCATCAGGTTCCTTAGGGATTAGAGTAAGCATGGCAAAATTAAGTCTAGGAATGTCTAATTTTCCTTTATGGAAATCATTAAACATGTCTATCAAGTCTACTTTTATCACTTCCCAAAATTGCCGATAGAAGAAGAAAGGGGTCCCATCTGGTTCGGGGGCACCATCAGGGTATGAGTCAAAGACTGCTTTCTTAACCTCTTCCTCAGTGAAGGGTGCTTCTAGGGTCTCATTCTCAGCAGATGTGACAGCTCTTCTGCTGAGAAGAAATCAGGTTTAAGTGTAAAACCACTACTATTTTCTTTCTTGAGCAAGTCCTTATAGAAGTCCCCAGCCACATTAAGCATATCCTTAATGTCATGGACAGGCCCATCAGGGCCATCTAAAGAGTGAATGAGGGTTTTCCTCCTTCTCTGGTTAGCCACTGCATGAAAGTATGCAGTGTTCCTATCCCCTTCTTTAATATCTCTGTCCCTAGACCTCTGTTTGGCTTTTGTTTCTTCCTGAAGCCAGATTTTCTGAAGTTCGGTATGAATGAAATTCATTCTAGCAAACTCTTCTTCAGAAAGGTCAGAGGATTCAGCTTTAACATCTAAGGTATAAAATTCCTCTAACAATTTTTTTGTACCTTCTAAGGTTAGCTTCCTCATTGGAATTCCAACCTTTGGTAACTCTTCTAAGACTCCTAATTTTGATCTGCCAGTTTTCTAAGCTAGAGGCAGCCCTATTTGGCTCAGCCTAAATTTTATGGATCAGATCAGCAAAGTTAGCTCTAAGGAGCCACCAATTTTCCATTTTATATGCACCTTTCCTAGGTTGTGTATCTACCCCAGAGTCCCAGAGGAGTGGGGTATGGTCACTGCCACATCTAGGTAGAGATCTACACGTGGCTAAATGATAGAGGGCATCCATGTCAGTATTGCAGAAGAGCCTATCAATAGTAGACATGATGAGGTCAACTTGATTGTTGGCCCAAGTAAATTTCCTGCTAGAGAGTTTAATCTCCAACAACCCCCATATCTCAATCCAAGCATTGAAGTAAACTTGATTGCGCGCTGCTTTTTTCGAGCGTCCGCTACCGTGCGCGAGAAGCGAGCAACCGCCGCTGAACTCTCCGCCGCGCCCGCTTTCACCCCGCCGGCAACCTCCAGCGATGGACGGGCGCACCGACATCCCCCTAACCCCTCCATTCACGCGCGACCTCTCCGCCACCGCCGCCGCCACCGCAAACCCTAGCACGGGCTTGACCTCCTCCGCCGCCGCCGCCACCGCTGCGGCTCCGAACACCGGCATCGCGCGCGGGCTCTTCATGCCGCCCGGACGAGCGCGTAGGGTGGCTTCGTGCCGCCGCCCGCCGCGAAGCCACGGAGCTCCGCCTCCAAACGAACCATAGCGGTGATAAAGAAGAAGGTAGCACTACTGCAGGATGCTGCTAACGCGACACTACGATCAGAGACCCTTTCACGAAACAGTGTGTGATGCATTAATCACAAACGGGGATGTAAAAAACCCGTCAAAAAAGGTGCAAAACGTTTGCAATGGAGGATGCATCAAACACGGTTCAGATTTTAGTTGCGTGTGCGATCTAGGGCAAACGGTTCAGTCCAATGAATCGTTTGCGATGAGGCGGAACAAAAGAAACGGGCAGCCTGATGAAGGCGTGTGCGATGTACAGCATACGGTTCACTCGGATGAACTATTTGTGATTAGGCAACACAAAATAAACGGTCAGCCAGATCAAGGTGTGTGCGATGTACATCATACAGTTCACTTGGATGAACTGTTTCTGATTAGGCAACACAAAAGAAACGGTCAGCCAGATCAAGGTGTGTGTGATATACGACATGCGGTTCACCCGGATGAACTGTTTGCGTTGAGACAAGAGAACAGAAACAGTTCAATATAACAAATACCATAAATATTGCAAGGTTAAAATTCAAAGATTACAACGCCCAAATTCAAACATTGCCTGCTGCGTCATTTCTGAAAAGGGATCAGCCGCTGACAAGTCATGTATGGGTTTGACACAGTAACTTCCAATTGCTTTGCCATATGCTCTTCCAATACAAAGTTTGGCATTTTTGGAGGCACTTCCATTCCGCAGTACCAGCCGCCTCTGATAACCATACCATTGATCTTTCCTAATTAAATGGGTGTTCAACCTCAGTACCCTCAGCACCTTTGCTCTGGCAAGAAAGAACATGGCGAGTGTAATCTCCGGTGGGGTCCCTCGGTAGGAGTTCAAAGTAATATTTGAGAGATGCAGATCCAGGCATTCGATGTGATTGTCGTTATCAACATCTTCCACCGGGCCTAATATGCACTGCAAAAGAAGAGAACGTGTTAGTGCCTACATGCAGTTTTGAACACTGCTACACGCCCATTTGGTTTGCAGGATTTGTAAAATGCACCAACGTGCCATCTTCGATCTGTCATGATTAACATGGGCATTAATTTGATTACAATCTAGAAACATGTAGCCTTCTTCACAAGAGGTTGGATTGGATGAAAAATTCCCTAAGAAAACTAGTACAGATGAATCCAAAGGAGAAATGCTTATGGACGATTGTAACCATATGAATGAAGCAACCAATATGGGGTGGGGGTGTATGTCCTAAAATCCTCCAAAATTCCTTCAGAAATCGTAGTACATAGTCATTGTAAAATTGGGAAAAGGTGCAAAAAATTGAACTCCCTTATGGTTAATATTTAACAGGAAAGGACCATCACCTTGATATACAACAACTTCAGGCATGGAAAGCATCTCAGGCAACTGAAAACTTGGTCCAGGTTGGTGACGACAGATTCTAGTGCCAAGACCTTCACTGTGCCCAGAGTCTGGGTGAAGCTTCGCTGGATGACAGGCGAACATACATCTTCAAAACTAGAAATAACGTTCATATCAAGAAGGAGAGGTATATAAGGCGACTGTTGTACCTGAAAGTCGTAGTATTTGACAGACGAGTAACCCACCACTTTCAATTTTGGCGCAGAAATGACATTGATTCTTGTTGGACCTTGTTGATCAACTACAAGTAATCTCTCAAGTGAAGGTGTGTCCTGGATGACCATATTGTGTTCCACCTTTTGTGATCTCTCGTTGCAGCACCAGCAACACACATAAATAGTGCGGAGAGTCCTGGAGGTGATGTGCAAGGTACTCGACCAATTCATCATCTGAAGTCGAAGGAACTCGAGTGCAGTACAGCCGCGGAGCAGGCGCTCCATGTCATCCTCTGGGATGCGGACGGCGATGAGCTCGAGGTGCTTCAGTCGTGGTAGAAAAAGAGCGGGCGTGTCATTAAGGGGGGATGGCAGTTCATGAACTTGGCGAGGCACAGCGTGGGCGCGAAGCAGAGCGCGGACGTTGGCAGCAAGCTCATATGCCCATCATTATAACTTAGCTTCTCGAGCTGATCTATGGCGCGTGATCGGAACCACTCATCAAGCTTGCCTCATTCCCTACCATTGGAACGGAACTTGCCCGTGATAAGGCCTTTGATTGGGCCATGGTGACTGCCGAGGATCTGGGAGAACGCATCCAAGCTTTGGTGATAGCCATGGCAGATCTTGTGGGCGTGGAGGAGGTCGACAGGGGTGCAGAGCCATAGGGTGCGCCACCGCCGGGAAACAGCGGCTGTCCTCGCCCGATTTATGATTGGGAGGAGGGATATGATGACTATCAACATATCATCGAGGAGGTTGTTGATGAAGTCTAGGCCTGCTGGAGTCGCTTGTGGTTCTTTCTCGACCCGCCTCTGCTTGTTGGCAGCCTCGTTCTCCACCTCGTCGGCAGGGACGGGAACCTCTGTCTCCATATTCACGCCGTGCTCCGGTGCTTTAGCAGCCTCGGCGTCACCACTCCTTCCGATGGGGCGCTTCGGTGGCATCCTCGTACACTGACGGCTTTGAGGACTCAGAGCGGCGTCGAGGATGCGGGCGGAGAGAGGGAGGAATTGTGTGTGTGGTGAGGATGGGGGGGTGCGGCCGCTCGGCGGAGCCATTAATATAGACCAATGGGAGCGAGGCGGGCGGCGGTCCAAGGCTGTCTCGCTTCCCGGTGAGAACGACTGCTTAATCTCTAGTATGAATGAAATCTATGCTTAATTACTGAATTTTAGTTGCAAAAAAATAGATAGTGATATTGATTTTAGCTGCATATTTTGACAAATCGCAGTGTCTCTTGGCTTAGCGCCGAAGTCTGGCTTTAATTTGCATACCGTAATCTGAACCGTTTGCATTGAAGAGATGCACAGATCCTGCGTTGAACAGCTTGTATGCTTCCCGGTGAGCCTGCGCACCGGACTGCACTCGCACGCCTCCCGTTCAGTCAAGCTGCTGTCCACACGACACCTCCTATAGCCATTAAAACCAAGACACGTGGCATCACGTGAATGGTTAACCGAACGCACACGGTTTGAATGATACAAACGTTTGAGATATTAAAGTGGCAGTTTTTTTTCAAAATGCCTTTGTTGGCTGTCATTATTCAAGTGCGCCTTCTCTAAAAATGGACACGAAAAATACCACAGCATGTCGGGTGCCCTTCCATGATAGCATGCCAAGTTTCATGAATTTCAGACGAGTTTTGGATTTACTAGAATTTAAAAACCAGGCATCTCAATGTTTTGCCGGCAATCAACGGTGCCCTGGTGTTTGAAATTCATTCCCATTTCTTGCATGGGACCTAAGCATGCACCCAAGGACACAGATTTGATTTTTCAACCAATTTATATGCACTGGAGCATGCGCATGTAGTTCAAATTTGAATTATGCACATAAATGCATTGAAAACTCAGTTAATGCATAAAAATGTCCAAACGAACCCCGAAAAATCACAAAAATTCACACAACACTCCTGTTGTTCTATGTTGACACGAGAAAAAAACTTGAAAGCAATAAGAGGCAATGGATATCGTTTCGTCCCCAAAGGTGGGACGTTCCCTACCGAAAACCATCATGCTTGTTGTGAGAAGCTCCGGTTTGTGAGAAGCATATACCCAAACCTGCCCCAAATGGGACAAAATTTGTACCACGGCATGTTGATGCCGCTCCATGATAGCATGCCAAGTTTCATGAATTTCAGACGAGTTTTGGATTTACTAGAATTTAAAAACCAGGCATCTCAATGTTTTGCCGGCAATCAACGGTGCCCTGGTGTTTGAAATTCATTCCCATTTCTTGCATGGGACCTAAGCATGCACCCAAGGACACAGATTTGATTTTTCAACCAATTTATATGCACTGGAGCATGCGCATGTAGTTCAAATTTGAATTATGCACATAAATGCATTGAAAACTCAGTTAATGCATAAAAATGTCCAAACGAACCCTGAAAAATCACAAAAATTCACACAACACTCCTGTTGTTCTATGTTGACACGAGAAAAAAACTTGAAAGCAATAAGAGGCAATGGATATCGTTTCGTCCCCGAAGGTGGGACGTTCCCTACCGAAAACCATCATGCTTGTTGTGAGAAGCTCCGGTTTGTGAGAAGCATATACCCAAACCTGCCCCAAATGGGACAAAATTTGTACCACGGCATGTTGATGCCGCTCCATGATAGCATGCCAAGTTTCATGAATTTCAGACGAGTTTTGGATTTACTAGAATTTAAAAACCAGGCATCTCAATGTTTTGCCGGCAATCAACGGTGCCCTGGTGTTTGAAATTCATTCCCATTTCTTGCATGGGACCTAAGCATGCACCCAAGGACACAGATTTGATTTTTCAACCAATTTATATGCACTGGAGCATGCGCATGTAGTTCAAATTTGAATTATGCACATAAATGCATTGAAAACTCAGTTAATGCATAAAAATGTCCAAACGAACCCCGAAAAATCACAAAAATTCACACAACACTCCTGTTGTTCTATGTTGACACGAGAAAAAAACTTGAAAGCAATAAGAGGCAATGGATATCGTTTCGTCCCCAAAGGTGGGACGTTCCCTACCGAAAACCATCATGCTTGTTGTGAGAAGCTCCGGTTTGTGAGAAGCATATACCCAAACCTGCCCCAAATGGGACAAAATTTGTACCACGGCATGTTGATGCCGCTCCATGATAGCATGCCAAGTTTCATGAATTTCAGACGAGTTTTGGATTTACTAGAATTTAAAAACCAGGCATCTCAATGTTTTGCCGGCAATCAACGGTGCCTGGTGTTTGAAATTCATTCCCATTTCTTGCATGGGACCTAAGCATGCACCCAAGGACAAAGATTTGATTTTTCAACCAATTTATATGCACTGGAGCATGCGCATGTAGTTCAAATTTGAATTATGCACATAAATGCATTGAAAACTCAGTTAATGCATAAAAATGTCCAAACGAACCCCGAAAAATCACAAAAATTCACACAACACTCCTGTTGTTCTATGTTGACACGAGAAAAAAATTGAAAGCAATAAGAGGCAATGGATATCGTTTCGTCCCCAAAGGTGGGACGTTCCCTACCGAAAACCATCATGCTTGTTGTGAGAAGCTCCGGTTTGTGAGAAGCATATACCCAAACCTGCCCCAAATGGGACAAAATTTGTACCACGGCATGTTGATGCCGCTCCATGATAGCATGCCAAGTTTCATGAATTTCAGACGAGTTTTGGATTTACTAGAATTTAAAAACCAGGCATCTCAATGTTTTGCCGGCAATCAACGGTGCCATGGTGTTTGAAATTCATTCCCATTTCTTGCATGGGACCTAAGCATGCACCCAAGGACAAAGATTTGATTTTTCAACGAATTTATATGCACTGGAGCATGTGCATGTAGTTCAAATTTGAATTATGCACATAAATGCATTGAAAACTCACTTAATGCATAAAAATGTCCAAACGAACTGTAAATAATTCCAATTCTTTTATGATCACTGCAGATAAAAGGTCTAGCAATTCAAACTCCGTCCATGGCCGCTGTGACCCCATAATGTAATTCAAATCAAGACCAAAAATCAAGTAGATCCCACACAGTTTATTATAACCAACCGTGTGAGATGCAGCACAAAATATCTTCAGACCGTGTCTGAATAAGGGACCGTGTCTGATGACACTTTGCGCGCTAGTTTTTTGTCTGAAGCGATTCCAAATTTTCGGCTTCCGCAGAAATATCTACCTCCCCGCCCCCTGCCCCTTACCAAAAGCCACATTTCCCCTCTTTCCTCCTTTCTTTCCAAGTTGAAACCTTCTCTCCTTGCTTGCAGCGCCGCCGCCTCCTCGCCGGCGACCCTCCTTCACGCTGCTCGGCCTCGCCTATCCAGGCAGGTAATCCACACCCGACCCCCATCCTCCTCCTCCTTCCACATCCCACATGCCCCGACCGCCGGCGCGAGCGCGACACCTTCCACCCAAATCATCGACCCCTCCACCAAATAAGCGCCAGCCTAAGCCATGGTGCACGCAGTATAGCCAGGACCTCAAGGAGCATTAGGCAGCGGAGAATCAAATCACGGACGCACGCGCGGATGAGGTCGCGATGGCTTCCATTCGTGCCGACCCCCAGATCTTAGAGGAGCACCTCGCCGTCGAGGCCACCGTTGACGCCTCGCGCGCCGACGCCGCGACGCGGTTGGCTGCTTTAAAGGACAGTTCGTGGCATTTTCTCGAGGCCACCGTCGGTGCCTTCGACGAAGACTACGAGGTGTTTTCTCAGCATGCACGTGCTTACCTCATCTCGAGAGCCAGAAGGTTGGTGCCCGGAGCGGCTCAGGCAACTCACCACTACAACGAGGGCACCCACGATGCGGAGGCCTCGCCCTCTTCCATGTCCAAGGAGCCAATCGTCATCGATATCTCCGACAATGAGGAGTAGCTTGTCTTATTAGCTCACTATAAGGACCCATGTTCAGTTTGCTAGCTACTTCCTTTCCTTAACAAATTCTAGTGAATTGTGCTATCTACTTTCACCATGCAATCTTCTGCTATAGTGTATATGTTCTATATGTCGTGCAATGTGGTGTTCAATTAACTGCTTGGTTCAATTCTGCAAATGTGATGTTCAATTCTTCAGGGTGCAATATTTCCAAGTTGTTAAGCATGCTTGGTTTGGTTAACTGTCTGATCTTCTATTAGGAGTATGTTATATTGTTCAATTGGTGTTTACTTAACTGCTTGGTTCATTTGTTGTGGCTCGGTTCACTTGTTGTGGTGTTTAGTTAACTGCTTGGTTCAATTCTCGATGCGATGTTCAATTGTTGTGGTTGCATTCTGTTATTGTATACCATGTGAGGAATAAATCGAATTTGGCCGTACTAAATACATGAGAAACAAATACAATTGCTATATTTCCAAGTTGTTAAGCATGCTTGGTTTGGTTAACTATCTGATCTTCTATTAGGAGTATGTTATATTGTGCAATGTGGTGCTCAGTTAACGTTTGATTCATTTGTTGTGGTGTTTAGTTAACTGCTTGGTTCAATTCTGCAATGCGATGTTCAATTGTTGTGGCTGCATTCTCTTATTGTATACCATGTGAGGAATAAATTGAATTTGGCTGTACTAAATACATGATAAACAAATACAATTGCTATATTTCCAAGTTGTTAAGCATGCTTGGTTTGGTTAACTGTCTGATCTTCTATTAGGAGTATGTTATATTGTGCAATGTGGTGCTCAGTTAACGTTTGGTTCATTTGTTGTGGTGTTTAGTTAACTGCTTGGTTCAATTCTGCAATGCGATGTTCAATTGCTGTGCTGCATTCTGTTATTGTATACCATGTGAGGAATAAATCGAATTTGGCTGCACTTAATACATGAGAAACATATACAAGTGCTATATTTCCTAGTTCTTAATCATGCTTGGTTTGGATAAATGGGTTTTCCATGTGGCTTGAATTAATCTGATGAATCTGCAATGTGCTTATTTATCATCAACATATTTTACTGATAGCATGCGAACCCTTACTTAACCTGATGACTAACTACCTTATATGTGTTGCAGGGAAACAATGGGAAGCACTGAGGTTTACAAGATGGTACTAACTATTATACCTTGCCTTTTTGTATTCCTTTGCCCCATTTCCAATATAGAGAAGATATTTATGCACATCCTTGTTTTCAGGCTTCACTGATGATTACCTCTCAAACCACCTCTGTGGTCAGGAGGCGAGGAAAGTTTTCATACAACACCCACGGTTCAATATTGAAGTGTTCCTGAAGAGGTCGAAGGATGGACGGTCAATCATCCACAGGCACTGGCCTAAAGTTGCAAAGACCTTCAACATGAATGAAGGCTCAATATTCGCCTTCCGCTTCAGCAGTTTTCCAGATGAGATGCATCTCTCTATGTACCGTCTATGATGCTAATTTCGAAAGGTTCTAGATGTTGCATGTGAAACTTGCTGCTGGTGCAGTTGTGTAATGGGGTAGCTGAGTGCTGAAGCTATATCATGTTGTACTCTGATGTATTTCAATTATGAAATCCTGCTTCCTTAATATGGAAATGGAATATATTATGTTCTTAATATGAATGTCAATTAGATTAGTAAATGGATTATTAATAATAGGGCAATTAGCCCGCTAATTGGCCAATTAGCTTGCTAATTGGGTTTTCCTATTGCAAACGGTTAATGAGAAACCACCGTGGGCGATGACCTCAGGCAACGCACACAGTTTATAGGAATAAACCGTGTTGGATCAATGAACAATCACACACGACATTCTCTTCAAAACTTTTTGCGTTACGCCACCTTGTGCAAACGTTTTCTTGTAGTGACTGTGTGGGCTGTATATACGAACGTAAACGTTTAGTGGTGACTGACTGTGTGGGATGTACTTACGACCGGAAATGATTTTGCCTGTATAATTGTATTTTTTTTCAGCACTACTGTACGTATTTCTGTATTTGAGTGCTCGCCGGTCGCACACGACCTCATTTTGCCGAGCGTGTGTGCCAGGAGGGCATATCCCCAACGGTTTTTGGGTTGTGTGGGAAGGACCCCCCTATCGCCCACACTCACTTGGCGACGGTTCCGAATGCCGTCGCAGAAACGGGTTAAAACCTGTTTGTTTAGGACCAACGCGCACCAGTGTAGGAGTGAGGTCGGCCGCGCCTCCACCGCCCGAAGCACTGGAAACCTCGCAATTTGTTGCGCCGGCGGCCGATGTACACATAGTGCTTGATGAAATGCCCACAAGTTATAATTTTTGTTTTTCTTTTGTTGTTGTTGACAAATGTGCACATATGATAGATTGATTAGTTTTCTTTTGTCATACTACTTTGTAGTTTCAATGATGACGTATATATGTCGACTATGGGTGTTGGCTCCAACAATTGGTCTCAAATCAATGAAGTCTATGAAGATGAATATGAAGTGGATGATGAGGGTGAGAGTTTGATCGATGCACCAAAAGGAAGGGCTTCCAACTACACCATTGCCGAAGACGTCTTGCTTTGCAACACATGGTTGAATGTGTCTATGGATGCCACCGTTGGAACGGACCGAACTAGAGATACATATTGGCTTCGGATGAAGGAGTTCTTTGACACATACAACAAGAGTGGAATTGAGCGCACCGAAAGATCTCTTCGCTGCCGGTGGTCGACGATCAACAAATATTGTCAAAAGTGGCAGTGGCAATGACGGCGGTTGATAAGACAAACCCAAGTGGCACTAATGATAGAGATAGGGTGATTGCCATTTCCCATGCCTCCCATGCATCCCATGCTCATCATTTCTTCTATGTTCATGCTTCATCTTTTGTGTTTCTAGTGATAACTTGTTCTTTTGTTTGTAGCTCAACATTGCACAAAACTTGTTTTGAGGAGAAGAGAAGAAGACCAAGAAAGGCAAGGTGAAGAAAGGGAGAGCATTTGTGTTACCCCATTGCTACGAGGTGTTGAAGGATGAAGAGAAATGGAAAAACATGAAGACAAACACAATGCAACTATTGATTTAGATGATGATGACAATGAGCATCAAGTGATGGCAGCAAGAGGAGCCCTACACCAAACTTGGTTGCCTACTCGAAGCCAAAAAGACCACAAGGAGAGAAACTAGGAAAAGAAAACAAGAAGAAGACGAAGAAGAAGAAGATACTCGAAGCCAAAAAGACCACAAGGAGAGAAACTAGGAAAAGAAAACAAGAAGAAGACGAAGAAGAAGAAGAAGACGAAGAAGAAGAAGAAGATGAAGAAGAAGAATAAGAAGATGATGATGATGAAGAGATAAAGAGTTCTATGGAGGCTATTGTGAAGGCAAGAAAGGAAGCAAACGAGGAGAGGAGGGTGGCAAGGAGCCAAGAGTCGGTGGCCGAGGAGAGAAGGGTGGCGGCCGAGGAGAGGAAAGTGGCATTGGAGGAGAAAAAATTGGCCATGGAGGAGCAAGAAAGATTATTGGAATGGGAGAAGTACTTGTTCTTCATGGACACATCCAACTTCAATGAGAGGCAAAAGGAGTAAATCAACCTTTGCCGTGATCAATCTTGATGGAAAAAAGAATGATGTGCATGGGAGGCATGGGAGCTTCCATGGGTGGCATGGGAGAACCTATGGGAGGCATGGGAGGCTTGGGAGATACCATGGGTGGCATCAGAGGCATGGCAGCTTCCATGGGAGCTCCAATGAGAGACATGAGTTTTGCGTCTCTCATGGGAGGCATGGGAGCACCTACAGGAGGCATGGGTGGCATGGGAGCTTCCGGTGTGCCCCACATGCCTTCACATGATGCCTTTCCAATGAAGGGGGGGGGGACAAACAAGAGGATGGAGAATCGAAAGAAGAAACAGAGGAATCGAAAGAGGCAAACGAGGAGGAAGAAGATGAGGAATTATTGTTCATGTCTAATTCGTTTGTGTGAACTTGTTTGTCAGGAACATGCTTGTGATCATCTTGTTTGTGCGAACTTTGCATATTTTGAACTATGCTATGAATTTGAACTATGCTATATTTCTCATTGATGTTTGAGGTCATCCTGTTTGTGTGAAATTTGCATATTTTGGATGTTTGAGATCATCTTGTATGTGTTGTTTGTGCACCGGCTGGGCGTGCGCGCTCTATTTATCGCACCTACTGAAGCGGCACGTGGCGCTGTAAAATTTTGGGCGCCCGGTGAAGCAACTGACTAGTTCGGTGCGCAAAAGCGCTATTTCGGCGCTGTAAAAAACTTTTAGCACGCCGCGCCTATGCGCGTCTTTTGGAGATGCTCTAAGACTACACTAGCAACTACCAACGACACATGGGCTCCCAGGCAACACCCTCAAGAGGGGAAACAGGGCAAAGCGTGGCCAGTGCCGCATCCGACAAAGCGAACTAAGGTTTTCACCTGGAACTCTGGCAGGGGAAGCGAGATACGACAACGTCCTCATGAGTAAAGCGGCACCCACGATGTCATCGTTGTCGACACCAAAGCACAGAGCTTTCGCCCAATTTCTTCCACTACAAAATCTGCTCGTTTCAGTAACAAAAACCCTGGTGACGAATAAAAAACGTCGTCTAAAATAATTTTGTTGAGCTTTCATACACTTATAGCTCTAGTGCATCCGTTGCATGGCAATCCCTACTCCTCGCATTGATACCGATCGATGGGCTTCACCATATCATGTTGATCCGGTGACTTGATGCGAGACTTTCTTTGTTTTGACTTCTCCTATATGTCTCTACCACCGCATTCTATTCCACCTATAATGCTAATGTTCATGTCTCACGCTCATGTATTGAGTGGAGTTGAAAATGCTGAAGCGCGTTAAAAAGTATATGACACAATTTCCTGGTTTAACACCGGGGTGCTCATGCTTTATGCTTATACGGTGAAGGCGGAGTCATGCCATGCTTACATAATTCAATGAGTAGGGATAACATTCGCTGAGCATCGTAAAAGAGATAATAATTATATTCTTATATTTATGGATATTATTATGTCAATATAAATTACTTCATTGTTTCTCAATATTTATGCCGTATATTAAAAGAGAATACATGATAAACATGTTAGGTAGCATTCAACATCAAATATTCTGTTTTTATCATTTACCTACTCGAGGACAAGCAGGAATTAAGCTTCGGGATGCTAATAGGTCTCCAACGTATCTATAATTTTTTATTGTTTCATGCTATTATATTATCAATTTTAGATGCTTTATATGTATTTTGTATCATTTTTGGGAACTAACCTATTAAATTAGTGCCTAGTGTCAGTTCATGTTTTCTACCTATTTTTTGGTTTATCAGGAAATCAATACCAAACGAAGCCCAAACACGATAAAACTTTATGATGAATTTTTTGGACCATAAGGGACCCTAGGAGCCTTGAGAGGAGACCAGGGGAGCAACGGGAGATCCACAAGCTCACCAGGCGTGCCCCTAGGGTGGCACCCCCTGAGCTTGTGGGACCCACGAAGCTCCGATTGACCTAATTCCAACTCCGTAAATTCCCGTAAATCCTGAAACCAACAAAGAGCCGTAAGCTTATGTTCTTCAATGATCCCATCTGGAGGCCTTTTTCAGTACTCTGCCGGGGGGAGAACCGATCACGGAGGGCTTCTACATCAACCTTGTTGCCCTCCAATGATGTGTGAGTAGTTTACCACAAACCTACGGGTCCATAGCTAGTAGCAAGATGGCTTCCTCTCTCTCTCTCTCTCTCTCTCTCTCTCTCTCTCTCTGCGTGTGTGTGTGTATCTCACTCTCTATCTCTCTTTTATCTTCAATACAAAGTTCTCCATGATTTGCCTAGAGTTCTATCCGATGTAATCTTCTTTTGCAGTGTGTTTGTTGGGATCCGATGAATTGTGGGTTTACGTTCGGATTATTCATTGAAAGCAATTGAGTCTTTGTTGTAATTTATTATGCATGATTGTTATAGCTCTGTATTTCTCTTCGATCTATCCATTTGGTTTGGCCAACTAGATTGATTTATCTTTAGTGGGGTGCTTTGTAATGGTTTCAATCTTGCGGTGTACTCACCTCATGATAGAAGGGGTAGTGAGGCACGTATTTGTATTGTTGCCATTAAGGGTAAAACGACGGGGTTCATTCATATTTCTTAAGTTTATTCTGTCTACATTATGTCATCTTGCTTCATGCATTACTCTGTTTGTTATGAACTTAATACCATAGATGCATGCTGGATAGCGGTCGATTGGTGGAGTAATAGTAGTAGATGCAAAATAGTTTCGGTCCTTGTCACGGACGTAATGCCTATATACATGATCATTACCATGAATAACATCATAATTATGCGCTTTTCTATCAATTTCCCAACAATAATTTGTTCACCCACCATATGCTATGTTTCAAGAGAGAAGCCTATAGTGAACACTATGGCCCACGGGACTACTTTTATCATATTACAAAAATCAAAAAATACCTTGCTGCAATTTATTTAGTTTACTTTTGTTTTGCAATTTTTATATCTACCACTACCGGATTTAATCCTTGCAAGTAACGAGTTCAAGGGGATTGACAACCCTCTTGCCCGCTTTGGGTGCAAGTGTTTGCTCTTATGTGTGCAAGTGTTGTTCACGAGGCTTGGTGTGATTCTCCTATTGGTTCGATAGCCTTGGTTCTCACTCTATTTTTTCTCCTTGATCTAACCCCCATCCCCTATCTAATATAAATATATGCTTAGCCCATAACCCAAGACCTTTGTAATTCCTTATTAATTTAAAAGACTATAGGAACTCTCCTACAATCATTATCTACTGAAAAAACCTTGGTTCTCACTGAGGGAAATACTTATCAGCTACTATATTGCTTCATCCTTCCTCTTTGGGGAAAATTCCAACGCAGCTCACAAGTAGCACCAACCAATGCTGCATGAACATGGCTGGCTGATGGCAACCTATTGGGCCTTGATCTCAACTTGGCCCAACCTGCTCCTGACATGTAGTATGTGCCTAGTCCTTCTTCTGCAAATGTTGCTCCAATTGCTAAAGAAGAGGTTGGGTCTTTCTTTGAAGTAAACTTGGCTGAAGGGATGGATCCCATAATTCAGTTGGCTAATCCTTCAGAGTACCCTAAGGAACCAGAGAGAAATGATAGCTACAGCACCTCTATGGATGAAGAAATTGAAATTCTAGAACCTGATACTGAAGCATCTTCAAACCCCTTTGATACTACAACAAGTATGTGATAACCCACAAGTATAGGGGATCATTTGTAGCCTTTTTCAATAAATAAGAGTGTCGAACCCAACGAGGAGCTAAAGGTAGAACAAATATTCCCTCAAGTTATATCGACCATCGATACAACTCTACACACACTTTATGTTTGCTTTACCTAGAACAAGAATAAAACTAGAAGTACTTTGCGAGAATAAAACTACGAATAGTTTGCAAGAAAATAAAAGTTAGTTGTTTAGTAGAAAGCTTTTGTCACACAATAATGTTATTTGTCCCTAGGCAATTGATAACTAGACCGGTAATAATTATTGCAATTTTATATGAGGGAGGGGCATGAGCTAACATACTCTTCGTACTTGGATCATATGCACTTATGATTGGAACTCTAGCAAGCATCCGCAACTACCGAAGATCATTAAGGTAAAACCCAACCATAGCATTGAGTATCAAGTCCTCTTTACTCCCATATGCAACAACCCACTTACTCGGGTATGTGTTTCAGCCACTCACGCCACCCACCATAAGCAAATCATGTACGTATTGCAACACCCTACAGCAGGGATCCCTCACGTTTGCGCGACACGGAGGGCACCATAGAACAAGACCAAAATAAAATATACAACTCAAACCAATCATGGTCAGCAATCAACCCGTAGGACAAAACAGATCTACTCAAACAGCATAGGATAACCACATAACATTGGATAATAATATATAGTGTTGAGCGCCATGTTTAAGTAGAGAGTTGCAGCGGGAATAGAGAGGTTACACCACTGCATAGAGGGGAAGAAAGTTTGTGTTGACGGTAGCAAGGTTGTGATGTAGATTGCCGTCACGATCCTTGCCCCGGCGGCACTCCGGCGCCACTGGGAGAGAGGCCCCCTCCTTCTTCTTCTTCTTCCTTGACCTCCCCCCTAGATGGGAGGAGGTTTCCCCTCTGGTCCATAGCCTCCATGGCGACGGAGCGGTGAGAGCCCCTCCTAGATTGGATATATCTCTCTGTTCTCTTCTGTTTCGCGTTCCTGTTTTCTGGCCTTTCACCATTTCTTAAATATCTGGAGATCCGTAACTCCGATTGCGCTAGAATTTTAACACGATTTTTTACGGATATAAGTTTCTTGCGGCCGAAGAAGAGCCCCAACCTACTTATGGTGTGCCCACTAGGCACCACCACGCACCAGAGGGGGTGGGTCGCGCCCTGGTGGGTAGTGGAGGTTGTGGGCCTCCGTTTGCGTTGATTCCACCTCCCAAAAATCACATATGTTCCAAAATATTTCTCCGTAAATTTTTATCGCGTTTGGACTTCGTTTGAAATGGATATTCTGTGAAACAAAAAACATTCAACAAACAGGAACTGGCACTGGATCAATATGTTAGTCCAATACATCATATAAATTATTGTCAAAAGTATTTGAAAGTTGTATAATATTGGCATGGAACAATAAAAAATTATAGATACGATGGAGCTGTATGAGCATCTCAAAGATTAATTCCTGCTCGTCCTCGAGTAGGTAAATGATAAAAAAAATATGTGGAATGCTACCTAGCATAATCTTGATCTTATATCTAATCATGGCTTGAATATTAAGATACGAGTGATTTAAAGCAATAGTCTATAATTTGACATAAAGACATCAATACTCGGGCATCCCAACAACAATCATGTCTTTCAAAATATCAATGCTAAAGAACGCTATCCCTACAAAATCATATAGTCTTGTCATGCTCCATCTTCTTAACACAAAGTATTTATCATGCACAACCCCGATGACAAGCCGAGCAATTGGTTCATACTTTTTAACGCGCTTAAGCTTTTTCAACCCCCACGCAATACATGAGTGCAAGCCATGGACATAGCACTATGGGTGGAATAGAGTATGATGATAGGGGTACACATAGAGAAGACAAAAAAGTAAAAAATCTCACATCAACGCGGCTAATCAACGGGCTATGGAGATGCCCATAAATTGATCTCAATGCGAGGAGTAGGGATTGACATGCAACGGATGCACTAAGAGCTATAAGTGTATGAAAGCTCAACATTAAAACTAAGTGGGTGTGTATCCAACCTGCTTGCTCATGAAAACCTCGGGCATTTGAGGAAGCCCATCATCAGAATATACAAGCCAAGTTCTATAATGAAAAATTCCCACTAGTATATGGAAGTGACTACATAGGAGACTCTCTACATGAAAAACATGGTGCTACTCTAAAGCACAAGTATGGTAAAGGATAGTAACATTGCCCCATCTCTCTTTTTCTCTCATTTTTCTTTTTATTTTTTTCTTTGGCTCTTTTTGCCTCACTTTTTTTTGGTCCGGAGTCTCAACCCGACTTGTGGGGGAGTCATAGTATCCATCATCCTTTCATTGTTGGACATGCTCTAATAATGAATAGTGATGATCATCACACTTCTATTTACTTACAAAATAAAAGAAATAAAAATACAACTCGATACCTAGAACAATATGACTCTATATGAATGCCTCTGGCAGTGTACCAGGATGTGCAATGATCTAGCGAGCAAAGATATCAAAAAAGGACAAGCCATGAAAATACCATGCTAGCTATCTTACGATCATGTGAAGCAATATAAAAATGAATGCTCATGTCATAAAAACGGAACGGTGAAAGTTGCATGGCAATATATCTCAGAATGGCTATGGAAATGCCATAATAGGTAGATATGGTGGCTGTTTTGAGGAAGATATAGTGATGCTTATGTGTGATAGAGCGTATCATATCACGGGGTTTGGATGCACCTGCGAAGTTTGCACCGACTCTCGAGGTGAGAAAGGGCAATGCACGGTACCGTGGAGACTAGCAAATTGCGGAAAGGTAAGAGTGCGTATAATCCATGGATTCACATTAGTCATAAAGAACTCACATACTTATTGCAAAAGTTTATTAGACCTCGAAGCAAAGTACTACTACGCATGCCCCTAGGGGGGTAGATTGGTAGGAAAAGACCATCGCTCGTCCCCGACCGCCACTCATAAGGAAGACAATCAATAATAAATCATGCTCCAACTTCTTAACATAACGAGAGACTATACGTGCATGCTTCGGGAATCACAAACCTTAACACCAATATTCTTACTAACCACAATCATTCACTAGTAACTCCTACATATTATCATCTCTATATCACAAAACTATTGCAAGGAATCAAACATATCATATTCAGTGATCCACAAGTTTTATGTAGGATTTTATGACTAACCATGTGAATGACCAATTCCCGTTGACTCTCTAAATAGATATAAGTGAAGCATGAGAGTTTAAATATTTCTACAAAAGACTATGCTCTAATAAATAAAGAGCATTCTACAAATAACGGTTTTCTCTGTGAAGAGAAACAGGAAATCCAAACTTCAAATGATATAAGTGAAGCACATGAAGCATTCTATAAAGCCATACTCAAAAGATATAAGTGAAGTGCAAAGAGCATTATATAAATGAACCAAGGACTATCTCATACCAGCATGGTGCATTATTAAAAAAATAAAAAGCACACGACGTTCCAACATTTACACATATCACGTGAATAAAACAAAAACTGAAACATACCGATAGTTGTTGAAGAAAGATGGGATGCCTTCCGGGGAATCCCCAAGCTTAGATGCTTGAGTCTCCTTGAATATTTACTTGGGGTGCCTTGGGCATCCCCAAGATTGAACCCTTGCCTCTCCCCCTGCTCCTCATATCGAGACCTCCTCGATCCTCGAACACTTCATCCACACAAAACTTAACAAAACCCTCATGAGATCTGTTAGTATAATAAGGCAAATCACTACTTTAAGTACTGTTGCAAACCCATTCATATTTTATTTTGAACTATCCCTACGGTATTTCTAACTTCTCCATGGCTTATACCATCATTACACTCCATAGTTCCATCAAAACAAGCAAAACAATGCATCAAAAATAGAATCTGTAAAAAATGGGACAGTCTGCAGCAATCTGAACATTGACCATACTTCTATAACTCCAAAAATTCTGAAAAATTAGGACAAAATGTAATTTTTGCATAGAAGTACTGTGTAAAAATTAACTTTTGACGTTCCAGTAAAAAATGTAAATTCACGCACTACAGCCAAAGTTTTTGTTTTTGCACCGCACATACCAAACAAGCAATCTAAACATCCTAAAGGCAAATCTTGGCACATTATTTTTATAATACAATGGATTTGTACAAGGGGATAATTATTTCTGTTGAAAAGTTTTTGTAATTCAAGATTCACAAAGTTTCCATGGCATGAACAAAGTTCAAGGCATGCTCCCGCTTCCACCACTACAAAAAAAGACACATCCGTGACGTTTTGGGCCGAACGGAATTTTTTCTGTCATACTTATGACACTTCTATGACGATAATTGTGACAAAACCCGGTATCATCATAGATGTGCTGGGCTCCTAGTTCTATGAAAAAAAAATCATGACAGAAAATGGGCTTTTCGTCCTGGGCGGGCCGGAGGCGCAGCTGCGTGACATTCTTTGGGCCGTCCATGACGGAAAAAAACGTGGTAGAAGCGAGGGCGAGGAAAATATCGGGGTGTTCCCGGTTACGGTGGGTGGTCGGGGCCGAGCGATGCGCGTTTCTCTCATACACGCATGCGCGTGGGTGCGAGGCGTTGGGCTCTAACTAAACCTGAGCAAGGTGTTGGGCTCTAACTGAACCCGAGCGATTGCACTGCAGGCTACGCGTCACTGAACCCGAGCGATCGATCGATGGCTGTTACCTGAACCCGATCGAGCGATTCCTTCGCTACTGCTGCTAACTGAAGCCGATCGATGCTACCTCTGGATGAACAGTTGGCGTTGCGGGGGGGTTTGGATGAACAAGTTCCCATTGGGGGTGGATGAACAGGACCCCGTGGTGTTGCCTCTAGATGAACAGGACCCCGATCGATCGAGCCGGTTGGGGCTGGATGAATAGGACCCCGTGGAGGGCTGGATGAACAGTAGACGGTGCAGGGCTGGATGAACAGTAGCCCGTGTGGAGAGGGCTGGTTGAACAATAGCCGGTGGAGTAGCACGCGGTGGAGGCTGGATGAACAGGAGCCCATGGATGAACAATTGCAGGTGGAGGCTGGAGGAGGTCGACGGTCGATGAACAGTAGCCCGTGGAGGCTGGAGGGGGTCGACGGTGGAGATGAACAATATCCCGTGGAGTCCCGTTTTGCGGTACGCCACACCCTCCCGATGAACAGGACCCCGTTTCAACCGTAGCGCTCCAACACAAGTCTGTTTCCTCCGTTTTGCGGTATGCCACACCCCTCCCGATCAACAGGACCCCGTTTCGACCGTAGGAGGTCCGTTTCCTCCGTTTTGCGGTACGCCAGACCCCTCCCGATGAACAGGATCCCGTTTCGACCGTGGCCGGTCGAACACAAGGCCGTTTCCTCTGTTGTGTGGTACGCCAGGCCTCGTTTCCATCGGCTGTTCCGTCCAAGCTCTCTCGATGAAAACGACGACGCATTCCGTTCCGACCCAGCCGGTTGGCTCCCCATGAACACGACGACGACGCTGTTTCTCCGTTCCGACCCAGCCCTGTACACGAGCCCTGGCCGTACGTACCCGCGAGTAGGCGTTCGAGACCCCGCCCGTATGTATGTACATGGCCGTATTTACTTTCTTACACCCTGGCCGCTGTACGCACGTGTACATGCTAGTGCGCGCCTCTACTACGACACGTGCGCGCCTCTACATCGACCAGTATGTACGTACACATTCGCGACCAGAATGACAACACTACGTACGCTTCGACTAGGTGGGTCCCGACTGTCAGGCACTTCCTTGCGTGCGAAGATGTAGCTGGTGGGTCCCAGCAGTCAGGGGGGCGAATCATTTTTTTTGCCCGGATGCACTTCCTTGCGTGCGAAGATGTAGCTGGTAGGTCCCAGCAGTCAGGGGGAAACGTTTTTTTTCACAAAATACGGTTGCCTGTCCGGTGGGTCCTTGCTGTCAGGTGGAGGAATCATTATTTTCCGCGTAATAAGGAGGCACTTCCTTGCTGCGGCCGTGGACCCAACTGTCAGCCTCTCCACGTACACTCCACGTCCGATGGAAGCCATTCCTTAACCACATTAACCACGCCGCGCCAAGAGCACCAGGGCGGTGGACGACAGCGAGGCCTAGGAAGGGGACGACGTGGAGCTGGGGAAGACTCGGCAGTGGATGCCCACGCTTAGAGGAGTATGAGGGTTCACTGTTTCGGCTGTGGTGTGAGGTTGTCGTCGCCGTAGAATAACAGGGGGTGTGGGTGAGTAGAGGGATGGCCTGGCTAGCGATGGGAGTAGTAGGGGCGGTGAGGCCTCCGCGGCATCACAGCCGGCCATGGGAGGCAGGAGCACGCGGCACGACCGGTGCTAGTTTGGGCGGCCGGAGCAAGAAGACCAGAGGTTGAAGAAGCACTACGGCCGTTGGATGGACATCGTACGGTCACTGGAGCTTGAATCGTTCATATTGACTAAGTTGACAAAGCCCTCCGTCCCCGTCAACTTAGTAGGCCCACAAGTCAGCCTCCCACCAAGGTGGGTCCCAGCTAGCAAGGGGAGTATTCATTTTTTTCTGCGTAATAAGGAGGCACTTCTGGTGGGTCCGAGCTGACAGCGGGGGGAACGTGTTTTTTGCGAAATACGGTGGCCCGTCCGGTGCATCCCAGCAGTCAGGGGGGAAACATTTTTTTTCACAAAATACGGTGGCCCGTCCGGTGGGTCCCTGCTGTCAGGTGGAGGAATCATTATTTTCCGCGTAATAAGGAGGAACTTCCTTGCTGCAGCCGTGGACCCAGCTGTCAGCCTCTCCACGTACAGTTCACTTCCGATGGAATTGTTCCTTGACCATGTTGACCACGCCGCGTTCCGTTGCATGCATGCGTCCATGGGCGTCGTGCGTCCCCACTGTCAGCCTCTCACGTACAGTCATCTTCCGATGACTCTTGGTTGTTCGCCACATTGACCACACCGTGCCGAGCGCACCAAGGCCGGTGGACGACGGCGAGGCCCCAGACTGGAATGACCCGGAGATGGGGAAGACGGGGCAGTGGAGTCGCAGATGGAGAGGAGTGGGAAACTTGACTGGTTCGGGTGCACGGCAGCACAGCCGCGGTGCCGCCCACGGGTGACAGGAGCAAGAACAGAGGTTGAAGAAGGAGCACAGCTGTTGGATTAACATCCAACGGTCCAGCTGCTAGAATCATTTGTTGATTAAGTTGACAAAGCCCTGCGTACACGTCCGCTTAGTAGGCCCACAAGTCAGCCACCAAATCTGACGGGTCCCATCTGTCAACAGGAGGAATAATTTTTTTCCATAACAAGGAGGCACTTCCTTCCGTGCGAAGATACAGCCGGTGGGTCCCAGCTGTCAGGTGGAGGAAACATTTTTTTCAGCTTAATAAGGAGGAACTTTCCATGCGTGCGACCATGGACCTCGTGGGTCCCAGCCGTCAGGCTCTCCACGTACAGTCATCTTCCGATGACTCTCGTTTGTTGACCACGCCGCAGCGAGCGCAGCGAGGCGGTGGACGACGGCGAGGCCCCGAACGGGAACGACTCGGAGATGGGAAGACGTGACAGTGGAGTCGCAGATTGAGAGGAGGAGAAGGGTTATAACTGGTTCTGGTGCGGCGTGCGGCTGCAGTCGGTGCAGAATAACAGGAGGTGTGGAGGGGTGGAGGGATAGCCTAGCCGGCGGTGGGGTAGTGCTTCGCAGCGATGCATGCTAAGCAGAGCCGCTAGCCGCCGGAGGCCGGACCAGGCGGTCCCGGCGACGCTGGAGGAAGAAGACGAGAGATTGAAGGTGCATGCCGGCCGTTGGATATAAATCCAATGGCTGTGGATGTCATAATCATTTGTTGACCAAATTGACAACGCCCTGCGTAGGCTTCGACCTATTGGCCCACATGTCAGCCTGCAAAAATGTGGCATATATTTAACCCATGTTTTCTAGAATGTACAGTCCATTTGCTGGGCTGGGTGAACAAATAATTTCGCGTCAATGCGGCCCATTTATATTTTCTAAGGAATCCCAGCCCATTTGCACTTCCTTCAAATACACGAATTAGCTGGGCTCGTTATATATATAATGTTATGTTAGAAGGAGCAATTAATATCAAAAAATAAACCGGAGAGGCACATTTTTATATACATAATTAACAAATTAGCGAGTTATTGCTCAAAATAAAAATGAGCACGTTATTATTACATTGGTCCTTAAAATCTTCGCAAGCTTTTGTACGCAATCACCAGGATTTTCCTTGCCTGTGAGTCAAAAACAACCAGGATTTTCTTTGCCAACTTCTGTTAAACATTTACTTTTATAAGTTAATAACACGTGGGATGTTTTTATAATGTATATATAAGTCTCTATAAAATATACGATAATAGTAATAATATAAATATATATAATGTGGTTAAAAAATACATTGGGCTGCCGATCTTTAAGAAAAAGCCCATAGGCCGGTATGGACCTCAAAAAATAAGTTGAAACCACTGTCACCGTATGTCGTGGGCTACGCATGTTAAAATACAAAACCTAGGCCTAGCTGATACTTGTTCGCCCTCTGGAAAAAAATGATACCAGATCCCCGAGCGAACTGGATTAAAGAGGGGGCCGGCGGCACGACTGAAGAAGCACATCAGGAGCGATTTTTTTCTTCAGTGGATGGCTCTCGATGGCGTTTTTTTACTTGCCTCTGCACCATACAACTTGTATTTTTAGCCTCCCAGTCCGTGGTGGACCAGCAGCCCATTTGCTGGGCGGGCCAACCTACAGAAACCAGCACTCGATTTTTCATCAAGCCCCAAAAACAACGCAGTACTATGTTTGTTTTGAGGCCGAAAACATTACGGCAGGGGTTGAGCGGGGGAGGGGGCAAGACAGAGCAAAAAGATTAAAAAGAGCTGATGCGCCGTTGCTACCCTAACAAAGCAGGTGCAATTCTTCTCGGGAAGAAGGTGTGCCGTTGACACCCACACGTCACATACCCCACAGTAGGCATACTAACAAGTTCACACACAAGTACAACAGAAAAGGTAAACATTCGTATCAAACTCAGGTTCACAGGACACGTTCATATTCATAGCCAACATTCACTATCAACAACTCAAAAGATTCATATATACACAAGTTCAGCATGTCTATGGATCCAAATGATTGATAGATCACACAACAATATTCATAGATAATTCACAAAAAGATTCAGATATACACATGTTCAGTATGTTTATGCATCCAAATGATTGAGATCACAGCCAATATGATCCATGGACGAACTTTAATTACCTAGGGTACAGACTGGTAAATGGTGTTCAGTCGGAGGTACTTCTTGCTAAAATTAATGCTTGTACGAGTAAACTTTCGAGTACATAAGAGGCAGCACAGACAATCTGAACTTTGCTTGTAGGTTTATCCTCAAATAGTGGCCTCGTGCCGAGGGAGGTTTGAGCAACTTGGCCACTACTTTCATCCAACTAGTTTACTGGCTCATCTTGGTCCTGTAGCTCGCCAAAATTCTACATTGCAGACTGGTAAATGGTGTTCAGTCGGAGGTACTTCTTGCTAAAATTAATGCTTGTACGAGTAAACTTTCGAGTACATAAGAGGCAGCACAGACAATCTGAACTTTGCTTGTAGGTTTATCCTCAAATAGTGGCCTCGTGCCGAGGGAGGTTTGAGCAACTTGGCCACTACTTTCATCCAACTAGTTTACTGGCTCATCTTGGTCCTGTAGCTCGCCAAAATTCTACATTGCAGACGAGAAAGGAGGCGGTTGAGAAAATGAACCACCCAAATTTTTTGTGCAGTTCAACTGAAATGGAGCATCCCTGGCGTGCAGACTGATTAAGTGCCAGATGAATATACGCGTCAACCAACTTGTCTGGAATCTTTAGACTCCATGCCATACAGTTCGCTACCATATCTGCCGATAACCAAAAGGCACAAGTTGGGACCAAAGACTGGACTGCGTTTTTCTGGGCTATGCGCCAAGCAATATTTTTGGCGTTCACTCTCCTAATACTTGGAGTTTGACAACTGGTTGACGCCGGTTGATACTCGAATGAATATAGGCACTTCTTCTTGTCAACATCGATGCTTGTCTGAGTGAACTTTGGAGTACATAGCAGCATAAGTACCTGTCCATCTGATCTTTTTGTGCAGTTCTACTGAAATCACCCAATGTAATGATTTGCCTGCGAGTTCAGGCTCCAAGTTACTCCTTTATGAAATCGGCAAACAGTAGCACAATACCAAATTACCAATACATATGACAAGCACAATAATCAGGATAAAGACCAGTACCAACCTGTGTGAGGTAGCATATCAATTACTATTTCCTTTGACTGGAAGCCGAGATAAGCCAAGCGACTGACAGCAAAGGAAGAATGCAAGCCCAGATTAGCGACTGACAGGAAAGGAAGGAAGCTGTCGAGGCAATGAAACACCCAAAGTTTTTGTGCAGTTCCACCAAAATCGAGCATCCCTGTTGGCACATATATTGAGAGAGTGAGATTACTGTAATAGTGGGACTAGTTGATGAAACATACACTAACAAATAGAAGCACCCTCATTATCTTAATGGGTAAAGTTAGCAACATAGTAGTCTTGCTTAAAGAGAGGTATTTGTTTATTTAATCAGTGCCAATTAGCTCAACACTCAAAGCATTGCCATGTATCATAGGTTGCAAAACTTTAACGTGCAAAGATAACGGAGTTTCTCATGACAGTAGCACGATACAAATAGAGATGACAGCAAACTAATATGGATGAAGGCCTTAGGCCGGTACAAACCTGAGGAAAAAAGCTTATTCATGTAGTCCCATAAGAGATGATAAAGCACTCACTGGAATCACTCAATAGTGTATATTTTTGTGCACTTCAAATGTATGGTTGAAATCACTCTTGTTTACCAGTGCTGAGATTATATCGAAAGATTACCAAGAACTTCCAGCAGAGTTAAAGCACTGGCTGGGATACAGTTCATTGTATTGTCTTGTGTAGTTCCACTAAAATGTATGATTGGCACAACATGATCCCTGTTTGCACAAGTAGGAACAAGGTGAAACCTTCATTAGCTTGGTGAGAAAGGATAGAAAGACATTAGCATATTACTCTAACAGTAGCATCAAATTCATGATGGACAATACGCAAAACATTGCCTCATTAAACCAATGGCAATAAATTGACATGCAAAACAATAGCACTATTATGTCATGACACTAATAATATTCCCTCCCTGCTCCACCACATGATTCACCTCCATAGACAAACATACACACGTACATGATTCAGCATAAGGTGCTACTAAAGATTTGTTTAACTCCGACAGGAAAATTAGGCAGCAATAAATTAGTGGTACTTAAGTACTCCTAATTAATTAAGTGACCTTGCAGGAGAGACACAGAAGTGGAAGGGCTCCCTGGAGGATCGTCTCACATGTAAGGTAGACGTTGCCGGAGCCCTTGAATGGCCTCGACTGAGGCCTCTGGCTTCAGCAAGATCACCTTGGCACTGTTTATTCTTCTTCTTCTTCCTCTTCATCCTCTGTTTCTCTTTCTCCTCACCAGTTGGTGAAACCAAGTACATGATTGGCCTTCTATTTCTGAATTGGTTTTGTCAGTGAGGGAGTACAAGTGTACTAGTAAACAATAGCATTATTTTCTCATGGGAGTCGCAAAATAGAGATGAACACATGCATTAAATATCATTCTTACCTAAAGGAAGGTTATGGCGCCAATATGGATGATGAGGATTGGAACACATATCTCCCTTTGTGCAGTTCCACCGAAATGAATCAACTATTCCATTCTGACATTCCAGTTAAACAGCACAAAAGTCACTTCTTTTAAGAAGTGTTTTGTGCAGTGCACCAAAAGGTCACAACAGCAACCTGGTGAAATGGATATCCCTGTTTGCACAAAAAGCTACAATGGAAACAGTCAAAGTCTCAAACAATTACAAGCAAAAACATTTGGCTAAACTTGTCATGGCTTATAACAGTGGCATGGCTTCATTTTACCAGGGGCATTAGATTAAGAACAGCTAAATATTTGGTATAAGGGCATGGGACAGTGGGTGCACCAGCAGTCCAGCACCATGTACCTAAACAGGGGCATAAAGTGGTGATTCAGAGTTTGTTGCCCCGAGAAACAAACATCCAAGAAACATATCTGGGTTGGTCCCATTTTTGTTCACTCTAGCCACCTACTCCTATGTGTGGATAGCAAATCTAGTCCTGGTCATACCACTGTGTACAGCGTTACCCCGAGATTTCCCTTTTCGACCAAGAGACCAGTTGGATGACCAGTCTGTACTACTTTCACCCCCTTTCCTTCCTGTTTGTACCAAGTCCGATGTACATACTAAATTCCCCCACCCCCACTTTATTTCTTGTTTGAACCAAGTACAAGATTCGACTCCATGAAGTAGCTTTACCTCTAACAATAGAAGAAAAAATAGGTGACGTTGGACCATCCGATCGAGAGGGGCTGAGAGGTAGAAAATGATGCACATGCAGCGACGTAGCGAGCTGGGGAAGTAGAGCTAAGGCGGTTTCGAAGGAAGATATACCTGAAGGTCGTCGGGATGTGGATAGGTGGGCGGCGGGAGGCCGGATCCGCCCACACTAGGGCAACGACGAAGGGATCGGAGGACCTCCCGCGCCGGCGCTCGGCCAGAGATAACGGTGCGGCCGGCAGTGGGTCTCCTCCCTCGCTGTCGACGACGGCCTAAACGCTGCCCCTCCTCCCCTTCACCGGCGGAGGGGGATACGTCCGGATCTGTAACCAGCGGTGAGGATAGAAAGACAGTGTTTTTTGAAGGGAGAAAGACAGTGTTACCACCCCTATCTTGTTTAGATCTGGAGAGGATGAGAGTGTGTGAATAGAGCAACCCTAGCAAGCAAGCGCGGAGGCTCCGGCCTATATATACGTAGTGGGGTAGTTTTCCTTTTTCACTCCATCAAAACAATCGTTTAAAATTGTGTACTACGTGCCAGGTCGCCGTTTTTTTAGTTGTTGATTGTTTTTTGAGATAGCTACCCGCTTGTTCCAAGTGGTGTTACGGTGTGCCAGGTCGCACTTTGTATCGTTCAAGTCTGGTACAAGTCCCTCCATTAAATGAACAACCACCCCCTCGTAAAAATTGTGAACAAGCCCACGGCTAAAATTATCGGAAACGTGGGTTGCCCCAACATGCATTATTATTTATATTTTCTACTCCCTCCGTTCCTAAATATAAGTCTTTTTTATTAGCCACACCTAAGACAAGAATTTTTTTATTAGCAGTGAACCCCACATGTCATAGACACAAAAAGTGTGGCAAGATTCCCTTAGGCAAGCCAAAGTGTGTCTAACAATTTGAGCAACTCAAGTTAGGCAAGTGTGGCAAGTGTGGGAAAAATAATGTGGCAACATAAGACAAACATAGTCACAATCCAAACAGCCCCGTAATTTTTTGTGACATGCATGAAAATTTGGTTAGTTAAATTTATAGTCAAAATTTGGCAAGGTGCATCAAATCAACACATGCAAGTATCAAAAGGGAAGTCACGGCATGCATGCATGCGTTGTACTCCCTCCGTTTCCAAATATAAGTCTTTTTAGAGATTGCAACAAGTGACTACATACGAAGCAAAATATGTCTACATACATCCGTATGTTGTAGTCCATTTGAAATGTGTAAAAAGACTTATATCGAGTGCAGTGCTTTGATGTGTCGCGTCAACTCGTACAAGACCGAGAAGTTTGATTACTACAACGCCCTCTCCCTCGCGGACTGAGCTCCGGTGCCTTAACTGCACCTGCCTTTGGCTGCATGACAGGTGGGCCAACCACCTGTTGGGCCCACCTGTCATAGACGCAAAGGCAGGAGCAGTAAGTCAATGAAGCTGCGTCCCTCCCTCGCGCATGAGCGTGGTGGCTGGCAGGACTAGTAGGAGCTTTCGCTACACGCTATCCCTCCCGCACGAGGTGGACGGACATGCAGCAGTGGATTCGATACTGTAGAAGTAGGAGTAACATCATTGTTCGTCTTCTCGAAGAGGCGAAGAGCCAAGCGCAACCCGAACGTGGCAGTTGCGAACGCTCGCGTGGTGCGGTGCCTTGGAGCACGCATATAGCCAGGCTCTTGCATGAGACAAAATTGCTATTTGAGCCCACTATTGTAGTACTAGTACTTGCTAGTATAGCCCTGTAAACCGGAAAGGAGTATTTGCCTTTCTAGAGATTTCAACAAGTGACTAGACTACACCGCGTGCAGTACTCCCTCCCTTCCGGTTTATAGGGCTCAAATCTCAAATCTCATCAACCAAGGCATTTTGCGATTGGAGGAATGTATCTCGTACTTTACAAAACTACCCTAATTAAACTCATGCATTAATTACGTAGTTCTCTCGTTTTCCTCTCCGCCTTGGTCGCGGTGCACAATATTGAGCACTCCTATATGACTAGCCGCTCTATCTACATGCGGGACATCAAAGCATCCGGGCCCGCGTGCCATCCACCAAATCACAGCGAGGTGCTACAGTCGAAACTCACCGGTCACCCCGGTGTGGCCGTCATGACCCGTCATATCACAAAACCCACACCTTTACCAGCAGTGGTAAAGTGGCCTCGAAGTTGGACTGGACGAAGCAACCATCATTTCACTCGAACGCTCGTTGAAGCCCTTTCTCCCCTTTCTTGAAGAAAACCTCACTCCAGGCTACTCACTTCTGCCATTTTTCTTCTGTACCGACGAAGGAAAGGTGGGCGAATCAGTGATGCTGCTATATTTTCATTCCAAGAATCTTCTTTTTGCGAAGCACCGACCGATTCTCACAGCCTATTCTTTTCCCGTTTTCATTGCGATTGTGGTTTCCTTTCGATTGCTTTTTGTTTGTCAGTTCATTGATGGATCCTGGAGCACTAGGCAAAGAGTTGCCGGCGGACAACCCACTGGAGACAGCGATCTCCAGGAAGCGAGCACCGACCAACGAGTTGACCATGTTGGCGGGCCAACCCATGGAGACGAAGAACTCCAAGAAACAAGCACTGGCCAAAGAGTTGACGACGTTGGCGGACGAACTCCTCAAAGAAAGTTGGAAGAACAGCAAGGGCCCCACCGTGCCTACCCCAGAAACTCTGATGGCCACCTATGCGAGGCTCAAGGCCGAGTTTGAGGAGATAGTCGCCGTTGAGAAGCAGTATTCCCCTGGCAAGGTGATGGCCCCCATCGAGGACGAGGAGATGGCCCCCGGAGGGATGGGATCCCCCGGTGAGCTGCACAAGGTAAAAAATAATGGCTTATTACCATAGTTGTGGTTTTTGATTATTTGCAATGTGCTTGCTAATATGTTAGGGTTGTGCAGGTGCCGGTGGACGTCCTTGATGATTCCGATGTCGCGGCCCGTCCTGTGGACAACGCCCCAGAGATCGTTTTCGATGTCGCGGTCCGTCCTGTTGGCATCGCCCCGGAGATCGATTCCGATGCCGCTGTCCATCCTGTGGACATCGCCCCAGAGATCGATTCCGATGTCGCGGTCAGTCCTGTGGACATCGCCCCAGAGATCGATTCCCATGCCGCTGTCCGTGCTGTGGTCATTGCCCGAGAGATCGATGACAAGAAATAGTTGGTCGCGCTAATCCTTCAGGGTAGTTTGCATTGCCCTGTGTTTAATTACCAGAACGATGCGTGTTATCAAACCATCTTAGGGCTAGTGCACTGTCTTGTGTGGGCGGTACTTGCTACTTTTGTTTGATAGTGAATCATGCGAACCCTCTCCGAGTTATGGAAACAGATGTATCCTCACCAGCTTTTGATGTAATATATGGCATGCTTAGATGTAAGTTTGAACTGTTTATCATATCAGCAGGGCTTGTTTGATGATTCTTGGTGTTAGTAGGCTAGCTACTGTGCGAGCTATAGTACTTGCAAAACACTCACCGAAGAGAAACGTTGGGGCTGATGAGCTCGTGGTACGCTTATACTTATCCGTCGTCGATCGGCCAATAGCCCAAGCTCCTAAAATTGTAGGCTTAGTCGACACGGATACATTCAGGCCTCATTTGGTTCATAGGGTAGGAAAATCATAGCAAAAGTACAGAGACGTACAACAGAAAATCATAGCAGTACAGAGACGTACTCCCTCCGTTCCAAAATAGATGACCTATAGGCGGGCTAGTTTGGCCTAGTGGTTTTTTTAGGATGGCCTAGTGGGTTTCAGTGATATGACGTGGTACAGTGCCGTCCAGTCTTCGCGTGTGGTAGCAGTATTGCGGGTACAGTAAGTTTTCTTGAAGAAGCGGAATTCAACGAAGTCATGATGGTTCCTTCGTCCGACCAACTTACAGTGGGAAAGGTTGGGCCTGCGATACGACCGGGGTAGACCAGGATAATTTTTTCAAAAAAATAGTATCACTGCTGATTTATATTTATTTTTTTATTTCTGATGAATGCTAGCGTTTCAACTCTTACGACGAAGAGTGCCAAACACGGCACGTGCTGGATGTCCCACACGTCAGCGAAAGGAGTGGGACATGAACAGCGTGGTAGAGCCCAGCGCAAAAAAACAGCGTGGTAGAGCGTCTCCACTTCTTCCACTTCTGGGTCGGAGACCACACGTAGTAGTACTAGTGGTATGAATGATACAAAGTGCGACCTGGAGAGAAAGACACGTCTAGTTGGAAGGTCTCGGGGCATACACGTAAACAAATATAAAAGCTAATATGTGCCTCCAACTAATATAGTAGTAGTAGAGTACTTAGGCACGTACTCCATAACATCACCGTGCATTGCACGTACAACATTTAGTGATACTTAGGGCATCTCCAGTGCTGGCCCTCAAATTTACACCGGCATTTGTCTGAGGACACTGATGGATGCCATCCAATGCTGCCCGCATACCTTTCGACAACTATATGAACTAACCGGACGAAATTCGTGCAAACAAAGCAAATTTCAAATTAACCAGATGAAATTCATTACATTTCGAAAACTTTTCCTATAAACTGGACGAAATTCATTACATATTTTGCACAAACCATACTAAAACCTAATGTAAACCTAATCTAAACGATCATTGGCGCCCGACCACCATGTTCGGCCATGAACCTGAGAAAGCCGGCTATTGCCTTTGCCTCCTCCTCATCCGCCTCGATAACCTCATCCTCTGGAGCACAAGGTTCTAAAGATTTCCGCCTCCACGTCACCGTCAAGCGGCTAATCGGCCGCCGATGTTTATCCTACCAAGCTTGGCGTCGACTGAGTGGAGGAGCGGTGGCCTTCCTGGAAACAGAGCGGTGGTGACCTACTATGTACTACTCTTCCTCGCTGCCGGCTGCGCCCACACACGCGCGCCAGCTTCTTGGTCGTGGCGGCCGAGGGCGGCCAGGGGGGAGCCGGCGATCTCCTTCGTCTGCTCCTGCGGTAGTACGTCCAAGAGAGCTTTGTAGCGCGCCCGGAGCGGGGCCGCCGATGTCCTTCGTCTGCTCCTGTGACAGTACGTCCAAGAGAGCTTTGGAGCGCCAGGAGGCCATGGTTGGAGTGGTGCCGACAGAAGGAAGGGACCAGAGGAGAATGAGTGTGGGTCTTTGGCTATGGCTGGGAGCTGGGGCTCAAGTTAATATAGCGGGCGAATGGCAATGAGCCGCGGCAGACAGATGGACGGCTGGCGCCGGAGTAGGTTCATTGGCAGCCGCGTGTCATTAATGTGGGCGGCGGGCGGAAGGATAGCCATGGTGTCGTTAACGCGGAACAGTCGCTTGCACCGGGATGCCGCGCGGGTGGCGCTCTCTCGGCCGTCGCGCTGCTGCAATGCCGGCGCCAGTGAGAGATCGCGTCGGGCGTGAATGTGGACGCTGCTTTAGTGACTTAACCGCAGGTGCGTTGTATCACTGACATGTGGGCCCAACGGGCATCTGGCCCGCATGTTAGTGACACACCAACCGCACCTGCAGTTAAGGCCGGTGAATGCGGCATTGACGTTCTGGAGAGACGGTGATCGTTTCAGGCGGGAAGCGCGCGCTAGCGATGGAAGGGGTTTCGGTAGGCCAGGGCGGTCAGACAATGGCGTGGTGGTAAAATGTGAACTCATGGATGACGAGCCTTTGAAGTATATGCGGCACGTATTGACAACTAGGCGTCCATGCAACCGCTCTTGCCGCCAACTAGCCTTCGACGACCACCAGAGCTGTCACCAAGCGTCGTTCATGCCACCGCTCCGCACACTAACCGGTAAGGAAGCTATGGCATCCCACCGCGCCGACTTCCTCGCCGCCCACGACCGCACACAGAATGGTAAGGAAGCGGTGTCATCCCGCCGTGCCGAGTTCATCGCCGCTCGCGACCTCACACCTATGTGGGCGGAATTTGAAGCTGCCAAGGCCGAATGGGCGGTAGAGCAAGAGGCGGCCAAAGCCGCACAGACGGAGCGGAAAAGTCAGAAAGCACTCAAGAAAAGAGAGGCCCGCCGCCGCAAGAAAGAAGAGGACGCACGCGCTCTTGCGGAGAGGTCGGCGGAGATCCAAGCACGGTGGGGTGTCGCCGACATAGTCGGGAAGGAGAACGACGGCGTCTGGCCAGCATGTGAGAAGTAGTAGTACTAGTAGTTAGTGTGTGTGTTTGTGTCGCCCGCACGCTTGTTTAATTAATTACGAGCATGTACTAGTACTACTAGTTACTACTGTAGTTTTTAGATCAAATTACCAGTACATTAGCCTAGACTCAATGGAAAAATTCCTACATCAAATGGCATCTCTTTCTCTATAGGAATTGAGATGCATGTCATCTCACTTCCTATGATTTTCATATTCCTATAAAATTCCTATCCTATGAACCAAAGGAGGCCTCTGCTGGAGTAACTACTGTAGCTAGCAGTACTGCTGGTTCAGTAGTTTTCTTCAAGAAGCGGAATTCAACAAAGTCATGATGGTTCCTTCGTCCGAGCGGAAGTATTCACAGTGGGTAAGGTTGGGCCTGTGATTTGACGGCTCATTAGTAATTACTGCGGCGCAACGACCGGAGTGACTCTCCCTTGGAGTTCTGTGGGCATGGCAAGTGGACCAGGATGGTCGACGTCCCACATGTCGGCGAGCGGAAGTATTCTTTCCGATATCGAGGAGCAAGGAAACCGCGTGGTATAGTATCACTGGTGATTTATATTTATTTTTTATTTCTAATGAATGCTAGCGTTTCAACTCTTACGACGAAGGAGTGCCAAACACACGGCACGTGCTGGATGTCCAACACGTCAGCGAAAGGTGTGGGACACGAACAGCGTGGTAGAGCGTCTCCACTTCTGGGTCGGAGACCACACGTAGTAGTACTACTATACTAGTGGTATGAACGATACAAAGTGCGACCCGGAGAGAAAGACACGTCTAGTTGGAAGGTCTCGGGGCATACACGTAAACAAATATAAAACCTAATATGTGCCTCCAATTAATATAGTAGTAGTAGAGTACTTAGTCACGTACTCCATAACATCACCAGGCATTGCACGTACAACATTTAGTGGTAGTAAGAGACAAATGCCTATATGCCACGCATGTTCATACTATTTGTGCCTTTCTACTTCACTTACTGCGCTAATTACACAGGTTCGCACGTCCACAACTGGGTACATGTCCGTCTCGTAGTTCCAGTCCCACGTGTTCTTCCTATAGATGGAACGATCCTTGCATGACACGTGCACCTTGATGCTAGATGTCTCGCGTGTTGGCAAAAGGATGAACAAAGCTCACGTAAAAAAATAGAGTGGAAGAACATAGATTCCTGACGACCGAGAAGGAGCAAGGAACCTCGTGGTGGAGCGTCTGCACTCATAATATTTTATATTATTCAGCGATATAAAATCAACCAATCATCTCCACAGTGGACTGGAAGAGTACGAAACACGGCAGCCCAGTGTAGTTACATCATACTAGTACATGGCTAACCCACGCTATCACCATATTTCTTGGCTTCCGTACGACACCTATCTCTAGTAATCCAGCAGCCCGTATCGCTTCTCCTTCCTCGTCTCTCTCAAAGTGCGGTGGGCTGGCGTTTTTGCCGTCTATTAAGGTCGGTTAACTCATCACATGTTAGCGACATGCCAAGAGCATTCTAAAAAAATTCCTTTCACGTTCCGTTTTCAAAAAGAAAAAAAAATCCTTTCACGTACGAATTTGACTGTATGCTTTGAGCAACTTGCATGTCCTATACTGCTCCTGTTTGGATACTCTAACTTAGCTAGAGGTTAGACTAACTCATGACTAACCCTGAACTAACTGTAGCCAAAGAGGTGTTTGGGTGACAGGGTTAGATTGACAATAAATGCACTTGATGGAGAGAGAAAAGCACCTCTTGGGTGGGATATTTTTTTGGTGGGTTCGGTGCAACTTGCTCCAATTTAAACCCTCATGCTTGGATACTTTAGGGCTATTTGAGCCCCAACTAGCTCAAACTAACTCTAACCCATGGATCCAAGCAGGGCCTATGGCCAGCCTCGACGCGGAGCAGTCGCGTGCACCGGGAAGTGGCGCTCTCTCGGCCGTCGCGCCGCTTCAAAGCCGGCGCCAGTGAGAGGTCGCCTCCGCTCTGGCCGGGCATTAATGCGGCACTGACGCTCCAGGGCGACGCTGACCGTTTCACGCGGGAAGCGCGCGCTGGCAAGGGAGTATAGGTTTTGAACCGTTTCAGGTGTAGTACTGGTAGTTTGCAAAACTACTCAATTATTGCACTCAGTTTCCTAAGAAATTGTGTTAAAAAATGTTACTCCACAACCCGCTTCCCTTCTCCTTCCTCTTCCACCACCCGTGCACGTCCGCGGGAAGCGACCGGTCAACCCTTATATAGGAGTGCTAGCACAAAAAGATGCATGCATGACCACTAAAATTTCCAGATTAAAGCGCCGCTCCGGCGGGAGTATGGCGTATGTTGTTACCTTCGGCCGGGCCATGGCTACCGGGCGACGGCGACCAGAGAAGAGGCGGCAGGAGGGGAATGATCACCGATCAAATCTTCATGTCACCGCCGGTCTGCCCACGCGCCGACGATCGCCGCCCCCCGAGGACGCTCACTCGAATAGCAACGACAAGGACCCCTATGCGCCACCGGACAAGGTTGCGATGGACCCCCCAACTTTGGATTGGTTTTGGGGCCAGTACAATCTTTGTCTATGGAAGTCGCTGCCGCCGGCTGAGAAAGCCAGGCAAGTGGCGTTCAAGAAGGAGATGGCGAAGGAGGAAGCCAGGTACCAGGCGGCCTGTGAAGCCCGTGATGCCGCCTGGAAAAAGGAGGTGGCGGAGCTTTGGGGGTGGGCACGTCGTCGTGCCGAGGCGCTGTGTGGAGGTGGACCGATAAGCTCCAACGTGCCACCGACGAGGAGCTCCGGTGGGCGCCTAACGAAATGGCAAGATCGTTTGCACGCGTCCGCCAGCAAGAGGCAGATCGGTACGTCAAGCGCTGCGAGGCGGAGGAGGCGGAGTACTGCCTCCGCACTGGGAAGACGCCGTGCACCAGGGAGCTGCTGGCAAGGGGCTACCGGAATACTGGCCCCAGGAGGGATTATTAGTTTTAGTATTGTTCGTTTTCAATTTTATGCATTGTACCTAGTAGTTAAGTATCATCACGTATATGCGATGATATTATATATATATATATATATTCTGTGGTGAACTAATGAACAATTAATATATATATTATGAATTCCATTTTCTATCTGTTTTTGTATACTAATTTGAATATAGCTGTTATCATCCACATATAGAGAATGGAAAGCGTATATACACACATTGAAACAGAACATATAAGAACGGAAAATAGAGTACACACATTGAAACGGAGGAATAAACAGAGCAATACTATGATTGTTGTGTATTCATAGCTATCCGCGTGAAACGACTCAACAAAATAAAACGCGTCCATGAGACCATGACCAGCAGCCCTTGTCTACGGTAGCTCTTGGCTCTGCCTGAACTCGTGCACGCGTTCGTGCAAGCGGTCAACACGCTCGCGGTACATCTGGAGCGCGATCTCGAGCTGCAAGTTGGCTATTTCATTGGAGATCACCAGCTCAAGGATGCGACGGCCATGTTCCTTTACTGCGCCCAGGTGGACACCTGGGCCAAGGAGGCGGTCGAGCCTATGGACCAGCGCATTGGCATCCAGCGGGCCGCGGACAAGGCGAATGATGCCACCCATGCGAACGGCGCGACAGGCGTCCGGTGCAAGTACGGTGCGGCCGGCCTCTAGTGCAAGTACGGCGTTGAGGGCCTCTGCCGACTCCTGGCGAGGAATGGGGGTACTGACGGGACGTGTACCCAACTGCGATGCCGTGTCGACAGCAGGCAAGCACCGATGGATCCACTCTTGCTGTGCGGCACGCCGCGCATCTCGCTCTGCGGAGTTCCAACGGACTCGCCGTGCGGAAAGCCGCAGCCTATCGGCACGGACGCGCCTAGCTTGCTCTATGGCGCGGCATCGATCATGTTGTGCGGCGAGCTGCAGCCTGTCGTCGCTGACATGCCTATCTTGATCCGCGGTGCTCAAGCGCCATGCACCAAAGGTCTGCTCAACCCTGGCGATGAAGCGCATCACGGCGTCGTCGATCGCGTTGCCGGGGAGCGCCTCGACAGGCCATGGTGCCTGCTCGTTTTCCTCGTCGACGACGTTGATGGCAGAGGCGGTGCTTTAGTGGGTTGGCATGCTTGGAAAATGTGGATGTGCTACAGGCTACGCTTGTCGCCTCCGTGCGTCGCGCGCCGCCTAGGTTTATTGGCAATATCGCTGGGTGGCGGAAACAGGTGAGGAAATGGCAGGAAACGGTGGCGTGTTCATAAAACGCCATCAATTAATGGAAACTTAGCATAGAAGGAACATCGAGCTAGCACAAGAAGTAGATGATAATCAGATGAACACGGACCGCACTAGGGAACCCGTCGGTGATGAATTCATCAATCGCAAACGGTTGAATACTAGCAAGCGTTTGCCCACAACACACACGGCTTATTCCATCACAAACAGATCGGATGGATCAAATGTATGCCACGTATCGCACATTGTCAAAAAGTAATGCGGTAGACCTTCTTTAACATGTGTTAAAAAACAAAAAACAAGGACCTCGAGGTTAAATTAACTCATGGGATGGATCATCTAGGTCAAAGGTAATTTAATTTGAACGGGATGAGCCATCCCATCAGTTAATTTAACAACATGACAACTTTCCATCCAGTCAGCCATCTGATGGATGCTCCGGCCTGAGCACACTTAACTTGAGAGTTCTCTTAGATAAGCTACTGATGGAACAACTAGTCCTTGCTGATATAGGATGCCTCTTCGCATCCTTATGGCCAATAGATGTTGTGTAGACAGAGCATATCACATACGTCTTATTAGAAGCAATCGTTTGTGTTATTATTGGTGTTCGCACACATTTCTGATTACAGACCTGTTTTTCGCGTATCACACACATCTTGATTTATTGAATCGTTTCTGTTCTCTTGTCTCAACGCAAAAAGTTCATCCGAGTGAACCGCATGCCGTATATCGCACACACCTTGATATGGTTGACTGTTTCTTTTGTGTTGCCTAATCAAAAACAGTTCATCCGAGTGAATCGTAAGCCGTATATCGCACATGCCTTCATCTGGCTGCCCGTTTCTTTTGTTCTGCCACATCACAAATAGTTAATTGAACTGAACCGTATGCCCAGCATCGCACACGCAACTATAATCTGAACCGTGTTTGATGCATCCTCCATCGCAAACGTTTTGCACATTTTTGACGGTTTTTTACACCACCGTTTGTGATTAATGCATCACACACAGTTTCGTCGAAGGGTCTCTAATCGTAGTGTCGCGTTAGCAGCAACCTGCAGTAGTGGCAGGCATGATCAAGGTCTTGGCTGGGTGTCCTACCTTCGATGGGACGGACTACCCCTACTGGAAGAATAAGATGTGCATGCATCTTGAGGCAATTGACAATGATCTCTGGTACATTGTTGAAAATGGCGTTCCCTCCATCACTCCTTACGTGAACGCTGGTGATGTGAAGAGATTCAAGCAACTCGACTCTCAAGCGAAGAATATCATATGTGGCCATCTGAGCAAAGGACAGTACGACAAAGTGAGTGCTTTGGAGACAGCAAAGCTTATCTGGGATAGGTTGTCCAAGGTCAACGAAGGAGTCTCAACTCAACGTGACTCTCGAGTTGACATTCTTCGCAATTTCTTCAACCGCTTCAAAATACACGACAACGAAAATGTTCAGCAAACCTTCGATCGCCTCACTGACATCTCAAATGAGCTTCAAGCACTTGGTGCCACTGACATCACCGACCATGAGGTGGTGAAGAAATTGCTGAGATCGCTTGATTCCTCATTCGACACACTTGCACTGATGATTCAAGAACGTGGAGACTACAAGTCACTTGATCCTGCTGATATCCCCGAGAGGCTAAATACTCATGAGTTCCAACTTGCTGAGAAGAGAGACCTCTACAGACCCAGCTATGGAAGATCACGCGCACTGAAGACCAAGGCAGTTTCTGAATCTGAAGGAGAAGATTCTGATAGCAGCCTTGGTGATCCTGAAGAACTAAGCCAGGAGCTAGCAATGCTCGTGAGGAAATTCCAAAAGTTCTCAAGACGTGGTCGCTTTGGAAAATCTTCAAGAGGTGATGACATGAGATCACATTCCTCATCCCACGACTACAAGAAGAGGACTTGCCACAAATGCAAGAAACCTGGCCACTACATTACTGATTGTCCTCAATGGGTGAAGGAATCAAAGAAGAAAAAGTACAAGGATGATAGTTCAGATGACTCGAAGAAGAAGAAGAAGAAATCTTCAAAGTCCTCATCATCAAAATCTTCAAAGTCTTCATCTCACAAGAAGAGCAGTTCCAAAAAGGCTCAGACATTTATTTGCAAGGAAATGGACTCTCAAGCTGAATCAGAGGAAAATGAGGAAGACGAGGAATCTAAGGAGTCAGACTCAGGTGTGGCGAGCCTAACCCTCGCTATTGCTTTCGTTAGCAAGTCCATCTTCAACTCTGAGGAAAATGACTTCCCCAACACCGCTGAGGACGGCGACGATGACTATGCTCCAACCTATTGCTTCATGGCAAAAGGTGCCAAGGTACTCAAATATCCCTCCTCTGAATCAAGTGAGGATGAATCTGATGAAAATCTCAAACCTAGCTATTCCAAACTTGCTAAGATTGCCATCAAACAGAAAAAGGCTTTTGAAAAGGTTCAAAATCTGCTAGACAAATCGATGACATGTTGGGTGAGGAAATGGATCGCACTCAAACTCTGACTGAAAATCTCCAGCGACTTCAGTTTAAGTTTGATAACCTTGAGAGTCATCATAACACTCTCTTAGCCAATCATGAGAAGCTTTCTTATGAACATGAATCTGCTAATTCTTCACGTGAAAGTTCAAATGCTTCTATTGCTGCAAATTCTTCAACTGTCTCTGTGGTCACAAATTCTTCATTTGAGGATACCACAAGTATCACTGACAATGCAGGGTTGAAGGAATTGTATGTGACAGGCATGTACAAAAGCCTCAAAGGGCATCAGGCTCTTTGTGATGTGCTTAAAAAGCAGATCTTCAATAGGAACCCTAGGAAAGAGGGTATTGCTTTTGAGAGGAAACACAATGCTGATGGGACCTACTAGAAACCTGAGCGGTATCCCAAAACCTCATGGGTTGCTGCAGAAGGACCTCCTGCAGATCCATCCACTTTATCTGGCTTTACATGTGAATCTTCACATTCTTCTGATGAGCCATTTGACTCCAACTATAAACTGTTCAAAAATCAGAATGGTAAAATATTTGCTAGATATGTTGGAACTAACTGCAGGAACGGTCCCCCTATGAAGAAAATCTGGGTTCCCAAAAGGCGCCTTGAAAGTCTTCAGGTGAATGTCCTCATGACACCACCTGTAAAGAATAGGAACTCCATATCAAATTCTTCATATGGACCAAAGTCTTCATATGGATCCAAGTCCGCATATGGACCAAATTCCTCATATGGACCAAATTCCTCATATGAACCAAATTCCTCACGTGGATCAAATTCCTCAAATGGATCCAAATCCTCATATGATCATTATCGTGCTAATGCTTCTGTTTCGCAGGGAAAACCTAAGAGCTATGAATATGTGCATTATTCTTCAAATCATTATGTTCATAAGTCCTCGAAGAATTTCTTTGCTTATTCATATGCTTACTCTAACCCATCTTCTATGAAACAAAGTGCACTGGCTTCAATGCCACCTTTCTCTTATGGAGCTCGCAGAATGGTGAACTCTTTGCCACCCCTCCAGATGTGGGTGGTGAAGAAAAAGCACTAATCTCTTATGCAGGGTCAGGTCTCCAGACGAACTTGAACGTCTGATGAATTTGCTGGAGACCCGAATATGCTTGAAAGGACGCAAGCTAATCATGAAGAAATAAATTACTCATTTTCACGTCCTTATACTGCTATTTCTGTTGTACTGCTTGATGAAATTCAATATGATGAATTTGATGACATATTCTTCACTGATGAAGTATGTGAGTTTGTAAGATGCACTAATTTATCTGTAGGATGATCAACCCAAAGCTACTGAGTGGGTCCTCGATAGTGGATGTACAAATCACATGACCGATGACAAGATCTTATTGATGGACACTATTTTATCTTCGTCGCATCTGAAGCATATCACCTATGCTGACAAAGGCAAAAGCAAGGTAGTGGGTCTAGGTAGGGTTGCGATCTCAAAGTATCGACACATGGACAAAGTCATGCTTGTCGAGTCCTTAGGCTTCAACCTCATGTCTTTCTCAATGCTTTGTGATCTTGATATGGTTGTCGTCTTTGGCAAATATTGTTGCATTGTGCTCATGGAATCTGACAATTCCAAAGTCTTCGAAGGCTTTATGAGAGGAGACTTGTATGTTGTTGATTTCTCTGCAGGACCACAGCCTGCCACATGTCTATTTGCAAAAGCTTCAGAAGGCTGGTTATGGCATCGATGACTAGGTCATGCTGGCATGAGGAACTTACACACACTCGCGAAGAAGAAGCACGTCATTGGCATCGAGGGTGTCAAATTACTCAAGGACCATTGATACGTCTCCGTCATATCTATAATTTTTGATTGTTTCATGCCAATATTATACAACTTTTACATACTGTTGGCAACTTTTTATATGATTTATTGGACTAACCTATTGATCCAGTGCCCAGTGTCAATTCCTGTTTTCTGCATGTTTTTTGTATCGCAGATTATCCATATCAAACGAAGTCCAAATGCAATAAAATTTCACGGAGAATTATTTTGGAATATGTGTGATTTTTGGGAGTTGGAATCACCGCAAACAGAGGCCCACACAGCCCACAAGACACCAGGGCGCACCAGAGGCCCCTGGCACGTGGTGGTGGGTTGTGCCCTCCTCGAACGTCGGTTGCAGCTCTACTTCGGGCGCAAGGAAGCTTATATCCAGAAAAAAGGTGTTAAAATCTCAGCGCAATCGGAGTTACAAATCTCCCGGAATATAAGAAACGGTTTTCGGCCAGATCTGGGGAACGCAAAAACAGAAGAGAACAGAGAGGGAGATCCAATCTCGGTGGGGCTCCCGCCCCTCCGCCACCATAGGAGACCATGGACCAGAGGGGGAATTCTCCTCCCCATCTAGGGGGGAGGCCAAGGAAGAAGAAGAAGTAGGAGGGCTCTCCCCCCTCGCTCCCGGTGGCACCGGAGTGCCGCCGGGGCAACGATTGGGACGACGATCTACATCAACAATCTTGCTACTGTCAACACCAACTTTCTCCCCCTCTATGCAGCGGTGTAACACCTCTTCTCCCCGCTGTAATCTCTACTTAAACATGGTGCTCAACTCCATATATTATTTCCCAATGATCTATGGTTATCCTATGATGTTTGAGTAGATCTGTTTTGTCCTGTGGGTCAATCGTGATCTTGGTTGGTATGATTGTATATTTTATTTATGGTGTTGTCCTACGGTGCCCTCCGTTCTCGCGCAAACGTGAGGGGCCCCTGTTGTAGGGTGTTGCAATATGTTCATGGTTCGCTTATGGTTGGTTGCGAGAGTGACAGAAGCTTAAACCCGAGTAGGTGGGCTATGGCGTATGGGAGTAAAGAGGACTTGATACTTAATGCTATGGTTGGGTTTCACGACCTTAATGATCTTTAGTAGTTGCGGATGCTTGCTAGAGTTCCAATCATAAGTGCATATGATCCAAGTAGAGAAAGTATGTTAGCTCATGCCTCTCCCTCATATAAAATTACAAGAATGATTACCGGTACTTGTTATCGATTGCCTAGGGACAAATGACTTTCTTATTGACAAAAGTTATCCACTTTTATTACCTTGCAATTTATTCGTAGTTTTATTCTCGCAAAGTACTCATAGTTTTATCCTTGCAAAATAGTTTCATACTTGTTTCCGGTAAAGCAAACATCAAGTGTGCGTAGAGTTGTATCGGTGGTCGATAGAACTTGAGGGAATATTTGTTCTTTAGCTCCTCGCTGGGTTCGACACTCTTATTTATCGAAGAAGGCTACAAACGATCCCCTATACTTGTGGGTTATCAACCATCTGTGTGGAGCTTGTGAGGCTGGAAAGATGACCAAATCCAAGCATCCCTCGAAGACTATCATGACTACCAGTCGTCCTTTTGAATTGCTTCACATGGATCTCTTTGGCCCTACTCATTATGCCACGCTGACAAATGCAGCATCTCTATATGGCTTTGTTATTGTTGATGACTATTCTTGTTACACATGGGTGCATATCATCACTTACAAAACTGATGTGCAGGAAGTCTTCAAACTATTTTCCTCAAGGGCCTCGACGAACTTCGGTGTGAAGATCAAGCACATTAGGAGTGACAATGGGACCAAGTTCAAGAATACTGGTCTTGATGACTATCTTGATGAACTTGGTATTACTCACGAGTTATCTGCCCCCTATACTCCTCAGCGGAATGACATCATGGAGCGCAAGAACAGGACTCTTGTTGAGATGGCTCGCACTATGCTTGATGAATACAAGACGCCTCCTTGCTTCTGGCCTGAGGCTATTGATACTGCATGCCGCATCATCAAGAGGGTATATCTTCACAAATTCTTTGAAAATACCTCATATGAACTCCTCACTGACAAGAAACCCAATGTGAGTTATTTCAAAGTCTTCGGTGCTAAATGTTGGATTAGAGATCCTCATCACAATTCTAAATTTGCACCGAAAGCACATGAAGGTTTTATGCTTGTTTACGGGAAGGACTCGCACACCTACATAGTCTTCAACACCTTTCACCACAAGGTTGTTGAAACTGTAGTTGTGCGGTTCGATGAAACTAACGTCTCGCAAAGAGAGCACCTACCTCCTGTGCTAGATGAAATGTCACCAGAGGAATCCATCAAGTTCAAGGCTACTGAGGATGTCATACCCACTGAAGAATCTGCCGAAGAAGTCATTCCAGGATGTGAAGAAAATCATGCTGGTGCATCTGAAGAAAATGGCTCTGAAGAAAATGTTGAGCCCAATCAACGTCGTCAACCTGCTCATCCTCGCATTGCAAATGAAGTGCAGATTGAGAAAATCATCGACGACATCAACGCACCAGGTCCTCTCACACGCTCAAGAGCTTCACATTTGTCTAACTTTTGTGGGCACTTTACTTTTGCCTCTATCACAGAGCCCACCAAAGTTGATGAGGCATTTCTGGAGCCTGAGTGGATTCAAGCGATGCAAGAGGAATTACACCAATTCGAGCTCAACAATGTCTAGGAGCTTGGCAAGCGACCAGACCCACGCAAGCACAATATCATCGGTACCAAATGGATCTACCACAACAAGCAAGACGAAAATGGCCTAGTGGTGAGGAATATGGCTCGTCTTGTAGCTCGAGGCTACACACAGGTTGAAGGAATTGATTTCGATGAAACTTTTGCACCTGTTGCTAGACTTGAGGCTATTCACATATTGCTTGCTTATGCTAACCATCATAATATCATCTTATATCAAATGGATGTGAAAAGTGCATTCCTCAATGGTAAGCTTGAGGAAGAAGTATATGTTGCTCAACCACTAGGTTTTGAAGATCCTAAGCATCCTGACAGAGTCTTCAGACTCAATAAGGCCCTCTATGGCCTCAAGCAGGCCCCTCGGGCGTGGTATGATACTTTGAAGGAATTCCTCATGAAGAAAGGCTTCAAACCTGGTTCACTTGACCCAAATCTTTTCACCAAAACCTATGATGATGAATTATTCGTGTGCCAAATATATGTTGATGATATTTTCTTTGGCTGTAGTAACCAACGTTACAGTGACGAATTTGCCTATATGATGAGTGAGGAATATAAAATGTCTATGATGGGAGAATTTAAATTCTTCTTAGGTCTTCAAATTCGTCAACAATGCAATGACATCTTCATACCTCAAGAGAAATACCTCAAGGATGTGCTGAGGAAATTTGGCATGCAAGATTGCGAAGGCGTCAAAATCCCTATGCCCACAAATGGCTATCTATGCACTGATGAAAATGGTATAGACTTCGATCAAAAGTTATACCGCTCCATGATTAGCTCTTTATTGTATCTATGTGCATCTAGGCCAGATATTATGCTTAGTGTTTGCATGTGTGCCCGTTTTCAAGCTACACCGAAGGAATCACACCATAAGGCTGTGAAACATATTCTTCGATATCTAGCTCACACTCCAACACTTGGATTATGGTATCCCAAGGGCTCGGCTTTTGACCTCATTGCATATTCTGACTCTGACTATGTTGGTGATCAAGTGGATCGCAATTCAACATCAGGCACATGCCATTTCCTCGGACGATCCTTAGTATGTTAGTCCTCGAAGAAGCAGAGCTGCGTATCACTCTACTGCTGAAGCTGAGTACATTGCTGCTGGTTCTTGCTGTGCTCAATTGCTATGGATGAAGCAAACCCTCAAGGACTACGACATCAACATGAAGAACGTGCCACTCTACTGCAACCAAGAAAGTGCCATCAAAATTGCTCATAACCCAGTTCAGCACTCGAAGACTAAGCACATCCAGATTCGTCATCATTTTCTTCGAGATCATGTATTGAAGGGCGACATCTCCATCGAGCACATGAAAACTAAAGAACAGCTAGCGGATATCTTCACAAAGCCCTTGGATGAGAAGAGATTTAGCAAGTTGCGGTGTGAGCTAAATATCTTAGAATCTTCGAATGTTCTTTGAAAAGGACACACATCCTAACACTTATGCAAAACTGATGACTTAGATGTGCAACACACGAAGTAACGTTTTTCTTCAATCAATGAAGACTAACCCTCTAAGTGTGAAGAAATGAACGAAGAATTTGATTCTCAGAGCACTAGGACAATTGTAGGTGGCGACTGAAATCATCATTCTTATACGATGGGTCACGCCACCAACAAAAGTTGAAAATCTTCAAAATTGAGTTTTTCTTCATTTTGCAAATTCTTCAAATTTTCAAATTCCTCTATTGGTCAAATTCTTCAACTTTACAAAGTCTTCATCCTTTTCGATTGGTGTTCTTCATTGACTATATATATATATATTTGAGTTTTCTTGTCCTCAACAGCATTCACATATTGCTAATTCTTCAAGTTGATTTTTCTTCTAAGTGGATGTGATCGGACCCTTTCTCCTCTATGTTAAACTCAACCCAGTCTGTTCACAAATTCTTCATGTGCGTTCTATTTGAAACCCGTTCAAAATCTTCACTGTGTCCTTGTCAGTTGAAGAATTTGCGAACGAAACATTAGAATTTCCTTATCTGAATTTTTGGCTTTTTCCGCTCAAACTGTTCCGCATCCCACCATACGATTAAACTAATCACCCACGATCTCCACCTCTCTGCACGTGGGTGACACATGTCTCTAGGATGGCAAGGGTCAGGGGCATGTTCGTCCAATTTCTTCGGACGGGCAGTTTTTTACCGTGGCTATAAATACCCACTCCCGTCCTTAGACCTCATTTACTCCGCTCGACCTCTCCTCGCTCGAGCTCTCAGACCTAGCACCGCCGCTACACTCCATCATCACCGGTGTGGAAGAGCTTCACTGCGTCGACCTCATCGCTGTCGTACTCGCACTGACCGCAGAAATCTTCACTCCGCCACCGCCGTAGCTGTCTCTCACCGCCAAGTTAGGGCATGGGAGATCTGAACGGACGAACTTCTCCACTTCCACTCCCAGTTTGTCGTGTTCTTCATCAAGGGTAATTAAAATCTAATTTTACTGCCCTACTTTGATTCAGATGATTTCCACAAAATCTTCAAAAGGTGTTTATTCTTCAACTTCCGTATCCTTAAACACCCAGTTGCATCTGTTCTTGATTTGTTTCTCTAAGCTATGTTTTTCTTCAAGATTCCTCAATTGTGTGGATTTTCAAATCTAAACAACTCTGGAACCTAAGTCAAGACCGCTTAGTGAAATTCCTCAAGACACCCATGGTCAAATTCCTCAAACTTGATTCTTTTGAAAAATATCTAAGAACGCATATGACCTCTCCAAATTCTTCCCACCTATACTCTGTTCACAGGTGCAAAATGTCTGCTGCTGAATCACTAGGTTCTCATCAACTTAACTCATTTACAACGTTCCTCAAAGATAAATTGCATACTTCCTCAGAAACCTCAATTGTTCAAAATCCTCAAGTGAAGAAAATGGTTGATGGTAAAAGACCTCAGATGGGAGGAAAGAGACCAGAGACAAACACTGCTTTTGAAATCCCTGATGACATTGTTGAGTATTGCACACCTGATGAAGCCACGCATGGAAAAGAAAACAATAATCAGCGCAAAGTGTGCATACAGAGGATTGAGAGGAGATGGGCAAGGGAATGGAGGGAATATCGGTATGTTACTCCAAAGTACATGAAGAAATTCGTTGTACACCCTCCATGCCCAGGACCTCCATGGCTCCAGGCCAAGTAGCTGATCCCTCAAGCATCAGACAAGGTGAGGAATTTCCAAAAGAATGGGCCAAGCTCCAAGCCAAGTTGGCTAAATTGGCAAAGGAAGCAGTGAAGAAATTCAATGAAGATTCTGCTGCTGCTGCCGAGGCCTCTGCTAGCAAGCCCAAGAAGGCTTTGCCAAAGAAATCAGCTGTGAAGCCGAGTTCCTCAACAGCAATGCCCTCATGGCCAAGTACAAAGCACTCATGGCCAATTCCTCAAGCAACCTCTTCAAGGGTAGCTCCAATTCCCTCTGTTGCCACAAAATCCTCATCTTCTGCTGCAAAGTCCTCAACACCTGTGCATCTTGCCACGTGCCAACATACTACAAGAGTCTCTATTGCTTCAGGAGCATCTGCAAGTTCCTCAGCTCCACCATAGTGCTCAACTGGCCCATCCTTGTTGAAGAAAAAGGCCACTGCTGGACGTGGCTCGAGGCCAAGTCCTCACAAGAAGCAAGTTGCTTTTCAAGTCCCGTATGATGACGATGAAGCTGATGATGAAGAACATGCTGAGATAATCAGAGACATGCAAGAAAGGGCCACTAGAGCCAAAGGCAGTGCTGTGCCTCTCATGTTGGATCCAAAGAAGATCCTTGAGTTCATTGATCTATGGCACAAGGATCCGAACACTCATCTGTTTGACTTGAACCTCACTTATGGTCAAATTCACATGTTAACGGCCTTCATCAATGAAGAAAAATCGAAATTTGAGAAGGCCAGACAAGTCAAGAAGGCTCAGTACAAGAAGGAGCGCTTTCTAAATAAAAATGTTGTAAACATGTCTCCTGAAGAACTTGTGGCTCTGCAAAAGGAGATCAAACACCTCAGTGATGAATTTGACAAATACCGTGCAGATTGGCTAGGTGCCAAAGTTAGATTCGCCAGACTCTCCAACTCCCTCAAGCTCAATGTTGCAACCCCATCGCAATAAGAAATTTCTCAGGCTGAAGCATCTGCTTAGCCTACTGAAGAAAATGCTAGCATAGCTGATGAAAATCAGACTGTTGATGATACTGAGAGTACCAGGGCTGCTGAAGAAATTCCAGCTCCTGAAGAAACTACCAGGACAACCACCAATGTTGCGCCTGAAGAACAACCCAGGCGAGCTGAAGAATCTGCTGCTGCGCCTGAAGAATCTGAACATGCCAGGGAAACTGCATCAGTTGTGCCTGAAGAAAATGAACCCACTTCATCTGCTCCTCCTGCCAAACCATCTAAGATGAAGAAAGTCACTCTTCCTTATGCATCAGAGGTGAACAAACCCAAGGCTATGGAGAAGGTAGCTGTGAAGAAAAGGAAAGCATTAGCAACTTCAGAGTCTTCAGCTCCCAAGAAAGTGAAAACTTTGACAAGTTCCTTCACTAACCCCATTGATGCTGGGAGAAGGTAGCTGTGAAGAAAAGGAAAGCATTAGCAACTTCAGAGTCTTCAGCTCCCAAGAAAGTGAAAACTTTGATAAGGACAAGGTATTTGAGCACCTTCAAATTCCTCATGTGGATATGGAGTCTCTCCCGTGCTTCCAACCTGTCCTGAGTGTTCTTCATGACGCTGGGTGTCATGGAATTGTCACGACAGATGTCCTAGTGTGAGGACTTAGTCATGGAGCCATCGCAATGAAGTTAGCTTAAAGGGGTTAAACAGGACAAAGGACACGAGGAGTTTATACTGGTTCGGCCCCTTGCGGTGAAGGTAAAGGCCTAATCCATTTTGAGGTGGTATTGCTAGGGTTTCGATGACCAGGGGGCGAAGACGCTTAACCTAGCTCTCGAACTGTTGTCTCTTGTCCCTAAACCGCCACCGGGTCGTCCCTTTATATATACAGGTTGACACCCCGCGGTTCACAGAATACCGGCCGGCTCATAAAAGTGTCCGTCTCGGTATCTACTCTTTCCTATCTTACAATACAAGTCATACGCCTATGGCGGTTTATGTCTATGGGCCCTAACCCGCCACTAGGCTTTGGGCCTTCTTGTTAAGTCTCCTTCATAAGTTGCCATCTTCTATGTCTTCATGGGCTTCAATACTGGTAATCATCATGAGTATAATCTGGCCCCTCCTGGGCGGTTTATACTCAATAGTTATATCCCCAACATTAGGCCCCAGGTTGATTTGAACTTGTTCACATCAATCTTCAACACTTAGAAAAATCCCTCCTTCATTACCTTCGCGAAACTTATAACTCGCTATGACGTCATCTTCTGGAATCATGATAACCCGCCGTGACGTCACTTGCCATCAACTTTACACAGAGCCCAAATCTTTAAATGTATCCCCTTTTCTTTAATGAATCTCTGAAAATCGAGGCGTCTGCACGTCTACAGATTCGTTTTTTAACCTCCTCGATTCCCGCGCTTGCCACTTATCCATTCGCCTAATAAATAGGATGGGGTCCCTTTCACTTCCCCCCCGTGCCTCTTCGCCTCATCGTCTTCCTTGCGTCGCCCTAGCGCTTCGAGCTCCGCCGCCGCTGTTGAACTTCGCTTCTGCTTCAACGCTGGCCGCTGCATCAACCTGTTCGGACCATACTCCGCTCGCACACCTCTGCCATTCAACAGCTTCAGTAAGTTCTTCTTCCTCCTCTCCGTAGATCTGTTTAGGGTTCACACTAGCTCATGGAGGTTTGGCGTTGTTCTTCACCTGTTCTTCACCGTAGCATAAATGGCAGATTCAAACTTGATATATTCCTGTGTGGTAGCAGTAATAGCCCTTCCTTTTGCATCACATCATCTCTTTTATGTAGAAAGCCCAATCTGGAACTTCCTAAACTGTTCAAGTACCAATATTTAGGTCTGAATATTTTCCTTTTTCTGACACACGGTAGATCCAAAATTGCGACATCAATCTGCGAAAACTGTTTTTCATCACTTAGTCTTCAGATCTATACTTTGAATACCTGTATAGGCGGTTTAACTCTCAAAATCATAATCCGCCAGGTACCATTAGTCCCCTCTTAAACCGCCAATTGCTCATGTATGCAACTTGATAACATCAATCTCCGGTTTAACACTTTAGCACGCTTCAACACTTTATGTCTTTTAACTTTTAGCGGATTAACCATGAATCTTAAACTGGCACAAACCTTCTTCCAAGTTATCGAATAAATGGCCAAATCCTTTTATTCCTGCAACTGGGTTCAATCTCGGGTTACAGAAGAAAGGCTGAACATGTTTGTTGCTACTGGCGCTTTAGCCAAAAAGGAAGTCATCCACTGGAGAGTCCCTGGTTCTGAATGTCCTCCTGAGCCCAAGGAAGGAGAAGTGGTCATTTTTGCTGATCATCTGAGTCGAGGATTTAGCCCTCCCGGATCAAAAAAATTCCTTGATGTGCTTCATTTCCTCCAGCTTCACCCTCAAGATATTGGACCGAACTCGTATCCAATATTTGCAATTTTCAAGTGTTCTATGAAGCTTACATGCAAGAGGAGCGCACGGTAGAATTGTTCAGAGATTTCTACTATTTAAACCGCCGCACAGAATTTTTGGACGGGCCCAACACTGAACTTGGCGGGGTATCCATCCAAAAGAGAAAAGATGTCAGCTTCCCTCATGCCAACCATCATAGCCATCCTAAAGACTGGAATCAAACTTGGTTCTATTGCCGAGATGCATCTCCAGCTGATGAAAATCCTCTGTCTGGTTATCGTGCTCACCGGCTTAGCAGTACACATCCACTCCCCCAAAGACTCAGCGCAAAGGAACGAGCCAAATATGCGCCACAGCTCTCAATGCTCAGAGCCTTTGTGGAAATTGATTTAACAGGCGTTGATTTCGTCGGTTGCTGGGTGTCCTGGAGTATTTTACCCTTAAGCCGTCGCCCCGGTTTAATGTGTGAATATAAAGGGGACTTGGAAAATCCTCAACGCCACATTGACATTCAGCTCACTGATGCTGAAGTTACTGAAGCTGTCAAGAAAATGCTGGATATACCGGTGGCTGAGTGCAGCAAAACAGGACTTAGTCCTTTCTGTGCTACAAATAAACCGCCAGCTGTAAGAACTGCTTAACTCCTGCTTACTCCATATTCTTAATACTCACTTATGATCTTTTCAATTTTTAACAGGGTGATGATCCATTCTGGAAAAAGAAGCCGCGTGATAAACCGACCAAAACAGCTCGCCCCAAGACCAAGTTCCACAAGAAGCCTGCCAAGAAGAAAACCGCCGAATCCACAGAGTTGAACATCGATGATGACCTTGATAACCCGGAGTCAGAGGTAGAACTTGATTCTCTTGGCTCCTTTTTCATACACCTCATTGACAATGATCATTATCAGGATGACGCTGAGGCTAGCCATGCTTGTGACGTAGAGGTAATTATTCTTTCCTCCGGCTTAGATCCTCTGCCAACGCAGAAAACCCGTCAAGCAAACCGGAAAGTAAGATTTTCACACCCTCTAGCTTACTTGGATCCAAACTTTCTTTTGAAGAAATAGCAACACGAAGCTCGCCGCACAACCCGGCATAGTGGCCAGGTGGTTACTTCCTCTGGTTTACCCAGAGGTCTCTTATACTTCTGACACACATTATCCAAAGGCGGGTTATTTCCGATATCCTCTTAATCTGTCTGATTCAAATTATCAGGGAACTTCCCATTCTTCCTCTGGCGAATCAACAGGGACGCAAATTCCAACCCTTAAAACAGTTCCTGGGTGAGCATATTTAACTGACCCTTCATATCTTATATTTGATCTTTATACTGACCTAATCTACACTTATTATTTTCAAGGCCCAAGCCAGAGCCAGTAAAAGGGCCAAAGTGAATAAACCGGCTGTAGACCCTATTCAATCTGAACCGGAAAAGACCCCTAAACCGTCTAACCCAAATGCTGAAAACCTTCCTGATGACCCGCCACTGCAAGATCATGAAACTGAAGTTGAACGTATGGAAGTTGATCCAATGATTCAAGCTGATAAACCGCCAAGCCCAACTAAAACCGCTGATGACAAAGCTGACGATGTTGTGATTACTGGCTTTGGTTACACCACCCCTGGCAACCCCATTGCTCTGTCAAAACACAGTGCCGAAGAAGAAATCTCTGTTGTTGACAAGGGCAAGTGGAAAGCGGACTTGGAAAGCTATACCCACCTCAGCGCCCAAGATATCAATTCTGGGTTTTTAAACCGTTTGTACACAAGCCGTGACTATGAAGCCGGTTTAGTGAACATGATGAAGGAGCAGTATGAGTTAATTGCTGTTAACTCTGCATAAATATTCTTCCCTTAGCTGCCAAATTTATTGGACATGATAGAATGTTCTGTAAATTTTCAAAAGCCGTATGGATCAACTCCCGTAGCCCCCAAGGGCCGGTTTATATTGTCAATATGAACCGGGACTTGCAGAATAACAACTCTTCAATTTTGCATGTGTAGCCCCCAAGGTCTGGTTTATACTTTCATGATAAACCGGAACTTGAGTATAATAACTCTTCAAGTTCGCCTGTGTAGCCCCCAAGGGTCGACTTAACAAATATGTTAAGTTGGGACTAATTATGCTGTAAGGCTCAAAATTCTTGTTCAAGACCTTTGTAAACCGGTTGACCACCGAGCTGATAGTGGAAGAATAATCCATAGTTGTAACTAGAGCAATAATGCATTAGCCCCCAAGTGCCAAGAATAATACTTGTATTGAGCGTGGGACTTGTAAAAAAATTGTGAGAAGAAGCGCATTGCTTTTGAGTTCGATTTGAACTAACTAGTTTCCACGGTTCTCCAAGAACCTCTAACCGCCGCACCGATCATTCGGGGGGGGGGGGCACTGCGAGACTCTTCCTTTCCCTACGGCACTCGCTTGAAGGACTCGAAAGCTGACGACATTAGCCCCCAAGTGCCAAGAATATGACTTGTTATGTGCTTGGGACTTTGAATATGCACTGTCATCTCATAACTTTCTTGTTTTCCTGCAGGCTGAGTTTACCAAGAAGGAATCTCAAATCGCCGACCTCCAAGAAAATATAAAATCACAGCAAGCAGAAACTTCCAAGGCCAAGGATGAACTGACCAGTGCCTTAGCAGCAATGGAAAAGCTGAAAGAGAGCTTCAAAAATGAGCGGGCAAGTTGGGATGCAGAAAAGACAACTCTGCTAAAGAGGGCCGACGAAGCTGAAACAACCCTTAATCCGGTGGCAGAGGAGCTAACTGGCTTGAAGCAGCAAATAAATGCCATGACTGCCGCCGTTTTTGGTAAATAGCTTCTTCATAATCTTTAAACATGTATTATCCCATAAACTGGCGGTTTACCGACGTTTGTGATGATGTAGGATCTCGCATTGCTCATCTTGGCTCGGATATGCAGAAGAAACTGAAGGCTACCTATACACTTATAGAGCAATTATATACCGGTGCACAACGGATCATCTGCATAGCTTCCCATAACAAGCCGCTCCCAACTTTGATCAAGGAAACATTAGAGAGGCTGTCGATGATGCCTGCCCGGATTGAAGAGCTAAAGAGATCAGCTGCGAGGGCAGGTGCTCTTACCGCACTAACTCGGGCCAAGGCTTGGATACCTGATCTTGATCCGGCAGATGTGGGAAACAGCTATCCGAGCATAAAGGAGGACGGGTCAGAGTTTGATAATGAAGACCTCAGAGCCTTGATGAAGGAAATGCGCCCATTGGCTAGCAAATTGGCTGAAGAGACCGATATTTCTCATTATCAGTCGATTTATGATGCCAATAACAAGAGAGTTAATGCGCCAACCTATGATGCTCCAACTCTTATTCCTCCAATCCGTAAGCATACCTATGCCCCTGATGTTGATCCCTCCCCACTTATAAGTGATGAAGCTGTATTCAAAGCCTTAACTAGGATTGATTGGACAACCATTGACTTCCAGCCACTGGGTAGAGAAGAGGAAGATGAACCGACGCAGGATGATCCGGAACCTTCAAGTCAGCCCGGCCAAGATTCATAAATCGGGCATAAGCCGTTGACCTCCAACATCTGCTTTTCTGTAAGACTTGTTGAATACAGTTATTAATTTGGGCACCGAATGCCTTGTAATAGGCTAGCTTAAACTCTTGATCTGCTATGCCATCGCGCATATTTGCTTTGCATGACACTGCTATTCCGCCATGTTTAAAATATGCCACATATGCTTATGATATGAGCAATTTGAATATGTCTCTGCATTCAATAGTGTAAAAAGTGTCATGGCGGTTTACCGCTGGACGGGTTATCATGCCCAATATATAAAGCTATGGAGAAATAATCATAACTTATAACCAAAGCTGGACTTAAGAATAACCATATATTTGAGCATATAGCATACCTGTGATATTTGATCACACTGTTGGTTCATCAATCCAGTGTAATAAGGGTGGTAACCCAAAATTTGAGCACTGGTAAGTATATATTGCCGGCTTATGAACAAAACCAGGCCGGGTTAATAAACATCGGATATCATCTTACCTTATACTGGCGACTTATGTCAAAAACCAGGCTGGGTTAATAAACACCAGATTTTAGTTTCTCATGTACTGACGACTTATAGTCGAAAGCCAAGCCGAGTTAATAAACACCGGCGAATTGTGATAATAAAACCTTATAATCCTTATTCAATAAACCTCAAAAATTGTCGAATAAAAACAAGTGAAAAAACAAGGCTTTTCATGGGCTGCCAGGCCGAAAAATTGAGGCTTTTCATGGGCTGCCAAGTCGCTGAGTTAAACCATTTTACAAACCTTATAAGATGGACCTCGCTTTAACCAATCGTCGTTTTAACTTTGACAAGTTCAGGGTCTGCATAAGATTGACTTGTCAAACATTCGGCGGGTCATTCCAGGAATACCTGGGCGGAGTGGCTTACTTAAAAAGGCAGGATAACCCGGGGTTTTAGGTGAATACACCTGGCTTCCAATCCTGGCTTTTAAGCCTATCACAAGGTTTATAGCAACTCTGGTTCTTTAGAACAAAAGAGCCCCCAAGCAATATTTCTGAGCTATGCTCAATGGGCACCTATGTTTGAGTTGTGCTTTTGCAACAAACTCTCTTTGGTCCCTTTAATCTGGGTAGCAAGCCCCCAAGTGTTTTTGTGGCCGATAAGCCGGATCAAAGGGTAATCATAACTTCGCTCTATAAAACAGAAGCCCCCAAGTGACCAAAAACTCATTATTTAAGAGAAAACAACAGAGGGCCTGCTTTAACAGGGATGCCGGTTTTATTATATTGATCATAATATATACATTGTCAAAATATGTACGTCAGAAGAGCCGGTGGCTCAGGTGTAGTAAGGCCGAAGATGAGCAATATTCCAGGGCCGGTGGGTCTTCTCCTCCGACTTACGTGAGTCTTTGTGCTCTCGAACATCGATAAGCTAGTATGACCCGTTGTTCAGATTCTTGCTGACCACAAAGGGTCCTTCCCAAGGTGGGGATAACTTGTGCATATCAGTCTGATCTTGGATGAGCCGGAGCACTAGATCGCCTTCTTGGAAAGTTCTGGTTTTAACTCGGCTGCTGTGGTAACGGCGCAGATCTTGCTGGTAAATCACCGAACGAGCCGCTGCGATGTCACGCTCCTCATCTAACAGGTCAAGTGCATCCTGACGTGCTTTTTCATTGTCAGCTTCAACATAGGCCGCCACACGAGGTGAGTCATGACGGATGCCACTAGGAAGAACCGCCTCTGCTCCGTAGACCATGAAGAAAGGTGTATAACCCATAGACCTGTTGGGGGTGGTGTTAATGCTCCATAACACGGAAGACAACTCCTCCACCCAACAACCCAGCGTCCTCCGCAGGGGAACCATAAGACGGGGCTTGATGCCTCTCAAGATTTCTTGATTGGCTCTCTCAGCTTGACCATTAGATTGGGGGTGAGCCACTGACGATACATCAAGCCGGATGTGCTCACGTTGACAAAATTCTTTCATAGCACCTTTGGAGAGATTAGTGCCATTATCTCTGATAATGTTGTGTGGAAAGCCAAAACGGAAAATCACCTTCTTCATGAATTGAACCGCCGTGGCTGCATCACACTTACTGACCGGCTCTGCCTCTACCCACTTAGTGAACTTATCAACCGCCGCCAAAAGGTGGCTCTTCTTATCCTTGGACCTCTTAAAAGGCCCAACCATATCAAGCCCCCAAGTTGCAAATGGCCAAGTGATTGGGATCATCCTCAGCTCCTGAGCTGGAACATTAGATCGACGCGAAAACTTCTGCAACCTTCACATTTTTTGACCAAGTCTTCAGCATCAGCATGAGCCGTCAGGCAATAGAAACCATGATGAAAAGCCTTGGCTACTAGAGATTTTGAACCGGCATGATGACCACAATCTCCTTCGTGGATCTCACGCAGAATCTCACAGCCTTCTTCAGGAGAAATGCAACACTGAAACGCCCCTGTGACACTGCAATGATGTAACTCGCCATTGACAATAGTCATTGACTTGGACCGCCGGGTTATTTGCCTGGCCAAAGTTTCATCCTCAGGTAACTCGCCCCGGGTCATATAAGCCAAATATGGAAACGTACAATCAGGGATTACATGAAGAGCTGCCACCAACTATGCTTCCGGGTCAGGAATAGCCAAATCCTCCTCTGTAGGTAACTTGACCGACGGGTTATGCAAAACGTCAAGAAAGACATTGGGCGGCACCGGTTTACGTTGAGAACCCAACCGGCTTAAAGCGTCCGCCGCTTCATTTTTGCGCCGATCGACATGCTCGACCTGATAACCCTTGAAGTGACCAGCAATAACATCCACCTCTCGTCGATAAGCCGCCATGAGTGGGTCCTTGGAATCCCAAGTACCAGAGACTTGTTGAGCCACCAAGTCTGAGTCACCAAAACACCTTACCCGGCTTAAGTTCATCTCCTTAGCCATCCGAAGACCGTGGAGCAAGGCCTCATATTCAGCTACATTGTTAGTGCAAGGGAACATTAAACAGTGAACATAACAAAATTTATCACCTCGAGGGGAAGCGAGAATAACTCCAGCCCCCGAGCCCTCCAATTGCCTGGACCCGTCAAAGTGAATAGTCCAATATGTGTTATCCGGCTTTTCCTCCGGTGCCTGCAACTCTGTCCGGTCATTGATGAAATCCACAAGTGCTTCGGACTTGATAGCTGTACAAGGCATATACTTTAACCCGTGAGGTCCAAGCTCAATTGCCCATTTAGCAACCCGGCCAGTTGCTTCCATGTTTTGGATGATATCTCCCAAAGGAGCAGAACTGACCACAGTGATGGGATGACCCTGAAAATATTGCTTAAGCTTCCGGCTTGCCATGAAAACTCCATACACAAGCTTCTGACAATGTGGGTATCTCTTCTTGGACTCAATAAGCACCTCTCTTATATAATAAACCGGCCGTTGAACCGGATATTCCTTGCTTGCCTCCTTTCGTTCCACCACAATAGCCACGCTGACAGCCCGAGCATTGGCAGCCACATATAACAGCAATGGCTCTTTATCAACAGGGCCATCAAGAACAGGTGGATCGGCTAACTGCTTCTTCAAGTCCTCCAACGCTGCATTAGCGGCATCACTCTAGACAAAGTTGTTTGTCTTTTTCATCATCTGATACAGAGGGATAGCCTTCTCTCCCAACCGGCTTATGAACCGGCTCAGCGCCGCAATACGACCCGCCAGACGTTGAACATCGTTGATACACGCCGGTTTAGCCAGAGAAGTAATGGCTTTGATCTTCTCCGGATTAGCTTCAATGCCCCTGTTAGACACCAGAAAGCCCAAGAGCTTGCCTGCCGGTACACCAAAGACACACTTGGCCGGGTTAAGCATTATCTTATAAACCCGGAGATTATCAAAGGTTTCCTTCAGATCGTCTATCAACGTCTCCTTCTTCCTGGACTTCACCACAATATCATCCACATAAGCATGAACATTGCGCCCAATCTGATAATGAAGGCAATTCTGCACACATTGCTGATAAGTCGTCTGGGCACTCTTGAGCCCAAAGGGCATAGATACATAGCAGAAAGCCCCAAAGGAAGTTATGAAAGCTGTCTTCTCCTGGTCCTTAACTGCCATCTTGATCTAATGATAACCAGAATAAGCATCCAAAAAACTCAACCGCTCACAACCCGTCGTAGCATCAATAATTTGATCAATACGAGGGAGAGCAAAAGGATCAGCCGAACAAGCCTTGTTTAAATCTGTGTAGTCCACACACATGCGCCAAGTGTCGTTCTTCTTAAGCACCAGCACCGGGTTAGCCAACCACTCAGGATGAAAAACTTCAACAATAAACCCAGCCGCCAATAGCTGGGCTACCTCCTCACCAATGGCCTTACGCCTTTCTTCGTCAAAGCAACGAAGAAACTGCTTGACTGGTTTAAACTTGGGATCAATATTAAGAGTGTGCTCAGCGAGTTCCCTCGGTACACCTAGCATGTCAGAAGGTTTCCATGCAAAGATGTCCCGGTTCTCACGGATGAACTCGATGAGCGCGCTTTCCTATTTCGGATCCAGATTAGCACTGATGCTGAACTGCTTGGACGAATCGCCGGGAATGAAATCCACCATCTTAGTATCATCCACCGACTTAAACTTCAAGGCCGGGTCATGCTCTGTGGTTGGCTTTTTCAAAGATGTCATGTTAGCCGGGTCAACATTATCTTTGTAAAATTTTAACTCCTCTGTTGCACAAACTGCCTCAGCACAGGCTGCATCACCTTCCTCGCACTCCAAAGTGATCTTTTGGCTTCCGTGCATAGTGATAGTTCCCTTGTAACCTGGCATCTTGAGCTGTAGGTAAACATAACAAGGCCTGGCCATGAACTTAGCATAAGCCGGCCGTCCAAAGAGGGCATGATAAGGGCTCTTGATTTTCACCACTTCAAAGGTCAATGTCAACAACCTGGAGTCATGATCATCTCCAAAGGCAACTTCTAGAGCTATCTTACCGACTGGGTACGCCGATTTACCAGGCACCACGCCGTGAAAACAGTGTTCGACGGTTTAAGATTTTTATCTGTCAACCCCATGCGACGGAAAGTCTCATAATAGAGAATATTGATGCTGCTCCCTCTGTCCATGAGTACCTTGGTGAACTTATACCCTCCAACCTGAGGTGCCACCACCAACGCCAGGTGACCCGGATTATCAACCCGGGGCTGGTGATCTTCCCGACTCCACACGATGGGCTACTCAAACCAGCGCAAATAACGGGGAATTGCCGGTTCAACGGAGTTCACCGCCCTCTTATGAAGCTTCTGGTCGCACTTGCATAAGCTAGTGGTGAAGACATGATACTGTCCACTATTCAACTGCTTCGGGTTGCTTTGATAACCCGACTGTTGCTGCTGTTGACTCCCCTGATAATTCTGCTGATTGTAACCACCTTGGTTGCCATGACTGCCTTGATTTCCTTGAAACCCAGAGTTAGAGCCGCCGTAACCCGGTCCATGAGAGCCGGACCCTGAACCGCCGCCTGCCCCATGACTGTCTTGAAAAAGATTTGAATTTTTGAACTCCTTCATGATGAAACAATCCTTCCAGAGGTGGCCGGATGGTCTTTCTCGCGTACCGTGCCTTGGGCAGGGCTGATTCAACAGCTGCTCAAGATTAATGCCTAATCCTCCAGTCTGTGGGGGCGGTTTACCCTTACGACGCTAGCCATTATTCTGCGTATTGGCGTTAGCTACAAAGTCCAAGCTATTATCAGCCTTGCGCTTACCATTGCCTCCCTGATTCATCGGGTTATGCTGCTGTCCTCTGGTGCTGTTGCTCTTCTTTCCCTTTCCCGGCTTTTCATCATCAGACTTGGGGTCCTTGGTACCATCAGAGTCGGCATATTTAACCAGAGCCACCATGAGTGTCCCCATGTCATTGCATTGACGTTTGAGCCGTCCCAACTTCTGCTTTAGGGGTATGAACCGACAATTGTTCTCCAGCATCAACACTACTGAGTCAGCATTGATGTGATCCGACGAGTGCAGGATTGTTGAGACCCGGCGCACCCAATGGGTTGTCGACTCACCTTCTTCTTGGACACAGGAGGCTAATTCCACAATTGACATAGGCTGCTTGCATGTATCCTTGAAATTCTGGATTAACCGGGCTTTTAACTCGGCCCATGACCCAATGGAGTTGGCAGGGAGCCCCTTCAGCCAAGTACGGGTCGTTCCTTCCAACATCAGGGGGAAATATTTAGCACATGCTGCATCGCTAACATCTAGCAACTCCATGGCCATCTTGTAACTCTCGATCCATGCTTCAGGAGGTAAATCGGCTGTATAGTTAGGCACCTTACGGGGACCCTTGAAATCCTTGGGCAGACGCTCATTACGTAGAGCCGGCACTAAACATGGCACGCCCAAATTCCCGAAGGTTACACCTGGCTCCACCGAAGTTGTCGACGAACCGGAGAAGGTTGACGGGCTGCATACTGTGCCGCTAATTCGGCCTCTCGACGGGCTCTACCTTGATCCACTATGTTCTGAGCATCAGGACCACCGCCCGCCGGGTTATGCCCACGCGGCGGGTTACGGTTCCGCGCACTGCTTGACACAGCCGGTTCATCCATATGCCTGCTGTAACTCCGGCTTGGGCGAGGGGTGGAATGAATCCTGTCACGGCTGTAAGAATAAGCCTGCTGCTGAACCAAAGCTATCTGAAGGAGCTCTCTAGCCCTCCGTGTTTCAACCGCCGTTGGAGACTCGCCTTCAACCGGGAGAGCCGCCAATCGTGATGCTGCAACGATCATGTTATCCAAAGGGTTAGAGTAATGACCCGGTGGCGTTTGCATGTGCTGCGGCGGGTTATTGTTCTGACGAAGATGCTCCATCGTGCGTGGCTGAACCGACGTACCCGTACCAGGCGTTTCGACCCGGTTTACCACTGCCGGGTTACTGGTTCCTGCTCCTGGTGTGTTAAAGAGATTTCTTGCCTCGTAAACCGGGGGCAGATGACTCCGATGCCTCCTTCTCATGACATCGTTTGAAGCGTTTTGATCTAGCATGAGCCGGTAAGACTCCAACTGAATCTGCTGTGCCTGATGATACGTCTCCAACGTATCTATAATTTTTGATTGTTCCATGGTATTATATTATCTGTTTTGGATGTTCAATGGGCTTTATTATACACTTATATAATAATTTTGGGACTAACCTATTAACTGGAGGCCCAGCCCAAATTGCTATTTTTTGCCTATTTCAGTGTTTCGAAGCAAAGGAATATCAAATGGAGTCCAAACGGAATGAAACCTTCGGGAACGTGATTTTCGGAAAAAACGTGATCCAGAGGACTTGGAGTGGATGTCAAGCAATCAACGAGGAGGCCACAACGCAGGGAGGCGCGCCCCCACCCTCGTGGGCCCCTCGTAGCTCTCCTGACCGACCTCTTTCGTCTATATATACTCATATACCCTGGAAACATCATAACAGGAGCCGAAACCCTATTTCCCCCGCCACAACTCTCTGTACCCGTGAGATCCCATCTTGGGGCCTTTTCTGGCGCTCCGCCGGAGGGGGCATTGATCATGGAGGGCTTCTACATCAACACCATAGCCTCTCTGATGATGTGTGAGTAGTTTACCTCAGACCTTCGGGTCCATAGTTATTAGCTAGATGGCTTCTTCTCTCTCTTTGGATCTCAATACAAAGTTATCCTCGATTCTCTTTGAGATCTATTCGATGTAATCTTCTTTTGCGGTGTGTTTGTCGAGATCCGCTGAATTGTGGGTTTATGATCAAGATTATCTATGAACAATATTTGAATCTCCTCTGAATTCTTTTATGTATGATTTGTTATCTTTGCAAGTCTCTTCGAACTATCAGTTTGGTTTGGCCTACTAGATTGATCTTTCTTGCAATGGGAGACGTGCTTAGCTTTGGGTTCAATCTTGCGGTGCTCGATCCCAGTGACAGAAGGGGAAACGACACGTATTGTATTGTTGCCATCTTGGATAAAAAGATGGGGTTTATATCATATTGCTTGAGTTTATCCCTCTACATCATGTCATCTTACCTAATGCGTTACTCTGTTCTTATGAACTTAATACGCTAGATGCATGCTGGATAGCGGTCGATGTGTGGAGTGATAGTAGTAGATGCGGGCAGGAGTCGGTCTACTTGTCACGGACGTGATGCCTATATACATGATCATACCTAGATATTCTCATAACTATGCTCAATTCTATCAATTGCTCGACAGTAATTTGTTCCCCACCGTAATACTTATGCTATCTTGAGAGAAGCCACTAGTGAAACCTATGGCCCCCGGGTCTATTTTCTATCATATTAATCTCCCGTCAACTAGCTATTTCTGGCGCCATTTATTTTGCAATCTTTACTTTTCAATCTATACAAAAAAATACCAAAAATATTTATCTTATTATCTCTATCAGATCTCACTTTTGCAAGTGGCCGTGAAGGGATTGACAACCCCTTTATCGCGTTGGTTGCAAGGTTCTTATTTGTTTGTGTAGGTACGTGGGACTTGAATGTGGTCTCCTACTGGATTGATACCTTGGTTCTCCAAAAGCGAGGGAAATACTTACGATAATTTACTGCATCACCCTTTCCTCTTCAAGGGAAAACCAACGCAGTGCTCAAGAGGTAGCAAGAAGGATTTCTGGCGCCGTTGCCGGGGAGTCTACGCACAAGTCAAGACATACCAAGTACCCATCACAAACTCTTATCCCTTGCATTATATTATTTTCCATTTGCCTCTCATTTTCCTCTCCCCCACTTCACCTTTGCCTTTTCTTCGCCCTTCTTCTATTCGTCTTTTCGTTTGCCTTAATGTCTTACTTGGCTCGTTTGCTTGTTTGGTTGGAATAATTGTGTATTTACTGCTAAACAGAGAACCTAAGATCTATGGATCCTCATCCGCTTGCTAATCTTTTTAAGAGATCCAATTATGATGAACCAATTGCTAGTGAGTTTTGTGCACTAGATTATCTTCATGAGGTTTTGCTTGAAATTCGTGAATCTGAAAATTGTGATGAAATTTATGAAGAGATTCACGATAGCTCCTTGAATAAAAAGCATGATTGCAATGATTTTACTATAAATTCTCTTGATGTCAACTGCTAATAATATGCAAAACCCTAAGCTTGGGGATGCTAGTTTTGCTATGTCTACTACCTATTGCAATGATCATGATTGGGGTGATTCTTCTTATGATCTTGAAAATTTATTTAAGCCCCATGATGAATATGAGATTGATAATAATGTTTGCAATAGTATTGAAAGTGGGTTTGGAAGAGTGTCAACTTTAGATCCCACATATTTGGATTTTGATCAATCTTATGAAGTTTTTGATAAAAGTGGGTTTGGAGAGGTCATGACTTTAGTTTATAATATTCCCACTATTGTGGAAGAGTGTCAACTTTGCATGCATGTGGATCATTTAGAGAATATGTTATGTGATAGCTATATTGTTTAATTTCAATATGATCTTACATGTAATTATTATGAGAGCGGAAAATATGGTTGTAGAAGTTTTCATGTTACTAAATTACCTCTCTTCATGTTGAGATTGCTATCGTCATTTTCTTCTTCCTTGCATATGCTAGTTTCTGCTTGCCTTGCAAATTTGTTTGCTTATAATATGCCTATGCATAGGAAGTATGTTAGACTTAGATGTGTTTGTCACGTGTTTCATGATGCTCTCTTTGCGCTTCAATTCTTGTCTTTCATGTGAGCATCATTAAAATTTTCAATGCCTAGCTAAAAGGCTTTAAAGAAAAGCGTTTGTTGGGAGACAACCAATATTTTTCCTTGCTGTTATTCAATAAATATTTGATCTAGCCTCGGTTTAGATTTTTTTTTATGTTTTAATTAGTGTTTGTGCCAAGTTAAACCTATAGGATCTTCTTGGATGATAGTTATTTGATCTTGCTGAAAATTCCAGAAATTTTCTGTTCATGAAAACAATTGTTTCAAATCACCGGAACGTGATAAAATACTGATTGCAATTGCAGTAGATCAATAAACAAATTATCTAGGTCGTCCTATTTTGGTAGATTTTTCTGAGTTCCAGAAGTTTGCGTTTGATACAGATTACTACAGACTGTTCTGTTTTTGACAGATTCTGTTTTTCATGTGTTGTTTGCTTATTTTGATGAATCTATGGCTAGTAAAAGAGCTTATAAACCATAGAGAAGTTGGAATACAGTGGGTTTAACACCAATATAAATAAATAATGAGTTCAATACAGTACCTTAAAGTGGTGGTTTGTTTTATTTCGCTAACGGAGCTTATGAGATTTTCTGTTGAGTTTTGTGTTGTGAAGTTTTCAAGTTTTGGGTAAAGATTTGATGGATTATGGAACAAGGAGTGGCAAGAGCCTAAGCTTGGGGATGCCCAAGGCACCCCAAGGTAAAATTCAAGGACAACCAAAAGGTTAAGCTTGGGGATGTCCCGGAAGGCATCCCCTCTTTCGTCTTCGTCTATCGGTAACTTTACTTGGGGCTATATTTTTATTCACCACATGATATGTGTTTTGCTTGGAGCGTCTTGTATGATTTGAGTCTTTGCTTTTTATTTTACCACAATAATCCTTGCTGTACACACCTTTTGAGAGAGACACACATGATTTGGAATTTATTAGAATACTCTACGTGCTTCACTTATATCTTTTGAGCTATATAGTTTTTGCTCTAGTGCTTCACTTATATCTTTTAGAGCACGGTGGTGGTTTTATTATTGATCTCTCATGCTTCACTTATATTATTTTGAGAGTCTTAAACAGCATGGTAATTTTCTTTAAATGTGAAATTAGTCCTAATATGATAGGCATCCAAGATGAGTATAATAAAAACTTCCATATTGAGTTCATTGAATATCGTGAGAAGTTTGATACTTGATAAGTGTTTTGAGATATAAAGGTGGTAATATTAGAGTGTGCTAGTTTAGTAATTGTGAAATTGAGAAATACTTTTGTTAAGGTTGGCAAGTCCCGTAGCATGCACGTATGGTAAAAGTTGTGTGACAAATTTGACGCATAAGGTGTTCTTTTATTGCTTTCCTTATGAGTGGCGGTCGGGGACGAGCGATGGTCTTTTCCTACCAATCTATCCCTCTAGGGGCATGCGTAGTAGTACTTTGCTTCGAGGGCTAATAAACTTTTGCAATAAGTATATGAGTTCTTTATGACTAATGTGAGTCCATGGATTATACGCACTCTCACCCTTCCACAATTTTCTAGCCTCTACGGTACCGTGCATTGCCCTTTCTCACCTTGAGAGTTGGTGCAAACTTCGCCGGTGCATCCAAACCCCGTGATATGATACGCTCTATCATACATAAACCTCCTTATATCTTCCTCAAAACAGCCACCATACCTACCTATCATGGCATTTCCATAGCCATTCCGAGATATATTTCCATGCAACTTTCCACCGTTTCGTTTATTATGACACGCTTCATCATTGTCATATTGCTTTGCATGGTCATGTAGTTGACATTGTATTTGTGGCAAAGCCACCATTCGTAATTTTTATACATGTCACTCTTGATTCATTGCATATCCCGGTACATCGCCGGAGGCATTCACGTAGAGTCATATTTTGTTCTAAGTGTTGAGTTGTAATTCTTGAGTTGTAAGTAATAAAAGTGTGATGATCATCATTATTAGAGCATTGTCCCATGTGAGGAAAGGATGATGGAGACTATGATTCCCCCACAAGTCGGGATGAGATTCCGGACTAAGAAAAAAAAATGAAAAAAGAGGCCAAAGAAAAAAAGAGAAGGCCCAAGAAAAAAAATGAGAGAAAAAGAGAGAAGGGACAATGTTACTATCCTTTTTCCACACTTGTGCTTCAAAGTAGCACCGTGATCTTCTTGATAGAGAGTCTCCTATGTTGTCACTTTCATATACTAGTGGGAATTTTTCATTATAGAACTTGGCTTGTATATTCCAATGATGGGCTTCCTAAAAATGCCCTAGGTCTTCGTGAGCAAGCAAGTTGGATGCACACCCACTTAGTTTCTTTTGTTGAGATTTCATATATTTATAGCTCTAGTGCATCCGTTGCATGACAATCCCTACTCCTCACATTGACATAAATTGATGGGCATCTCCATAGCCTATTGATTACCGGCGTCAATGTGAGACTTTCTACCTTTTTGTCTTCTCACATAACCCCCATCATTATATTTTATTCCACCCATAGTGCTATATCCATGGCTTGCGCTCATGTATTGCGTAAGGGTTGAAAAGGCTGAAGCGCGTTAAAAAGTATGAACCAATTGCTCGGCTTGTCATCGGGGTTATGCATGATGAGAACATTTTGTGTGACGAAATTGAAGCATGGCCTAACTATATGATTTTGTAGGGATAAGCTTTCTTTGGCTATGTTACTTTGATAAGACATAATTGCTTGGTTAGCATGTTTGAAGTATTATTGTTTTTATGTCAACATCAAACTTTTATCTTGAATCTTTCGGATCTAAATATTCATGCCACAATAAAAAGAATTACATTGAAAATTATGCTAAGTAGCATTCCACATCAAAAATTCTGTTTTTATCATTTACCTACTCGAGGACGAGCATGAATTAAGCTTGGGGATGCTTGATACGTCTCCAACGTATCTATAATTTTTGATTGTTCCATGCTATTATATTATCTGTTTTGGATGTTCAATGGGCTTTATTATACACTTTTATATTATTTTTGGGACTAACCTATTAACCGGAGGCCCAGCCCAAATTGCTGTTTTTTTTTGCCTATTTCGGTGTTTCGAAGGAAAGGAATATCAAACGGAGTCCAATCGGAATGAAAACTTCGGTAACGTGATTTTCGGAACAAACGTAATCCAGAGGACTTGGAGTGGACGTCAAGCAATCAACAAGGAGGCCATGAGGCAGGGAGGCGCGCGTGCCCCTTGGGCGCGCCCCCACCCTCGTGGGCCCCTCGTAGCTCTCCTGACCGACCTCTTTCGCCTATATATACTCATATACCCTGGAAACATTAGAACAGGAGCCGAAACCCTATTTCCACCGCCGCAACTCTCTGTACCCGTGAGATCCCATCTTGGGGCCTTTTCCGGCGCTCCGCCAGAGGGGGCATTGATCACAGAGGGCTTCTACATCAACACCGTTGCCTCTCCGATGATGTGTGAGTAGTTTACCTCAGACCTTCGGGTCCATAGTTATTAGCTAGATGGCTTCTTCTCTCTCTTTGGATCTCAATACAAAGTTCTCCTCGATTCTCTTGGAGATCTATTCGATGTAATCTTCTTTTGCGGTGTGTTTGTCGAGATCCGATGAATTGTGGGTCTATGATCAAGATTATCTATGAACAATATTTGAATCTCCTCTGAATTCTTGTATGTATGATTTGTTATCTTTGCAAGTCTCTTCGAATTATCAGTTTGGTTTGGCCTACTAGATTGATCTTTCTTGCAATGGGAGAACTGGTAAGCTTTGGGTTCAATCTTGCAGTGCTCGATCCCAGTGACAGAAGGGGAAACGACACGTATTGTATTGTTGCCATCGAGGATAAAAAGATGGGGTTTATATCATATTGCTTGAGTTTATCCCTCTACATCATGTCATCTTACCTAATGTGTTACTCTGTTCTTATGAACTTAATACTCTAGATGCATCCTGGATAGCAGTCGATGTGTGGAGTAATAGTAGTAGATGCAGGCAGGACTCGGTCTACTTGTCACGGACGTGATGCCTATATACATGATCATACCTAGATATTCTCATAACTATGCTCAATTCTATCAATTGCTCGACAGTAATTTGTTCACCCACCGTAATACTTATGCTATCTTGAGAGAAGCCACTAGTGAAACCTATGGCCCCCGAGTCTATTTTCTATCATATTAATATCTCGTCAACTAGCTATTTCTGGCGCCATTTATTTTGCAATCTTTACTTTTCAATCTATACAAAAAAATACCAAAAATATTTATCTTATTATCTCTATCAGATCTCACTTTTGCAAGTGGCCGTGAAGGGATTGACAACCCCTTTATCGCGTTGGTTGCAAGGTTCTTATTTGTTTGTGTAGGTACGTGGGTCTTGAACGTGGTCTCCTACTGGATTGATACCTTGGTTCTCAAAAACTGAGGGAAATACTTACGCTACTTTACTGCATCACCCTTTCCTCTTCAAGGGAAAACCAACCCAGTGCTCAAGAGGTAGCACCTGAGCATCCAAAGCGGCCCGCTCCTCGGCCATCCTAGTGTTTTCTGCGTTCAGCTCCTCCTTGGCCTGTGCTATCTCATCACGCAATTTTGCAACCGCCGCATTATGCTGATCCTGTTCTGCCGGGTTAACCACCGTTGTTAACAATGCTGTCAGTTTATCTAGCAAATCAGGTAAAGCCTGAGCCGGCGGACGCACAGGGCCTCCTGCCTCGGCTGCCGTCGCCGCTGCTGATCCAGAAATCAATGCCGCTGCAGTTGAAGAATGTTGTACCGGCTGTGTACCCGCCATGAAGATCGCAACCCGGTTCGGCGGCTCGCAGGGGTCTAGAATACTGTCGCCATCGGAACAGCCCCCAAGCCGGCCATCTTGTAGGTTGTACAATGACTCGGTCTCACCGGTGGATGACTCGCCATCTGAATAGATAACCGTCTCACCGTTAGATACCGATATAGATTCCGCACTGTTAATGAATCCCACAAAGGCACGCTTCATGGCGGGCTGAACTCGGGCAGGTCTTGCACGCTGAGCCGTCTCGATGATGTCGGTGCAGATGTCCAGCTCAGGGCCTGGTTCGCCGATCTTGCCAAAGAAGACGTGAATTCCGCCGAAGGGGACCCGGTACCCGTACTCGATTGAGCCGGCCTCGGGGCCCCAGCCCGCGTCGTTGATGTAGAGCTTGCCGCGACGACTCTTGGTCATTCGGCCCACAGCGTATCCCTTGAGCCGTTCAAAGTTGCCCTCTAAGAACTTGAAACCATCATGCGATAGCCCCACGGTGGGCGCCAACTATCGTGGAATTCCTCAGGCTGAAGCATCTGCTCAGCCTACTGAAGAAAATGCTAGCATAGCTGATGAAAATCAGACTGTTGATGATATTGAGAGTACCAGGGCTGCTGAAGAAATTCCAGCTCCTGAAGAAACTACCAGGACAACCACTAATGTTGCGCCAGAAGAACAACCCAGGCCAGCTGAAGAATCTGCTGCTGCGCCTGAAGAATCTGAACATGCCAGGGAAACTGCATCAGTTGTGCTTGAAGAAAATGAACCCACTTCATCTACTCCTCCTGCCAAACCATCTAAGATGAAGAAAGTCACTCTTCCTTATGCATCAGAGGTGAAGAAAACCAAGGCTACGGAGAAGGTAGCGGTGAAGAAAAGGAAAGCATTAGTGACTGCAGAGTCTTCAGCTCCCAAGAAAGTGAAAACTTTAACAAGTTCCTTCACTAACCCCATTGATGCTGTTCCTGTCTCTAGTGTGCCATCCAAGGAAATTTTTCCCTTTGGTGAGGAATATGTCATACCAGATGACACAGATGAAAAGAATCCTTCTGCTGCCTCTTCAGAGCAGTTGAATGAAGAAATTGAAGTGGATGACATCCCTTCAACTCCACTGGTATCATCGCCCATGCCTCAGTTCACTGCTGAAGAGGCAGGCGTTGAAGAATTAGAAGAAGATGATGAGGATGTGGACATTGATTCTACTACACCAGTTCTGAATAATGACTATTGGGAAAGACATCATCCCAATTCACCATTGACCACTTCTCTGCATCAAATTCCTCAGTCCCCTGTGCAAACTGAAGAAATTCATACGGGATCTGAAGAATGTTAAACTTCACTTCTTTCCATTCCAGAAGAAGTTCTAGCTACTGCAGCTGAAGAAACAAAGACCAAGACTGCTGCTATTGAAACTGCTGCTGAAATTCCTCAGGCTGTGGCTCCAGAGGTTGTGCGCCAAGAGGCTGTGAAGCCTTCAACTGTAAATCTTCACCCCAAGCCACTAAATCCTCATACAAAGAAGCAGAAAATCAAGGCTGATGATTTCTTCGCTGAGCAACATTTCTTCACGGATTTCAATCCATGTCACTCAGCAAGACTTCGCCGCAAGCGGTTCTAGACAACCAGTCAGATGAACTTCTATTCATCACTCTTATTTGATAAGGACAAGGTATTTGAGCACCTTCAAATTCCTCATGTGGATATGGAGTCTCTCCCGTGCTTCCAACCTGTCCTGAGTGTTCTTCATGACGCTGGGCTTTTGAACTTCTGCGCTGACATCTGCGACTGGAATGAAGAACTCGTTCTTCAATTCTATGCAACATTGCACCTCACTGGGAATGTGGATGATGTGATTCATGGGTGCTTGACTGAGAATATGCATTACAAAGCCCCGGCCTCTGAATTACTTCATGCCATGCTAGTCAGTCCTCCTGCTGAAGGTGCAAGGCTCATATATGAGGAACCTGAACTTTCAAATCATGTGATGCAAGTGCTGGTGAAGCCTTTGAAGGCTGGCCAAGCTCCAAGGACCACATTCCTCATGAAGGAATTGCTCTATGTGCCAAGGACAGTATATCGCACTCTGACCAAAACCCTCAGTCCAATCAAGGGCCACAACTCTGATGAAGAAGAGGTTGTTGGCATCATGAAGAATCTGTAGTTTAACATTATCCATGGCATTCGTATCAACTACCACAATTTCTTCATGAGGACTTTGGCTAATGCTGCTCTGTCACCGTTTGATTTGAAGCCCTATGCTCCCTGGATCATGAAATTCATCAGATCAAGGTCTTCAATTCATTACAAGGATGATTATCAAAATCATCTTAGCTATTTGCCTCCTATTAAAGTCCTCAAAGGGACTATTTCCTCAGCTGATGAGAAGGGCAAAGCTGCTATTATTGATGAAGGCACTCATCCATTGGATGGTCAGTTTTGCAAAGCTGCATCTTATTCCACCAATGATGACTCTGCAACTCAAGATTCTGAGGCAAAAGCTTCAAAGCAAAATCCTCAAGCCACTGCTTCACGAGTGATGACTGATCATGAGCTTCTCTTAAGTCTTCATGAGAAGGTCGATCGCAATCACAAGTGGGTCAAGCGTCAATTGGGCTCAATTCTTCAGAACATGACTGTCACGCAAAATACTGTGAACAAAAACCATTACTACTTGCATGAAGTCTTTGATCGCACCTGGGCCATATTGGCTCACCTCTACGGTGATGAAGATCTCAAGCAGATGGGCTTCCAACAGGACTTTGCCTGGTCTCAACCTCTTCGAAGAAATTCAAGAAGGTCAAAGTTCCTCAGCTCGTCCCCAACTCATATTCTTAATGACGGATGAAGCTGAAGACTTGAACGACATTGCGCCAGGCATACCTCAACGGATGACCCCAACAACGCTGGCGCTCCTCCATCAACATCATGATGATATTCTTCAGGGGCGTTAGTCCTCATTTTTCGTCCCTTTAGTCATTCGATGACAAAGGGGGAGAAATTTGAGTTAGTCTTCAAGCGGGTCTTATATATGGGCGTTTTTTTGTTAAGTTACAACTCTTGCTCTTCTGAGGTGTTTGCTCTGATGAATTGTAAACTTAAGTCCTATGGCGGTCTGATACTTTTGAACTGCTTTCTGCATGCTTATTTTCTCAAGTACCTTAATGCACGCATGCTGAATTTCGTCAGACAGCATATTTCATCATGCATTTCAAATTCTTCATATCATATGTTAAATGCGTGTATGAATTACAAGATATAGGGGGAGATCTCCATGATATTACTCTACAATGTGCATTTTCTATCCAAAGAAAATTCCTCAAATATGCACATCTTCAGGGGGAGTTCTTCTATATCTTGCAATCAGATTCCTCAATATCAGTATTTACACTTCATATGTTTATCACCATTGAAAACTTAACCTATTTGTCATCAATCACCAAAAAGGGGAGATTGTAAGTGCATCTAGTGCCCCTTAGTGATTTTGGTGTATTGAAGACTTATAGGATAAGGGACTAATGTGTTTGTGAGTGTACATAGGTTCTATAAGTCTATGAGGAGTTTGATATTTACGATGAATGTTGACCCCTAAAATTGAATGTCTTCAGTTGAAGACTCTGGTTTTCTTGAAGACTTTGAAAGTGATAAAATTGGTGTGACCTTGAAGACTTCGATATTGATGCGAGGATTATGAAGCGTGAAGACTTTTGTTTTCGTAGTTTCATTTTCTCTTTCTTGAGTCATAGGAAACACCGTACTGTTAAAGGGGGTCGAGGTAAAAGTAAGGAAACACTTTCCAAGTGATGCTCATCTCAAAATCCTACAACTACCCAATCCTTTTGAGTGAAGCCATTGGAAATCTCATACAGTTCAGTCAAATTCTCCAGTGACAGAGACGAAGATCTTCTGTTCTCTGAGGAATTTGTTCTGACTGAGGAGTTAGGAATACGCCAGTGCGGATTGCCTACAAGTGAGGAACATGATAGCCCTGAGGAATTTGAGAGCTCAAATTTCCGAACGTTGCTGTGCTACGCGCCAGCTGTCCCAAAATATCCTACCCACCTAACGGTCATATAATTGAAGGGCATTTATGTCTTATCAAGTCGGGCTGCTCCTAGGCTATGAATAGCCGCCCCCTACAACCACTAGTTGGTTGACTGCTCCGAGAGAAACTAACACTTGTCATTGAGAGCATCCCATCCTCCGAGGACTTTGAGCGAAAATCATCAGTGAGGAAAAACCCAAACCCAAACACCTACAAACCCAAAGTGATTGAGCATCACTGAAGAGATTGTTCCTGTGTGGAACCGATGCTTGTTACCTTTGAGGACTGTGCATCCTCCAGATGGTTAGGCGTCATGGTCTAGAGCATCCAAGAGGAATTATTGATCGCCTAGTGACCGAGTCTGTGAAGGTTTGGAAGTCACCTGAAGACTTACCACGAGTGATTGGGCGAGGTCTGTGTGACCTTAGCTCAAGGAGAATACGGTGAGGACTGTGTGTCCGGGACTGTGTGTCCTTAGGTTTAAATACCTAGCCGCTCCAACAAGACGTACAACTGTCACAACAGTTGGAACTGGTCTACCAAATCATCGTCTTCACCAAGCTACTAGTTCTATTTCCTCAACCCTTTCATTTCCTCATTCATGTGTTGATGAACTTGATTGTTACTGTTTGAAGACTTTGACTGAAGACTTTCTCAATTTCCTCAATCCTAATTCTTCAGTCACTTTGTCTTCAGCCTGCTTATCTTGTTTACACGCTACCTGTGCTCTGTGTATGTTTCATTTCATCATGATGACTATGCTACTGCTTTGTTATGCATGCACCTGAGTACTTATTCTGCTGCTTGTATTTCGTTGCTTAGGAAATTCCTCAAGTTGAATTTCCTCAGTGACGAATTTGTAAAAATCGCCTATTCACCCCCCACTAGTCGATATAACGCACTTTCACCAATACATAGCATAAGCAGTTTCTTACAATTTTATCGTATTGGAAACATAGAGAGGCGGAGATGTAGTTCCTCTCTCATAATAATTGCAAGTAGGAGCAGCAAGCACATGCATATTATATTCATCAAAATCATCATGTCTAATGGTAGAATGCAACCCATCAATATAATCCTTAATAAGAGCAAACTTCTCTGATATAGTGTAGTTGGGAGAAAGATAATAGGACTATCATGTTTGGGTGCAATAGCAAAAATTTCATTCTTAATATAAGGAACTATAGCAAGTTCATCGCCATAAGCATAATTCATATTGGCATCTTGGCCACAAGCGTAGCAAGCATCAAGTTCATCAAAAAGGGATAGTTCAAATGAATCAACGGGATCATAGAAATTATCATAGCGTTCATCCTTCGGTAACAAGAAGGGAAATTAAACAATGTATGGGATAAAGAGTTACTCTTATTAGAAGGTTGGCACGGGTAAACCTGGGGATGGTTTTCATATAAACGGGTGTATTGGTTTAGTTTAATCAAGTGGGCTTCTTTGGTTTGGTTGCTATTGGATTGTATCTGCTAACAGTTTGGTTTGGTTCAGTTTCATGTGAATAATAGGTGGGTGTGGTCAGGTATGGTCTTGAACCATTCTATTTCCAACCAGGCTCAACCCGTGGTTCCAAACTGGTTCCTAAGGTTGGTTCGAACATCGTAGGTCTACTCAACAACTCGCTCTTTCCCCATTCCTGTACCCGCCGCCACCACCTCTCGCCGTCCCGGCGTCCCCGCCCATGTGACGCGGAGTTGTAGTGCCGCATCCAAGGAGAGTCGTCCAGCGGCGCTAGTGGCATCGACACTCTCGTGAGAGCAACTGAAGATCATGCTCAGCTCATGACTCGGAGGCTTGACGACGGCCGCGCGCATGAACGACCCGCCACACTAACAAGAACGGGCAGCGCCGCCGCCTGAGGTGCATCGCTCTGCTCCACCACTGCCCCACTCAACCACTCCTTTACAAGTTGTTCTCAAAGGCAGGGAGATGGGATCCGCACCAGGGCATTTGCCATGAATATAGGAGGCAACATGGTATGGGACTGTTGTTTACCCATTGGCTAAAACCATGGTTTCAGCCATCGGTTCAGTTTAGTTTAGGTGGAGTGAGGAGGTGGTTCAGTTTGGTTTGGGTTTAAATAAAAATTAAAGAGGTTTAGTTAGGTTCGGTTTGCCCAAATTGATCACGCGGGTTCAGTTGAGGTTTAGTTCACTTCCCCAACCATTCTCAGATTTAGGCACGGGTGATCAATCCGCTCTTCTTCCCTTTGTTCTTCACTCTCCTCCTCATCTTTTTCATCTAATGAGCTCACAATTTCATCAGTTCCTTCTTCCATAGATTCCTGCAAAATATTATTCTCTTCCTGGACAACAGAGGAGACCTCAAGATATGGTTTAACATAAGCATTAGAAGCATAATTTTCATAACAATATTTAAGTATGGCAAATTTTTCATATTTGTAAAGAGTAGCATCATACTTTTCAATCAAAGAAGCAATTTCATAAGCACCCTTAAAAGAAACAAATTCTTCAATTTGTTCAACATCATAGTAATTATAATTAAACACCCTTGCACTACAAAAAAATACACTTCCGTGATGATACGTGTTTGTCACAGTAGGTCGCGTTTTTTGTCATGCATGTACATCCATGACGATTTTATGACAGAATCAAGATATTCATACCTGTGCTGGCGTAGAAGTGTTCCATGACATTACCAAAATTGTCATCACGGAAGTGTCCACTTACATGACGATAAATCACGCGTCCCAGAAGTGCTTTCGTCAAGGGTGACCGACACGTGGCATCCACCGTAACGAAACGCCGTTAAGCTATCGGGTCGGATTTTGGATCCGATAACCCGTTAACAGCCCTGACCAATGGGAAATTTCCACGTGTAAAATTCTGATTGGCCGAAGGGAACACCTGTCAGCTCGTCAGTGGGCCAGATGTCGCCCGTCCATTGGAGGAGACATGCCTATGATACGTCGACACGTGGCTGGGCCCAACAGAGGCCCATATAGGTTAAAAAGGCCGGCCCAGTCAAAGGCCCGTAGAACTTAATCAGGTACTAGTGGGCCAGCCCAATAACGGCCTGCTTAATAAAGGCCCATTTACGGCCCGAAGCCAGATCTGGCCCGTTAATTGTTCGCCCAATATTTGGGCCCATTTACGGCCCGAAGCCAGATCTGGCCCGTTAATTGTTCGCCCAATATTTGGGCCCATTTGCGGCCCGAAGCCAGATCTGGCCCGTTAATTGTTCGCCGAATATTTGGGCCCAACTACAGCCCAGTGACTTTCGGCCTGTTAGAGGCCTGATGTAGACATGGGCCCATTTCAGCCCGGTGTGACTTTCGGCCTGGGAATGGCCCGTGCTGCCCATGGGCCATATATGGTCCGACGGGACATCGGGCCCACTAACGGCCCGTGCTAAAGGTGGCAACAGTTAAGCCCAACGTGACTTTGGGCCTGTTAAAGGCCTGTCGCGTAATTCGGCCCGTTGATGCCTGTGCTAAGCTTTCGGCCTCTTAAAGGCCCATGATATCAGTGGGCCAACTAAGGCCCGAGATATGTTTCGGCCTGGTAACGGCCCGTGAGCTAACTGGGCCCAAAATGGCCCGGTCTACATTTCGGCCTGCTGAAGGCCCGTCGACGACTAGTGAAAATTGAGGCCCAACATGCATTTTGGCCTGCTAAAGGCCCGTGGTTTCATCTCGGCCGTAACAGGCCAGTACAATATTCAGCCTGTTAATGGCCCAACGCTACCTGGGCCAAACTAAGCGCTGGGTCGACAAAAGGCCCAACTAAAATATAGGCCGGTGTAAGTTTGGGCCTGGCGCAATGTGTGAAGGCCCCAATCATTCGGGCCCAATTGTGGCCCGCTAAAAACCTAGCCCGTTAGAGTCGAATGTTTTGGTCCGGTCGACTACATTTGATATTTTTTTCAGATAGCGAATGATGGCAGTAACTAGTGGGAATTAAGAACAAACCTACTCTATACAATAAAGAAATTACAGCATAGTAACTAAGAATAAACCTACACTATACAATAAAGGATTTAAGGTATATTACATCCACTGGGCATCGAAGTTCGCCACCAGTGATCATAAAGCGCAACGAAGAAGCAGATTACAAAAACTGGGCACCATTGCAGCGTAACAAAATAATACTGAACCGAGACCACTTCCAAGACAGTTCAAGAAAGGTTAGCCTTGCGGGGGAACTGCTGCGCAAGCTGCTGAGCAAGGCTGTGAGACCGGCCTAGCATGTCGGTCATAGCTTCCAGGTGTAGCTGTTTAGCGATGAGGTTCTCATTGGTGTTCTCCGCAATCTTTCTTAGAGATAGGACTTCAAGTCGAAGTTGAGTTGCAGAATGCCTTTCTGCTAGAACTTGGGACTGAAGAAGTCGAACTGATTCAGACAACGAATTCTGTGAGCTTGTCTGACTGTTAGTCTCAAGTAACTTGAACACTGCATCAAGACAAGACTTTGGGGTTGTCTCGCTATCTTCAAGATGTTTTGCCTTCTTTGCTGCAATATATGTTGGGTTTGTCTCACAGCCTTCAGCAGACTTGTGCATGCCATCAGGCATATCACCCTGAAACAAAGCAGAGAGATGACAGGTTTTGCACGTGTATAAACAAAGATGATAACTGTTCTGTCAATTCTATCCAATTTCAAATTAGAAAATAAAGAGTAAGTTCAAAATATCAATAGCATAATTTGGCATTGTTCATAATGCGGGGAGCTTCACCACACTACTGGATTACCATGTCAACATAACAAGCATAGATGAAGGGCAAAGAAAATCATTGTATCTATTTTGGATAATGTGCATGGCATGTTGTTCATATCATCAGCCACATCAGTAAGATAAAACAGGAGATGACAAGGTGCAAACGTGGGCTGCTTCACCACACACTGGATTATAGATCCACAAAAACAAGCATACATATAGGGAGTATTAAGTAATGTGCATGGTATGAATAAGGAATTTGGTTTTACAAGTAAAACTTAGAACTTACGGTTCTTACGAACATGCATTTTGGTAGAAACAGCAAACTAAACAGCAGTAAACGATAGGGAGTATGAGCAAATTAAACAGCAGTTGAGGATAAAGGCTTTAGAAGGACTGACTTACATTAACAGTTAACACCGGCTTTATAATGCCCTTCTCCATGTCAAGGGAAGGATAACTCAAGAATTTCAGCACAGAATCTTCTTCATAAGCATTGCCTGTACTCTACATTTTGTAGAGAGTAATTATAGATATGATAATACTGGAAGGGATAGAGGATAATGAAGATAAGATGCAGATTGATGCTACATAATCAACTACCAATCCCTGGAAGTACAAGCGTTACAGGACAAAATGTACTGACAAGAGCAATGGGCTACACTTCTGCACTGGCATTGTCTGTGTATTCTACTTGTTGGTAAGATTAAATATAGATCTGATCTTTTTTAGTAAATGGTGGGCGAGGGAGATAAGATGCAGAATGCTACAAAATGAACCAATCCCTCTTCCCATAATACAAGAGTGTTTTGAACACTGGTGTACTGTACAAAACGTTCTTATATTATGGGACGGAGGGAGTAGCTGTTAATGTAAGTACAGTGATAGACCACGTTCAGTCCTTACAAGAGGACTGCAGAGCTAAACCTCTTCAAAAGCATTGGGTTGATTCTAAATTTATGTAAGAGTCCATACGGATCTTATAATGTCCACCAAATGGACGATTACGAGGCTAACATGTGCAGTGATGCTACATAATCAAACAGCTATGAAAGTAAGTATGGTCATACAGGGCAAGAGGTACTCACAAGAGCAATGCAGTGTGCAGTATAGTTGCGAGATTCTGTGGTCCCTTGAGAACGAATGTTCTTCTGCTAACAGTTTTCGTACAAGTGAGACATTAAGGCAAATGCAGAAATGTAGTTCAAATTGTGATGTGATATCATAGACAGTACCTTACGCTGCAGCCGAGACCAATGTGTAACAAGATTATTCCAGTCACCGTCGGATAAATGTAGCACCGGAGACTTTACAGAAATTTCGTTCAGAGGCTTGCCATCGAAGTGCGCTTGCCTCAGGTAGGAACGATACTTCATCAACGAGTGCTTGAAAAGCGCAACCAACCCTTGCTCGTCATCACAATCCAGTTTGCTCCTCGCCTATTTAAAAGAATGAAATCTTGTGTCTTCTGTCAGCAGAAACATATGCAGTAATGACCATGAATAACATTAGTACATTACTTACGCGTAAGTTGCGGAGGAAGACTGGAAATTGTTCTGTGTCTGCGGTATAATCTTTCCATGAAGGAAAGATGCGCACAAAGTTCCTGACAACAACATAAGCTTCGTCTTCTAAACTGGGAAGAAATGGAACAGGGGTCCTATTTGCTGCAATTGGGGCTCTCTCTGGTTCGAAAAGGGATTTGGCAACTGGATTTGGTGTACTCTTTGCTGGAATGGGGGTTTTGCGTCGTACAGCTGGTGCTATGTCAACTGGCATAATCATACTGTTTGCTGCAGTTGGGGTCTGCTGAGTTGGGGCATCAGAAATGACCAGTGTAGTAGGGCTAGAGTCTGCTAGAGTTGGGGTATTTTGTGGGTCAGGTGATATTGCAACTACACCTAATGGGCTATTTGATTTATCAGGTGCCACTACCTTTTCCAAATACTTTGCTTGTGCTCCTCCACGATCAGCAATCGCCCTCTTCCTTTTGAACGTCTGATACACAAGAACAACATTTGAATGGATAAATATGGTATGATGACAGATGGAATATGTACTGAAAATGGATAGGCAGGGCGTATTCACATACACGATGTGTAAACTAAGCTAATGGCAGTTCAACAAAGTAGAAGCAATGCAAAGCATCAGTTGCAAGATATGTGCGAGCAATGTAACCTTGGAAAGTTAGAGCAAGTACCTTGATGGGTGAATAAGATAGGGCATCTTCCTCTGACTCCTCCACTAGGGAGCTACATTGACTTAGGTCTCCCTCTAGCTCAGAATCACTGTTAGGATCATATTCTGAGCATGAATCTGTAGGTGGAGAGCGTTTGCATTGCATTGCATCCAGACTTGATTTCAGTCCCTTAATGCCAAGTTTGACAGCCATGGCATTGTTCTGCTTTATTCTTTTCATGCGCGCAAGCTCATAATCATTATGATGCTGTTCAGAATCTGAGATTCATGAAAACATAAAAAGTAGTCAGATTATCTATGGAATGCATTGCGGATTCAACTCGGAGAGTGTCTCCCTATAAACCCCTGCATATGCAAAGTTCACCTCCCCAACCGTGCTGACCAGACCACACACAGAAATACAAACCCCTTATGTCTCTATAACAGGCAGGCACACATTTCAAAACTGAAGTAGGAACATTAGAATCATATGAAATTCGTATTTGAACAAATAAACTAAGCAATTATGAGTGGCGTAATGTTTAGCTTCAAGGGTGGAGTGTTGGTAGTGCGACACAAAGCAAGTAGGCAGATTGTATTCCATGTAAAAGATCGAAACCTATGTAAAAGCTGGAAATGACACTTTCTTTCTATACAATGCAGTGTTCGTTACCCACACATGATGGAAGAGATCACATAGAGAAATACTATTCACTCATGTCTACGGTTCCAGTATTTAGAAACAGGGTGGTCCACCCTAAAAGAATATTGACAACAAATATGACAAGGCAAGCATAGATGTAGTGAATCAATCATTTACTTGTGAGCTTACTAGGACAAGTATGCAGAATTGTAACTGCAGTAAGAGACCGTCCAAAATCTGAATGAAGAAGTTTGTCTAGCACTTATTGTTTGCAACTAATCGACGTGAATAATTGGATATTATATCGAATGAGTAAGAAAGACAAGTAAAATTGTCAACAAACCTGGCTTGCAGTAGTAATCTGGGTCAATGTCACTACGACCAACAATCCAAAATGACTAGTTTCTGTTCCGAGGGCCGGAATTTTGAAAACCCTGTGAACTTTAGAGGTACTAAAGATTACCGAAATACATCTGAACCATTAAGTGTAGGTAGCACTGAGCACACAACAAACCCTAATGACAGTCCTGCCTAATGAGTAATGAATCAATTAGAAAATGGGTGATGAGGAGTGGCTGCTGAGTGTTGAGGACGTATCTCAGGATAAATCGGGTTGGCTTGGTGGGTGCTGCACGCCTGAGCCCTGAACGGACTGGGAAGGTAGGCACGGCGGCGCGCCCGGGCAGCGGTGACGCTGTTGGGCGAGCGGCTCCTGGCCTCCTGTTAGTCCGGCGTCTCCTCCTAGAGTCATGCCGTCCGGGGACGGCAAGTCGCCGGCGAGGCAGGCGGCTGGGGGCGAGTAGAGATCGGAAGCGCGCAGCAGAACAGAGGGGAATCGGGGCCTGGGACGACCCAAAATCCCAGGGTGGGCCGGCCCACCGTGGGCACCCTGTAGAGATACACACCCGAGCGGCGAACATGCATTTTCGAAACTAATTTAGGAACATTTAGCTGACCAATTAAACAACTCTGTTTTAATAATATCAGATTCGTATTTGAACAACTAAGCTTGTTTAGCTTGATGGGTGGAGCAGTGTTATTATGACACGAAGCACGTATTCTGATCGTATAGTGATCATAAAAGGGGGAAACTCTAAGCATATTTTTTTAGCAAAAGAGGGTTTCCCCTCCGATTTCTATTAAAGAAACCACCACGGAACCAACATGATCAATTAAACCCTAAGCATGATCAATTAAACCGTATTATGGCTGTGCCATGGCAGATTTGAAGCTGCAAACCGGAGAAATGATATTTAGCATCCATTGTTTGCTTCGAACTAAGAACTAAATTCTAAGAGCTGAAAAGAAAGTAGAGTAACCAAGTTAAGATCTATTTTCTGGTTGAGATCAAAAAGTTGAGGAGATATGAAGTACCACCTCTCTTGCGGCGCCGTGTAGGCATCGGGGGTGCGATGGCTGTCGGTGGCGTTGAAGCAGATCTGCGACGGTAGACGGGTGCATCGGGGGATAAGTCCCGTTGCGGTGGAAGAGAAGGTCGTGTGAGCGGCCCCGGCAAAGAGGACGACGGCGCCGATGAAGCGAGAGGACGCGATGCAAGGCTATTGGTCCGTCGCCGTGGATGAGAAACGTCCATCTCTAGCAGTGGACGACGCGGTCTTGGTAGGCGCTCCGGCATGGTGGAGGACGGTGGCGATGGATGTGGTGGAGGACGGCGGCGATGGATGGGGTGGCGGACGGAGGCTGGTGTGGGGATGGGGTGTTCTAGCGCGGACGGTGTATGAATGGGAAAATGGAGGGAGAGGTACGGGGAACCATGTTTTTGGGACGCGCCTGTCTGAAATATGGGAAAGTTACGAACTTAGCCCCCGTTTAAAATTTGGACGTCTCGTCGGTTGGGGATAGGACGGTAATCTCGCATCTCGCCAATATTTGCCCAGAGCGATTTCGGGCGAGGAGAGGGTGGTTGGCGCCCATGGTTGGCGCCCACGGTGTATGAACGGGGCTGACAGGTAGGGCGGTTGTGTCACGTCTGAGTGAAGTTACAAACCTGCCCCTATTGAAAATATTTGCCTACATCGATTTCGGCCGAGTCGAGTTTGTTTTGCCGCCCACCGTGTATGAATGGGGAATGGAGGGAGAAACAGAGGTCTTTCGGACGAGCTTGAATCAAATGAGTTTTGCCGCCCATGTTTGACGCCCACCGTGTCGGAATGGGCTCAGAGGCGGTCGTGTCACGTCTAATTGAAGTTACTAACCTACCCCTATTTAGAGCAGTGGAAATCGGGCCGATGGATTGTCCGTGTAATGGGTAGACAGTAATTTCCATCTCCCAAACACTTGGCTTCGGGCAGCCGACGTGGGAGTGGACATTTTGCTGCTTCTTTCGAATTTTGGGACAATAAGCATCCACGTTTACCCTGGCAACTAAATTCGAATCCATTTTGTATTCCTATATGAATCTTTATAAATCATTCTATGTGTTTTTATATATCTTCAAAAGGACGACAAAGATGTATTCCACTGTCATATATGAATATGGTTTACAAATGCCGATACTCAAATTCAGAAACTAGAATCCAGTTTAAGGTGAATTCGAATATTTGGAACACTTCATGTCCAACTCAAATGTCACACGCAGCATAATGTGTACTCCCATTTAGATATGTACACAAGCGATGTATCAAGATTCAAATACCGAGTCAATCAACCAAGAATGTACAGAACTAACAGACATATAAACACTTATAGAGTATATGGATCAATAATATCAACTAACATACATAAGCCAGGCCGCTGTACTTTTTTTGGCTACAACAGCATCCTTTTTTTAGCCAGCATCTTGGCCCTTTCCGATGCGTGCCACTTATGGTCCATCTATACTACTACTATTGCTGAATGCACATTCAGCCCGATTGGCATATTTGTAGGTCTGGCACAGCAATCCAAATGAAATGTCTCCGAGTCTTATCAATTAATACAGACTTGTGCTCAAATAAAATTACAAACCAAAAACAAAAAAAACAATTATTACATGATCTCTAAAACAAATGGTTTGATTGATTACATGAACAGACAACACAAAGGTTATTCAACTATGGAAAGAACATTTCACCTATGATTTACCAAGTAGGAATTTAATTTCCTTTTTTCCTTCAGGACCTTAACAATCTGGTCAGTCTCAGCTTGCTTCGTTTTGAAATCCACCAAATATTTAATGGTTGTCTTGAGTACTGCTTGTGATTGTGCTGTTTGCTTCCTCAACATGTCAACTTCATCTCTAAGTGCAGAAGCAGAATCTCTTTCTACCACTAGTTTAGCCTCTAGAGCATCAGCAGTTGGCAATTCATAATGCACGATTGGGCCGGTGCCACTGCTGTGGGATGATGCAACGTCCATGGGGACCTCGCTCTTTGATCTTGGGCTAACCTGTTTTGCCATTAAAGTTCCGATTGGATTCAGAAAAGTTGAAGTTAGCAAAACATCTCAACTGGGAGTTATAACAGCAAACCAGTTAAACAAACAAGGAATTAAAGAGTTTCAATTGGATGCTGAAAAGTAGTTATTAACATCATTGTAACCCGCTGTTGCAGCAGCAAAGCAGTTAAACAAACAAGTAGATATTTAAGTTAAGGCAAACAGGTAATTCTTAACAGTAAGTATCAAACACATAGATAGGCGCAGTCTACAATATGATTAACAGGCTGTGCCATTATGTAATCAGTAGCAAACTAAATTAAGCCAAGCAACGTAATTGAACAATTTTGCAATAAGTGGCTAACTAAAATTCCGAGAAGCAGGTAACTGAACTTACGCTAGTTCTTTGTACAGGCACACTGCAACTTCTTTTTCGCTTACAAGGTTGTACGAAGGAGTCCATGGCATCAATTGCTTGGATACGCAGTCCCAATACTTCTTTCTTCCCACACTGCATGGGTAAGTCGAATGGTTAATCTGGTAAGATGGTGCGTCCTTGATATGTTATATGAGGACGTGTAGTCAGACTAGTTGTAGCCAAACACATCACACTGGCTTTTACTGTATATTTCATGCGATTACTTTTGGCATATCGAGATCTAAGCAATCTACAATAGGATGAAAAGACTGGCATCCTTCACATTATTGGCGAACTCAGTTCATAGAAACAAGCAATTCAACCATTCTGTGGGTAAATCAAAAGCGCCACTGGAATATTTTTCACTATCCAATCATACACGCAAAAAGGGGCGACGCCACCATAGGGGCTGGTATGGGCGGCCGCCTCAGGTGGCTGGAAAGTGTGCACCTAGTTTGAGTCGTCCAGGTTGGCCCACGCTAGTTTTGTTCGTCCCAACGCACGAGCAGGCAATGTAAAAAATGAAGAAAAATGTTTCAATTTGGATGGGCCAATAACATAAGTGCAAGGCAGGCCCTATAGCAGGCTCGCGGCCCAAACGAGCGCCTCCCATATCGATCGACAGCAGGAAAAATCCCAATTCATTCGCTCCAGCCTCCAGTCTGGTTCGCTCCTAACCTAGCCGCCGCTGGACAGACCGACACAGCACTTCCTCGCGCCCTCGTTGGAGGGCGGTCGCCGGGCTTCAAGCGAACGGAAGGACAAGAAGATGAAGATCCAACCCTGGGTGTAGCCTGCGTGGGAGGCAGCGGCGGCAGCACGGGCATGGCATCGAGCTTGCGCAAACGGACAGTCGCAGCTTGCAAGAGTAGCATGCGCAACGAGCAGGTACATCACATCCCTGATTATATCTAATTCAACTCTTCAATTTCTGGCCAATAGTTAAACCTGACGGTGTTGTAAAACTGCTTGTATGTAGGGAATCTATGAGAAAATGAAACCAATTTCTACTTATTTTATAACTCCCCCAATCAATACTGAACTGACTGAATCTGATGTATCTAATCAAGTTTCCGGTGCAAACATACAAGCTCATGTTGTTCTTGAGCCTGAAGTGTCTAATGAACAGACTGCTAATGAAGGATTTGATGCAAACATTTTACATGCTCCTGGTGATGAACATATAGTGTCTAATGAGGGATCTAATGCAAGCATTTTGCAAGCTCATTGAAGGATTTAGTGTCTAATGATGATCTACTATGTTGAGAGAGACAGAGATTTGCAGGCATTGATGACAAGCAAATTATAGTGCATTTTCATAGCTTGAGGAAACGTCGAGGCCATCTACCAGAAAGTCCCCGTATCATGACAACATAGCATAAATACTTTTCTAATCTGTTGTTTGAAACTATTGGCATACTTGTGCAGGATAGATATATTGATATGCAGTTTGCGCACTGGTTATACGTGCAATTACACTTCGATATTTTCAGCCAGAGAACGAATAATTCAAGCAGGTACAGACCATGTTTGTAGTCCTTGTACACCATGTTGCATTTTGTGTTTTTTGGTGCTTGCATCATTTAGTGTTTATAATCTGAACTACTTTGGATCATTAGCTGGTTTTCAAAGTGCATGTAGCTTCACATTTCTCAAGTTATGTTGATTTCCGGAGTGCAAGTGCCTTCGTATTTTTTAAGTTAAATGTTCGCCCCTGGTAACTTGAATTCGTGGATCAGCCACTGCACACAAATCATACACGAATGCCAGTACGAATTAAATGAAATGCAGGGACTTACGCTAGCTCGTTGTACAGGCTCACTGCAGCTCTGCTTGCGCTTGGGATGTTCCATGTACAAGTCCATGTTACCACTTGCTTGGATGTGCAGGCCTTGTGCTCCTTGCATCCCCCTCTGCATTTTTGACACGGCGAATGGTTGATCAAATAAGAGGAATCGACCTTGATGTTGTACCGGAGGACAGATACTTACAAGGTTATACGGGTGTGCAGGATGTGTACCAGATCCCGTAGCGCCGTCATGCTTCGCTAAAAAATGGATTTGCTTGTTTCAGATGATATCTCCAGAAGAAATAAGAGTTAAAGTCAGAGTTGCATAGGCGTGTAAGCTAAGAGAGCAGTGAAAGGATATCCAAACATCGTCGGAACAGTGCACAAGGGAGTGATGTGTGGATACCTAGTTCGGGCCGGCGTTTGGGCATGCTCGCCTAGCTAGAGTGCGGGTCACTTCAGAGCCGTTGAGGGTGATGCGCTGGCGTTGGCTGGCCGCGCACGGATGCAGATCTTGAGTGGCAGCGGAGCGCTACGATGCGGTGGACGAGACCGTTGGTGAAGCCCCAACGGCCTCGGGGGCGGAGGTGCGACGATGTGCTCGGTGAAGTAGCCCCGGTGAGCTGGGAGACGGCGTCGGTGAAGCGCACCTGATGCGGTGGAACTCGGTGTCTGTGAGGCACGTCGGTTGCGGCGGCCGACGTTGTCGGTGGACCACCCGGTGCGGTGGACGAGGGCGTAGATGAGGTAGCTCCGGTGCGGTGGTGAAGCGCGACCGTCGTCTTCGTCGTCGTCGTCCGGCACAGAGGTGGGGAACGGTGGGGAAAGAGACGAGACGAGGGGCGATTCGAGGGTTGGCGGCGAATTAGGGATTTGAGCAATCTGGGCGCGGAAGGGGACGGTGGAGAAGAGAGATTTTGCAGGGCTGGAATTGGGGCCGCCAGATATTTCAATCCGAAACGTGGAAGCGCGAACTTATATTGTCGTCGTCCTTTTTTGGGGGGGAGGGGGTGGGTGGCTGGGTGCTACGCGTCCGTCCGACACACGCGACCACCCCGACAGGACTATGCTTCGGTGCCTTAAGGCACCTGCCTTTGTGTCCATGACATGTGGGCCCAACAGGTGGCTGGCCCACATGTCAGTGACCCAAAGGCAGTTGCCTTTAAGGCACCGAAGCAGCGTCCACCCCGACACGACCCTGGTCTGCCTGGTGCGCCTACATTTGAGAATGCAAACGAATCTTCTTTCATTTGCAAACGAATCTGTATGTATTACCATGCCCGTGTTTTCCTTGCAATAATTAGTCATTCGAAACGAGATACTCCATCCGTTCACTTTTGTAAGTCGTTTCAGACAACTTAAAATGAACTGTTTTGCACATTGTCTGAAATGTCTTCAAGGTCTTATAAAAGTGAACAGAGGGAGTACTATAAATTAATTAATGAGGAGTTATTTGAAAAAAATCGAAACGGTACCCACGCTAACGTGGATTAGAGTGTGTGTCACATAATTAGTTATTTGAATTAGAGTGTGTGTCACGTAGTTAGTTATTTGAATTAGAGTGTGTGTCACGTAGCGATCTCCAATTCTAACGTGGATTTCGCATTTCACTGTATCCACGCTACTTTTTTAATACAAATTCATATGTATATGATGAACACCATGGTAGTGAGAAAACTTTTGGATGGATTCAAACATATGACCTACAAAATAGCACAACAAACTGAGTCAATGTCAACTTTTCGAAACTTAGTATGGCACGAATTCGAAATAATTACCCGTATGCCTGGTCCTCGGTTCAAATCTTACAATGTACACCGAATTGAAACATCGATATTAAGTCTCGTACTATGTACATTCAAATGTTGTTTTTAGCCCCCCCCCCCCCGCACAAACGCTACATACTTCCTGTATCGGTCAATCTTCCTCTCCTAACCACCTTAGGAAGCTATCGGTTTCCAACACACGTTCATTCTTTCTCTCCATGTTTCGATCTCTAAGTCTCTCAACTACACAACCCCTTTTTCCACTCTGTTACCAAATGTATTTACCTCACACACCCGCCATTGCACCCCATGCCGAGCTCTCTCTCTCTCCCCCTCTCCCTCTCACCCTCTCGCGCTAAATACATGCATTGCCTATCTAGCCCCCCAACCTCTCGTGCGCACGCACGCACGTTGTATATCTAGGTCACTCCCTCGAGACTGTCTCACTCTTTCTTCCGCACGGCGGGCCACACTCGCTCAATCTCGCTCTCTTTATCTGAGTCTCGTTTAACCTCGTTTTCTTTCACACACAAATGATATATCTCCCTGTTCGGGCCTCGATCGACACACTCTATACTCTCTCACGCAGATTGTCTATCTAGGTCAGTCCATCCAAGCCGCCGCCACTCTTTCGACCTCATGGTGGGCCACGCTCACTCAATCTCTCTCTCTCTCTCTCTCTCTCCGTATGTCTCGATTGACCTCGCTCTTTCTCGGACAAAAACGATATATCACCATGTTTGAGCCCAATTCGACCTATTCACATTGTATACTCTCTCACGCACATCGTCTATCTAGGTCACTCTCTCCAACCCGTCTCACTCTTTCGATCGCACGGCGACCCTATGTGATCGGTTGACCTTGCTTCCTCCCACGCACAAAATATATCTACACGTCTGTGACTGGATCATCTCTCAAGCTCTATCTTACAGCCCTCACCCTTGCCAAAAAGCTCAATCGGACAATATCTCTCCAGAGCATATATATTTGTTCAATGAATGTCGGACCACACTCACTTTGTCTCTCTATCTATATGTCTCTCGATTGACCTCGCTTTCTCACACCGTATCTTCCACGCGTTGAAGCTACTACCTCTCCATCCCTCGCAAAGCCGGAGCTATTTACATTGCGAGGGGCACTCCAACCTTGGATTAATTTGTGTAGGCATTTATTCCGGTCGGTTTAGATTATATTTTCGTAGCATTCGGCCCACAACTACTCCAAACACCGTTGCAACCCACGCAACTCCCCTAGTTGATTTCCCTCTGGCTCGGTCATCGCTCTCTCGCACGTCCTTTCTCGCCTTCAACGTCGCACCATGGTATTATTGAAAAAACTATGTTGTTCTCTTTAATTATTATAAATAAGCTACAAAACTACACACCGATAGTCCACTTGGAATGGAACAAATTTCGACCCACAAATTAAAGTGCTACAAACTACACACCGAGGGGCCCACATGTCATGAAACAAATTTGGACCCATATACAAATTAAAAAATAAAGGACGAGGATCGAACATGCGACCGGGCCTTCAAGCCGCACGTCAATAGGCAACATACGTAGAATAGCAATGTTTGTTGTACCCCCTTTGTTCACATAATGTTTTTATATTACCACAGCCTAATTAATGGATAACATGTAATATTATTTTTAGTACTATTCGCCTTCACTTACTGGTGGGTTCCATGTGTGCTCTCTCTCTCTCCTCCCCTTCTGCGTTTAGACGCACGGGCAAACAGGAAGAACTCGCGGGCGATGTTGCCGTTGACCATATCTGGACGCGTTCACAAGTCACGGCACCAGTTTCACGTACTAGCAGCACTAGTCAGTGTGTACGTGCAATGCACGTTAATTTGGAAGTATATTAAGTGCATGCGGATATTAACTACTAGGATATTATTTGCGTGTTGTCATGTGATTAGCACTATTTTTGGCATGAAATTAACTGCACGCTAAACGTGTTGAGCGCTCGACATTGAAGCAGTCTAGGTCGTTGGATGACAAGGAATACATGTGGCTTGATGACGTTTTATATTTAATTTGATACGGCTCTAGCAGAACATTCAATCGATCAAACCATACATTTCGTTCAGTCTGACTCCGACTTTAAATTATACGACGATCGATATAAAATAAACGGAAATGATAAACGTTCGGATTTTAAGCATGGCAATCCGAACGTTTTTCATGGCAAATTTAGATTACGCGGCGGCGGCGGGGGCGTCTCGCGGTGGGAAGCGGCTCCTCTGCCGTGCTCTGTGTGTCGTCGGGCCACTGACCGACGGCGACGGCGGCGTCTTGCGCCGTTGTTGGCGTACTCCTGGACGTTGGCCTAGCTTCAAGGAAGGCCAAAATGTTCTGGACTTCGGAGCGAGTCAACTGGCGGGAGGAGGCGACTGGCGTTGGTGCAAGGAAGCGGTCGACGGCGGCCATCCATGCCGCTGAGGGGGGCACTGGCACCCGCGCGGGGACAGGCGCTGTCAACGGCGCGGCGGAGACATTCGTGTGCACGGGCACCGGCACGGGCGCGCACGTCAGTGCACGCGCAGGCGCATGCGCTGGCAGGTGCACGGGCACCGGCACGGGCGTGCGCGTCAGTGCACGCGCAGGCGCATGCGCTGGCAGGTGCACGGGCGCGTGAAAGTCGGCGGGGACCTCGTGGAACCCCGTGGGATCAAGCTCGGCGACAATGTGCGGCTCCCAGCCCATCAATGCCACGGGGATGGGCGCTGGCGCAGTCGGGGCGACGGGAGCCGGAACGGGAGCGGGGACAGGCGCGGCGTCTTCCCGCAAGGCCAGTTCAAGCTCGTCCCAAAGCGCCTTATGTTCTTGAGACTCCGGCTGGGTGTCTTCCTCAGGAAACTGGAACACTAAGGGCAGACCATCGTGATGCGGCATGGCGTACGTTTAGGTCAGGCTAGTTGGAGGTAGACGACAGGAGAATCGGAGAGGAAGAGAGAGGATTGTAGCGATACCGGGTAGTGCGGGGTTGATTTTAAACTGCGGCGCCGGCGACATTAAAAGTGGGAGCAGTTGGGACGACGGTGGGCGGCGGAGCCTGGTCAAAGGGCTCGCCTCCCGGTGAGCCTGCACAGCGGTCTGCTCGCACGCCTCCCTGACAGCCGGCGCAGCGGTCTGCTCGCACGCCTCCCGTCGACTCACACGCTTGCTCGGACGGCACCTGCCGATGAGAAGCGGGGACTCGTGGCGGCACGTAAACGCCCACGGTTTCAATAGTGAAAGCGTTCGCCTTAACGTGACAGGTCTTTGTTCCAAAATACCTTGGCTCTTCATTTGTGCAACTTGTCATAAGCAGCTTGTCTCAAATTGAAGAAAAAACTTACGAAGTAATATTTGTGCCATATCACGTGACCATGCTTAGTTTCAAGAATTTATGCTCACTTTTGGATTTTCTGAAATTTAAGATCCAGGATTCGAAACAATATCATAACCTGCATCATGCAATAAATTTTCAAGCCGTACATCTGTCCTGTTGTATTTCTTAAGAAAGGATTTGGTCAAACATTTTGCTTAGTTAGACTTCATACAAGTTATATATGCAGAGTAAAAGGATAATCCCTCCGTACCAGTGCATTGCCTGATATATTAACTCAAGTACTAGGCACGAACAAACGGGCTCAATTCTGTGCTCATCCTGGTGTAGTAGTAGTAGTACTAGGCAATGCAGTTGACGGGTGACCTTGACGAGCGGCGACCGAGGGAATTGAACCATGCTCGACACGGTAGGTAACGTTGTCTAGTTACTAAAGCATCCCTCCATTGTTCATCGGTAGTCATTATGGACCGGGGACATGAGAGGAATTTCCTAGGGCTGGAATTCTGGCCGCGAGATATTTCGACTTGAAACGTTGAGGCTCGACTGGTTGGGGTTGCCTAGTGTGCGTACCACGCACGCCACCGAAGGACACGAGCCCGGTTTTTTTAGGATCAACACGAGCCAAGGTCTGGCTGTTATGCCGTTGGGTCATACCATTCAAGAATACGAAAGGACCCATTTAAATTGCCGAACGAATCTATGTGTATTACAATACCCGTATTTTCCTTGCAAATACTAATCTCAATGTGGTAATTGATTTATGACGAGTTGTTGAATTAGAGTGAGTTTGTGATATAGTGATCTCAACGTGGATTTCACATTTCATGGTATCCCTAGTAAGTTTTCCAATGCAAATTCAAATTTAAAAGATGAACAATATTGAGGTGAGAAAACTTTGTATGTATCAAGCATATGACCACACACACACAGAGAGACACACACACGCACGAACACAACAACAATCCAATAAGTATAGTGCATCTATTTTTCCAAACCATGCATGTATGACACGAATTCAAAAATACTCCTTCTATTCCTAAATATTAGTCTTTTAGAGAGTTCAACAAGTGACTACATACGGAGCAAAATGAGTGAATCTAGACTCTAAAATATGTCTATATACATCCGTATGTGCCCGTCCATTTGAAACCTCTAGAAAGACTAATATTTAGGAACGAAGGGAGTAAAATGTAAGACATCCATGGTCCTCAGTTCAATATTTAAAATGAACATGAAACTGAAACATGAATATTAAGTCTAGTACTACAGTACATGCAAATGTTGTGTTTAGGCGGAGCTATGATTGTCGGGGGTCAACCCCTCGACCTTAGATAAAATTGTGGAGCTCTGTTTAGGGTTGTTTAGATTATATTTGTCCCCACCCTCCCAACCACCGATTGGTTGTGCACCCCCACCCCTCCTCCCCGGTAGAATATCATGTGCCCCCATACCTCAGATGCTATATGCCGATACGAGTTGCTTGGAGCTTGTAGATCTGAGATATAGCAGCTCACATGATGTGTCTTAATATTTTTGCAGGAAACCTTGATGAGTTTGAGAATTGCACACAATTTGTATAAAAACTACTTAGATGCCCTTTGATCCCATATCCAACGACCTCGAAGCTCGTATCACCGTAGCATCTAAGATGAAGGAGGACATCATATTCTCCTGTATGTAAGAATATCATGTGCTACCACACCTTAGATGCTTTGGTGATACAAGCTCTTCAGAGGCATTGGATTTGTGACCCAACACCTCCTCGGTGGTTCGAATGGTTTTTTGCAGAAAATCCCCAAATGAGTTCGGCCACTGCTTACAAGCACAAAGACTGCTCAGATGCCATTGGATCTCAGAACAAACGACCTCCAAGCTCGTATCACCGTAGCATCCAAGCTGCGATAGCACCTTATGTTTTCTCGCACGGGAGAGTATGAGGTGCTCCCGCACCGTAGATTCTATGGTGATACGAGTTCACTGAGATCTAACGGCCCACAGTAGGAGGTTTGAATGTTTTTGCAATATACGGCTGATAGAGTTTGGGAAATGCGCAGAAAGTACAAGTACTACGCATGTGCCATCTGATCACTGATCATACGACCTAGATGCTCGTATCACCGTAGCGGGTGATTAAGCTACGGGGAGCACCTAATATGAGCACCGGGGAGCCGTTGGATCGAAGATGCAGCAGCACACACGAGGCCTGAATGTTTTATTTGCAAAAAAACCTTTGGAGAGTTTGGAAATTGCGCATAATTACAAAGACTACTCCCAAGCCATTGGATCTCACTTCCAACGGTGTAAAAACTCGTATCACCATAGTATCTAAGCTGCGGGGTGGATGTGATATTCTATGCCGTTGTCATTTTTGTTCGTAAACTTGCAAAATACGTATAACTCGTGTCGTTACTTGTCTAACCGCGCAAAGTGTTTGTTCAAAAAAACCATCCTACACTGAAATATCGAAACAACACACGGGGGTCCCACTTGTCATTAATCAAATTTGGACCTAAAACTAACAAATCTGAAAGACGAGATTCGAACTGGCAACCTGGACTACAAAGCGTAAGTCGATAGCCTGAAAAAACGAACGGTTGTTGGCTTTGTCCCATAACTTGATTTTATACAGTACTTGCGTTGAGTAGAGTAGAGGGAGTGCCTCGTCAACACGTGCATGACCGTTGTCTCACTTGCTGGTGGGTCCCAGGTCTGCGATCTCAATCTCTCTTCTCTCCATCGTCTAACCTTTGCACGGGCACACTCGAAGAGCGGCGCTAGCTTGCCGTGGTGTTATTACAACTAAAAAAAGCTTGGAAAATAGAAGAATCGCCTAGAACAAGAGACGTTGTGGCTGGTCGAGACGGAGCTAACGACATCTATCCTCCGTGCCACGTTTGCATGATGAAGCTGTGTGGCTAGTGGGGAGTTTTTGACCGACTCGCTGGGTCCCGATGTCGAACCATAGGTAGTACGTCTGATACAGTATATTTTTACACGCACAATTTTCCTCCATGCCGAGACGTGGCACACCCTACCGCGCGGTTTCGGGGTCCTCCCGGGTGGTGCACGCATATATTCTTCCTGACGTGGGACGCCCTACCGCGCGTTTTCTGGGTCCTCCTCGGTCGTAGTGCCGAAGCAAGTAAATGAGTTGTCAAATCACGAAAGACCACCTTTCCCGCCGAGTACATCAGTGAAGCACGGTGGCTAGCTAGTTGGGCTAGTTCGACCGATTAGCTAGGCCGCCGCCACATTTGTTTTTTCACCCCTTTTTTTATCTACTTGCCGGCAGGTAAATTTAAATATCCACCGCGGCGTTGCTCTGGTGTTTGGGTGCGGCAGGATTTTTAATTTTTTGATTGACGGGAGCAGGCGCGGCAGGATTTTTAATTTTTTGATTGACGGGAGCAGGCGCGGCAGCAATTAGTCACGATGACTCCGCCTGTAAAAACCCACTGCTCCCTGATGTGGGAAGTCGTCGACTGGTGTTTTACCGTGGTGAAAACCAAAAGATTCTCCGCTCCCTCCGCCTTCCCGTAGATTGCATTGCCTTTCAGCCGTTTCACCCCCTTTGCTTCCTCTCCCCATTGCTTCTACCTGGTGCCATGGCGGCGCAGCAGATCACGGAATCCGAGGATAGGCGCCTGACACAGGAGCTCCATGCCAAGGATGCGGAGCTCAGGGCCAAGGACGTGGAGCTCCGTGAGCTCAAGGAGGAGAGAAGTGCCATGCTCCTCCGTTATGTGCGGGAGTTCACGGAGCTTCAAAAGCGGCAGGCGTCCACCACAAAGATGCTCGAGGCGTCAGCGGCGTTGCTGCAGAAAGCGGGAGATATGATAGGCCGTCAGGGGAGCCGGCTGGAGCGCGAGCGGGCCGATCGTGACGAGGTCCAGGATCGCCTCAGCCACTTGGTGAACCAAGTTGCCACACACGTGTTGCGGCTGCCCGATGCCTACCGTCGTGCCAGCGCCATGATGCCGGCCGTCGGGCTAAACCCGTTCGACCACCCGGTCGACTTCAACGAGCTGCGGCTTCCTGACCTGGTCTCCTTCTTCACCTATATCTCCGAGGAGCTGAGCCGTCTCCACGCGATGGTGGGGGCTGAGCTGGACAAGGAGGGGTTGCGGGCTGCCATCGCCGTTGCCGGGCGAATCCTTTCAGGGCTCCGTCACCGAAATCCATTCATGCCATTGGACGCCGTCTTTGACGAGCTGGCTCCCGTCGACCGGGAGCGGGCTCTGCGGGTGGTTGCACCCTTCATCACCAACGTCGTGCGTCTCGAGAAGCAGAGGGACTTCGGTGGTGTTTAGGCGCCCTCTGCATGGGCATGTCCATGTCTCGGCGCAACATGAGTGTTGGATCAAACTCAGACGGTGCAGATCAGTCACTGTAGCACAAAGCGTGTGGGTGTGTTTGGTTGCATTCTCATCTCAATATAGTTGTTTCCTCTTCGTGTATTTTTGTCAACCTACTAGTGTGGACTCATGCACCCTTCATGCACTCTGCCAAACACCCAAAAGTGGGTCGAGAAGGGAACTTTTCCTCCTATCCCGTGCACACTTCATACACCCTGCCTAACACTATTCGTGCTTCATATGGTTCATGTTTCGTGGAGTACTGTAGCACCGTACTCTCCGTGCGCTGTGGACCTAGTTCTGTTAACATTGATCTTACCGTTCATTCTCGACCGGACAGCCGAAAAAGCGGTACTATGTTACATATAGGAGTAGTTGACATGCGCACAACATCATTTGTTATCGTCATATCTTACTACACTAGCAACAAGATTGTGTAGTACTAACGTATGAACCACTGCACATGCCTAGTAGTAGGAGCACTGTGTATGTTCAAGTGGCTGCCGTGTTTCGCACTCCTCCGTCGTAAGAGTGGAAACGCTTGCTGTAATCATTTTTTCTTCAGAAAAACAGTGGACACGCTCTACCGTGCGGATCCTCCTCCAGCCATGCACTAAATTACTCACTTTCGCCGACGTGTGGGACAGCCAGCACCTGGGTCCACCAGCCATGCACTAAATTACTCCGTAGTAGAGTGACGGTAGACTACCCCGATCGAACCGAAGCAGTAATGCCCAATGAGCCGTCAAATCACAAAACCCCCTCCTTTCCAGCAGTAAGTTGGATGGACGAAGCAACCATCATTTCACTCTTCTCTCTTAGCTTCCTCTCTTGAAGAAAACCCCCACTCGCTTCGCTTCTCCCTCGTCTCGTTCCTCCTTTGACTCTTCTCTCTCAGCTTCCTCTCTTGGATGGACGCCGGAGCACCGGCCGACGTGATGTCTATGGCTCTGGCCAAAACCGTCTAGGCTGATGGTACGAAGAAGCACAAGCACCCCGCCGAGACTACCACAGACAAGCTCAAAGCCATCGCCCTGTCCAAGCCCCCCTCTCCGGGATCCCTCATTAAGCAAGTCCAGGTAATGTCTCTTGTTGACGATCTTCTTCTCGATCTTGATCGTGTTTTTTCATCTAACACACAGTACTAGTACTGGTAGTACAACTTTCTGGGTGATCTTGCATGTGATTTTAGTGTGCCAAATGACGGTTCTAAATTCCTCTTTTGACCAAAACATGCGAGAGGTTGACACTGATTTCTTATAGATTACTTTCAACTACTCCCTCTGTCCCAAATTTCTTGTCTTAGATTTGTCTAGATACGGATGTATCTAATACTAAAATGTGACTTGATACATCTGTATCTAGACAAATCTAAGACAAGAATTTTGGGACGGAGGGAGTACTTTATGAACATCAATGCTACCTTTTAAGAGGGTATATTTGCCTCAGTAACTTGTGTTATGGATATTGCATGTAATCCCTCTGCTCTCATGCCTTTGAAGACATGTTCTAGTGTCTTTGTTCACTCATTTCTGTGCGTATATGTAGTCATATATGGAGTATAATATCGAAAATCATCTTATATTTCTGAACGGAGGTAGTAATAAAACATGGTTTCTGTTTGAATTAGAACCAGGTCCGCGGTGGAGATGAAGTTCTCAAAGTCATGATGTGTGAACTGGAAGACCTGATGATGAGTTCTACTGCTGAACTATCTAGCTGCTGTGTCCTTGTCGCCACGTGTCCTGAACTAGTGTTTTCCTGTAGCATTGTTGTCAGGCGTGTTCTCGAGGCTGTACTTGACCACAACAATTTCCTGGCTGTGCCTTTGATTATGAAGGGTGTGGTTCTTGTAAAGTTTCCCAACAAATCTAATGCGGCCTGTCTTCATCATCATGTTTATGAGTGGAAAGACCACTCTGTTAGGTTCTCCAAGGTTGACAAGATGGTGATGGTGCATGTAGACATCTCACACGAAGTCCATGGCCTAGTCAGTTATGCGGGGTTCATCCCGTAGGTCGGTGGCAAGAAATAGTCTGCAGAGTTTAGTTAGTGCAACTTTGCTTGTCTGTAGTAAGTACTATTGTTCAGTACTTGATTTGTGTTTGTGAACCCTGTATTGTTTATTAGTACTGCCGCTTTTGGTGTGTGAACGGTCTATGTTAATGTCTATGTTAATGTCTGTCCACTCAATTCAGTCTGTATATTTTGAAGTACCCAGATCATATTTTTTGTGAGGACGGTTTATCAATTATGGTTACACTCCAATATCTGTATGCATTGCAGGGTTTATCGCACCCACCAGGATTTCCAGTCCCATGGATGTTCGGTCCATACGATTTGTCACGACCTTTGGACTGTCCTGCTTGTGGGAGTAGGCGGGGCCCCTGCATGCCACGCGTAGTTGGACGATCAATCTTCTGTTTAGTACTTCAACATAGTGATTTCCTGGTAAGGATTCACTCGTGTCACATCAAGTAAATCTTATTGATTTACTGTCTAAATCTTATTGATTTAATGTCATGTTTTCTTTCTTTTCCTGCAATTTTACGATGCAGGTTTTGCCATCTGATATTCATCATAGAATAAACTGTTTGGTTTGCTCTACGATGGCTATTTTTGCAGGTTTCACTTCTTATGTTGTGTCAGTAACGAAGGCACTGTCCATCACTTATATTACTGGAAAAAATTGGATCAGTCTGTTGTCTGAGTACAAGCTGAATCCTTATGATGAACTGCAGTTTGGTTTAACAAAAATGCCACAATTAGTCCTTCTCGCGTTTAAAAGAAATGAAGAAAAAAACTGGATCACGGTCACGGATCCTAGTCAAGTTAGAAAGCTGATCATAGCAGACCAGGCACGATCGCCGCTGTCTCGCACAGATCGAGCACCGGCAGTTGCTCTAGCACTGACAGCGGCAGCAGCTCAGTCTGATCCAGCTGAGGATTGGGCACCGACCGCGTTAGTGGATCAGTCTGATCTACCGGAGGATCGGGCATCGACACCGGCACCTGCTCCGACACCGGCACCAGCTCTACAAGGAGCACCATCTCCGGCAGCAGCAGGGGCTTCGGCACCTGCACCAACACTTGCACTTGCATCTGCTCCGGCCCGTGCAGTTGCACCGGCAACAGACTGGGTTGCAGTTCGCACTTCATATACCAAAGTCCTTACAAAAACCGACATGTCCACCTTCTTGGTAAACATTGGCCGCCCAAGTGCTTCGTTCTTTTTTCTTTCCATGTTGTTTCACATGATTCACTGTGTTGATCTAACTGTTTGGGTATGTCTTCTTATTTGCAAACAGAGAATTCCTAGAGCAACGATGGAGTCGTTCAACAATCCGGGCGACTGCGGCCAAGTTTCTCTTACCATGCGTAGCCTTGGTGTGAATGAACCTGCTCAATATACCGTAAGTACAAAGGATGGTCGCATGATGATTGATGCTAAAGGATGGTCAAGGTTCAAATCTAAATCATATCTTGCGGTAGGGGATGATGTCAAAATCGAACTTTCTCGGCAAGGAGAGCTGGTCCAAATCAACTTTGAAATTCTTCAGTAGCAGCACGCAACTGCCAAACTAATCTATCCTCCGAGAGATTTTGATGTAATAATCTGGCATGGTGAAACAAGTGTCCTGTGTGTATAAGTAGTACGACAGTATTATTTATCACATGGTATATCGTTGATAGAATTGCAACTCTGATTGCTGGTTAGGAACTGTCGTTCGATTTCATTCCAACAACTGTCGTGCTTTATTCAATTTGTGTATTCGCCTTGCGACAGCATCTAAAACCAGCGCCATACCGATCGCTTGCAATATGAAAAGCGCTGAGGTAGAACACATGGGCCCCCAAATATGCAGGGTCGGCCTGTGGCCCAAAGTCCAGAACCGTGAGCCTATTTGAGTATTATATTCTCAGCTGAACCCCCATAAAAAAAGCTGAACCCCCATAATGCCCGTGCATTGCAGAGGGAGTATATTTCTCGGCAAGGTGAGCCTGTGATATAAAAGATTTGTATATTTCTTTACAGAGGGAGTATGTCTCTGTCAAAAAATATATTTATGTGTAACTAGTTACTCCTGTCTTTCTACTTCCTTTCGCTGATATGTGGGGCAACCGGCAACGGGGTCCACGTGCCATATGCGCAAATTAGAGTGCACAACTTCACGGTAGACACACCCCGGTCGTAGCGCCGCAGTAATGCCCAATGAGCCGTCAAATCACAACCCCCCTTTCCAGCTTTAGAAGTAAACTGGACGGACGAAGCGGCAATATTTCACTGGGCCTGAATCCCCTTCTCCCTCGTCTGCTTGTTCAGAGAAAACCCCCTGGCGATTGCATAGGGTTTTCTCATGGAGAACCAGGTACGAATTCTTCATCCATCCCCGATAAATCCAAGTCCCTTGGTCGCAGGTAATCCTAGGATGGCAGCCGCCGCCATTGATGCATTTTTCTTCCTACTGAATCTAGTGTGTTTCATTTGCAGTGCCCAAAGTGCGAGTACCCTACAGGTTTCTGCGCCCTCGGCGAGATGCCACACTTGTTCCTTCTCATCCTAACACAACATTTTGAAACGCGCACAGTATGTTCCTAGAATCTTCTTTTCTATCCGGGAGGGTGGGGGTTTTTTGAACATGTTGTGTTCTCATATTATTTTTCCTGCAGTGTATTATTTGCTCTGCCAGAACACATGTACTCAAGATGCTCGGCCTTGCCATAACTGAATACACAAGTTTAATGGTCACAGTGAAGACAAGCCATGGATATAAGTTCCGAGTTGGGTTCATGAACCAAGAAGATCGCTGCTTTTTTTGTGGCCGAACTTGGATAAACTTTCACAAGTATTACGGACTGAAAGTTGGCGCACGAATGTTGATGGAAATAGCAGAACCTGGTCTCATCTTCACTGCAATCTTCCACCCCGACGTCGTTCCAATTGTTCATCCATGTTAGTTTTGTATCTGGTTCTTGCTTGTTGCCTCGATTACTTCTTAATCCACCTATTCTGTCTAACTAATCACAATTTAACTTTAGAAGTAGCAACGAATCTCTCACGAAGATGCTACTTCTAACTAATATTTTCTTATAATTGGTGGCATGTGTAGGTTTTTTCAGAGTTAAGCAGTCTGCTCATTTGTTACTCTGTAATAACTCGGCTGTTACTAATGGCACTGAAGTTGACTGGATCGACATCCACAAGTGCTTACACCTTATTGGTCGTCTTGAGGTCCTTGTGGGGCGTTTCAATGGTGGAAGGCCACGTGGGATATGTGTGCCACTGCTGCACTCGTTGAAAAGGTCCAACTGTGTCGAGAAACTTATGGTACGAGCTGTTTTCTGTTATATATGTTGTTCATAAACTATTGCTTATACACAGTTTTACAGCTGTGATCTTCTTGAAACAGGAACTGCCGAGTTCTATTGTTCCTATACAGATGCCTGACCATGGTCGGGTCAGACTTGCGCTTGGTCACAACATGATGTTTATGTCGACCTACTCAATTCCCCTTGGAGGTGAAAAGATACTTATTCATGGGTGGTCTCAAATAATGAAGGCTCGTCCATCTTGGAGAATAGGACAGAAGATTATGTTCATGCTTTTCCATGGTTCTAAAGCGAATATCCTGTTTATTGACCACGTTGCGAGATGAAGCCACTTTCAGAAGGTTGTGGATGCACGGGTGGCGCCTGGGCCTTGTCCTGGGGCTTGGCGGCCTCACCCTTGGTTAACTGTAGGCAAAGTAGCACTGTTCGAGGCGTGCTTTGTACGGTTGAACCTGTATAAGTACTCATACTGTTTTCAGCTTTGGTTGTTAAGTGCCCCTGCTGGTTTCAGTTAAGGTTGTTAAGTACTCCTGCTGCTTTTACAGTTTGTCGTGTTTCTTCAGTCATGTCTTCCTCCAGCCGCCAAAACCAAACCAGCGCCGGCGGGGCCGCCTGCTTCCGCCTCCCACGGCTGGCTTCGTCTTAGCGCACGCATCGCCGCCCCACCGTCTCCTAAATCGTTAACGCCGACGTCCTCCGCGCGCTTTGGTGCGCTCGCCACGGCGCCGCCCTCTCGCGTTGTCAACATGGTCAACAAACAACAAAAATCGGCAGAAGTACATGGAGAGGATGACAGTAGGGGCCCACAACGTTAGCGTATGGAAAAATAAAATGCTTCCTCCTAGTGTTTTCCTGACATCTGGGACCCACGACATTGTGAGCGTATATAGTCAATAGACAAGAGAACAGCACAAGATCGGCTGACACCTGGGACGTAGCTACTCGAGCAGTTTTTTTTGTTTGGTATTGTTGAGACGGAGCAGGGTTTGAACTGGGCTGTGGCCCGTCTAGCCCAGGCTTATATTTTATGTTCACCATGTGACCAGCCCAGCTATTTTTTCTTTGTGAAAATGAGCCCAGTTTATTTTTTCTGAAGAATACCCAATCCAGGCCTACTTATTTTTCTACGCCCTGATGGGGTGCAACTCTTTCAAGACGCCTGCAAATCTTGAAAGTAATATGAAATGGGTTGTAAATATAAAAACATATGAAAAATTGGCAATTACTTTATAATTTCTGAATTTTTTCACATTTTCAGATTCCTATTTCACTTGGCATTAACCTAATTTAAATATATCTTCAAAGTACTTTAAATCTGGCTCGACATTTCAGTATTAAAAATAGTTTGGAACCCACAGAAATATGCGAAATTGGCCCTGGCCAACCAAAAAAACGTCTGCAATAAATTGCATAAGAAGTTGCCATGAGCTATATATAAATTATTAAAAAAAGAGGGAGTGGTCTGACTTGTGGGCCTGTTTAGTTGACGCGTATGCAAGATTTTTTAGTTATTATATACGTCAACAAACGATTCTAGCAGACGTAACCGTTGGATGTCAATCCAACGGCCGTCGTGTTTCTTCAATCTCTGATCTTCTTGCTCCAGCCGCGAAAGCAGCGCCGGCAGGACCGCCTACTCCCGCCTCCCGTGGCCGACTGTGCTGCCGCGCAGGCCTCAGCGCCCCACTACTCCCACCGCTGGCCAGGGCATCCCTCTACTCACCCACACCCCCTGTTATTCTGCGGCGACGGCAGCCTAACACCGCAGCCGAACCGGTGAACCCTCGTACTCCTCTCCGCGCGGGCTTCCACTGTCGCGTCTTCCCCGGCTCCGCGTCGTCCCCTTCCTAGGCCTCGCCGTCGTCCACCGCCGTGGTGCTCTCGGCGCGGCGTGGTCAATGTGGTCAACGACCGACTTCCATCGGAAGAGTAATGTACGTGGAGAGGCTGACAGCTGGGTCCACGGCAGCCGCAAGGAAGTGCCTCCTTATTACGCGGAAAATAATTATTCCTCCACCTGACAGCAGGGACCCACTGGACGGGCCACCAGTATTTCATGAAAAAAACGTTTCCCCCTGACTGCTGGGACCCACAGGACGGGCCACCGTATTTCGCGAAAAAAACGTTCCCCCCGCTGTCAGCTCGGACCCACCGGAAGTGCCTCCTTATTATGCACAAAAAAATGAATACCCCCCTGCTAGCTGGGACCCACCTTGGTGGGAGGCTGACTTGTGGGCCTACTAAGTTGACTGGGACAGAGGCCTTTGTCAACTTTAGTCAATATATGAACGATTCTAGCTCCAGTGACCGTACAATGTCCATCCAACGGCCGTAGTGCTTCTTCAACCTCTGGTCTTCTTGCTCCAGCCGCCCAAAGCAGCGTCGGTCGTGCCGCCTGCTCCTGCCGCCCGTGGCCGGCTGTGATGCCGCGGAGGCCTCACCGCCACCTACTACTCCCACCGTTGGCCAGGCCATCCCTCTACGCACCCACACCCCCTGTTATTCTGCGGCGATGGGAGCCTCACACCGCAGCCGAACGAGTGAACCCTCATACTCCTCTACACGTGGGCATCCACTTCCGCGTCTTCCACGGCTCCGCGTCTTCCCCTTCCTAGGCCTCGCCGTCGTCCACCGCCCTGGTGCTCTTGGCGCGGCGTGGTCAACGTGGTCAAGGAATGGCTTCCATCGGACGTGGACTGTATGTGGAGAGGCTGACAGCTGGGTCCACGGCCGCAGCAAGGAAGTGCCTCCTTATTACGCGCAAAATAATTATTCCTCCACCTGACAGCGGGGACCCACCGGACGGGCCACCGTATTTCGCGAAAAAAACGTTTCCCCCTTATTGCTGGGACCCACCAGCTACATCTTCACACGCAAGGAAGTGCGTCCGAAAAAAATGATTCGCCCCCGGACTGCTGGGACCCACCAGCTACATCTTCGCACACAAGGAAGTGCGTCCGAAAAAACGATTCGCCCCCCTGACTGCTGGGACCCACCAGCTACATCTTCGCACGCAAGGAAGTGCGTCCGGGCAAAAAAACAAAACGATTCCCCCCTGACTGCTGGGACCCAGCAGCTACACCTTCGCACGCAAGGAAGTGCGTCCGGGCAAAAAACAAAAAACAAAATGGTTCGCCCCCCTGACTGCTGGGACCCACCAGCTACATCTTCGCAGGAAAGGAAGTGCCTGACAGTCAGGACCCACCTGGTCGAAGCGTACGTAGCGTTGTCATTCTGGTCGCGAACGTGTGCGTACATATATACTGGTCGATGTAGAGGCGCGCACGTATCGTAGTAGAGGCGCATACATGTCGTAGTAGAGGCGCGCACGTAGCATGTACACGTACGTACAACGGCCAGGGTGCAAGAAAGAAAATACGGCCATGTACGTACATACGGGCAGGGTCTCGAACGCCTACTCACGCATACGTACGGCCAGGGCTCGTGTACATGGCTGGGTCAGAACGGAGAAACAGCGTCGTCATCGTGTTCATGGGGAGGCAACGAAATGCGTCGTGTTCATGGGGAGGCAACGGAATGCGTCGTGTTCATCGGGAGGCAACGGAACGCGTGGGAGCCAACCGGCTGGGTCGGAACGGAATGCGTGGTCATGTTCATCGGGAGGGCTTGGACGGAACAGGCGATGGAAACGAGGCCTGGCGTACCGCAAAACGGAGGAAACGTCCTTGTGTTCGACTAGCCACGTTCGAAACGGGATCCTGTTCATCGGGAGGGGTCTGGCGTACCGCAAAACGGAGGAAACGGACCTCCTACGGTCGAAACGGGGGTCCTGTTGATTTAGAGGGGTGTGGCATACCGCAAAACGGAGGAAACTGACTTGTCTTGGAGCGCTACGGTCGAAACGGGGGTCCTGTTGATCGGGAGGGGTGTGGCGTACCGCAAAACAGGACTCCACGAGATACTGTTCATCTCCACCGTCGACCTCCTCCAGCCTCCACGGGCTCCTGTTCATCAAGCCTCCACCGCGCGCTACTCCACCGGCTACTGTTCAACCACCCCTCCACCGTCTACTGTTCATCCAGCCCTCCACACCACGGGGTCCTGTTCATCCAGAGGCAACGCCACCGCTCACTGTTCAT